>NC_080189.1:67973460-68598460 GCF_030028045.1 Hippopotamus amphibius kiboko | reverse complement strand
GTAAAACTAGAATCCTAAGCATTGCTGCTGCACAGTAAGAAGTAAGTTTTTGGCCATATGTAAAGCAGCATTGGACACAAACTTGATCAAGTACCTGAAACAAAATGAAAACAGAGTCAGGGAGAATGAGCAGGAGCAAGGGTAAGAAGGGGCGTGGGGGTAGGTTAAAGTACTATTGGCATATTGGTGCTTGGAAAATAACTCTAAGGATCCACCCTACACCCCAGTGAAATGTCAAAGATTTAACACCCGTTAATGCGGAAATCACTCAAATGAAAACAGTAAAGCTTATTGCAAGAACATTTGAGAAGCTGAGAATTTGTAGGAGTATAAGAAGGTAGAGGAGGAATCTGAGGAAGAGTAGGAGAATGTTGTAAGGATAAGATTGTTAATTAGGTACAATCCTGGTTAATACCCTACATGGCAATAAATCCATAACATTTGGGCTAGTCTTGTCTACTAGACAGAAATTCACAAGTTAATAGGTAACATCACAGTTTATGGACTACAATCAATAAATAGAAAAGTAAAAAAACAGATACATTCCCTTGGGTCCTAGAAAATGAAAAGATCCTTATTAGAAAAGGTACATGATGACATTAAAAGGGCATGCTAATTCTGTTTTGTTTTTTCTTTTCCTATATGCAAATTTATATATTATTCCTTAATATGTTGTAATTTCAAGTACCAGAGATTACTGTTTGGTGTATAGATTTTTTTTTCTCATGTATATACTGATACTTGGGAACTTTGTATGGAATCTTATAATATGCAGTTTAAGAGCTTCACACTTTTCATGGTGGGGTATAAACTGCCTATTTCATATTAGATCTCCTAATTCATTAATATGGCCAAATGATTTTACATACTTTCCATTTTATCCTAATATGTCTCTGGTCATTATATTAAATTACTACATCATATATACAGTAAAATTCTTAATGAATTTAATCTTGAGAAAATTTTAGAACATAAATATTTAAAAATTTTTAATTACTAGTATAGTAGGTGGTTTTTTTCTCTATTTTGTGTTATTTTTAGTTGAGGCATCTGTCTCAATGTCAGTGAGTAAATGATTTGTTAACCTGGAACCACGTTCATTGTGTTTACCATTTTGTATGAAAATGACAAACATCCTTGTGTTCAACTGGTTTCTCGGTAATTGTGTATATTCACTTACTTTTTCTTTAGTTTGCTTCCTCAACCAAGCAGGAGAAGCTATGTCTAGTGAGACTGTGTAATTCTCTACAAAGTTCCTGTGCATTTTATCTAGTTTCCCCTAGGGGAAACCCTGAAGGCTAGCAGTAATACTATGATTTAAAGAAATTCTTAAGATGAATAAGGAAGTTTTGAATGTTAGAAAAGGATGTGCAATAAAGGAGTGGAAGGAGAATGGAAAGGGAAGAGAGGTAAAAGGAAAAAAATACTTCATACTGTAAAACCTCAGTTACAAGTAAAACTAAATATATACTATCATCCCTATCTCAATAAATTCATTATAGGTTTATTGCAGAGTTCTCTTCTTTTGTAATCTCTACAAATAATTTTAATCTGTAGGAAAAAACTTTAGTGAAAATAATAAATTTTTATTCTCCCCTTTTAATCAATAAAAGAAAAATATTTCTTAAATAGTTTCAGATTGGCACAGTTACTTTAAATATATATTTATACAGTTTATCTCCTAATATTCTTAAAATTTGTGGGCTACTACATGACTGACATTTTATAATCTCTCCTCTTAAAATATGTACACATTTTTTTCATGTTATAAAGTTTATTAGGATGGTTCTTTCAATTCAAATGAATAATTTTTCCCAGGCATTTTATACTCACTAAATTGCTGGATTGGTCTAATTCTGGTTCTCATTACCACCAATCCCAATCTAAAACGTTTATCCTTTCTATGCCAGACATTTTCCATTGTGGAAAAATTTGTTACACATCTCATTGGTTTCCTACAGTTTGGTTTCTGTTTGTTCCTCCAAATCTAACAAATATATCTGTATATATCCTAATGTCAATTATGGACTTGATTAAAAATAATTTCCCTCAAAGGGGTCCCCAAAGATTTCCATATAAATTAGTGTGCACTATACAGTACTTTAAGTTCATCTGTCAGGTATATTCCCTCTCTGCTCTCACCCAAAACAGGTACATCGCTACGTGTAAATATAATGCATAATATAATTCAAGCTTTTTTGATTTTTAGTATTATTAACTTTACATGATATATTCTAGGATATTAAGTTTTAATATTTTGTTAGTAAAAATAGGAATATAGAAATATTTCCATGTTTTTCCTTGAAATTAAGAACCAGCTCTCTCACAATGGATTGCATGGAGTGTAACAGATTTACAACTTGATACATTTCACAAAAAAGCACCCAAATCATTGATATCTGGGAGCCTAGAACTTATTATTAAATATTTGATGAATATCAGCATGCTCGTTTACTCCAGAAGAAAATTAACTGAACAATTTCTCACTGACGAATACACTAAAATAAAATAGTTCAGTTTTTACTTGAACAGTGTGTTTTGAACTGAAGCTTCATGTTACTTTTCTACACTTTATTGATATTACTTTCCAAGTTCTATGTTAAAATCTAAATATCTTTATTATTATTATATTTTTATGTGTTTAAAACAGTTTTACAGATATCCTATTCTTAAAAGGCAAAACAACTGTTGAAATATAGATATTTTGGGTTTTAGATGCAATTATGGTATGTACAGATTAATGCAAATATACTTTAATATCTATGTAGTGCCTATAGTTATTTCCTTTGGGAGTCTAAAATGAGCTCTCTGTATTTTCATTTCCTTCCTCATGCTTCATAGTTTGTTTCATTTTTCTGTTCAAGAATGATTGTATAAAATAAATCTAAAACAGTGTTCAACTCTTTGTGTATGAATATATAATTAATATATGTTACACAATATAAACAAAATATTTTTGTTAGCCTGCTGTGTGCAAGTCCCTGAGAGAGGCTTTAAGGAGATTAAGAGGAAAATAAAACCCTCTTTAAAATATATACAATATATTAAATGAAATATCATTAATAAAATGTTTAATTTATACATATTTTACACATTGGAAATTGAGATAAATTGCTAGGCCTGCTTATTGGGTCCACACTTGCCAAATCAGTCACATCCAATTTAGGAATGCTTCATACAATTCCTTAATGTCTTACACTTTTCAGCACTCTGCATATTTCAAGGCACTTTCAAATTCGGTGTCTTATTTAACTAGAACATTCTTATGAAGGAAAGTAGGCCGAAAAAGAAACAGATTCAGGGTTGTAAAGTGACTTGTTTGGGGCCAAAAACAGAGTTACAAGTGCCCATGAACTTGCTTTTGAGTTTGAATCCAGGCTCAGGTCTTTTTTGTCCGTAACTTTAGCTCCCTTTTCAAAAATACATTGTTTATGCTGAAAATGAAAAACTCTTGGTGGTTGCCTGGGGCCACTTCTCTTCTTCACTCTTACTGACATCTTTGTTCCCCAGTAGAGAGGACATTGACGTGCTCGAAGGACTGTGTTGTGAGGTACAGTATACAGATACATGGGAGCCCAAATTTCTGATTTGATATTTTCTTACACTAATATTGAGAATTTGGAAAAGTGTTGATTTCTCTAGTGCCATTTCCAACTCAGCGAAATGAAGAACTGTTCAACTAAATGTTTGCTCAGGTCCATTGCAGACAGATATTCTGTTCTACAAACTGGTTATTACTCTATTACAAAATTGAATTTGGCAGCATAATGATAGGTCTTATTTGTCAACAAGGAGTTTCCTAGTCATGGCTAACTCTTCATTTCTGTATGTTTCAGTATGCAGATAAATGTCTAAAGTGTACGTAGAAAAATGATAAAGCTTCAGTTTAGAAAGAAGGTCTCAATAGGAAAAAAATCATTTGTATAATCATAGCACTTATATATACAGGAGAATATCTTGAAACATGTAGTTATTCTAAAAATCAGTGTTGACTTTCTTTACAAATACTGCTTCCCAGCAATAAATAGGATAAGTCATTTATTTGTGGTAAGCCAAAATAGCAAAATTACTGACTTTTGTTACAAATTTGAGGTTAAAAATCCCCCAAATCTTGCAAAGCGTGTATTTTCAACATCGTAAATTGCTAGTCTTTTGAACAGAATTTTTCTTTTCAAAATACCCTCTGCCTGATATATTGTTACTATGACGTCAAATTGAGTTACATCATGTAATAAAACATACTTAGGTACATTATTTTATTTTTTTTTAATTAAAAAAAAATTTTTTTAAGGTACATTATTTTAGAGCACAGTAGTCTCCCCTTATCTGAGGCTTCATTTTCCATGGTTTCAGTTAACCCATGGTTAACCAAGTTACAAAAATATTAAATGGAAAATTCCAGAAATAAATATTTCATAAGACTTAAATTGCATATCACTCTGAGTAGCCTGATGCAATCTCACATTGTCCCACACAGGACACGAATCGTCTTTTTGTCCACATATCCTGCCCATTAGTCACCTAGTAGCATCTTTACTATCAGATCTACTGCCTGGTATCACAGAGCTTGTGTTCAAGTTACCCTCATTTTACTTGTTGGCCCCAGTGCACAAGACTAGTCATGCTGGCAATTTGGCTATTCCAAAGAGAAGCCAGTAAGTGAAAATTCTTGACTTAATGAGATGAGGAAAAATAAATCATATGCTGAGATTGCTAAGATGTACAGTAAGAACAAATCTTCTGTGAAATTGTGATGAAGGAAAAAGAAATTCATGCTAGTTTTGCTGTTGCACTTCAAACTGCAAAAGTACAGCCACAGTGCATAAATGCTCAGTTAAGAGGGAAAAGGCATTACATTTGTGCAATAAGATATTTTGAGAGAGGGAGATACCACATTCACATAACTTTTATTACAGTGTATATTATAATTGTTCTATTTTACTGATAATCATTGCTGTTAATCTCTTACTGTGCCTAATTTATAAACCAAACTTTACCATAGGTTTGTACATATAGGAGAAAACATAGGATATATAGGGTTTGGTACTAGTCTCACTTTCAGGCATCCACTGTGGGTCTTGGAATATATCTTCCTCAGGTAAAGGGAGACTACTGTAGTACTCTTGCAAAACTTAGAAAAAAAGCATCTCTTATAAAAGATATAGACGTGCATATCTTGAATTTTCCCACTGCATCTTTTTCACTAGGAAAAAAATCCATGTGCCATAAGTATATAAGCACATCATATGCAAATTGAGGCATCACATTAGCATATCTTTATCCATCTCTAAAACATTCCTTACTGAGAAATTGCCTGTATGAAACTTGTTTTCTTAGAAAATACAAGGTTTTGGTAAGGAACATTTAGAAAATTGAGTGTTTAGAAGAGAGTGTCATCGCTTCCTTCACAACAGATACACGTTGTCAACAAGGATTCGTTTTCATTCCTTGTTTGACAGCAAGCTAATCCTATCTGCCTCTTCAGCGCAGAGCAGTTCCATATGAAACCAATGAGGAAATGTGCAAGCTTGTACTCACAGAAGATTTAGACATGATGACAGTTTATTTGCCCTAATTTCTAATTTGTCTCACTAAGAAATTTTATCTCTGATTTGATTTTTTTGTTTTAAGGGAGGCCAATAATGTAGAAAAGATTATATACCCCCGTATCCATTTAAAATTCCTATTGTTTAGATGTACATTTGCAGTGGATTTGCTATGGCCAGATTTTAGATTTCTAGAGACTCTTATCAATCCTTACATTTAAGGACACAAGTATAGAAATTTTGAAAACTATTTTTTGAGTATAAAGAAGGTAGTATTGAAATAGCTTTGAATGCTTGAAGGTATTGCATAAAGCAAATAAGTAGTCTTGTTAACATTGTTTAAAATTCAAAAAATTACAGCTTATGAGGGGGAAGAGGAATGGTTCTTCTTACCACTTAACTATTTCCTCACGTCCTTACTAGTCTTGGTAACTCTGTGATGTCTTTAAGGTTTTATTTCTCTTTTATTAGCTTTGCTAATTATTCTTGACAAGAAAATTGGTCTAATATTAGCAAACCCCCTATGCAGGATGCACATGTCTTTCCGAAATTTAAAGATAAAACATTAATTATAAGAGGACTTGAAGACTTCAACTATATCAATAAACATGTACAATCAAGGCTTCTGGTATAATAATAGGCAAAATTGAGTAATTTATTTCAAATGAGTGAACTGTATTTCAAACTGCACATATGGGAAAAAAAAGTCTCATTACTTAAAGCCACACTGTATTTTCCACTCAAGCCATTTGTGGATTATAAGAGGAATACTTTATAATGATAAAATGGAATTCATAACAATTTTAGATGTGTATGCACATAGAAAAATAGTCTCAAAGTATATAAATATTTTCAAATGTTGAGTAAAACTTGAGTACTTAAAATAAGTCCCTCTTGGTCATGGTGTATAATTCTTTTTATACATATTTGGGTTTGATTTGCTAATGTTTTGTTAAGGATTTTAGTATCTGTGATTGTGAGAAATATTGGTCTGCAGTTTTCCTTTCTTATAATGTCTTTGCCTGGTTTGGGTATTAGGTAATATTGGCCTCATAGAATGAGTTAAGAAATGTTCCCTCTGCTATTTTCTGGAACAGATTGTAGAGAATTGGTATTTCTTTACATGTTTGGTAAATTTACCAGCGAGGCCATCTGGGCAAGGTACTTTTTCTTTGAAAAGTTATTACTTAGTGATTCAATTTCTCTAATCCATTTAGGCTTATTGAGATTGTCTATTTCTCCTTGTGTGACTTTTGGTGGATTGCATTTTTCAGAAATAGGCCAATTTATTCTAAGTTATCAAATTTGTGAGTATAGTGTTTTTTGTAATATTCCTTTGTTATCCTTTTAATGTACATGGGATTGGTGGTGATGTCTAGTCTTTCACTTTTGTGTTGTAATTTTTATCTTCTTAACTTTTTTTTTTTAATTCTCAGCATTTGAAATGCATATGTTACCTATCTGGTCTTGCATATTGTCCACTTTTTCCATTATACCCCTTAGCATATTAATCGTAGATGTTTTAAATTCCCAGCCTTATCATTCCAACATCTCTGCCGTAACTGAGTCTGGTTCTGATACTTGTTCTGTCTCTTTAGACTGGGTTTTTTGGCTTTAAGTGCATCTTTTTACTATTTGTTAAAAGTCAAACATGCTATATCAAGTTAAAGGAACTAGAGTAGATAGGCTGTTAGTGTGTAGCTTAATGTTTAGCTGGCTAGGAGTTAGGCTGAGTTTACTCTTTGCTGTAGCTCTTGTATCAGAGGCTAAATATCCTTTAATGTCCTTGTTTTTATTTCCCATGTTGTCTTTGGGTCTAGAGTCCTTAAATAGGGTCTAAGACTTGTATTGTATTCCCTTGCTACTATACAAGAACCCTAGTAAGATGTGGAAGAAGAGGAAGCATTCTGCATGCCTGTCATTAGGTCTTAGTCTTTTCGTGAGCCTGAGTTGGGTATTTCTCTTCCCCCACATCAAAGGCTGGAGAAGGCTATATTTGCATATTTCCCTTCCTCCAGGTATGTTCGGCTTTGGTAAAACCCTAGGCAGTTAGGCTCAGGTAAAATAGATTCTCTTGAGGGCAGTTCTCATGTTAAAAAACTTACAGAGCTCTAGGCATATTTCGAAACATACTTTTTCAGTTTTTTTCAGCTTTTTTTGGTGTGAGGACTAGAGTGATGGCTTTTAAGCTCCTTACATATTGGATGGAAAATCAAAAGTCCTTGCCAGGTTTTTACTACAATTGCTCTATGATGGTGTGCTCAAATGATATCCTATCACTCCAGTTGTCAGGCCCAGTGCTTCAGCTGTAAAGCTATTTGTGGTTTTGAAAATTACATGTTAATTTTTTGACTATCTTTAATGTACTGTTCCCTTTACCTTGAAAATTCTGTCCTCTGGTCTTAGCACTGGAATTAACTAATTTCTGCTTTTCTTTCAAAACTCACTTCTTCATAATTCTCCATGGTACTGAGCTTTTGGTCCATCTGCCAGGCTTGTACTAGCTTCTCTAATAGCGCTTTTCACAATCTGTTGTCGCTGTCTTTTAACTTGCTTGTCTCCTTTACCAGACTATTTTGCAACACTAGTACTGGTCACATAGGAGTTGTTCCATTATGGATCATCTAGTAACTGGGTGAATAATACATGTGAGAGACACATTACTATTGTATGAGAAAGATGAAAAGAATGATGATGGGATTAGAGGACTTTTGAGTTGCATGGCCTATAGACATTGTTTACCAATCTCTTTATTTTAATAGTGGAAGGTGAGTGAGTATGTTGTCTGTATGTAGAAGCAATGTAGAAGCATTTCTTAAAAACTCTAAACTTGGAGTCAGTTGATAAATTTTATTAAAAATCCAACCCTGAAACTTAATAGTTGTTGTCCTTGACCAAGCCCATTTAACCCATCCAAGCGTAAGTTTATCCTTTAAAAGAGATTTAACAACCTCATAGGATGATGGACTTGATAGGATTTTCAACCTCATGGGATTGCCAACTTCGTAGGATAGTGTGCTTAAATAGAATACTCCACAGGAAGATAATTTAGAATCTGCATTGTGTTCCTCATACTGGTTGTGGTTTTGAAGTCTGAAGTCAGGAAGTTATTGAGCAAACAGAAATAGAACTAGAAACCCAGTTTGATTCACTTTTAGTTCTATAGGTTTGGTTATGGTATGGTTCTGCCTGCAACCCCATGGTTAACCTGTGGGTCCCAGCCTGTGGCAGGTCTTCTTTGGCTACAATCAGACTTTTTCATTTACCCCAGGATGCTATGAATAGTAACCCTTTCTAAGTGTGCAGTGACTAGAGCAAAATTAAAGAGTAGTAGGTTGTAAACTTGCCCTCCTTCCTTACCACATAGTCCCACTGATGGTCTGTCCTAGTTGTCAGAGACTTGTTTTAAGATATAATAATTACAGGGTTGTAGGTATGAAGTTGTAGCCCACGGGGTGCTGGCCAGCGGCAGTGACTACTGAAGCAACAGAAGGCTTGCCCTGCTGATGGCCACAAATATGTCTTTCCAGCCAGTCCTGTGGCGGTTTTGCAGAGCTCAGAGGGTGTTGTCTCATTTATAGACACAAGCCTCAAGTGTGCTTGATTTTTCCTTTGAAAAGTTTGTAAATGCACTGCTTTGATTGCTTTCATTATAAAAAGACAATATACTTTGAGGGAAAAAGAGCTAACCGTGAGACCTGCTGCTTGAGTTGAAGAGTCATGTAAAGTCAGTAAGAAGATTAGACCTGTTATATACGCCTTTGAAGCCCTGGAGTCACCTGTGGTGGAGGCCAGTCCCCTGAAGTTATAAACTCTGTGTTTGGCAGCGTTTAGTAGAGATGCAAATATGTCTGCCTTTTCCCTGTGGAGTACAGTAGACCTTCTTGATCAAGAATAGAAGAGAGGAGGCACGAATATACAATGGAAAAAAAGACAGCCTCTTCAATAAGTGGTGCTGGGAAAATTGGACAGCAACATGTAAAAGAATGAAATTAGAACACTTCCTAACACCATACACAAAAATAAACTCCAAATGGATTAAAGACCTACATGTAAGGCCAGACACTATAAAACTCCTAGAGGAAAACATAGACAGAACACTCTATGACATACATCAAAGCAAGATCCTTTTTGACCCACCTCCTAGAATCATGGAAATAAAATCAAGAATAAACAAATGGGACCTAATAGAACTTAAAAGCTTTTGCACAGTGAAAGAAACCATAAACAAGACTAGAAGGCAACCCTCAGAATGCGAAAAAATAGTGGCCTATGAAACAATGGACAAAGGATTAACCTCCAAAATATACAAGTAGCTCATGCAGCTTAATACCAAAAAAGCAAATAACCCAATCCACAAATGGGTGGAAGACTTAAATAAACATTTCTCCAAAGAAGACATACAGATGGCCAACAAACACATGAAAAGATGCTCAACATCACTCATCATCAGAGAAATGCAAGTCAAAGCCACAATGAGGTATCACCTCACACCGATCAGAATGGCCATCATCACAAAATCTGGAAACAACACATGTTGGAGCGGGTGTGGAGAAAAGGGAACTCTCCTTCATTGTTGGTGGGTTTGTAAGTTGGTACAGCCACTATGGAAAACGATTTGGAGGTTCCTTAAAAAACTACAAATAGAACTACCATATGATCCAGTAATCCCATTTCTGGGCATATACCCAAAGAAAACCATAATCCCAAAAGAAACATGTACCATAATGTTTATTGCAGCACTATTTACAATAGCCAGAACATGGAAGCAACCTCAATGCCCATCAACAAATGAATGGATACAGAAGATGTGGCATATATATACAATGGAATATTACTCAGCTATAAAAAGGGATGAGATGGAGCTATATGTTATGAGGTAGATAGACCTAGAGTCTGTCATACAGTGTGAAGTAAGCCAGAAAGAGAAAGACAAATATTGTATGCTAACTCACACATACGAAATCTAAAAATGGTACTGATGAACTCAGTGACAAGAACAAGGACACAGATGCAGAGAATGGACTGGAGAACTCGAGGTTTGGGAGGGGGCAGGAGGTGATGGGGAAGCTGAGACGAAGCGAGAGAGTAGCACAGACATATATATACTACCAACTGTAAAATAGATAGCCAGGGGGAAGTTGTTATATAACAAAGGGAGTTCAACTCGAGGATGGAAGATGCCTTAGAGGACTGGGAGGGGGAGAATGGGGGGGGCACTTGAGGGAGGGTTGGGGGGGAGTCAAGGGAGGGAGGGAATATGGGGATATGTGTATAAAAACAGATGATTGAACTTGATGTACCCCCCCAAAAAAAAATAAATTAATTTTAAAAAAAAAGAATAGAAGAGAGTCACCAAAAATTTTGTTTCATGACATGATGATGGCTAGTCTTGAAGGACAGACACAGTCACTCAAAAGAGATATCAGACTCCCTAGTCTCAAGTGCCTGAGGCCTAAAATATCTTAGAGTCATTTCAGAAGACCACAGACCAAAATCAGAAAGAAATAGTTAATGTCTTTGATGAAGATGTTCAGCTGCTTGCCCAAAAAGATGCTGAAAGGAAAAGAGTGCAGAAGTTGAGGGAACAGAAGAAAATTATAGAAAATGTCGACCCACAAAGGGAATAGGTTGTCAGCTATAAAGAGAGCCAGCTAAAAATCTGTGATTGAATCTGTGCTTAAGATGATAAACTTACCTGCTCTCTTTAGAGATGATTACACAGATGATAAGTTGGCACTGAACAAAAAGGATGTCAAAAATGGAAACCAAGATTATCAGTCACAGGTCAATTTGAAGAAGCTCATAGATGCTGTTAACTTAAATGTCTCCTTAAATAAAATTAACTGAAAGAAAAAGTGAGTATTTAAAAAGTTCCCCCCAAAGCAGCCATCTTTCTGTACAGTGAGAAAATGCACAGTTTGGAAGTGAGATTCAAAACTTCCCCTGATTCTCTGGACACTATCTAAGCTAAATCAACAATATAAATGCAGTTTTGCAGAAAATCAATTGAGGAGGAAATTTACTTCTTACAAATGGAGGAGAAATATTACACGGTGTATGAAAACATTAGTCTTATATATCAAAACCAAAGAAGAAATACAAATGGACAGTAGGCATATGAAAAGATGCTCATCATCGCTAATTAACCAGGACTTGGCCATAACCTAAATGTCCATTGACAGATGAATAGATAAAGAAGATGTGGTACATATATATAATGAAATATTACTCAGCCATAAAAAGAAATAAAATTGAGTCATTTGTAGAGATGTGGATAGACCTAGAGTCTGTCACACAGAGTGAAGTAAGTCAGAAAGAGAAAAACAAATATCGTATATTAATGCATATATGTGGAATCTAGAAAAATGGTACAGATGAACCTATTTGCAGGGAAGGAATAGAAACACAGACATAGAGAAAGGACATGTGGACATGGTGGGGGGAAGGGGAAGGTGGGATGAATTGGGAGATTAGGTTTGACAGAGATACACTACCATGTATAAAACAGATAGCTAGTGGGAACCTACTGTTTAGCACAGGGAGCTCAGCTCAGTGCTTTGTGAAGATCTAGATGGGTGGGTTGGTGGGAGGTCCAATAATCAGGGAATATATGTATACATATAGCTGATTCACTTCATTGTACAACAGAAACTAACACAACATTGTAGAGCAATTATATTCCATTTTAGATTTCACATATAAGTGATATAATACACTTATTTTTTCTCTGACTTATTTCGCTTAGTATGATAATCTCTAGGTCCATCCATGTTGCTGAAAGATGGCATTATTTCATTCTTTTTCTATGGCTGAGTAATATTCCATTGTGTATATGTACCACATCTTCTTTATCCATTCCTCTGTTGATGGGCATTTAGGTTGCTTCCATGTCTTGGCTATTGGAAATAGTGCTGCTATGAACATTGGGGTGCAGGTATCTTTTCAAATTGGAGTTTTTGTCTTTTCCAAATACATACCCTGGAGTGGGATTGCTGGATCATATGGTAGCTCTGTTTTTAGTTTTTTAAGGAACTGCCATACTGTTCTCCATAATGGCTGCACCAGTTTACATTCCTACCAACAGTGTAAGAGGGTTCCCTTTTCTCCACAGCCTCTCCAGCATATTTTATTATTTGTAGACTTTTTGATGACAATTCTGACTGGTGTGAGGTGATAACTCATTGTAGTTTGGATTTGCATTTCTCTAGTAATTAACAATGTTGAACATCTTTTCATGTGCCTGTTATCACCACTGTGTTTTAGCAGTGCTTATGACAACAGCAAGAGGGGTAGCAGCATGGAAGACGGGCAAGGCTACTACTCTTGCCTGAACAACAGTGCCCCTTGATAAGCAACCTGGTTCCATGCTTAATTCTCCCTGTGCTGGTGGGCTCCATTCCCACGTACTTCACAGAGAACCATTCTTGGTCCATGTCCCTATCTCAGGGGTACACAATGGCAAAAATGTCCTTATGGCTGCACCAGGCATCCAGTGACAGTCACCAGGCTAGACGCAGTGACCAGAGAGCCCTCGCCTGACCCTTGGTAAACAGGACTCAGGCATAGATTGGTTAAGGCACTGTGTCATTGCTGCCTTTACAGTGGGAGCCTCAGAGATGACCTGCTAAATGCAGTCTGAACTGAGTCATACAGGATTAGTTACTTAACAGCAGTTCTCACCTCACAGATGTGAGTGTTTTAGGGTTGGAAGAGATGGCAACATCCAAAAAAGACAACCAAGTATTCACAAGCATTTGTATAATTGTAGCACTTATATATGCTAGAGAAACCTGACAGCATTTGTCCCAGGCAGGCTTCAGTGTATCAGAGAACAAGTTAGTGAGCCAAGAGCAGTTAGTGAACCAAGTATCCTAGATTGTGGTTGGGCTATGCTGTTCATTATGCCAACTGTTTTAAATGCCTCCTATTCACCCCACTAGTGAGGAAGGGGTTCCATCCTAGGTTAAGGGGTTGGCCGAACACATGACACCTGACGCTAAGATTAAAACAATTTATTAGTCACATAAAGTCACAGCGTGCAGTAAGAAGACACTGCATACCATACTGGACCAGCCAGGTTTACACTTGGGAAGGATGAAGAAGCAGGGACTTTGTAGTATCAAGAGGGTAGGATGACCCCTTGTTCCACTGGTTGATGTGTGTGGCTTGTTTGAATAATTCTGTGACCTACCTAACTGAAACCAGGTGTTTGGAGATAAGCAGAAACTGTGCCTTGTTCCCCTGGACCGTGGACTTATACATGATATCAGAGTCCTTGGGGGAACTGACAGGCCATTCAGAGACCTTTTAATTTCACCAGATGTCAAGGTAGCACATAATATTGGGCTCTATTTTTAGTCCTATTGCCTGTTCTTAGAGCATAAATGTTGACTTGTAAACTTTATATGGGTGGTTAGTGGAGTAAGAGTTATGCTTTGATAAAGCTATTTTATCTTTAAAAAAGGCATGATACACAGAAAACAGCAGACTAGAGGACATCACTGGTGAATTTAAGAAATAATTTCTATAAAATTTATACAAGATAGAAAAGAAAGGAGTACTTCCCACATTATTTTAAGTGGCCAACATAATATTGAGATCAAAACCTGACAAAGACCTTAAAGGAAGTTTGCAGGCTGATCTTTCTAGAGAACATTGATGCTAAAATACAAATAAATCAACAACAAAAAACAAATACAACAATATATAAAAGGCATAACATATCAAAACTGAGTTGGATTTATTTTAGATATACAAGGCAGGTTTTACAGTAAAAAATTAATGTACTTTACATACTAGTAGGATAAAAAAAGAGATTCATATAGTTTTGTTAATAGATGCAGAAAAGCACTTGATAAAATTTGACAGTGAAACATGATTTTTAAAAAATCCTCTTAAGCAAACCACGGGAAAAACTAACTTTCTCAATCAGACATAGCATACCCACAAATGTCTACAGCCTGTATTACATGTACTAGTGAAATTTCAAAAACTTTCCCCTCCAGAACTAGAAAGGTACAAAGATGCTCCTTCTTACCCTTCTTGTCAACCATTTTTCTAGAGGTCCCAATTCTTACAACAAAGCCAGAAAATAAAATAAATATGTAGAAATAGAAAATAAAATGGAAAAAAGCTCTCATTATAGTATGTGGAAAATGTGTATATGTAGAAAACCCCAAACAATCTACATGTAATAAAATTAATCTGTTGATTCACTAAGATTGCTAAACAAATGATCAATATATGAAATCCTATTGCATTTCCTAAATAAGATCAATTATTAGAAAATATTTTTAACTGACAGTATTTAAATTAGCATCAAAAGTAGGCAATACTTTGGAATAAACATGAAAACATATGCAAGAAATTTACAGTGGAAATCTATAAAACATAGATGAACCAGAGTCTAAATAAATGGCAGGACATACAATGCTTATAGCTGAAAGGCTTGTAAGGTAAACATGTGATTTCTCTCCTAATTTCTGTATATAATTAATACAATCCATATCAAAGTTCTAGCAGGTTATTTTTGTGGAAGTTAACAAAACTTTTCTAAAATGGATGTGGATTTGTACCGCAAGACTGTTAGGACTGTGACTGAATGAATTTTTTTTGTTTAGTTTTTTTCTTATTTTGGGGTTCCCTTTTTCTTATGGCAGTACTCTTCTTGCACAACTCAACTCTTTTTTAGAGTCTCCCACATCAAAACGTCCACATTTCATTTGGTGAACTTTACTCCACTGGTGAAGCCATGGCAAACACTGGAGTCAGCAGCATTTAGAGAAAGAAAATAAGAATAGTTGTTTTGCCGCGCTTTGGCAGACTGCATAAAGCAAACAGTCCTCAGTCCCCTTCTGATGTTGATTCCAAGATTCTGTTATGAAAACTTACCTTTGAAGTTGGTTTCTGTCTCTGAACGGCATGGACTTACCAACTCTTCAGTTATCCTACGTTTCACAATCAAACTGACCCCTTTTAGTTCACAGTCAATTCTTTTAACCCTTCAGTTCTCTCGTTTGTTAAGTCTTTGCAATCTTCTGAGGTCAGCTAACACAGGTATTATTTTATTACTATTTATCTTTGGCATTTCAGTATGTTTTTCAAAAGGAGTAGAGAAACACCTGAGTTTTCAGTCACCCATCTTGACTCACATATTTCATTATGCAGATAGTTTCTACAAGTCTTTAAGCACTCTTCAAATTAATTTAAAAATAGTAAGCAAATATCTGACATCCAACTGTTGACTAAAAGTCGATGGAAGAACAAAAGAAAGAGCAAAACAGCTTGTGTCCTTCAAAAACTTTACTAATGTTTTCTGATTATTGAGAATTTTTATAAGCTTCACGCTGAATTTTTGTGTTTAATGGAATTAAGCATCTCATACTTTACAAAAAGATTATAAAACAAAGCCCTCAGCAAAGTACCTCTAAATCATATACCTATTGATTTAAGCCCTGGAATTTATTATTAATTCAGCCAAATATAAGCGAGTTTACCCTGAACATTATAAAGTGTGTTTATGCATTTTTATGAATTGGTTTCTTTCTTAGCTGGTTGCAGAGACTCCATAAAATTGAATGCCTGAAGGATTTTAATAGCAAGTCATTGACTTTCCATTCATTTATTACTACTACTCCTCATTTCTATTTTCTTAGCACCAAATTTTCTTAACCGTAACAGCATATATTGAGTAGTTTTGACATAAGTGGAAATTTGACATATTATTTGCAAAGAGGAGCGTTAGCTATTCATAATGGAAATATTGGACTGCCTTACTATAGGTTAAATACAAACTATTGTATGTCCTCTTTCAAGAACCTTTTAATATTCTTGGTTTCCCATCTCCATGTCACTACCTCAGTTTAGTTTCAGTTATCTCCTTTCTAGGTTCTTAGAAGATCTCCCCTCTGTCCGACCTATATCCATCTTGCTCTTGTCGAATTATTTCCCACTTAGAAGCCAGAGAGATTCTGATAAGATGCAAAACAAAGCACGCCATTTTCTTGCTTAAAATTCTTCAACCTTTGCTCCTTTCTCTCAGGAAAGAAGACAAAATTCCCTCACAGAAAAAATAAGAAACTGCAGAATCAGATGCTTTCCAAGCTTTCCACCCTCCTCACCCTCTATGTTTTACTCAATATAGTTTTCTTTTTCTGTTTCTTTTCTTAATTTTAATTTTATTTTGGAGTATAGTTGATTAACAATGTTATGTTAATTTAGTTTTCTTTTTCCATAGCTCCTTCATTGAGATAAGATTCTATTTCAGAGTCTTTGCATATGCTGTTACCTCTGCTTGGAAAGTACTTGGCCTTTTATTTTATAGCCAGATTAGTCTCATGTTTATATTTTATCTTTTTACTGAAGAAACTACTATTTACTACTTACAGCATACCAGGCACTATGATAATATTGCAGATACACTGGTGAGAACATAAGAAACAGTCATTGGCCCAAAGGATATTAGAGTCAAAATAGGAAAACAGACCTGGAACAAATTCTTGCACAAATAACCTGACAGTTATGAAAGTGCTCCAAAAGAAAAGCATGGGACAGTATGAGAACATAAAATAAGAGTGTAATAAAGATATTTCACCTAATCATAGAGGTCAGAGAAAGTTCCCATGAAGAAATGATGATTAGCTGAGCTGTGGATGAGTAACAGTGAGCAAGGCAAAGTGGAGTGAACAGGCCCCTAAAGGCACTAATGTGGGAGAGATCAAGCAAAAGTGAAGAAATGCATTTCCCTTCGTGATTGCTGTCGACTGACCTGTGTCCCCACAAAATACAAATGTTGAAGCTGTACGCCTCAATGTGATGATATTTGGAGATGAGACTTTTAGGAGGTAATTAAGGTTAAATGAGATCGTAAGGGTGAGGTTCTAATCAGATCGATTGGGGGACTTATAAAAGGAGGGAGAGGAAGGCCAGGAGAGGTCATAGCAAGAAGGTGGCCATCTACAAGCCAGGAAGAGAGTGCTCATCGGAGATTGAATCTGCTTCGGCTGGGCTTCCAAACTTCCGAAACTGTGAGAAATAAATACCTAGAAGGAACACCAGTGGAATTTCGTTATGGCAGCCCAAGCAGACTAATAGACTGATTAAAGGCCTCCTTGACACCCAAGATTTCAAAAATGTGCCCCTGTAAACCAGTTTCATTGCAACCTGCCCTTCTCTTGATCTCCTTTTTTATTTCTCAGTTTAGTTTTCCTTGTTGTGTTTCTTCCTTCCATTGACAAACTTCTGCCCTGTGGCTTGGGAGAATGCTGCTTCAAGTTCCAAGTTTACTTTATGCAGATTAAGTTCTGGGCAGAAGTTAATCTCCCCTTTGAACCACCAATATTCATATAAGAACTTCAGAGAAGGGTCCTGTTTGGTCCTGCTGGCTCATATGCCTGGCTGTCATTGCGGAGTATGCCTGGGCTCTGTGCTCACTCTGCAGCCAGGCTCAGGGTCATTACTAGAAGAAGGAGCAGGGGAGAAAACCATGCTGGGCCCTCAGAAGCGGTCACCATGACAGCCCAGCACTGTGCTCAGGTTTTAACCCCTCCACCACTTTTTGACTCTGTACTTTACTCATTTCTTTGAGAGTACGTCACTTTAAAAGGAGCAGGGTGGCTCAGTCTTCTTCAAATATTTATAAAAGCATCACACTTAAAGAAACTCTAAGAATCTATTTTCAGTGTGACTCATATAAACTTTTTTTTTATTCGATTTCAAGTATGTTACAGTGGAATACCCGAAATCATATTGCACATTATAGAGTTCAGAAGCATTTTATAACTGCAAGAAAAACAGAAAATTGGAAGCCAACTTTTCCAGCTTTTATAAGTGCCAAACCTTCTTCTGCACTCACTCAGATGACAAGAATTGGTTGTACTAACTTTTCCATTGATGTTGAAAATTATAATTTCACCCATGATGTCTCTCAACACCTGGTAAATTCCTCCCTGGAGAAAATAGTCTGTCAAATGTGGAAATATCTCACCATCCTTAACAAATTCTAAAATACAAATGAAGAAAATAAATAGTTTAGAGTAAACTAGATAAGTTTAGATAGGTCGTAATGTTAACTGTTAATTTAAGAGCTGCCGATATGTTGCTTATCATAATAAATTCTAAAATAGAGAGTGGCATTTTGCTTTATGCTTCAGGACCCCTAGGAATCGTTCACGTGTTCAAAGAAAATAAACCCATGATCCCAAATTACTTATAGAAATCTACATTTATCTAAAACTTATACTGAAACTATACGTAGAAACGATTACATTTAACAAGCGTGAGTTGTTAACAGCATGTATTAATTGAGTGCTTCCTTTATGCTTGGCATTGTTCTAGGTACTTGGGATACATCAGTGAATAAAGTCAAGTTGCTTGCACTCCTAGAGCTGAAGTTCTAAAAGATTCTAATAATTATTTATATTCATAGTTAGGTGAAAATTTCAAAGATACCTCACAATAAATGAGGGCTCTGAGACTGTGTGCCTGTCAGACAGGCCTCTATAAATTGGCCCTTATCTTGGCAAAATCAGCTTCATTTCACAGGCCAGCCTTCAGCCACATAGCAACAGAAACCTGACGTTGCATATACTAAATGGTGCTACATCTCTCTCTCACAGGTGGAATCCAATTAAACTCAAAAACACCAGTGTCTGTAACAAGAACACTGATTTACTGGCTTACATTAAAAATTATAAAGGCTGCTGTGTAGGGACTAAGCTCCTGTATGCATTCTTTCTCTGTGGTTAAAATCTAGAAGAGCCAAGCTATAATCAGAAGATTGCTTATAGAATGTAAAATTACAACCTGGGAGTTGAAGAGAGGTTTCAGATCTTTGCAATATCAGATTTTTAAAAAATCTACTAATATTAGCCTTCTATGAAGTGCCTAGCTCCAAATTTTTGTGGAAATTATTTTGCATTCTCTAAAATATACACATAAACAAACACAAACATGTATACTTCTTGTGGCCAATTCTGTAAAGAGCTCTCCAATTGTCTAGTTAGGAACATGATTCCTCAGTCTTTCCATTGTCCTCCCTTAGATCCAGCCCCCCTAGGAAAAGAAAAGGGAAAGGATGCAGAAAATGTGATTGTCTCTGCTTTAAATAATTGCGTGATCTTCATTACTTTGCAGTAGACCCACCTTAGCAAATGTAACACAGGATTTCAATATGGAACTCCCTCTGTTTCTCTAAATCTCCAATTAATATCTCATTAATATCCTCTAATATCTAATTGATATGTTTTTCTAAATGTTTTTTTCCCCAATCTTTGACACTTTCTGTATTTCTGGGTTTAGTCTCTGAAAGTGGATTTTGTACACTCTTAATGATAGTCTTCACTTTTTCTCCACCTATCACAGGTTTATTATATTATTTTACCAGATTTTCACCAGTCTTTTCACTGTCAACTCTACTTTAAAATTGTTCTTCTTACATGTTTCTGGTGCATCCTCTCTGGATGAATTTATTATCTTTACTAATCTCCCCATTTTTTGTGTCCTGTGACTTTGTGAGGAGTTGAAGTAAGTCTGGTTTATATACATCACATAATAAATGCTCCCCACAGAAGACAATGGCATTTGTGCAAAGGGTAGTACTTTCAATAAAGTACAGCTGGAAAAAGCATTTGTTATATTGAATTACATATGGGTTATTCACCTCCAACAAAATCAATGGTGTGCTTGTCCTTAATGGATCACTCTGAAACTGGCTTCTGAGTCACAGTACAACCCAGGATTCTCAAACTAACGTTGGGCAACATGCTGCACGTGATTGCCCAAAGCCGTCATGTCGTGACCTGGAAGGTAAACCTGAGTTGACCTTTGGTTATCTGTATGTCATGGACTTACCCAGGATATGCTGCTTTACTAGTGAAATCATTGTTGCTGCTAGAATATTTATTTTATTTGTTCATTTATCCATTCATTCATCCAGTTAGTTGGTTATTTAGCTTCTTATGGTAGACATAGAAATGCATCAGAATCCCCCTTCAAGCAAGGACTCATTGCCTAGCTGCAAGGACTTACAGCTTTAACTCTATCAAGTCCACCTCAGCTTTTGAACTGAGGACATGCTTTCCACATAAAGGCCCCAGCCAATGACTGAGCAAGACTGTAGCATCAGGACATAGTCATTTCTGCTCAGAGTGGGGCTTCTCCAATTCATTTCAGGTTTTGCAGACTGTTTGAGTTACACCATGGTTTGATGACTGCCCCTTCCCAATCCTGGTCATCCCAATTTCCTTTCCCAGCTATGTCTCTCTAATGTAACTTTTGTATATCTAACTCTATATGGGTATCTGGTTCTCAGAGGACTCAATGATACCAGAACTGGAGTCTTAGAATTGGCTTGCTTCCTGCCCAGCAGGAAGTGATGACCGTATATCAAGAGGGCTGTGGGACATGGGTAGTCCCTAGCTCCAGCTGTCAGCTGGTTACTAAAATTCCACCACGTCACTGGTGCAGATACAGAGAAAACAGTGCATACAGGTCAATAAAATCTGTTGATTGAAGTTAAATTTCCTTGATACCCTAATTGAAAGATGTTGAAAGCTTAAAAGCTTTTAACAAATAATTGAAAACTAAGTGTGAAGGCCAGAGGGCTTTATCTCCTGCAGGGGGAGAGAAGAAAAAATAAGAATTTAATAGAGTTTGTAAGTTTCAATGACATTTTAATATTCAGCTGGGCAGGTCTGTTGTGCCAAGGTCATTACCCTGGTTGGGAGAAACTGGGACCCTGATACATGGGATCTTGGTGAACAAAGCCAAACATTCAACTCCTCAGATTTCTCTGAACCCTCAGAGTCTGCATACATGGCCAGTTCTTCCTGTTAAGAGCTTGCGATCTCCCTGTAAGGGGAGACACTGCAGAAACGTCTCCCGACCAAGGCAACTGGGGCTATCTTGAGCACCTACCTGTACCTCCTCTCCTGTCTTCAAGCTATTAGCAAGGGATAAGTAACAGCATATCGTAGTCACAAATAGGCCACATACCTTAAGGGAGAAAAAGGGCTATATGACAAGAGAGCTATAATAATTGGCTGCCAGGTATTGTTAGGAACTAGGGGAGTGCAAGTAGGACTCAATTTTCAGGGTGCTTGATCAAGAGAGTCATGTAAGAATGGATAAGGGAGCCTTTATTGACTTGGCACCTCTTTTGAGATACAGGATTTAACACCACAGGAAGAACTCTAAAATTTACTACTGGGGTGGTACTAGAAGCCTCTAGAAAGTGATAGCTTTGCTGGACCAAGTTGAAATGCCAGAAATGCTTTGGCAAACAGTTGAGAAATGAATTAAAAAGCACAGGGAAGTGGGCATGAATGAGTGGATATTCTGGGTAAAGCCTGATGATCTACCAAAAGATTACATTTCTGGGAAGACCTGAAAGACACAGCTGTGAAAAGGACCATATTTTATCCACATTAACATCATCCTTCTAAGTGTCCCCTCCCTAAGGCAGAGGCACTCACATTCTGGATCGGGCTCCCTAGATGTGTATGGATAAGTGGATTCTTGTGGCACCTGGGGAGGACAGTGGCAGATTTGGAGATGTGCCACTCAGATCTTCTTCAAGAAAGGACTCGTTGACCAGTTATAAGGACTGTGGTGAGCCAAGAGCCTCAGGTGCTAACTCCTTCAGGCCAGCCCCCACTTTTGAGCTAAGATCGCACTCTTCTGGCCATGGCCCCAGTCACTGACTGAGAAACACTGTGGTACAGAGGCCAGTCATTTCCATCCAAAGCAGGACTTCTCTGAGGACTAATCTCTCCTCTGTATTGAGCTGTCCACATTTGTCAGTTCTGCCTTAGGGCCTGATAGCTCCCCATTCCCGATCCTGCTTCTATTTCCCTTGATTAGTATAACTTGCCAGCAGATCTGTCATACTCCTGACTCTCCTAACTCACAATCTGTATCTCAGAGGACCCGATGCACATAATTTTTTTACAACAGAACCAAAATATCGGAGAAGGAAGATCAAAATTTGGTGTCCTTCTGAGTATAGGTTGGTTCCATAGTCAGAACCTAGGAAACATTTCTACTGAAATATCAAAAATAATTACATTTGGAATTTTTCCCTAAAACTTTTAAATCTTTGTGTATTCAGAGAAGTTTCCACTTCAGGACTATGATGTAGTAACGAGTATCAGACTAGCCCTTCTGCACTAAACAATTTAAAACCTGGACCAAATATACTAAAAGAGAAAAACTTTTTAATATTGGACAATAGGCAGAGCAGCAGTATTTCTTATAATGGGGAAACAAATATATTATGCCCACAGTCTTTTCACTCTATGTAAATTGTGTCTCACCTTTTACAGTTTATTGAAAAACTTTGTATGTGTATTATTTTGTGAATACCTGAAAAATGCCCAAAGTAGTCCTCTCTTTTCTTAAGCTCTGAATTCTTCATGAGGCCATAACCAAATTTATTTCAATGCAAATAGGTTTCTGTATGTTCTGTTTATGCTACTGCTTTTTTATTCTACTGTTATGCTTTAATAATATTTATGTTAAACATTAGAAAGTTTGATACAAACACTATGCCTAAATACGCTGCCTTCTCTAAGCACCTAATTGACCAGGAAGTATTAGTTGAGCACCTTTGTAAACAGTCCTCTGGCACTGTTAACGGAGGAAGAAGTAAACAGAAAACACAATTTAAAAGAAATCAATGACTGGATCCATATGAGACAGATAATATTTCTGGTGGAAAATACCTACCGTATGTTAAGTAAATGACAATACAGTTTTTAACAGTACAATACAGTTTTAAGATGGCAGACATTATGAAAAGCAACTTTTCAGGAAGGTGGGACTTGAATTCAAGTTCTGAAAGATCAGTAACACTTCATTTTATCCAACCGAATCTGTCTCTTAATAGGCTAACATGCCTAAATTTTGTGTCTCCATGTATGCCAAAAAAGAAATAAATAAATAAACCAGTCCCCAGGGACTATTTACAATACAGTTTCTTCAAAGCTAACACGTTTCTTTAAAATTTGTGATATTTTCAGTAATTTAAAGGCCTTCATACACACATACAAAGTTCTTTTCACACACAGAATTCATTTATATAGCCAAAAAATGGTGTTTTGAGGTTTGATCATTTGTTGAAACTATTTTCTACACTTACTCTTGGAGATATCTTAAGAATCTCCAGAATATTACCCAGGAGAATAGGAATATGTGTACACATTTTCCAAGACATATATATTGGGAGTGAAGTTGTGATAGAACTAAAAATAATGCCATTATCTTGTTCTTAGGTGACCTGCTTTACCATCCATTGGGAAGAAGACACACACTGGTTCCTTCCAACTGGCCCTCCCTCTATTTCTGTCCTTCTCACAGTAGGATGACCTCATGATTTCCTCAGATATATGTTTTGCTCTCTGCTCTCTCCTATGGACAGTTCTTTAGTTGGTTTGTTTTTCCAATCAATTTTAGATGACACCTAGTGCTGTATTTCTAAAACTGCTTGCAGTAACACTAGACTTAAGTTCTATCCTGAACAATGAGTGGTCAGTAAAGGCTCATATAGTTTAAAAAGAAAAAAAAAAACTTTCAGATTAATTTAAAGACAATCAGTGATGTTTTTTACAAGGCAGTCAGAATAATCATACTCAGTTGTTAACTATAGATACATTGTGAATGAGTTTTTTCTTTTCCTCATTTTAAAATGTCTTATACATTTAGAGAAGAGCTAACACCTATCCTTCTCAAACTCTTCCAAAATATAGCAGAAGGAGGAACACTCCCAAACTCATTCTACGAGGCCACCATCACCTTGACACCAAAACCAGGCAAAGATATCACACACACACAAAATTACAGGCCAGTATCACTGATGAATATAGATGCAAAAATACTCAACAAAATACTAGCTAACAGAATCCAGCAGCACATTAAAAAAGATCATACACCATGATCAAGTGGGGTTTATCCCTGAGATGCAAGGATTCTTCAGTATATGCAAATCAATCAACGTGATACATCATATCAACAAATTGAAGGATAAAAACCATATGATAATCTCAATAGATGTGGAAAAAGCCTTTGACAAAATTCAACATCCATTTATGATAAAAACTCTCCAGAAAATGGGCATAGAAGGAAATTACCTCAACATAATAAAAGCCATATATGAGAAACCAAAAGCCAACATTGGTCTAAATGGTGAAAAACTGAAAGAATTCCCTCTAAGAACAGGAACAAGACAAGGGTGCCTACTCTCATGATTATTATTCAACATAGTTTTGGAAGTTTTAGCCACAGCAATCAGAGAAGAAAAAGAAATAAAAGGAATCCAAATTGGAGAAGGAGAAGTAAAATTGTCACTCTTTGCAGATGACATGATATTATCCATATAAAACCCTAAAGATTCTACCAGACAACTGCTAGCACTAATTGATGAGTTTAGTAAAGTAGCAGGATACAAAATTAACGTGCAGAAATCTCTTGCATTCCTATACACTAACAACAAAAAAAGCAGAAAGAGAAATTAAGGACACTCTCCCATTTACCATTGCAACAAAAAGAATCAAATACCTAGGAATAAACCTGCCTAAGGAGGCAAAACACCTGTATGCAGAACACTATAAGACCCTGATAAAAGAAATCAAAGACAATACAAACCGATGGAGAGACATACCGTGTTCTTGGATTGCAAGAATCAACATTGTGAAAATGACTATACTACCCAAAACAATTTACAGATTCAACGCAATCCCTATCAAATTACCAATGGCATTTTTCACAGAACTAGAACAAGAAATCTTACGATTTGTATGGAAGCACAAAAGACCCCGAATAGGCAAAGCAATCTTGAGAAGGAAAGACGGAGTTGGTGGAAATAACCTTCCTGACTTCAAACTATACTACAAGGCCACAGTGATCAGATGGTACTGGCACAAAAATGGAAAGGAAGATCAATGGAACAGAATAGAGAACCCAGAAGTAAACCCAAGCACATATGAGCACCTTATCTTTGACAAAGGAGGCAAAAATATACAACGGAGAAAAGACAGCCTCTTCAATAAGTGGTGCTGGGAAAAGTGGACAACAACATGTAAAAGAATAAAATTAGAACACTTCCTAACACCATACACAAAAATAGACTCCAAATGGATTAAAGACCTACATGTAAGGTCAGACACTATAAAACTCCTAGAAGAAAACATAGGCAGAACACTCTATGACATCCATCAAAGCAAGATCCTCTTTAACCCATCTCCTAGAATCATGGAAATAAAATCAAGAATAAACAAATGGGACCTCATGAAACTTAAAAGCTTTTGCACAGCGAAAGAAACCATAAACAAGACAAGAAGACAAACCTCAGAATGGGAGAAGATACTTGCCAATGAAGCAACGGACAAAGGATTAATCTCCAAAATACACAAGCAGCTCATGCAGCTTAATACCAAAAAAGCAAATAACCCAATCCACAAATGGGCGGAAGACCTACATAGACATTTCTCCAAAGAAGACATACAGATGGCCAACAAACACATGAAACAAATGCTCAACATCACTAATCATTAGAGAAGTGCAAGTCAAAGCCACAATGAGGTACCACCTCACACCGGTCAGAATGGCCATCATCCCAAAATCTAGAAACAACAAATGTTGGAGAGGGTGTGGAGAAAAGGGAACTCTCCTGCATTGTTGGTGGGAATGTAAGTTGGTACAGCCACTATGGAAAACAGTTTGGAGTTTCCTTGAAAAACTACAAATAGAACTACCATATGATCTAGCAGTCCCACTACTGGGCATATACCCAGAGAAAACCATAATCCAAAAAGAAACTTGTACCATAATGTTCATTGCAGCACTATTTACAATAGCCAGGACATGGTAGCAACCTAAATCCCCATCAACAGATGAATGGACAAAGAAGATGTGGTACATATATACAATGGAATATTACTCAGCCATAAGAAGGAATGAAATGGAGCTATATGTAATGAGGTGGATAGACCTAGAGTCTGTCATACAGAGTGAAGTAAGCCAGAAAGAGAAAAATACTGTATGCTAACTCATATATATGGAATCTAAAAAAAAAAAATCAAATGGTACTGATGAACCCAGTGACAGGGCAAGAATAAGGATGCAGATGCAGAGAATGGACTGGAGGTCATGGGGTTGGGGGGGCGGGGGGCGAAGGGGAAGCTGGGACGAAGTGAGAGAGTAGCATAAACATATATACACTACCAATTGTAAAACGAATAGCTAGTGGGAAGTTGCTGTATAACAAAGGGAGATCAACTCGATGATGGGTGATGCCTTAGAGGGCCAGGACAGGGGGTGGGGGGTAGGGGGATGGGGAGGGAGTTGGGGGAGGGAAGGGATATGGGAATATATGTATAAATACAGCTGATTCACTTTGGTGTACCTCAAAAGCTGGTCCAAAAGTGTAAAGCAATGATATTCCAGTGAAGAGCTTAAAAAAAAAGTCTTATAATGTTCTTATATTTTTATTCATTTTTTAGTCAATTTTTCCTTAGCTAGTGAAATTGTCTCCAGTGTGCTAATATACAGTTTAGAATTTAATACTTAAATTTAACATTCAGTCATACATAGGAAGATAAATGATAGAGCAGTCTTTTTATGGAATATTTATTTTAATACAATTTTGAAAGGTTAATTTCCATTTACAGTTATTACAAAATATTGGCTATATTCCTTGTGTTGTACAACACATCCTTGAGCCTATCTTACACCCAATAGTTTGTACCTCCCTGTCTCCAATTCCTATATTGCACTGGTAACAACTAGTTTGTTCTCTGTGTCTGTCATTCTGCTTCTTTTTTGTTATATTCACTAGTTTGCCATATTTTTTTTTTAGAGTCCACATATAAGTGATATCATAGAGTATTTTTCTTTCTGTGTCTGACTTATTTCACTTAGCATAACATCCTCCAAGTCCATCCATTTTGCTGCAAATGGCAGCATTTCATCTTTTTTTATGTCTGAGTAGTATTCCATTGTACGTATGTGTGTATACACACACACACACACACACACACGCACACACACAACCCATCTTCTTTATCCATTCATCCATTAATGAACACTTAGGTTGTTTCCATATCTTGGCGATTATAAATAATTCTGCTATGAATGGTGGGGGACTTGTATCTTTTTGAATTAGTGTTCTTGTTTTTTTCAGATATATACCCAGGAGTGGAATTGATGGGTCATATGGTAGTTCTATTTTTAGTTTTTTTGAGAAATCTTCATACTGTTTTCCACAGTGTCTGCACCAATTTACAGTCCCATCAAAAGTGTACAAGGGTTCCCTTTTCTTCACATCCTTGCCATTTGTCATTTGTGTTCTTTTTGATAATAGCCATTCTGACAGGTGTGAGATAATATCTCTCTATGATTTCGATTTACATTTCCCTGATGATTAGCTATGTTGAGCATCTTTTCATCTATGCATATAAATATTTCTCTTTGGAAAATATTTGCTCAGTTCTTCTGCCCATTAAATTTTTTTTTTGATGTTGAGTTGTATGAATTGTTTGTATATGTTGGATATTAATCCCTTATCAGTCATATCATTTGCAAATATTTTCTTCCATTTGGTGGGTTGTCTTTTCATTTTGTTGATGGTTTCCTTTGCTGTTCAAAACCTTTTAAGTTTAATTAAGTCCCATTTGTTTATTTTGCTTTATTTTCTTTAGGAGATGGATCCAAAAAATATTGCTGTGATTTATATCAAAGAGTGTTCTGCTTATGCTTTCCTCAAGGTGTTTTATAGTATCTGGTCTTAACATTTAGGACTTTGAGTTTACTTTTGTATATGGTGTTAGAGAATGTTCTAATTTCATTATTTTACATGTGGCTGTCCAGTTTTCTTAGCACCACATATTGAAGAGATTGTCTTTTCTCCATGATATATTCTTGCTTCCTTTGTTGTAGTTTAATTGATCAGTTTAATTGATCATAGTTCATGGTTTTATTTCTGGGTTCTGTATTCTGTTCTGTTGATCTATGTGTCTTTTTTTGTGGCTGCAACATACTGTTTTGATTACTGTAGCTTTTTAGTATAGTCTGAAGTCAGGGAGCATGGCTTCTCTAACTCTATTCTTCTTTCTCAAGATTGTTTTGGCTATTTGGGGTCTTTTGTGTTTCCATAAAAATTAAAAAATTTTTTTGTTCTAGTTCTGTGGAAAATGCCGTTGGTATTCTGATAGGGCTATAGATTACCTTGAGTAGTGTGGTCATTTTAATCATATTGATTCTTCCAATCCAAGAACATGGTATATCTTTCTGTCTGTTTGTGTTGTCTTCAGTTTCTTTCGTCAGTGTCTTATAGTTTTCGAGTACACGTCTTTTGCTTCCTTAGGTAGGTTTATTCCTAGGTATTTTATTTTTTTGATGCAATGGTAAATGGGATTGTTTCCTTAATTTCTCTTTCTGATGGTTCGTTTTTAGTGTATAGTTTAGTGTATAGTTTAGAATTTAACACTTAAAGTTAACATTCAATCTTACATAGGAAGGGAAATGATAGAGCAGTCTTTTGAGTGCTAGCTGGGTAAATGGCAGTTTTATCATTTATTGATTACATTGTTTTAAAGAAAGAGAAACCTCAGTAACAAGTGGGTAGAATTTCAGAAACTAATGAGAAAATTTTGAAGACATCAAGAGTGAATGAGATGAAGTTTAATAACAGATGGTATAAAGAAAAGAAGGAAGGGGAGTAAAAAAATTACATTATTTGGTCCTGATTCTCTTAAAATGAAAATTGGGAAGGGAAAAGGGGATCTATTGTCATTTTTGCGTATATTTTTCAATTTTACCTATCTGTTCTAAAATACTCCAGTGTAATCTATTTCATATCTTCAAACTATCCCTGCATCCTTATATCAAACTTAATCCCCCTTTTAATTTTCTTTTGTTCTCCATTCTTCCTAATAGTCCTCTCACATTTTGTCTTTTGACCATATATTTTACACTGTCATCTCCATTTATTCTAGTCACTATGGATTTTCCTCTAAGATTTAGTTTCCTCATCAGCACATGCATAACAATCCACTATATTACAAAGAATTACTGAAATATGTGGATAAGGAAGTCTCTCTTAACTTTCAACTATGGATATCCTATTTTTTTCTCAGCTTGTATTGTTGAACATCATGTAATACTCTGTAAGTTCTAAATTCTTTTGTCATCATGCATTTGTTTATTGTTATGTTTCCTTGGCTATGTCATTCATAAGTGAAAATTATCAAGAGATAGACTCTTTCCTTGTTATGTAGAAAATAACTCTGGTACTCACTAGGGTTTTTAATTCTGAGGATGGCACATACATATTCTAATTTAAGTCTCTGAGTGATACTTATATTCCAGCATCATTTAGGACTGTCTAATGACTGAAATGTGAATGGACAGTAAACAGGACGTTTCCAAACTCACTGCTGAATAATTTATTTCAATTTCATTGCTTTGGGAATATGCCTTTTATTTAAAAAGCTTGTGATAGAAACTAAAAAAAGTAGAACACATTTTTTTTTAAGCAGGGTTAGACCTTTGAAAGTATCTTGAAATTCCATCTCTTTTTTTCTTTATTTTCCTGGAGCTGTTTGGCAATGGGAGATTTAATATAGATTTCAAAACTATTTATAAAATTGCTGAGGCCTAACTTATGAAAGAAAAGCATAAAGAAAAAAATAATTATCTCCTAGTGAGCATTGAAAATGAAAGTGAGGAAATATTTTGTAATTTAACAGTTGAACTTTCAGGAAATTGAGATTATTCATATATCATTTATGGTTAATTTCTTATTTTAAGTAGATGGTTGTATGACTACTTCATTCAAAATTTAAAGCACACAAAAAATTTGAGTTTAGTTGTTCAGAGAGACAATTTCCTGAGCATATAGTTTTTAGAATTATTACAATTAAATTTTTATAAACTTTTATGTATTTTAGTGTACAGTATGCACGTTGGCAAGTTCAGTTAAACTAGAAAAAGATTTTTAGTTTAGTCTATTTCCCATTGCACTACAAACTCTTATAAGAGAGCAAACTGAGAAACATTGTATATCACAATGACCAGGAGAGCTCTGTGCCCCTGTTAGTCTTTTGAAAGACTTTGGATATTATTGACAAAAAATTAAATGAAGTAGTATGTATAAAGAAGTCTTTAGAAAAGTAAACCCAAGCTTTCCATCTGGAGATGAAGTTTTTGTTATTATAAACACTTCCAAAGAATAATTCAGACATATAGTTAATTTTTAGGAAATGCTTTCACCTGTATATGTTATAACAATCAATAGATTGTTTTCATCCAACAAGGGAAAAACAGCAGAATGATTTGTATAAAAGATGAGAGAGAGAAGAAAACAAATACAGATGATTTTGGTCAAAGTAATTTTTTTCTTTTAGATTGGCTAGCAGCCTACAAAGAGGACGTTCAGAGTGTTCTGCCCTCAGGCATCTCTATGGGTCATAAAAGAAAACCATTTTAATTGTTTATGGGTTCTCCTGACAATCTTTGGGATTCATCTAACAGTCTGTCTCTGTATAATACCTATCAGAAGCCTTTCTTAACACCTCCTTCTCAGAACTACATGTGCTTCTCTTATCAGAATTTCCCCAAACTGGAGCTGAGAATTATGTGACGTGGCTATACTTGTTGATGACACTGTACCACCTTTAGACGTGAACTGTCATTTACTTATTCTTGGACTGTATTTTATAAAATCAGGATGAGAGTTCCACATCCACCAGTATACAGATATGGTGTGACTGCGCACGAATTCCCAAACTCCTGATTGCAAAATCGAACTTTTAAATGAAACCCCCACCACTAACAATAATCTCCTCTCTGTCTTTTCCACGCAGTTTACTTTTATTTATTTATTTATTTATTTATTTATTAGTTGTCTGAAAAAAGAAACTTAAGAAGGATTAAATTTCTGAGCCTAATGGGAATATTTACTGCACAGCCAGTAGGTCAGCGTGGCTGAGCCTTACCTTAGCAGAAGAGCAGCAGACCTCCTCAAGGCCTGTAGAGGTCCTGCTCATGGAGTGTTTTTAGGCCGTTACAAGAAATCTTGCTTTTACTTGGGTGGATTTGATGTGGTTTACTTTTTAACAGTATCCCTCTGATGGGTATTGAGAATAGAATGCAAACTTGAAAGGATGGAGTAGATGGAATCTTTTAATAGGATTCATTGTAATAACACAAGCAAGAGTTGATTATGGGACTAAAGTGTAGCTATGGAGGTGATGAAAAGAGTTTGGATGCTGGATAAAGGATCTGTTGATGGAAAGGATGTGGGGTGTGAGAGAAAGAGGGAAATCAAGACTGACTCCCACCTTGTCATTTTATGTGCCTTGAACACACTGTTGAAGCAGCTTTAATAGGATTGTGTGTCTGAACCGCTTGTAAAAAGTAGCCTAAATATTAGATCAACTGCATTCATTCGGATTATTTCAGCCATCTAGTTATGGGATATCTAGCCATCTAGATGTGTTCTAAACTATGGAAGGGATGCTCAATCCCACTCATAGTTAACTAAACGCAATTAAAACAACAAGGAGATATTTTTATCCTATTACTTTGGCAAAAGCACATTTTGAGAGTACACAGGGTGTGGGAAGGCAGGAATTTCATACACTGTACAAATGTGGGAGAGCAGCTTGCTAGGACCACAGAGGGGTGATATGGCAATATCCATAAAAATTAGAAATTCATATCTAACTTTTAACTAGAAATTTTATTGTTTAAAATTTAGACCACAGATAGATTTTCATATATGTTTCATGCAGAGATATTGTGGCTTTCTTTTTTTTTTTTTGCAATAACAAAACACTGAAAGTGACTTAACTTCCCGTAGGTCTTTGGTAGAATAAATCATTCATCTATTCATATACATATCCATTTAATACATTACTATGCAATAACTTTTAAAAGGTATACAATTTATCTCTAAGACATATTCTTAAGTAAAAAGTAAAAGGTAGAGAAATGTTTATAATGTACTTTTTTAGTGTAAAAAGGTCTATATATGCATTGATATACAATTACTATGTATGTATGCTCTAATATGCATAGAAAATTTCTTGAGTACAGGAATGATTAACAGACATAGCCTTTGTGAGGAGAACTTATTACTTCAGGAGAGATCCTTATGTTTGACCTCTTTTGTAATGCTGGAATTTTTTTTCATGTGCATGTATTATACATTTAGTTAATTTAGTTACAAATATAAAATTTGACCATCAGATAGAGGTGGTATGACCACAGTAATCTATAGACCACAGTAATCTATAAATGTCCGTCTGTTAACGTTTAAATTGTTTTAATTTATTCTGAAATATCAGCAATGTCTAAGGTACTCCTCCCTGTCTCTATTTTTACCTTCAAACCAGAATCCTCCTGTATCACCTTGATTTAGTCATATTGTCCACATTCATTTAGTTTCACAAACCAGATCATGCAGTCATTCTTTATTTGAGTGGCTTAACAAAAAGCAAAAAAAAAAATGATTCCATCTGGCAGTTTTTGTGCCAGGAGCTATTTGGGATTTGCATCTCAATTTCATTTTATCTTCACACAATCCTACACAAAAAGAAGGTTATTGGCCCCTTGGTAGGCTGAGAAACACTAGCTTAAAGAAACTAGGTAGTATTATTAAATGAGAAAATCAAGATTCAAGTCCAGGTTTGTCTGGGTCAAACATAGAAGGTTAGTAGAGTCTATTATTGCTGTTTTCATCCTAGTAGAAATGCAAGAAAGCAGGAGCCATGCTTCTTCCATTCATTCTTCAAACATTTATTTGAAGAGACCCTGCCATCTTTAGAGGATCTCTCTTAAGTACCTTATAGTTTAATCTTTTTGCAACTTAAACCTCTTCAGGGAGGGTGAATTGCAAAAATTGGAAAAACACTGTCTTAGCAATTGGATAGTGTAATGATAATAAAATCAAAGTTTTAATGCCAACTGAAATAGTGACAAAATAGGTATAGCTTCAAAGTAGCAGTTACAGAATTTGTTCTATCTTGAATTTGTCACCCAATCACGTTCTTATTTGTGAATGTATTTCATTCAAAGTTTCCAGCAGTGTCACAGACAATACGTTTGCATACAAATGTGTAGACTATCATGACAGAGACCATATATTATTGTCAGTGATAAAATGAGTTTTTACGTTTTTCTCACTGTGATTAAAACAAAAAGAACTACCACACATTAGTAGGTTCTTGAGAATTTCCACTATAACTGTTATGCCTATATTTAAATATTTGAATAATGTTTTCAAAATGAATTTGTTTTCTAAAAACAATGCATGCTTGCTATTTTAAAAAATGCATCAAATCCAAAAGAAAAAAGTAAAAGATCAGCTGATATCTTATATGCAAGTAAATACTGTTAAAAATTAGATTAACACAAATCCTGGCATCCTCTCATATGTACTAAGAGAAGAACTCATGGTAGATAGCTAGAAATACATAGATGGAAAATTTTTAATAAAAATTGGATTATACATGCCATTTTAATACAAAATATAAATACTTTTTTAGTAAAAAATGTATTTTTCCTCTCTTAAAGAAGTTTAATTTCTTAGTGTTTTTCAAACAAAAGGAGAAAACCTAGTTCAGTCTAAAAATGTGTTTAGTTTCTTAACTGATTGAAGAAAATTTGTTATAACTGCTTATTTGATGGCATCAAATATTGTTTACAAGCCATCCAGTAACACTAATTAAAGAAGAAAACATTAACTCAGTCATTGGGAGGAAGGAAAATCTTGTCCTTGGAGAAAACCCTAAGAGCTGATGCATTTCAATAGCTACCCTCATGCTCTCTGCACAGTCACTTTTGCCATGAGCCTGACCTTGGTGGGTCTGTCTGATTCTGTCTACTGCTGCGTTTACTCTTGGACAACAGAGGCATCATGCTCGTTCCTCCATCTATTTTCTTTTTGTGAAGCCAGACGCTACCACTTAATGAGCACCTCCCTTAATTTCCTCCTCCATTCACAGCCATAGTAATTACCTTTTGGTTAAGTGTTTATCTATCCAGAGACTGATAATTCACACATGAAGCAATTAATGCATCTTTGTACCCATATAAGTTGCTTTCACAGACTATACCAATAAGTTTATACTATGTCCACACTATACCAAAAAGAAGTAGTTGCTCAATATAACACAATTTTATAAATATTTAAGGTGCTTTGTGTTCTTTGTCTCAGTGGAGTCTACTAGTCTCACAAAAGTCTTCAGAAAGAAATAAGGTATATTGCTCCCTTTTGAAAGATGGAGAAATTTAAAGGGTAGTAGTTTTCATAATTTACTGGAAGTCATAGAATATGTTATAACACAAGCAGAACAAGGAACCAAATGTCCTGGTTTCTAAAGCAGGACATTCTCCAGTACATCAAGACCCATCCTTGGATTGCTGTTACTAGTGAGGATGCAAGTAGTAAGAAATTCGTAGCAAAGTACAGGCAGAATACTGCTGATTGCATTTCAGTACGTATGAACGGTTCATGCTATCACAAATTTATTAAAACTCCAACAGATTATGGTTAATTTGATTCACGAAAGACATTTTACTTGATTTTCTGTTAATTCACTGCAGTCATTTCCTTTGAGAAAGCTCATTAACTGAACCAAAAATAGAATAATCTGTTGTTCCATGTGATTTAGAACACTTGTAACTAGGTGCAAAAATTTTTTTTTCACAGTTGATTTTTAATGGAATCAAATATTATTATGCTTGCTAGAAAAAGAATTTTGGGATAGGCAAACTGAGTGTCTTAAGTTTGACTGACTACATTTTTATATAAGGTTGTATTTTTCTTCCTGAGCTAAGACACTAATTTTGGAGACTTATAATTAGGTCAAAAGCTGAACGTTTTAAGTGTCCATAACCTGACACATCAGAGATTCTTAGTCTTAGAATGATTAATGATTTGTCTTTCCAGCATATAAAAGTAGGCTTGAAAAATTGTTAATGTAGGGAAATCATTTTAATGGAACCCCAGTCTCTCTTTTCTTGGTTCCCTTGCCCAGCTCTTTACGTATTCCAGGACCTATATATTTGCAGTCTGTCTATCCTTCAAAATCCATTCAGGCCAAGTCATTATCCTCAACTATGATGATGATTTACCTGAAGGTAGGATGTATTGATTGAGGGACTTCATTTTCCTGTTGAGTTCTGTTCATTGTGATTGCTGTATTGAACCTATATATGAGGTGAGAGCTGTTCCTCAGGGCTGCCTAACCTTTGACATCTCCATATCTGCTTGAAACAGACTGCCAGCTGAAATCTAGACTTGGGTTTCATGGCTTCATAGGCTCAAAGGATTATCTTTGCACCATGGTTTTGTTTTAAGTTTATAACACAAGACTCTAGACCATTCGCTATAGCAGCTGTGGAACAAATCACCAGGTTTTATATATTGAATCCAGAGGTCTAGAATGTCAATCTGTGTGGCCTTGGCAATAATCATTTTTGCTTTTTTTTTTTTTTTTTCAATAATGGAATGAGAATGCTTCAGCAGATCTAGCCCTGAATTATCTGGGAAGTTTTTTCACTATACTGAAGGTCAGAGCTCATCACCTCCAGAGTTTCTGATTTAAATTGTCTAGGTTGGGCCTTAGTCACTGGTAAATGTTAAAGGATACTTAGGTGACTCTCATTTCCAGCCAAGGTTAATGCCCACTGATACAGCCTCAGTGATGACAGCTGTTCATCAGCTGAGTAGGAGACAAGATGCCAGGTAATGGTCTAAGCTAGGATCTACTTGCTTTCTCTTTCGAACAAGATCCCAGAAAAATGCACACAAGATAAGGTCAATCTCATAACCATACGAATATTAGAAAAATAACTGGTACTAGTTATTTGACATAGAATTATTTCTCTTTTGTTATGTTTAACCTCCGAATACAATGTGTATTCACTTTATTTATATAACTGGGATTTGGCTTGTTTTTCTGTAGATAAGTAGTAGGTTGGGTTTAGTGGCTTTGGTCTTTAGTATCCCACTATGCCAAAAACAGGAGTAGGGATACAAATATAATGATTTCAGCTCTCCTTGTCCTCATTTATTTTAAGGATAGCGTTGCTAACAGGTATTGTGAGCTTCAGTACTTTGTGCACAAGAAACTTAGTTTGATTTTATATATACGTATTGCGTAAGAACAAAAAGGATACCTTCCACATAGGTTATTTTTTTCAGAGGACCTATACTTATGTTGGAATTCTAGAGAATGAACTTACAACTGAGCAAACAAATCTGAGGTTTTGAGATTTAAAGAATATTGGAAACTGGAAGAATGGAAAAAGACACCAAAGAAAGGATAGGAAAGCAATTGGAAAGCCAAGGTGTGGTAAAATATCTCCGTTCCCATTTGGGATATGCATGTGTGTGGGCTGGAAAGGGGGAGGGGCCGGTGGATAAGAAAAGCTTTCCCTGAAAAGAAAAATATTTTGTTAAAAAGGTAGTATATTTTTTAAAAGTATTGGGTGAAATGTAATAATTTAGAGGGTGGCCTATGAGTTGTATTAGCCCTATTTAATACAGTGAGGTTGTAAAATATATAATTTTGTTTGGTTAAATACAATCATCAAGTAACTATAACTCATGTATCCTTAGAACAAAGCATTGCAATCTTTTCAAACTGAGGTTATTTTTAGAGAGTCCACTAATGCTAAATCTCTCCTCCCTCCATCTTCTCTCCCTGATTGCATGATAATTCATGCCAAGGAGATAGGAAGTTTCCTTTTGGTACTCAAAAGGAATAATACCTACTGCTTTAGTCACATAAAGATGCCTTTTTAAAAAAACCGCTCATGATCATTTATGATATCTGTCCTATCTTGAAATATAGTTTTGGGGAAATTTGGCTAGTAGGTATACAGTTTTTATGCATGAACTAGAAAACTTCATATATATATATTTCATAAATATGTGTATATATTTCTGCATGTTTCTCCCTCGGTGCCCAGCCCCCAGGAATAAGAGCAAGTTCACTGATGAAGAGCATGGTTTATTCCAGGTTTGATACTGCTGTCAGCTAGCATGTGGGGGGAATGGTGCGAAAACTAGAGGAAAGCTGTGGAGGGCTACTGTTATTCAGTAATGATGACATCACACAAGTCATGACTACAGTAAATTCTAGGAGTTGCCACCACTGAGTATGCATTCCAGTGTCTCTGGGTGAAGGGCCTTATAGGGGACTGCCTTTGCCAACCTCCAGGTTATTTGAATCTTAAATGATGGCTAAGCAGGTTTTTCAAGAGGTTTTAGAATCTGACTGAAATTAAATAAATGCATAATGAGAAAAAGCGTAGTTTGTTCTTGAAAACCTTAAATGAATGTAGATATGTATGTGAATATATATATGCATGTTTACAGATCCATTTTCTCTTACTATAATTTAGGCATGATTGGTCCTAATTAGAAGCTTGACTTGGTTTAAATCATATTTCTTATCCCACAAAGTGCTTTACTGCAAAGAAGAAATTGTCCTTGATTTACCTTCTATTCATTATGGAAATAAATGCTAGTTTGGGGCTTCATGGATTAATCATAGGGATGCTCCTGAGAAATCCTCTCCCTACCATGTAAAATCAGACCCTGTGCAAAAGGGAAGAGAGATGGTTAGCTGTTTTTCTCCTAGTGTAGACAGTCCCATAGTCTAATCAATGCCTAGAAGAGAAAATTATATTTTTCTAGAGGACAGCTATGGATGGGCATCTGGCTTAGAATTAGATGGCCAGGTGTTATTTCTGGCACAGCTATGTGATATCTTGGGCCCATGATTTATCTTCTCTGACTCTCTAAACTCTTATTGATAAAGTGAAAGTGGTAATTTTACCTCATAGAAGAATTTTAAGGATTAAATTTAAATCCTTTGTAAACTGTAATGAACTATACAAATAATTGTTTTCTACTGTGTTTATTATAATGTATTAAGGGCGTATGAGGTATCAAATAGGTAGCACGTCACATAATTTTGTGCATCAGGAATTTGGAAAGTCTCCGCTGGGAGGTGTATCTCTGATCCTATTGGTATCAGATGGAGAAGCTGGGACCAGAGGATCCACTTCCAGGGTGGCTTCTTCACTCACAGGTCTGGTATCTAGGTACAGCTTGGCTTCCCTCTGTTCACCTGGCATCACATCCATTAGGGCCTCTCCATGTGGCTTTGACATCTCACAACATGGTGATTTCAGAATAGTCGCTCTTCTCATGTGGTGGCCAGCTTCTAAGAGAGAGCAGCTGTCAACCCCAGTTCAAGGCTGCACCCAGAATTGGCATAAGGTCCTGTCCACTGTACGCTCCTGGTCAAAGTCTTAAGGGCTGCACAGGTGCAGTGGGGAGGAGAAACAGGTTCTCTCTCTTGATCAGCTGGGTTTTGAATCAGATCTGACCCATTATATTCCACTGCTTACATTTGTTTTTTCTGATATGGATTTAATAAATGAACACTTACAGCTTCTTACATAAATACACAAACCATGCATGCACACAAAACTATATGCAAAGGTAACTGTTTCCTGCTATTTTATCTTCTGACAATATCCAATCACTTCACTTTTGCACATGCTTTTGTTACTATGACAGTTGATAGTGTGTGATGTTGAAAGTGTATGGAATGTCAAGGTAGAATGTTTATACTTTGTTTTGGCTAGGCTACTGTAAGTCTAAGGAATAATAGAAGTTTGATGCTGAAGACAGCTTGTTGATGAAAATATTTTAAGATGTGGGTACTATGGAGGCAGCTACCTCCTCTGCGTAAGGCTAGTCATCCTTTTCATGTTTGCAGGGTGCAAATAGAGTTGTGGTATATATGATATATCAACGTGGGTGGTATGGCCACTTTATTCCTTTGGATAGTTAACTAACCGAAGAACACCACATTCCTTCATTGTGTCAGAAGGAAGAGGATTTATTTTTCTAGAACTGTCATGAATTTTCTTACTAGTGCTCAAAGCTATAATAGCATGAGCTCTACAATGAGCTTAGTAACCATGACAAAATCTTACTGTGGCCCTCCTTCAGTAATCTCAAGTAGACACTGAGGGACCATTTGCTGTGTGTGTGTGTGTGTGTGTGTGTGTGTGTGTGTGTGTGTGTGTGTGTGTGTGTTACCTCATCCTTTTCCATTCATTCTGGGGAAATTCCACTACCAGTCTTCCTCTGCTATTCTTTGCCTTGCCTTCTTGATGTCCGTTTTCTCTAGCTTTCTCTTCTCATCTTCTGCTGGCTCCCTTCCTGATAGGATCTGAAGGAAGATTCACATCATTTGAAAGTGGCAAGATCTTGAACTCTGTGATGGGCCCCTCTTCTTCTCTGTGTCTATATTCCCATTCTCTTTTATGCTGTGAAATCTGATTTATATGAGGGGATCACAACCTTTAATACCTGTAAGTACCTCACAGGAAACAGATGAATAAAATGAATCATGCAGGCTGGAAACAAATAAAACAGGGTCTTAAGGATTATCTATTTTCTCTGTATTTGGCTCCGACATGAGTAAATGGAAATATTTTTCTACTATAAAAAAATTTGTCAACAACAACTGACACAGACTAATTGTAGAAGAGACAGTGGGGAGTGGTGGGGAGTGTGGCAAATGGAAGGGCAAAAGTCCCCTAGGAGAGGCACAGGCATTACTCAGCTTCAGGTCACCAGAGTCTTGTAAGAATGCAGAGCTGTTATTACTAGATCCCATTTTATGTGATTTCTCCCGATTTTTAAATGTTGATGACCTTTTTAAAACAAAATAAAATTCTATATAAATCTATAAAATATATCTTTAGGCCAGATTTTGCCCGTGGACCACGAGTCTATAAGTTTGACTTGACTGGTGACTGTTACCTTCCTCTTGAGTATTAGATTTATATCCAGCTACTCCTATGACATCTTCATCAAATGTCTAAAATTTATCATGCTTAACGTGTCCAAATCAGAGCTCTTACTATTTTCCCCTGAATTTTCCTATCTCCAGAAATGGCACAGTTATCAGTTTAGCCATCTACTTTCATCATCTTTTTTCTATTCCTCCCCATAACCCAATTTATCAACAAGTTATACCATTTCAAATCTCCAGAATTTAGCTAAAATACATCTACTTCTCCCTGTCTTCACCACCACTCTCTTAATCTTTGCTCAATTTCACTTTCCTGGACCAGCGCAGTAGCTTTCAGGTTGGTCTTGCTGCCTGTATCCTTTTCCCTTGTCATACATACTCTATCAGCACTGGAGAAATATTAGACGACCACAGCAAAAGCAAGAACATTATTCCTGCACTAGAGTCTTTCAATGACTTCCCATTCCCGTTGGAATAAAAGCCATAATGTTTCCATGGCCTGCCTTTTTATAACACCACTCCCTCGCTCACTGTTTTTGAGCCACGTTAGTCTTCCCTGTAGCATTAAAGAGGACACGCTCTTGTCCGTCTCAGGATCATAGTGGTTGCTTTTATCCTGCAACTTTGAATAGTTGGCTTCTTCTCAATTTCATGTCTCAGGCCAAGTGTCTCCTCAGAGAGGAGTTTCCTGACCATCTTATCTAAAGTAGCCCCTTCTACTCAGTTTCTCTCTATCACATCACAATTTATTTTCTCCACTAATAAACTACTGTTAATTTGATTTTTATGTATTTTTTTACTAGTTATAACTTCCCCCCTTAAATGTAAGCTCTGTTAAAGGAGAACTCTCATCTGCCTTGTTTGCTCAGAATTCCTGGAAATTCTCAAATCATAAATTATTCTATATTTTTCTTCAGAAAATTGAAATATAAATTGATATGTAATGTTGTATTAGTTTTAGGTGTACCATATATTAAAAAGAATTCTTTTAATTTCTAAGATTGTATTTTATTTTGAAGTATAGTTGATTCACAATGTTGTGTTAGTTTATGTATTTACTACCACACCTTATTCTCACGTTTTAAAAATAGTGTGAGTACATAGTAAACAGTGAATCATTTTTCCATGATAGGGTCTAGATCTAGCCATAGGATCCAGACTGATACGTGGTATTTCAGAATAACTGTTTGAGAGAATAAATGGTTTGAATACTTACACATATTCAGCATGAAGACATCACTATTTTACAAAAAGCCTCTAATTCTTAACATGCCCTGTCTTATCTGGACCTGCCTACATTAATCACTGTAGTGAGCACCAACTTTCTGCACCCTCTGTGGACCAGCCACATCATTCCCTCCCTTGCCATCACCACAGATGTTGTTTCTTCTGCTCACACTGATCCTTTCAGCTAGCTAACTTTGATCCTGTTCTCCTTCACATCTCAACTGATTGTTGTTTCACAGTGAGGATTCCCCTGCCTGCCTCACATGCCATCACCTGAGACTTGCATTGGTTTCCTCCAAATATACACTTTCATGTACTTTTTATTTGTATCCCTTATCCCAATTATAATTAATCTATCTTCTTGTTATAATTTGTTTACCATCTGTAAGGACCAAGTCTGTCTTGTTTACTGCAGCCTTACAAACTTCCTAGAGCAGAGTTGAAACTAAATAAATATTCATTAACAAACATTTGTCAATTTATATTTGAAAATATAGGACTCACTTTTCTACCATTCCTGTTCCCCCAGAGTACAAAATAATTACCATTAATAGAAATTAATTAACATGTCATCCTAAATTACTAATACGGGACCTTCATTTCCTAAAAAAGTCCTCCTCCATTATTTTTGGGAGATCTTAAGGGATTTGCATGTGTGCTCATGAACAGCTCCTGTCAGTCACCATGAAGTCTGCTGTTTCCTCTCCTCCTCTCTGACCCTCTCCTCTATTAATATTTGCCACTAGAGGACCTGCATGAAGGGACTCTGCCACTGTCCCTAAGTTCTCGGCAAGTTGAATTCCATTTGTTCCTTTTGGGCACCATTGCCAGTGTCTGCCACCATGTGTGCTACTGCTGCTCTGAAAGTGTTGAGTGCTTTCAAGCATTGTGTGGAGTCACTCCATTGAATAACATACAGAAAAAGAGAAAAGACTCCTTATTCTTTTCTGAATTACACTTTTAACAACAATAACGTTTTGTAGGCCTCCGCAGATTTTTTAAAGACGAGATTATTTCTTTATGCTTTTAAAATTTATATCCACCCCTCTTAGGAATCAGGCACAGATCCGTGAAGCCCTGGGTGAGATACAAATTCAGTGACTGTTCCATGCTTTTCTCAGAATCACTTTACCCTTCTGATCACTGAGGCTTTGATATGGTTCAAACTCATCACTCTGTTGGGAGGGTCTTCTTATTGTCACTCACACACATAGATCCCTGGAGAACGTCTCATCCATTTCCCAGACTTGGAATACCATTCAGGATCCTCACACCCCCACCCTCCAAATTTTATGTCAGTATGAAAACAAGCAAACATGGCAACCGGTGTTGAAATCTAATGGAAAATGCTTTGCAATTTATAGGGTAGGAAAAAGAATTTTCCTCTGTCCTTCTAAGTTCTTGGCTGGAAACCACCCCCTACCCCCGCCAATAATAAAAGATAGATGTAACAGAAGAAAAACAAACAGAAGTTTAATAACATCTATACCTCCCGTATACATGGGAGATAACCAGGAAAAGTGAATAACTCTTCGAAATGGCCAAAGTCAGCACATGAAATACTTTCTCCAGCTAAAGACAAAGGAAAGATGTTGGGGCAGGGAGGTCAGTTATGCAAGGTTACCAGGAAAAACCCAGCAAACAAGGCTATGAAGAGAACGGTGGTTAAGCAGGTTTAAGTTGTTTCCTTCTCCATCAATAAGAGTTGCTAGAGATTTAGAGGCGATCTCCCTTATAAATGTAAATTTCTCTTATAAAAGGATAGCTTCTACTCATTTTTCAGAGATTCCTATGTCTGCTGTTTCTTAAAAATAATCAGTGTAATAACTCTTAGGCCAAGGAGGCATGTTTTGGGGTGACAAATTCTGCTCCCCTTCACGATTCCAGCATGATGAACCACCCCGTATTGTTATATATTGTGACACTATACAAGGACAAAATAATGAATACGGTTTCAGGATCACAGAGCCTATAATGGGTCTAGGTTTCAGATATATTTATAGCAAATCCATCAAAATGATCACGGATCCCAGCCAAAGCCACTTGCTTTCTTCCTTTCCCTGTACCATCACTGATGATTGCAAGGAATTTCATAGGCTTATAAAAGGGAAAAACAGTGATGTGAGACCAAAGACTAGGAATGATGTGGAGTCTGCGCTTTGGCAGGCAATGTTTTTTCAATGTGTACAGTGACTAAACTTTTCCATAGAAAAATTTTCCACTCAGATAAATCTGCCATATTTTATGACTAAATGCAAAACAGGATGATAGACACTGAGCAGCCTAGAGACGGCCTGACCTGCCTTTTACAGCCTTGCGGGAGCCAATTTGAGCTCTGAGCAGTGAAATGCGTCAGTGCCTGAGAAATACAGAAACACCAGGTGAGAATTCAGAAGAGGTCTGTTGTTAAAATGCAAGAGTTGGAATAAAATAGAAATCTTACTCATAGAAAATTAGTAGAGATGGAACAACCTTGGAGAGCAAATGTTTAAATCAAGGGAGATAAAAATAATTAACAGAAACCAAAATAGACTGAAGAAAGACTGCCAATTCTTAGGCTCTGCTTGTAAATAAAGATCAAAGGGAAAAGTGAGTATGTTTAGAAATGAAAAGTATTACTGTGAACAACTTGCTTTAGCATAGGTCTCATGTATTACTTTTGAAATATTTAAATATATTGCATGACTTTCGAATATGTCCACATAACAATTGACACTGCATGCTTTGTCATGTCTTTGTTGATTTTTACCACCTGAAATAAGTGATGGAAGGTAATACTTCAATTTAGTGATGAGGAAGTAGAGGAAAGCATTATTCACAGTAGGTACTAATGTATTCAGATGTGTTTAGCCGCTCAGATTCTTGTTGTAATTAAATGAATCCCCCACCAGGGGGAGTGAGGGAACAAATCTCAAAGCCCTGTCCAGGCACCTTTCCAACTGAAGGTACACTCGACTCCAGAGGGAACTGCTCAGTACCGCCCCCCACACCCCCACCCCCGTGAATCATTTGCAGCCTGCATTTCATTGTGGGAAGTTTCTTTCAGATTTATTTTCTCTAGTTTTTCAGCTGCTTTTTTTAGTTCTAAATCCATGCTATGGTTGAGCAGCAAAGCAATATTCCAGCAAACTCCAGCAGGGAAATATTTTCGTACAGGATTTCTAAAACCTTGCATAGTCAACAGAGCCTTCCCCAGTGCCTTGGCAAAGGTAGCACTCTGGTAACTGAGCCTGGGGACGGGGAGAGGGGACAAAATTAGATGGGAAGGGGACACACTGCTTAGGGAAGCTCTGGGAACGGCTTAATGACTCAGAATGAAGAACTGGGGAAGCAGGCAGGTCAGCACAATAGATGCAATTAGCAAATGCAATTAGCATCAGCATATAAATCCCTCCCTCTTGACTTTCTTCTTTGTATTGCCAAGGCAACCCAGGCAGCCTCCTTTCCCACCCCCTCCGATCCGACAACCTCAGTCCCCCGCCCCCTCACTTACTGCCTCTGCCCTTGGAACTGATTTTAAACAGGTTGCACCTGGATTTGCACAAGTCTGGGGGTGGTGGAAGGGCAAAATGGGCAGGGAGACTGAGGACCTACGCTTTGCCGTTGAGATTTTTTTGTTGTTGGTTCACACTCTTTTCAGGAGTGCCAGTTTGGGAATATTTTATTCCTTTTTGTGATCCTCAGCTGGCATGAAAAACGCCTTTCTTTTCATTGCAACTCGGGAGTTTGCAGATGGAAAGAAGTGCACCCAGGCACTTCACTATATGCTTCAAGTGCACCTTTTGCACAATTAAATCTGTCATTAGAACTAGTTTGTTGAAAGATGAGCATTGCTTCAAGTTCATTTTCATGGTCACTGATAGCCAGAAATTGTGAAGAGGGAAGTCACAACTCAGGAAAAGAAATAGGAATGACAAAAAAAAAAAAAAAAAGTGTATATATCTATATATGTATATAAACAGTAGTAACATCTGAGTGAGAAGTGATATTGAGGAAGAACGTAGGCACTTTAATTTTCTGATTTAAACAGTTTTGCCTTTTATTAAGCAAATATGTAATACTTTTAAAAATAAAAAACTAACCCCCAAAATAAAAGAAAATTCCCTTAAAAATAAAGACATTCTGATCAGTTGGAAAAAAGTAAGATGTAGAATCGAAATGAAGCCAATAACTCCAATAATAGCAAAGCCTTCCCTGAATGCTTTCTGTGTGCCAGGCAGTATTCTAAGCACGCATTTGATTCTCACAACCACCCTGGGATGTAAGTATTTTTATCTCATTTTTGTCAGATGAGGGAACTGAGGAACAGAGACAACTTGTCCAAGATTACTTAGCGCTCTAAACTACCAGGTAATACTGCCTTTCATTTTCAAAATTATCTGCTGTGATTTTTGTTTATAGCATTGTATTTGTCCATTGTTCCTTTAGGAGAGAAAGAACAAAGGAAAGGCAGGCAGCTTGATAACATTAAACATAATTAACCCTCAACTTGACTTTGGTCTAGCCAATAATCGTATGGATTTTTGGAGTCGGCTATGGGTAGGTACATACCTAGCCCTCACCACTTAGTAGACTGGCAGGCTAGCTTCTCAGCCTAAGTATCCAAATGTGTACAGTGGGTCAAATAATAGCTACCTCCTTCCAAACTACCCACTTTCCTTTAGATTCCCATCCCAACCCACCCTGTACCCGCCTACACCAGTTCCCATAATTTGGATACTTTCTTCCTTTTTGATGGAGAAGAAAGGTCTAGATAAACTCATTCAGATAATGTTTTAGTTGCATAGTGCCTTTCCAAGGGGTACTGACACTCTAAAATAGAACCCAACTAGAAACAGAAATGCTCACACCAATGGCACTGTTGATTACGAAATATTGTGGGAGGTCCTTACAGAAACTACACCCTGATTTGCACCTCTCTTTGTCATTTGCATTTTCTACCTAAGGCTTAACTGTAGTTTTCTCCACATTAGTCACAGATATAACACATACAAAGATGTAGAAATGAGGGGAAATAAGTGAGAGACTTTGTAGAACATTCCCCATACCGGTATTGCCTCCCCGTAAGTGTGCCGAGTCATGGCGAACAAGGGTGGTATGGCCCAAATCAGGCCTCTCACATTTTTCAACTCTCACATTTTTCCCTTCAGAGGCTGTTTTATGGAAAAAAATAAAAGACTTCCCATTTAACTTTTTCCAGCTTTATTGAGATATACTTGACATAATAATATTACACTGATATATTGCAAAATGATCACCACTGTAGTGTTAGCTAACACCTGTATCATGTCACCTAATTACTATTTGTTTTTCATGATGAGAATTTTTAAGATCTACTCTCTTAGCAACTTTCAAGTATATAATACAGTATTATTAACTGTAATCACCGTGTTGTACTTTAGATCCCTAGAACTGGTTCATCTTATAACTGGATATTTGTACTCTTTGACCAACATCTCCCCTTTTGCCCCACCCCCAGCCCCTGGTAACTACAATTCTAGTTTCTATTTCTGTGAGTTCAGCTGTTTCAGATTCCATATGTAAGTGATATCATACAGTATTTGTTTTTCTCTGTGTGACTTATTGCACTTAATGCCCTCAGGTTCTACTCATGTTGTCACAAATGTCAGGATGTCTTTTCTCATGGATGAATAATATTCCACTGTGTATATAAAATCTCACATTTTCTTTATTCATTCATCCATTGAAAGACACTTAGCACTTAGTTTGTTTTCATATCTTGGCTATTGTAAATAATGCTACAATGAACATAGGAGTACAGGTATCTCTTCAAGATTCTGTTTTTATTTCCTTAGGATATATACCCAGAAGTATGATAGTCCTATTTTTAATTTTTGAGATACCTCCATAGTGTTTTCCATAGTGACTGCACTACCTTACATTTCCACCTACAGTGCACAACGGTTCCTTTTTTTCCACATCCTTGTCAACACTTGTTATTTCTTGTCTTTTAGGTGATAGTCATCCTAACAGGTATGAAGTGATATCTCACTGTTGTTTTAATTTGCATTTTTCTGATAATTAGTGATGCTGAGTACCTTTTCATATACCTGGTGGCCATTTGTATGTCTTCTTTGGAAAAGGTCTGTTCAGTTCCTGCCCAGTTTTTAATCATTTTGTTGTTGTTGTTGTATTTTGTTTTGTTTTGGTTTGGTTTTTTTGCTATTGAGTTATGTGAGTTCTTTATATATTTTGGCTATTAATCCCTTATCCAATATTTGATTTGCAAATATTTTCTCCCATTTCATAGGCTGCTTTTGCCCTTAATTTTAGAAGACATCCTTAAATGGGATGTTAAATGGTTTAATATCATAGAAAAACCTGCTGCCCTCATGGCAGACTTTGGATTGAGAGATAAACAACTATTAGTTCAGCATAGACCCACATCAGTCCACTGGCTCAAATACCTGCTTCTAGCCACTAAGGATCTGAAACTCTCCTTGAGCTATATTCAGGCTACAACTTGATAAACACTAGGAAAAAAATACTACATAGTGCTTCTTATGTAGATAGTGAATTTGGTTGTATGTCCCAGCTGTTCTATTGAGGCCAAAGTGTTTGGCAACTCCCTGAGAATGGTCAGATTTTGGAAGTAGGAAATATAAATTTGGAGGAGAACTGTCCCCTCCCAATACACACACACACACACACACACACACACACACGGGTCTCTATCTCTTTGACTTGAATTTTCAGAACATTAACATGGAACCCAGAAGTTACAGTAGGGACTTTGGTTTAGATTCAGAGAGAGATGAGGAATCAAAGAAAGGTTTCGGCCTTGTACAAACCTCTTTACTTACCTTGTTTTAGAGAACAGACATAGGGAGGTAGGATTAGAAGCAGGGAGACCAGCCAGAGGAGGACTGCTGCAATAAAGAGATGAATGAAGACTACAGTTTGGATCAAGGTGGGTGAATCTTGAAAGAGAATGGATTCTGGATAGACATGTATAAGTAACCCCAAAGGAAGCAGTCACAGGATGAATATGGTACTTGAAAGAAAGAGGAGCCAGAGATAACTGTGGAGTATGGGGTATTCTTTTATTTGAGAAAACAGGGTTTCATTGCTTTCTTGGTTATGATTAGATGGCACTTAGTGGCATAGTGCTACCTGTAAATTGTCAAAAATGGGTCAAATCTAGAGAAAAAGTATTCCATAGTTTTTTAAGGACCATGTTTCTGTCACAATTGAGTCCCCTACTGCAAAATGGGCTGGGGTTCAGCCTTTCAATCCTGGCGCTAATAGTATCTCACTTTGTTACCCTGGGCAAGTCACATTATCTTTCTGGATTTCATTCTGTTTCATTTGCAAAAGTGAAATGGTTTTACTAGGTTATCTGAGGTTCATTTCAGTTCAACATTCTATAATTCTTTGTGCCTATTACCTAATGAGGCAAACAGCTCACTCTTCATATGTAATTGAGACTAATTGTAAAAATGTCACACAGAAGATTGTCAAATGACTTTCTGTAAAAGTGAGTTTGGGAAATATTTTATTTCAGAAATGAAGCAGGATTATTTTAAAGCATTACCTGTCCATAAATTGTAGACATATCTAAAGGTCAGAATATTGAGCCTCAGAAATAAGTGTTTACAAACAAGATATATCATTAACGTGTTTGTGTTTGAATAAATTGCAATTTTTGCTTACCCCCAGGAAAGACTCTCCTGTTGGCCTTTTTGGCCTATTTGTAAACCATCAAAAAGAAATGTTAACTAAAACCAAAGGCATTAGTTTTTTTCCTCAGTGTCTGAGTAAGAGTTTTAAAAACAATCACTCTAAATTCATTGATAGATTCACCAGTTTGCATTATTCATTGACTTAATTCTATAATATTTATTTATTAAACATCAATCAAAGATTTAAATTTTCTGAGCACAAAGAATGTATTTTATGATCAAAGTCAGCCTTCAATGAATAATTTCAAAATAGAAGAGTTTTTTTTTCATCCTCAAGCTCAAGGATCTAATCACATATCTGCCAAGCAACTATTTTTTTTTATAAATTATTCCATAGGTTGACTGTTTAAAAGCTATTAATTCTTTCATTCATTCAGTATACTATATGCAAGGTACTATTTTATGTACTAGGGATAGAACTTCAAAGTCCCTAGGCCTGTTGAACTTTAGTCTATTTCATGTTCACCTTCTTCGTGTCAAATGAACTAACTTAGAAGAAACTAGGGTATGATATTGTCTAAACGTGTTTAGAAATATAGTTTTTAAATAGATCTTGCTGCCTCATATGTTTAAATATAATTATTGACTATTGTCATTCTTCTTTAACTCTCAGTACCCTTGCCTAGTATTGCTAAGTAAGCTGGAATTTTTAATCAGTTTTTCATAGACAACAGATCTTTCAGCTATACCAATGGACCTTGTGCGTTTCAATAAATAGATGTACCATGGTTAAGAGTAATGGATTGAGAGTCAAAAGTTTAAGCTCTGCCTCTGTCATGTACTGTAGACTCAAGCAATTTATTTAACTTGTCTGAGCTGAGGCCTCATATGTGAAATGGGTGCCTCTTGAGGTTTTCTTAAGGTTCTAGTGCAATGATGTATCCTATTATTCTAAATTCTAAAAGGGCATCCTGTCATGCTAATGTCTACAACACTAATTCTTAGTTTTAAAAGTAGCAACCAAATTTGTTGTAGACCTATATCATAATACATATACATTAAAGAGAATAAAAAGATAAACAGCTTTTAATTAACTTAAAATTTTAATCATCACATCATTTTGTTCATCAAATATATCGGGTCAGAGAAGTTTCCAAGACATATCAATTTATTTCTATTTTCTTTAACTTGGGACAGGCAAATCAGAACAGTATACTCAAAACAGAGCATGACAGAAAGGAAAATGTGTTTACTTCTGTTTATCTAAAAGAGGATGAGCAAGGATAATTCATTTTAAGATGAGAGTTTTATGCATTCCAAATAGCACAAATGACTTACGGGCACATTTTTCTCGTTTCTAGCATGATATTACCTACCTTTCAGAGATTTACTAAAGGTGACAGAGGTGTTCCACAGGTACTATTGATTACTCATCAGGATATATTAGGCTCAGTGAAGCACTCATTGAGAGATTTTAGAGTCTCAATAGAGAAGGGAAAATGAACAGCACTGTCTCTACAGATAAGTTAAAATGGTCTTTGAGCTTTCCACAATAAATTTGACGACTCCAATGGGCAGAATAAAATAATGGCAATGCCCAGGGTGGAATGAGGCATAGGTTACATACTAAGAGCATATCAGTCATCTCAAGCAGAGCAAGATCTCATTTTTAGCTGAATGTTAGCCTCATATTTTACTCTCTCTGTCTCCAATAATGTCCTAGTTCTACTGTCTTACTAGGGAAAGTGTTTTATTTTAGAATAGATACTTTAAATATTTGCAGGGAAGCATTTTATCTTTACCTATTTAGCATTCCTCGTAAATGGTACAAGACTTCAGGGAGATATCACGGATACTGGTGCCCAAAAGAAGAAAAAAAAGAATCTAAACGTCATGGAGCACATTATCAACTTGTATTTCTTATTATAAAAGAAGTTGGTACCTAGTCATGTGATCCACACTTGAAAGTAACTTATTAAATGTTCATGTTTGCTTGATGAAGTACTAGACATAGCCTTTATGGGTCAGGAAGTAGGGATATGCAGCCAGAAATAGACTAGCATAGATCAACATTGAGATGACACTCAGAAACTGAACAAAGGAAAAACAAAACCAATACAAATATCATACGTAGCTATTTCACGTTATATCATCAGGTAAATAAATTCATCAAATGGTAACAGTCTCATATAGAAACCAAATAAATGCATTTGGGGAACGTTTTAGCTCATCAATTGGTATGTGATGCATGTCTTACAAACACCTCTGAAGCTGTTCCGTTGTTCCATGCACTAGCAATCGAATGCTTAATGGCTGCACTTGGCAAGTTGCTTGTCTCATGCAGCCTTCCACCAATTTTCAGTAAGAAGAACAGAATTAGAACTAAACTATTATGCCATTGACAAAATAATCAGTAGGATCCCACCAAAAACGTGATTAAAGAACAAAGGCATGAGCAACCCAGTTCTGGAGACGTTCATCTCCACCACATGTAAACGTAGTTTAATATTTCGAAGAATAAATACAGACAAGGGAGTGAGGTGAAAATAGTTGTCAAACCACAGCGCAATAATCTACATGCAAAAAGGGGAAGGGGTAGTTATTTTAAGAATGTCTTTGGATTTGATAATATAGATGCATTCAAACTTCTTTCCTCAATAAATCTTAAAGTAATATTTACTTTATTTCCTCAAAGGGCAAATAGAAGACAATCAGATCATATGTGTTAAAACACAAAAGTAGACAAATTTGTAAATTCACTGTAGTGGATGCTGAGGTACACTCGATAGACCCCCCCCTTTAGAAACAATGCACTAGTTCCCTCCGCAGTTGGGGGTGTTCCTGGCTCACAGCCCTCTGCAAGAATTGCTTTCTGCCAAAGGGGGCTCTCTCTCTCTCCACGACAGGTGGAGGGGTAAAAGGGAATGAAAGCGAAGCCCCCTTGCCTCAATTTGGGAAATCTCTTAGGGGGAACGCCAGCTCCAGAGCTCCCCAAGGAATCAGGTCAGTCCTCTCTGGTCACCCTTTCACAGTCTGCCTTTTCCCTATGCCCAGTCCTGCCTCCTTACCTCTCTTTCAGGTGTTATTCTGAAGAACTCTACTCGATACACCACATGCAGGCAAATGTCAGTCTCAGAGTCTGCCTCCTAGGGCACTGACCTTGGCACTGGCCTCCTCCCTAATTAATTATAATTTGGAAGTGCATACACTCTAACAGGATATTGGAAAATCTCTGCATTTTCTCATTACTTTACCATCATTTTTTTAAGTTACTTTGCTCATTGTCTCAAAAAGTCTTATACTGCTTCCCTTTTTTTCATCTTTCACAATCTTGATCAAATTCTGATTGCATCAAGAATGCAGGACACTGACTTTTTCTTTTGTAGATGCATGATTTAATAAGGACAGAAAAATTTGAAAGGTCATTGAATCCAGTTTTAGTTCTAGTTTTCAAAAGCCAGTAGACTATGAACATTCTATTCAGTCTTCCAAATTAGCATTAGTCATCCCTATTCAAGATGTCCCTGACTGACAGTTCATTTGGATTTATATTCCCAGACCTGGGCTACTATGAAAATTAAGTTTAGAAGAAATAAACCAGGAGCTATATTAGGAGCACTGTCAATTCTTTTAGGTACAATTTGTTTTTTTTAAAGAACAACCTAAGTATACCAATAAAATAATTACCCAGAATCTACTAATGCTTACTGTCTAGTGTACATCATACTACTTTTCCCATATTGTCCCTAAACCTCACCACATACTACAAGATAAATATTATCAGTATTATACAAGGAAAGAGTAATGAGGTTCATGACTATTAAGTAACTAGGCCAAGATTGCATGTTTCATTGGTGGTAGTTTTGAAGACAATTGGCCAAAGGCTACCAAGGATGTATCTGTAGTAATAAAGTAACAAGTTTATTTAGCTTGGTGTAGCAAATGAGAACACTCCACAGGCAAGCCTTGGGAGTTTCTCAATCTGAGGAAATAATGACAAGCTTTTACAGGGTATTGGGGCTTGGTTTGAGTGGTTTTAAGATGAGTTGTACACAACAGAGTATCAGTTGAGATTGGTGGGTTCAGAGAAGCAGGAGATATTTACTGATTGGCTCTTAGTAGAGATATTTTAACCACAGGGAAATGTTTCCTGTAGTTTTCCTTGGTCCCTTAGCCTATCATTGTGATATATGTGCTAATACCGGTTAGAGGACCCATCAGGCAATTTCTCAATTGACTTAAACCCCATGGCAATGATCTGAGCCCATTTTACCTCTTCAGCTCTATCTAGCTGCCTTCAATCTAGGCAGATAATGTAACTTTTCCCTCTTCAGGACTGGATGTTACTTACCACAGTTAGATATACTGACCATCAGTTTGAAAAAAAAGTAAATTTTGAAGTAAACAGGAGAAAATACTGTAGAACTTTGGAAGGACATGAAAACAACGAGAAACTGACTTTTACTATCATATATGATTAGAAATTATTGAAAGGTTTTAAGGTAGAAAACGATATCATGAAAGTATTAGTGGAATGAATTTGCAAAACTGTGGAAAAGGTAATGAAGACCTCGAACCCATGAATGGGGCTAAGGCAAACATATTACAATACATTTTTAAATGGTAGATATTACAGAGCTCTGATATTAATTTTATTTGAGCAATACAGTAGTTGAAAATGGCTCTAATGTCTTGACTCTAACTGACTGAACAGTGTTAGGTCTTTTCTAAAGAGGAACGTCAAATTGATCTGCTTTAGAGCCACTAATTTTGAAGGACTTATACACTGACACATCTGCCCTTCTCAGTTTCTCCTAGACCTTGTAAAGCAGAACATGAGTGACTTTTCATGCTCATTATAACATTACACAGTTTTGATCTACTGTGCAAGTGTGAGACATTCATCTCCACAATTAATCACTGTGGCCACTGCAGAAGGATGGCACAGGTGATATAAAGACAGTGCATCCAGTTCTGGAGTTAAATCTGGTGATAGTTTTCAGACATATAAGACAGTTTTCAGACATATAAGATAATTATGCTGAAGTCAGGATGACTTACTTAGAAGATGTTATGTTTACCCATCATCCTGATAAACTCCCCTACAGGTTAAATGAGTTAAAGTAACAACTACTTTAAGATATCTCCGGCTTTGGAGGTCAGAAATTCAGGTAGGGCTCATCTGGACAGTTCTTCTGCTCCCCATGGAAATGATTTGGATCCCTGGGTAGTATTCAGCTGTTGGTTGAGCTGAACTGGGGGGTCTGACACTGTTTCACTTACATGCCTTATGTCTTGGTGGGGATTGTTGGAGGGCTGGGATCAACTGGGTTTCTCTTCCTTTCTTTTGTCATGAAGTGTTAGGGCCTCACCATATGATATCTCTAACAACGTAGTTGGACTATTTAACTGGACATTTGGGGCTCCCAGAGATCACGGTGGAAGCCACCCAGTTTCTTAAAAGCTAAGCCCAGAATTGAAATAGTTTCACTTGTGCCAAACTCTATTGGTCAGTTGTCATTATCTTGCCCAAATGAAGGAGCAGGGCTGTGAGACTCCAATTCTTAATGGGAAGAGTGCCAAAGCATTTGTGGTCATATTTAGTTTGGCATGGGAGAGTGAGAAGTTGGGTGAGGCCTCCACCCACTGCTGCCTCCAAACTGGCAGAACCTCTCCCTGCACCCACAGAATCTATCTGCTCACCACCTTCTGACACATAAACCCTGAAGGAACCAGTGAGGATAGAAAGGCTGTCCTCACTGAATGGTACCCATCCTGAAGCCTTTAGTATTTTTTGCTGAAAATATATTATTTGACCTCTTCATGGAAAAATGTAGCTTGTAAACAATGTAGAGTGCTCATATTTACCAACTCTCAAAAGAACTAAATTGACTTATAATGCAGACAGGTGGAACTAGTGGAAATGTCTGGGATAGCAATATGTATTTAAATAGTACATGAAGTCTGCTTTTAATTTTTGTAGATCAGATAACCACTGCATATTTTAATTTTATTTAGATAAACTTTACCAACCTCAACTTTGAAAAGAAATTGGATTCTTGAATGAGATTCTTTTAAACAAGCAACATTTTTTATTTTGAAAGTTTTTGCTTAAAGATCTCTCCAAATCCAGACTCCTATTATTGAGTAATGTGCTCATTTAAACAAAACTACATACATTTTATATATATATATATATAGACTAACTGAAATAATAAGTAAATACCATGTGTTCTTATTTTCAATCAACAATGCATTAATAAGGATGTTAGTTTAAATGACGAACATCTTAAAAACAATAAATTTAGAGCTGCTGGTTGATAAATATGTCACCAAATTAAATTGTTAATTCTAACCTATATAATTGAAAGTGAGTCACAGCTAGAATACTTTTATTTAAAGGCTATCATTGCTTTCATTTTAAGATACCTTTGTTTTTATGAATTATCTATATTAATTGAAGATAAAAATACCACAGATTAAAATATTCTAACTAGAATTGAAATATTTTACTATTTTCAGAATTATTAGAGGTCTACATGCATGTTTGTAATACTGTATACTTCCTACCCCATCTATGATAAAATAATCTCTCTCCTGCATACATCCTATTGTTACTCAATTTTCAGAAAATGATTATGAGAGAAACATTTTCAACAAATTCTTTCAAGTGTAGATAAGTTACGTATACGTGGTCTTTAACATAAATGATGTATACAGATTATCATTTATCCTCTGGCATAGATGCCGTAAAGAAAAAAATACAAGTTTCTGATAAATAGTCACAGAAATTCACCATTTTTACTACAATCTATGGGTAGATGATACACACGCTCAAAAATGTACATGTTTATCTTACCCGTTAGATATGAAACAACTGTGTATTTACCACTGTTTCTCAAAATAATTAAATAGAGTTAGTATTAGTATTTAATGAGATTATACAGTCCCTTAATTCACTTGATAAACATTAACTGAGCTCCTACTCTTGTCGGAGTCTTCTAGAAATGTAATGATGAACAAGATGGAATTAACCCCCATTGTCCTGAAGCTGACATTGTTCTAGAGGGAGCAGACAATAAAATAGTAAATAAAATAAATACATAAAATTTGAGAGAGTAATTAGTGCCCTAAAATTTAATTCAGGAAAAAAGAGAAAGCTAGGTAGAGGGGGCAGGGACACTCTTTTAGATCACGTAGTCAAGCAGGTCCTTTCTATGGAGATGGCATTTGACAGGTGCTGCTCTGTACATGGAGAGAGTGGGCTGTGCATGACCTCACCCACCTCCACAATTCTCTCTCTCCTTCCATGACGAAATTCTTTTATGGCACTAATTAATATCTTATATCTATAAATATATATCGTAATATCATATATAAAATGATTTTATTGTGTGTTCCCTTGAATAGAATGTGAACTTCAAAACTTAAGGATGGGAGATGCTAAGTCAGTCTTATCCATCATTATATTTCTAGAGGAAGTGTTATAAATGTATCTAGCTCTACAGATGAGGCAGCACGGGCTCTTTAGAGATCAGATGTCTTAACCAAAATCATACAACCTAGTAAATAGGATGACAGGATAGAAGGAAGAAAATGAACACATGCTGAGTGTTAATGTGTGCCAGGCGTCGCAGTAGGTACTTTATGTATACTATCTAATTTAATCCTTAAAGCAACTGTAGTAGGCTGAATGTTGGCCTCCAAAATATCCACATCCTAATCCCCTGAACTTGTAAATGACACCTGATAACAAAAGGAGACCTTACAGATATGATTTAGCTAAGGATCTTGAGATGAAGAGACTACGTTGGATCATCCAGATGGGCTGTAGTCACAAGGGTCTTAAAAGACGGAAGCAGGAGGTCAGAGAGGAAGCAGATGTTACTTTGGAAACAAGAGGTTGCAGTGATGTGAGGAAGAGGTATGAGCCAATGAATGCAGGTGTCCTCTAGCAGCTAGAAAACGCAAGCAAATGCATAATCCCCTCGAGCCTGTAGAAGGAACAAGCCCTGTCAACACCATGACTTTTGCCCAGGGAAACTGATTTGAAACTTCTGGCCTCCAAAGCTGTAAGAGAATAAATTTGCATTGTTTTAAGCCACCAAATTTGTGGAAGTTTCTTATAGTGCTTGTAGGACATTAATACAGCAGCCCAAGCTAGGTAACTTGTCCATTATCACACCTCGGTAACAGAAAGTTAAGTGTTCCGTTTCTATGCTCTCAGACGGTGCTCCAGAGTTTATCATTGTAGGCAGAAATTGCTCCCATGTTTTATTAGAGTGTCAAGCAGTTACAAATAATTCTTCGAGCACTTAAAAAAAAGATGGCACAGTAAGTGCTTGGTTTTGTTTTGCTGAGGTTGTTTGATGGGAAAATATTTATTTGTTGTAGGTTTTCACAAACTCAGCATCAAATATACTTCTTCCATATCAGAGACCACCTACTTCAGCAGACCAGAAGCCCTTCGTGAATTAGACATTCAACAGTACTCTTCACCCCAGGAGTGCTCTGCTTCCTCCTCTGCAAAATGAACCTGATGCTTCTAACAAGGTAGTTCTGCTGTGGTTGTGCAGCAGTAACAGTGTTTACTGGGGTATAAGATCATTCCGCAGTCTAGTGCTTTAGGCTTAGAATGATTGAGTATCAATATTAGTGGAGTGAAATGGCTGAAAATTCTGTGATGATAATTCTTAAGAGGAGATGCACAGCACCTTGTCCTCTTTTCTGGAGGTAAGTGAGGCCAGTGACCATGGCTTATATTTGTGTCATCCTCAAATTGGATCCCTTATCTTAAGTGGACTTGCCTCTCTTCTGAGCCTTCCTTGTTGCTTTGATAAAATAGGAGGAGCTGTACCATATGCGTCTTCATATTCACTTAACACAGTTCTGTTGACCCTCACACTCACACCTCATTCAGCCTAAATAAGGTCTAGAAGAATTTAGGAAACAGGGAATTCATCTGGGTGGTTGAGCTGGGAGCTCAGAAGAGAATCCTGGGACATGGAGGCTCGTTTCCTCCCAAGGTACAGTGGCCTAAGAAAAGTGTACAGAGACTGGCAGTACCTTTAAGGAAAGCAGATGGCACTATACCATGGCTGAATGGTTTAGGAACCACAGAAACTCCCAGCCTCATCTCGTGGGCTTCCCTTGTAGTAGAACACAAGTCATTGCTTCATTGAATCCCTGCAGGGTGAAAGCATTCATGCACATGAATACTTAGGCCTGTTTATTTCCTGGACTCTTCTATGGGTGGGAGAAAGGCTAGAACAGTCCACCCTTGCAGAGAGACCTGAGGGGGTGAAGTGGCTTGTATTCCTGCCCTTGGACATGACAAGAATTCATGGCAGTAGATGCAGGATAGAGGAGCCCAGCTTGAGTCTTCTTGCATGTGCCGTGTGAAGGAGGAAAGCTGCCGACAAGAGTCCCCGGAGTCTGGCACCCACATTACAATGCTATGCATTGTGGAGATCCGCCCAGCCCTCTGAAAAAATCCGCACATATGCCCTAAGAGGGCAAGCAGACGGGAATGCTGTCATGAAAGACAACGAAGGCCTGACAGCAAACATATGAGGAAAGCCTTTTGCCCTTCTTCCTCCAGTTCCCCCTTTATCACCTCAGTCTGAGAGGAAGCAGGAAGGGAAGGAAGAGGAGGATGAGGGAAAGTGAAAGATAGGTAAAAATGCCCTTTCTCACAGGATGGCTGAGCCACGGGCTAGTCTTGGGTTGTGGAGAAGAAAGACGCTTTGAATGGAATTGAGATTGAAGCTCTGATTTAGACTAGATTGAACTTTGGAATAAAGTCGACTGAGAGTGAGTCATAATGATTGAAGAGGAAATAGAAGTGACTTGGAAGTTTTAAGATTTGCATAATGTGCCATCAGGGAGCAGGGAAGGTTGATAAAAAAGGAATGATAAGTTTGAAGAGTTGGTTAAAAATAGAGAGACTTCCAGAACACGTTTCCGTCAAATTTAGATCACTCAGTAAACCAGTTAACTTCGTAAGATGTAGGATGGAACAGCTAGGGCTTGAGACCACACCTCCCTTATCACGTTCAGGTTTTCTACATTACTGCATACATAATCTGGTCTCTAATATCCTTAGAAATCACCCTAACATGAGAATTTAGTCTCTCGTGTCTTTTATTTCTATTGCATGTGCCTCTATAATACATTGTACAGTGCAGTGATTGCAGTGCTCATCTGTCAGTTCTCTTCCTGCCTTACAAAAGCAGATTAACTTTAGACTTCCCTGGTGGATGTTTTTTCATTGTATTGTTTCAATTTCTGGTTTGCCTAACTTGCCACACTTGGTTCTTGCTTGGAAATTTTTCCATTTTTTCCTGTAATAGTCAAGCAGGAGAGAGACATGGGTTGATGAGAAGTTATGAGATATACTTCCAGCAGCAAAAGTTAGAGTATTTTTGATAACGCAAAGACAGTAGTTGTGTTTCTTTAGGGTTTATGCTTCTAATCTAAGGAGAGAAGGAGTGAAGGAGACAGTACTTTGGTTTCTTGAAAAATTTAAGGTGTCTCGAATGTCAACCAATAAAGAGATTTAAATAACTCAATCATGGCTATATGAAATAGATAGAGAATAGTAATGGGAAAGGGAAAACCTATGTTCAGTCCTTAAGTGGCCTAAGGACATTTAAAAGATAATGAAATAAAAGCATCTGCTAAACCTGAGACAAATTTAAACACTAAATATTAGTAAAGCTGTTATACAAACTGTCTTTAAAGAAGGAAAGCTCTCTTCCTTGTCCTGTATTACTTGGAAATTATAAGAGCCAGCATGTCTCAACTTTCCATTTCATGCTTTAAATCTTATTCCCCCACCAAAAAAAAAAGAAGAAGAAGAAGAAGAAGAAAAGAAAAAAAAACCAAGGCATTTAAACTGAAATATGTCAGGTTTAAGGATGGAATTCTGTCTCTATTCTAGTTAAATGTCATGAAAAACATATATGTCCATCAAAATGTTTTGAGCCTACTATATGTGTGTCATTATAGGATGATAAAAGTCTGTTCTTTTCCCTGTTATAAAAGAAGCAGTTCAGCAATAGCGTCAGATTGTTAAATCTGGTAGGGCTCATCTAGATCACTACCCATGTGGTCGAACTCAGTAGTCCAGGGTTTCTCATCTGTGCAATTACAGAATTTGAATCAGTGACTATTTCTGCTGACTCCTATCCAATACACCCATTCTCTCTGGAAAGCATTTGTAATTTTTATCCTGGCTCCAAATAGCATACACATTCTTCTCCCTACTCCAGAACCCCCACCCAAAAATACAAAGTAAAGTTTGGAATTAATTTTATTTTTCTAAATATTTTTTATTTTTAAAATCTACAATCATGTTGCTTTGTGAAGTACCTCTTCCCCTCCATTTTTGGTCTCCCTATTTCTTAACTCCTTCATTACTCACACATTTGAGCATCTTTGGTTGATACTGTGGCCTAGAAGCTAGGGGTCAGTTTTAGGAGAAATAGGACAATGTGTAGGAAAATGACAAACCAGAGAACTTAGACAATTTGACCCATTTCCCAATCACTCAACATGTTTACAAGGTTGTATTGTATCTTGTGTCAAATTAGCTACACGTGCCAGCATGAAAATAAGATAATTTTGATTGTGTTTCCATAATCACTTCTGAATTAGATTGGGGAGGCTGAAGTCCTTTCACAATAGACTCTGAATTTAATGGCTAAAAAAAGAGACACAAAAGACGCTTGTTTCTTCTACACAGTAGTCTAGGACAGCACTTCTCAAAGTATGAGAAAGAAAATTGTCAGGAAAGAAGATTCTTGAGCCCCGCTCTAGTTCTATTGAATCAGAAACTCTGGTGTGGAGGGCCAGCAGCGTGTGTTAAACTTTCTAGGTGTTTCTGATGTACATTAAAGTCTGTGGGACAGTTCTCCAGCCCAGGGAGATGTATGTTTGTGACAGTGAAAGGGAGGTACCTCTGTTCATTTAGTCATTCAGAGACCCAAGTTGACTATATCTCTGCCATCTTCAACTTGCCCCCATGAAACGGGTAAGAGCACGGAGCAGGATATGTGGCAAGTTTCACAGGACCATTGTAGTGCTTCTTACCTACCTTTCAAGGGAATTTCAGTAAATGGTCACAGCCAACTGCAAGAGAGGCTGAAAAATGTAATATAACTAGGCATATTATATCTAGTTACCAATAAAGAAGGGAGAAGGGATTTTGTTGGATAGTCTCTGCAACAATCACATCGTTATCTTTGGACAATCTGGTATACGGGTGATGTATTTCATCTCTTTTTTTTCTTACATTCCTGTCAAGGTACTTTAACTCTGGCATCGTGCAAGAGTATTGCATCATGGGAGGTAAAGTAAGAGGGTGATTCAAGAAAGAGTAAACAGCTAACAGTGACAGATGCTGCTGAGAAATCAATGAAATGAGCACTAAAAATGTCCCCTAGATTTGGCAAAATGGAGGCCATTGGTGACCTTAGGGAGGATATTCCATAAATAAATGGTACAAAAGCTGTGTTGGCATAAAGTATGTTAGTAAATGTATAGGAGATGAGAAAATGAAGACAGCAAAACAAATAATTTTTTTAAGAGATTAACTGTGGAGTGGCAGAGAAATAAGGCTGTAAATAAGGATGATATGTGACAGAGGCCCAGGAATGATTCCATATTGATGGAAAAGATCTAGTTGAGATGGTTTGGTTGAATATTCAGGAAAGGAAGTTGGATAATATTCCTGAGAACTTGTAATGGAGTCCAAACACACAGATGGGAGGAGTTACCTTAGATGGGAAAAGAAAAACTACCTGTAATGTAACAAGAAAAGAAGATAAAGGAGGGAAAGAGAAAAAAAATTGAAGTAATAATTGAGGAAATTGAGAGGTGAAGTTTCTAGAGTAACACAGATGGATTGCTGAGCTATGAAACACCTAATTGAACTTATTTTGCACAGATCTACATAAAATCATTGTAATAGCCTGTTAATGTTATATTGGGTTGCTATATTAATTTGGATGCTATAAGCCCTAAAAATTACATTTATTGGATTGTCTCTGTTAATTTTTTTAAGCATTTAAAAACTGACCAAAAGTAGGAAAACTATGATATTTTATTTTTGCCTGACCCTGCTTAATTAATCGGTGGTAGGAATTCCTTAGTCAGCAGGTTTATGACAAATATAGCACTTTGTGAAATCCAGTAACTCTCTTAAGGCTTCAAAATGAACACTCATATGGGAGATTTTTAAGAGTTGACATCATTTCTCCTTTTTATTGGAATTTTAGAAAATTCTGAAAAGAATCTCATCAAATGAACCAATATTTCATGTTTATAAAAAAGTAATTAAGAAAATTGAATGCCTAATTTAAACATGCAGTTTATGTGCCAAGAAATGAAAAAAAAATAGGCCTTTGTCGATTATTAAACATACTTTTTAAATGAAATCTCTAGATGCCTGTAAATTGTGAAGGGAACTGGATATTTAGCCAATGCTGGGCTTTCAACCTTGTAGTCTGGCTGCTCTTGGCTTCTGAGTCTGGGATGTGCTTTGCTAGAGCCCACCATGTGCTCTGAAAAGTTAACTTCCCTTACTAGGCTCTCAGACTCTGGGCCATGTTGCATCACCCTCATCACTGCAAGTACTAGACAACTAGGGATAACCCCTACACTAAATGACTCAAATCAGCCAATCCTCAGGGAGCCTGCAAAACCTAACTAACCCCACCCTGCTTGCCAAAGCTGCCTATATAGCTGCCCTCCCACAGCTCTAGTTTGCTGTCACCCCCTCCCTGGGCGTCATTCCCTGTGTGGCCCTACCCACCCGCCATCTCTCCTCAGTGGCGTTAAGTAACAAAACATTCAGCCTTTCATCTGCATGAATCAGTGTGTCATATCCCACCATCAAAGGAATTCTTGAAGTCTTATGAAGCAATTGGCACTGTGGCCACAACCAGTAACTCTTGGATAACTTCTTGGGAGACAGCTCTTGGCTCAGTAATTGGCTCCAGACCACAGGGAGAGCAGTTTGGGGTGGAATTTGAGCTTGGGCTTTAGTCTTGTAGCCTGAGGCCCCTTGAGCTGTGCTTTCCAGGCTGGAAGATTCGGTGGGTCTGCTTTTAGTCACAGTCTGTGTTTGGCAGAGACCTATTCCAGGGGACTCTCCTTGATGGTGCTGGTGTTTCTTCAACACCATCATTTGGGGCAGAACTCCCGTTGGTCTGTGTGTTTCAGGGGACTTCTGTCCGGGGAGATGTTGGTTGCGCTCCCCCGTGGGAGGGACATGGCAGCTGGGTCTCATTTTGATGTTGCTCAGGTGAGGGTAGCAGCTACCTTTCTTTGTTGCTCCATATCTCCCTGCTGTCCCCGGAGAGCTTTATGCTCCCTAGACTGTCAAGAATATCATAGGCTGCACCTTCAAGGACCAGCCACCCAACACGTCCAAAGGGGGCCTCTGACTCAAGAAAACAAATATTTCATCCCAGCAACCCCCTTCAGAACACCTGCCGGTTATCCAGTTACTTACCTAATACAAGACCCCTAACCAGTGTGCTTGGGCCTTAGTAAGTGCCCCAACATAACATGTGAAGGGACTGATACTTCTGACAGTGGGTCTTACTGCACTGTCCCAAGGAGAGGCTGCAAACCCCAGTCCTTTAGCGGTGGACTGGGAGAGCTTGGAGCAAGAGCTGGCTGCCTAAAGGCAGGCCATGGGCCCCTCCGCACTCCTTGCGTATAACCACCTAGATGTTCACACTGAGCTATCAGACAGAAACAAACCGAAACCGTAGCCATAGGTGACTAGAAGCCCAAAACAGAGAAAATAATGGAATGAAAGGAAAAAAACCTAGATACAGAGGGAAAGCATAAAAAATGAATATATATATATACATATATATAAAATATAATATATATTTTTAAACAAAGGTCCATAACTTAAAACAATTGAAAATCCAAAATTTAGTAATTTCTATGACAAAAAGATAAAAAGGGCGCTGATTGCCTTTTGTGCCTGTATAGCATAGGTTAAATTAACTTTAACAACTGCTAAAATGCACTAATTGACAAAGCTTCATGGACTTAAACTGGATCTCATATTACAGTTTTATCAGAAGATCCCACTAAGTTTAAACATGGGACTCCTATAACCTTAGGAGAGTAACTAAATATAAAATACAGGAAAAAAAAAAAAAGATATTCCTTTAAGTTATAGCCCTGCCTAGATTTCCCATAGTCATAATATCTATTGCCCTAAAATATTCTGTATTGGATATAAACACTCTGAAACAAGGAGTAATAAATTGAAGCTAAGTAAAGTCTTTGGCACTTAGAAATTGGCTTGACAGAAAGGACCCAATTAAAATATTAAGATGGCTCAATTTAAGTTAAAACAAGGCCTTCAACAATTTAAACTTTATATAAGACCTAATCAATAAAGGAGTCGAATTTTGCCTGTTTTTAAACCTTCAAAAATTGAAGAAAAAAAAGAAGAATGGCTCACAGTGGATTACTGCAATTTTAATACTATGGTCCCATCCATTAAGGTCCCCATACCCAATACCCAATGTTATTAAAATTACTGATGTCATCCAATTAACAACTAGTAAATATTTTGATAGTAAAAAGTTTGGCTAATATGTTCTTTTCAGTGCCTATTTTAACAGCCTCTCAGCAACAGTTTGCCTTTACCTCCAAAGGAAGCAATACACCTCTTCCAGCTACCTTCGAGAGTATGGACCTCTTTGCCATTGCACACAGTCTTTGCAGAAAAGATCTTAACTGCATCCACTTTTCTCCATTACAGTGATGACATCCTCTTTTAAGGACCTTTGTTAACGCACTCATAAGGACATAAAACGCCAATATCGTTTAGTCTGTTTTGCATTCTAGAGGCAACATAGTCCTCATTTAGAGATTCTACTTAATCTCTCTGATACTGTTACTAATCAGCCCACCTGGAATGGGGTCCCCTCCAACAAAAGACTATAAAATTGGTCCAAATTAAAACCAACAGGCCCCACAGAGAACCACTCCAGAATGCACACTTGGGTGTTGTGTGGGGTTGGTCTAGAGTGGGTCACTCCAGGCACAGCCTTGGCTGCCTGTACGTGGTCACCATAAGTGGCCTCATGTGTGGTTGCCTTCTTGGCCATGCACGGGTACTCCCTGGGGTGCCTGGCTTTGATCTCGGAGGCAGTGTCCTCCCTGCCCATCACTGATATGTTCACTGCAAATGCTGTTTGCTGGGATAGACAGTAGCCCAGCCCAGCCCCACCCCAGCTACCTTTTCTGCTTCCCCCACTCCCCATGGTCCCCAGGAGGTTCTTAGTAGATGCCAGAGCCAATCACAATAGGCCTAAAAAATTTTAAAAATAAAAAAAATTCAACACAAAATCAAACTTGAAGGAACATTTTGAGTGCAAACATGAAAATCAGCAAAAATGATACATATGCGATCTTGAAGGTTGTAAGAAGACCTTTAAGAGCATCAGCAGGTAGAAATCCATCCGTGCCAACAGAAAAATGAATCACTCTTCAAGTGAAACCCTGAAAGAAATGGAAAGCCTTTGTTTCACCCAACAGTCTGAAAGGATGAAAAGAAAAGCACACGAGGGCTACGTATGTCAAAAGGGATGTTCATTGTGGCAAAAACATGTGAGAGAAACCCACGAAAAAGAAAATAGCATGTCGAGTGTGCTGGGAAACGTTCAAGCACAGAGGGGAGGGTAAGCAACAGGTGCCAACTCATGTCCCAGAAGGGGGTGTGTGTCAGTGTCCAAGAGAAGACCGTGGTAGAAGCTATACGACATGCTTGGTCTCAAGAGCCGTCTTTTCCCTGAGGAAAAGCACCCATTTATGTGTGAACATGCTGCCTCTTGCAAAAGATTTGCAATAAAACAGTCTCACAGGGCATGCCGTTGCGCACGATCCTGACATGAAGAAAATGAAAAAGTAAAAGCATCTCGTGCTCTCAGTGGGCCTTTCGTCTCAGCGGGCCTTTCGTCTCAGTGGATGTTAACTCTTTTCAAAGGAAACACCAATGAGGCTTATCTTTGCCTAAATACAGGGAGTCACTGAATGGTATTGATCTCAACAGTTGCAATAATTATTCTCAGCTAAATATCAGGTTGTATTGTTGAAAGGACTACACACTAACAAGCTCAGTTATTTTCTCTCAGAAGTACATTTCTCTTTATTAAAAACACTGATTTAGAAAAAAAAAAATAGTAGGCACTCCCTTTACTCCCCTCAGAGTCTCCTTCACTACAGAGGTTTTAGCAACCTCTTCTTACACCTCTAGGAGTCTCAGGACCCCTATGGGAGCCATAGGTTGCCCTTGGGCTCCTGATGTTAGAAACTGACCTTGGCTCTGTGCTGTACACCATTAGAGCAAAAATCACTGGCCGCATACTGGCCTTTTCTAGAAATGGTGGTTCTCACGGATCCCTGGGCCTGTGACCTTCTATACCCAGTTGCCCATTACGCCTTGGGTCATAAATGCAGCACCCCTCAATCTGAGAACCTCTACCTGGGCCTCCTTGATAAGGGATGGAACCAGACCTGGGCCTTCTGGCATATTCCACTTGGAGAAGGGGTTGGTCTCTTCTATCATCTTCTAGTCTCTTGTCAGACGCCAGGCTGCTGGATACGGTTGCCCTTCTCCCAGTTATTTTAGCTACCTGGGGAGTCCCTTGGGACCAGCTGATGGAACAGCAGTGAAACTTTGTAGACTGTATGGGTGGCATTGCCACCATCATAAGTGATGAAACTCAGTGGTATGGCGCTGCTCTCCATCTCCTAACTGGTATGTCCATGATAAAGGACAGGGCCCAAGAGTCAGAAAATTTGCCATATTTCAGACAGTCATTTTAGCACTAGATGCCCTAGTCAGAAAATTATTCTGGATACTTTTTTTTTTTTTTCTTTTTTAACAAATTCTTGAGTCATTGCCTAAGAGTTGTTCCCTCTATTCAGGGTAAAGAACTCTGTGAACCTCTTTGCTCACAAATACCCAAAATAGAAGTCAGGGTCACACCTATCTCTACGTATATTAAGGCCACGATATGAGGCCCCATCAGGACACCTCTCATCCCCTTGCGTGTTCCAGACACTTCTGATAGTGATCAAGGCACATATTTCACCTCTCAGAATACACAGAGCTGTGCTCCTGGACTGGCAGTCAACAAAACTCACTCCCCCAGTAGGTCCCAGACAGCTGGTTTAACTGAGAGGCCTCATGGGCTCCTCAAAGAACTCTCTCTTCAGTCAAAAAATGAAAACACACTAGACAGTATCTCTCTTGCCCACAGGCATTAATCTCTCTTAATTCAAGACCCCTTAGCCAACTCATACTAAACACCAGGTCTTAACCTTTTAACCTTTAGATTTCCTATATTTAAAGGGGGAATATGTCTGGCTATATATATATAAAGATGAATTATATATGAGGCCCTTTCATAATGTCTTTCTCTACCTTTATAGATTTTCAATTCTGTTCCACCCTCATAGCACTGGAGGCTAGATGTAGGGCACATACTCTTCTGGGACCTGTTAATCTTAGATTGTCCTATGGGCAGGTATCTGCCCATCTGACATGGGACTCATTTGAGCCTAAACTTCTACCATTCAAAACATCTTCATCAGTATGCAGGTTATAAGGGGTAGATAATTAATCCTGGCTCTTCATCTGATTCCCTCCAGAAAATTAAAATTATTTTTCCAGGACCATTCCCTTAGACAGTGTGGGCTACTAGGGAGCTAGAAAACTGGACTTAGTAAGATGATGATAACATTAGGAGATAATAATAAAATCAATACCATATCCCATAATGATGGAGCCAGACAACCCTTCATTGGTAATAATACAAGCCAGGGAAAAATTGACATCAAACAACAAAGGTCTGTCAAGTGCAGGTCTCATTGCTGTTGGTCTGGATGCTTTCATTGGTTTGCAACCCAGAAGCTCCAACCCTCCAACTAAGCCATTGTTTTAACCAAACTTGGCAGATGCTGGAGCTCACATCCCTACAACCTGAGGTCTTCACTGGCTTGTCCATTACCAACCAAACCAACCGCTGAGGCAAAGGGCTCATGATAATTGGCTAAATTGGAGGGCCTGCCTGTAGGCTATGTCGGAGATCCGAGCTCAGCCACAGATATTTTAATTGACAAACATGACATCCTGTTAACAAAACGCGCCCCAAACAGGCCATGTGATTTAAAACCTATCTGCAGTAGAATCCCTTTCATCACCCATCCAGACCAAATCTTGGACAGTTTGGAGCTTTTAGATTTGGCCACCCTTAATTAGGGATTTAATTATGTCAGTTGGGTTTTGGTGCGTTGGTTCAATTATGGCAATTTCTTTGAGGCAAGCATCATCGTTGCTAGCCATGCACCCACAAAGCCTTGATTTAAAAGATATTTATTAGTCAAGCTCCCAGAACCAAAATTGCCTTCATATTTTACAAGAGGCTTAGTCTTATTATAATACCACAAAGCCACAAAAACAAGACCCATGTTAACTTGAGTGGGTATCCACTTATAAAGGATACCCAAGTCCCATAGCCCAAACCACATTGCCCTGGACCAGGAGCTTGTTCTTGAGAAGTATCACCCTAGATGACACTACTTGGGCCTAAGAGTTTGTTATAGGAAATGACTTTGCACCCTGTGACAGAGACAGCTACACCCTGAACACTGAGACCGGCACGTCAGCAACATTCACCTCTCCTAAGATGCTGACCAATTGGACATGAAAAACGTGTTTTTTTTTTCTTCTTCTTTTGATATTAGGGACTCGTATGTTTCCTGAGTTTGCTGTTTACTTAGCCTGTGGTATGCTCCTTGCTCTATATCTGTGCTTGCATATCTAAAGGGAAATTTTATAAAGGTTACTGCTATCTGTGTATTTCTAAAAATTAATGGAAATTATTTCTTCCCCAAGTAGGTAACTGCCTCACATTGTTCCACCCTTCAGTTGGACCTCGCACTCCTCAGAGCCTTCTCCTACTTACCCTCTCCCTCCACCTTGCCACCACAACCACCCACCCTGTGTCTATGGCCACCACAGCCACCCCTTCCCAGATACCACTAATCTATACCTTACTAAACTAGCAGTTCATACTCTCCAGCAACAAAACTGCTGCACTTACCACCTTGATTCAAGGAATACACCAAGCTATTATTATCAAAAAATATGTAATTCATACTGTAACACACCTTACAATTCCACCATGATATTGTTAGAGACCCCAAATTTCAGATTTGTTTTTGACATATAAACAGGAAACTTGGTTACAGGTTGATCTACTTATACTTCTACTTGTTTCCCTCCTTCTGACTCTCATAATAAAATGTTTTCCTGGGCAGTTTAGGGGAACCTACATGCTACTCTCTAAAAGTTTCCGCTGCTATTTGGACTACTGAAATTCTTCAAATAAATGAGCTCAAAACTGATGCCAAGTAGTAGGATTGCTAGGTCATATGGTAGCTTTATTTTTAGTATTCTAAGGAACCTCCATACTGTTTTCCATAGTGGCTGAATCAATTTACATTCCCACCAACAGTGCAGGAGGGTTCCCTTTTATCCACACCCTCTCCAGCATTTATTGTTTCTAGATTTTGTGATGATGGCCATTCTGACTGGTGTGAGGTGATACCTCACTGTGGTTTTGATTTGCATTTCTCTAATGATTAGTGATGTTGAGCATCTTTTCATGTGTTTGTTGACAATCTGTATATAAACCACAATTCAAAAAGATACATCTACCATAATGTTCATTGCAGCATTATTTACAATAGCTAGGACATGGAAGCAACCTAAATGTCCATCGAAAGATGAATGGATAAAGATGTGGCACATATATATACAGTGGAATATTACTCAGCCATAAAAAGAAATGAAATTGAGCTATTTGTAGTGAGGTAGATGGACCTAGAGTCTGTCATACAGAGTGAAGTAAAGCAGAGAAAAATAAATACCGTATGCTAACGCATATATATGGAATCTAGAAAAATGGTACTGATGAACCTAGTGGTAGGGCAGGAATAGAGATGCAGACGTAGAGAACAGACTTGAGGACACCGAGGGGGTGGGGTGCAAGCTGGGACGCAGTGAGAGAGTAGTGTTGACATAGAGACTGCCGCGGGTGAAGTGGATGGCTGCTGGGAAGCTGCTTGCAGAGCATGAGGAGATAAGCTTGATGCTTTGTGAGGACCTGGGGGGGGTGGGATGGGAGGGGGGCTCAGGAGGGAGGAGATATGGGGATATGTGTGTACATATGGCTGGTTCACTTTGTTGTACAGCAGAAACCAGCACAATGCTGTGAAGCAATTATACTCCAATAAAGATTTTTTAAAAAACTGATGCCAAGACAAGAGGTCAACTGTGATAGAGGTTTGCTTTTGTGCTGTCTTGACTCAGTTTTGAGGACCTGACTAAAAGCTGGTCAGTTCCCCTTCTTGAGCAGCTGATTGAAGTCCACACCCCAACCACTTCCCTTATCAGGCTCCTACATTCAGGACCATTGTGCATCCATGCTTACTGCCTCGGAGAGACAGGAACCAGACAAAACTGAGGACAGCCTCTATGCCCTGAGCCTGAAAAAGTCGTCCAAATTAGCCAATCCACAGGGATCCCTCTAAACCTAGCTAACCCTCTCCCCTTTATCCCCTACAGCTATAGCTTGCTATTTCCAATGGCATGGTGGGCAGAGGAATTCTTGTGTGCCCCTGCCTGGCAGCTCCTTTGGAGCTCTAAATAACAGAGTTTTCCCTTTCTTCTATCCAAATGTCAATGTGTTTTGATCCTCTATCAAAAAAAAACTTTAAATCTCATAAAACATGTAGTTTATTTTCTTACTATAAGGCAATTACAGGAATGTTTCACCCCAATCTGAGGTTTCTAAATTCTTAGAATTGCCCCAAAGCAAAAATAAGTCACATCAAGTTACCGAAAAATTAAATAATATATTTCCACCTCCAATAGAGCCTTGTAACCTAAATGTCAAAAGAAGATTAAACTCTTACAGGCATTGATTCATCATAATCATTTTCCTTTTTTGTCTTAGTATTTCTTCCGTCCTTCTGTTCAAATCAGTTTTATCTGTTTCCTCTAATCTCAGTTTCTTTGTCATCGGTATTCTAGAATCGCACTCTTCAGTACACTAGCTACTAGTCAAAGTTAAATAAGATAAAATTGAAAAATTTTTCCTGTTACACTAACCATGTTTCCAGGTCTCAGTAGGCACGTGCTACTAGTTGTGACTATGTTGATGGTTGCAGAAGAGCATTTCCTGCTGAACAGAGTGCTATTGGACTGTTCTCTTCTAGAATACCAATGCCTATTAATTCCCTCAACTACTTCCAGTATTATTTGTAGGAATAGTATTATGGAATATATCAGTTATTTTAGGTACGTGTTTGCTAACTGAATGATAAGATAGGACAATCTGAGAGAGAAAGTGATGAGAAGAAACAAAATATGCAGTTAGGGAAAAAAATCTTTAAGCTAAAGAAGATGGTTGTACCAGTTATGATAAAAGATTCTGTGCAATCTTGATATCTCCATTCCTTTGACTTAGTCTTTCTTTTTCTTTTTTTTTTTTTCCTTTTTTCTACCAGAGAGTGTGTTATCTTGGATGTGATCTCTATTCTTCTGGGTGGTAAATGTTTTCCTGGACACATGTTTAGTAATACAAAACAAAAACGAAGCGAGCATATGCTCTTACACCACATCCAGAACACTTTCCTGCATGGGTCTGAAAATATGCTCCTGACAATATGGTTAGCCATCCCCTCAGAGCATGTGCACAATGTAAACAGGCCATCATGCATCCTTTAGGGTTGTACTGTCTAGCAAGTCTTGCTGAGTGGAAGTATGGTGACTTTCCCAAATACATATGCTTTGCAGCAAGATATATTCATCTCAATTCAGCAAACTACACACTTATTTATAACATAAAAGAAACAGTGTCCAGCGCTGGTACTGGTTTTGAGGTAGCCTGAGCATGTGTCTGGAAATTGGGGTGGTTCACCATATAAATATGCTTAAGATTGAACCTTGATAAATTAACATTTTATAAGATGCAAAGTATTTGATTTGCTCTTCTGAGCAACAGTATGTGGCCATGATTATCAGCTCGTTTTATATATTCTGTGTGTGAATGGCAGTGTTTCTAACCTTGGCACTATTGACATTTGAGGCGTATGAGACCATGTCAGTCTGTTGTGAGGGCAGAATGTTTAGCAGGATCCGTGTCCTCTACCTAATAGATGACAGTAGCACCCCCCTTTACCCAGTTATGACAAATAAAAATATTTCCACATATGGGCGTATCTCTTCTGGGTGGCAAAATAGCATGCATTTGGGAAGCTCTGATCTATGATAATTTCTCAATAATATGAATGTATTCATAAGCATGTTTCTATAGGTGTTAACATAGCACGGAAGCATGCTGCTGACAGCAAACATTCAGTATTGCTTTTGGCCTCCAATCCCTCCACACTAAACCAGTCTGAGATGGTATGGCATAAAGTAAATACTCAAAACTGTAAATATCAAATCTGTGACTTGTGAAACTTGCCTGAATGGGAATAAAACCCTTGATTAACAATACCAAATCAAAATCAGCTCTCTGAAATCTATCTTTATCAATAGAGCCGTGAGTAATAAACACATCATTTTTTTAATCGGCTAAAAGATAGTCCTTTCAGTGCAGAGAGATTATCATGTTTGGCATGTCTAAGTCAGTGTTTTTGAAGTGAAATTTCAAGGCTCGTGAAGAAGCAATGCTACTTCTCAGAGTCCAATGGATGAGAATGATTAATAAAGCAAATAGCTAACTGAAAGTAATCCAGTTATGGTTTTCATAGTTTATCCTGCAAACATTGATAGATTTTACACAAATCAGAAAATGTAAATTTAAAAAACGACAGCAACAAAAAACTTTTATAAGTCTGAAACTTAGGTATGGTGAGGTGTACTTTGCTCTGAGATCCTCTGATATCCCTTTATTTTAGTTAGGATTAATTACTCACAGATAAAGAATTATGACTGGCCATATTCACACTTGCATGAAGGGCATTAATGTCTCAAAATGAGGCTGCACAATCAGTTACAGAGACATGTTGCCTGGATTGGAAAAGGGAGTAATGTTCTTCCAAATTTCAGCATGGATCCCTTCCTGGTTAATATCCATGGTTCATTATGAATTATTATTTTTAAAATAAATCCTATAATTTGGTGTGAAAAGCTTAATTATTGTATCATAGTTTGATGTTAAAATAGTTTATTAAAAAAGGCAAAAAAATTTTAAATACCCAAAATTATAACCTTTTGTGTGTGTGTGTGTGTGTGTGTGTATATATATATATATAGTTTTCATTTTTCTTGTTTTCATTTTTCATGTTTTCATTTTAGGTCACCATATGTGCTGGTGACCTAAAAACGGGGAATTTCTCTCCATCTCTGAGAGGTTTTGCCCATGTTCTTCTCATTGCTTGTTGTGACATCAGTCTGCAAAGCACTGGAGTAAGAGGCAATTGAACTACTAAGTGTAACATCTGAAGTTTCAATAACAACCCTTTGGCATGAGAGGTGAGGATGGAGAGTGTTTTGCCAAGATCGTGAGGGATGGAATCCAGAATTCAGGACTATCACCACCATATCACTCTTGGAGTCCAAAAAAATTAAAAAGGATTTAACAAAATAATTAAACCGAGCTCATGACTTGAGGAGCTTTTGTGTTTGGCAAAGGCACTTGAGAGCAGGATCTTCCTTAGCAACGGGTTAATCATGATCTCCCAGCTTGTTCACCAGTATCCCATCATCCATTCCGATGCTTGTTTTTATGTACATTTCGCAGATACATATATCCATCAGTCTAGAGTTCTGATCTGCTTTACTTAAGTAAAGCCCATTTACCTGTAATACATTAAATCATATGTTTTTCAGCATTTTGAAATGTAAAATGCATCAGAAATCAGCACTGATATTTTCTCAGATAAATCACAGCACTGATTACCGTGAAGTACATTGATGTCACTATCACTATGACAACATTATGACAAGAACTAGTCACTCTAAGCTACCAAGTAAAAGGAATTGTCATCTATATTTCTGAATAAAATGTAACACATATTAGGACCTCTACTTTCTTGCATAAATCAGTACCTTAAAGATTAGGGAATGTTGAAGCACAACTGGATGAAGAAACCATTCACGTTTATGTTTCTTTAAAGGTAAGATTTGAATATTTGAGGACTGTATCCTTTAACTTTTCAGTCGGTTAGAAAGGAAGAAATTGTTTTACCATTATAGGAAACTGTTTGAGGCAATAAATACTTTTCTCTTTACCTGCTTTTTTGTTTTGTTTGTTTGTTTCTTTTGCATTTAAGGTTTTATGTGAAGTAGTATTTAAATCAGTCTTTATACTTTTAGGATATTGCATAATTTTTAATTTTCAGCTTCTTATGATAGAAATGAGTCACCCTCATGTACTGTTCCATTTTTAATTAAGCAAGGATTCAAAATCTTTTTTCATTGTTAACTTTAAAAGTAACTTGACTCCCCTGTGTTCTCTGTTTCCCGCCCCACTAGGGATGTCCTATAGAAGATAAATAAAGGTGTGTTCGAGCCTTAGGAAGAAAATATTAGTCCTCACAAATGCCATTCATCTAGAAACGCACTGCTGCCAATATTTTTAGATTATTTATGCTGAATTTTGTACTTGTTTTAGTTTGTACAGTAGAGTGTCAGCATTCTGACATTTGTTGTTTAGAGAACTGTATCACCACACGATATTTCATGGAACCACTGACAAATGGCAATTTTCCCAGTAATGTTTGCCTTTTTATTTGATCTCAGAAAAAGAGAAGCTCTTCAGAGGAATTCCTTCAGTATAAGATGAGGTTGATTTATAAAAAGAAAAATAAAGGTATAACCTATCTTGATTTTAAAAGTCTACTTTTCATCTTGAGCAATTAGAGAATATGAGAGACATCAAGTAGAAATAGGAGCTGTAATCATGGAGATGGACCCTGTGTTACCCTAATTATAAAATTCTTAATGAACATGATTGAAAGATCATTTCTTTTACTGTAAATTTATGTTGCATCTTTGGTGCTAGATACACTGAAAGAAAAACAGAAACATTCTTGGCAAAGGGCATGCTATTTTGAGTATATTCTTTGATGCAAAAACTCAAGTATGTTTTTTTGTGTTACTGAAGTATCTATCTGGAACAACTGGGAAAAATAATTGCAAAAAATTGAACATGGATAATATTTATAAACAGCCTGACATTTCTCTGAAAAGTGATATGATTCATTCAACATTATATATACGTGTGTGTGTGTGTAAATCTCTTTATTAGAACACAAATGTACATGATCTGATTATAGTGTTCCCCCCAATTATTCTATTTTTAAACAACTTTTGTTTTCTAAATTCTACTTACTATAGCTGTATTATACACCATCCAGACAAAGAAGAAAATATCATTTCAATAGAAGACATTTTAAAGATGCTTCAATAACATTTTGAACAAAAATTAAACATAGATAAGCATAGATGTAAAGAGAAGAAAAATAATCAGTCTATTGGATATGCAAAAACTTCAAGAGCAAAGAATTTCAGACTTGTATTTTTAGTGAAAAAAAAAAAGTCAAATTGATTGCTTTAAGAGATTTGTTTCCATGAGTCATAATTTCCTTGCAAATTATAGTTTCTATTCTAAAGTAAGCCTTTAGCAGAGCATATTGTACATCACTAAAAAAGTCTGCTCAATACCATTCATCTAACCTATTTTTATCATATAATAACACAAGCATTAGATTTCCTATATCCTATATAAAGTTAACCTAATTTCTACAACCTGCCCCCATACACAAATATACACTTACATGCTTTTGTATTTATTCTTCTCTGGAATCTAAATGATAAATTTTACAATACTTTTATGTCTCTCCTTTAAAATTTTTATAAAAGTAAACAAATTTAAAACTCAGTCCCCTGAGAACAATTTTTTTTATTTGAAGATATAAGCAGCAGTAGATTTTTTGGTAGTCTCTGAGAGAGTTAGGACATCAAAATCATAAAGGAATTCAAATCTTAAGAAATATAGTTCAGACCTAATAGGATATTAATCATATATTAAATTAATCACTTTAATGTGATGATTACTCCCTCACCTATTGTTTTAAGTTTATTTAAGTTCTGTGATTTTGTAGCAAGTCATAAAAAGAAGGCAGCAAAATACTCTCTTCTTTTTCTTTCTTCAGGATTTAAAAAGCAAGTGTTTTAGTTAATTGCTCTGGAGATAAATAAAATTTGCTCCTTATAAATTTAGGGCAGAAGGACAGCAAAATCTCTGTGTTATACACGGACTCTGATTTATTACAGTGTGCCTGCTTAAGTTACATTAAATAGCTTTTATAGTGCACAAGGAATCCTAACATTTAAAAAGGTATTAAATTTAAAATGGAAACTTTTTTCTAGTATGTATGTTAGAGTATATATCAAGCCTTAGTTTATTTGCAATGCATGATAAAAATAGCATTTGTAACTAGAATGACAAGGATTCCAGGCACTGATTTTTGTCACATCCAGTTCCTACGGCAAAGTAGCCTGTCATTATTTTACTAAAACAATATCATCTTGATTTATCTTAAAGTTACGTTCAGTGTTCTTTTATAAGCAGGTTTAGGCATGACTGACTTTAAAAAAACAAAAGACTTTCATGAATCCAGGAATTTTTCCACATACAGTATTGTATTTCATAAGCTTAATGTTAATATGCTTAATTATTTTTCCTTTCTTTTTTCTTGAACAAACCTAATTGGTTTCACAAATGTTTGTTTTAAATTTAGTTGATACTGTCTTGTAGTTAGGAAATGCAAAATCGACTAGATATTTTTACTTACCTACAAATTTTAAACCAACAACCATTTAAAAAGTACTATATTTAGTGTCCACAAAGGAGATATCTTATGGCCAGAATTTTCTGCCAAGAAAACATGATAAGTCTTTTGTTAGTATTATGAGGAAGTAAGAAAGGAGGTAGGAAACTTTATTTTCTGCAATATAAGTGAAATTTTTTTCCTCTACGACCTCAGAGCTCAGTAAACATAGGAACACCTTAAAATATATTTATTTGTGACATTTATTTCATGAGCCCAGGCATTTTCCAGCCTCTGAAGTACACAGGCCTTATTTACTTGCTAAATCACCATCTGTCAGAAAATATTTTGAGTTGAACAGAAGCAGCAAAAGAATAATCCAATTTGCAGATGTTGTTCAACTGAGAAATTAATTCTAACAATTGAAATCGTCGAAATTGTTGTTTAGGGATCACGGGTTTATATGTTTATTTATTTTTCATTGTGGTACAATAGTTTATCTGATCTGACTCCTTGGGATAGGAAAGAAAATGCTAATTGTTTTTCATTCAGATTTGCATTGGAAATTTCACTTTAGGGCTTTACACAAAAAATGGTTCAAAAGCCCTGTGACACCTCCACCCCCTTGCCCTGTGTTCTGTGCCAGTCTGGGGGCCGGGGGGGGGGGGGGGGGGCGGGCAGGGGGAGCAGAGAAAATCACAAAAAGGCACCTTTGGGGAATGGGAGGAAATTCTGAGAGGCAATTTTGTCTGCATTCTCTCTGAGATTGGTGGGTGGGCATTTTGAAGATGATTTCTATACTATTTGTCATTTTCTCTTCCAAATCATTCATTCATTCATTTCCTTTTTCCCTTATGTCATTCATTTCTTATTTATTCAACTAGCGTTTATGAAGCATTTTAACATTATAAGCCACTTTATTTTTATTTTACTTGCCAACTTTGTTCCTACTACAAGACTTTACATTTTCCTATTACCATATTTTATTTCTTCAAAGCATTTGTTGCTACTTAATACCATCCAAACAAATGTTTGCTACATTGTCTGTTTCCCTCTCACAAATTGTACTTCGTGAGAAAAGAAATTCTCTATATTGTTCAGTGCTGAATTTCCCAGATCTAGTGGGGGCCTGGCATCTCGTGATAGTAGTGTTGATAGTAAATAACAGTAACAATAATAATGGTTACATTTTGCTAAAATTTTTAATTCTTTGGTCAAAAATGAAAGAATGAATGAAGTCATACTAGAGGGATCATTGGCATTAATTAGGTCCAAATCATGTTAATGCACTTCATGACCAATTGATCCCATAGATTTTCACTTTCAAATAACCCAAAGTTTCCTACAGTCAGAGGGTTTCTGCAGTCATTCCTTTTTATCATCCCTCCAGGGCATTTGTATTCGACTGGAATTAGAATTACTTTTTGTGTGTGTGAGATCTTAACAATGTATTAAATGAATAATCACTTGAGGCTGGGGCCCTAATTGTCTTTACGTTGTTTATGATTAAAGAATCCTTAAAGAGGAATGACGGTAACATCAAGAGTCTACCCTTGCTTTGATTCCAGCATCATCTCCTCCTGGCGCAGTTGTTGTTATCAGAGTTTTTGTTAATTCTTTTACAAATGGCATAATGCAGGACATGACAGTGAAAGTTCAGGTGAGGAATGAACAATCAAAATAATTTTGACACATGGAAAACAAGTCAAAATAAAGAGCTAGTGTTTTACAGAAATTAATGGAAGCTCTTGTGTTTAAGTTAAAAAAATAGTCAACAATACATAAGAAAATGCCCAGAATAACAGTATTAGTGAGAACAAAACACGTCACATTCTTTGAATGATGCAAATGTATGGTGAATATGCTAAAAGCATGAAATTTTATGCTCTTTGATAAAAATATATACTCAAATAGAAGATACCATACATTGCATTTATAAGATGGATACTAAAAATTCACTTCCATTTCAACAGGGTCAATTTAGTTTACTCCATGCTTTCCCGGAGAAAGGGGCCTGACCCTCACCACAGGGAAATCTTTGAGTAAAGAATGAATAACTGTCTCTCAGTCAGGTTATAGGCAGAATTCAGGCAATGGATGGTAGAAAGGAGTGGATGATATTCAGGTCACTTCCAAGTCTGAGATTTGATTATTGGCTAAATAATTCAAGACTAAAAAATAAACAAAAAAACCCAAATTGTAACAACAATAAAAACCCTGGAAAGTAAATGGGAAAAGACAGAATCTTTTATTTCCAGTCATCAAAGGTAGAGGATATGTTAAATATTTTTATTAAAAGAGCTCTCTTGAGAACCTATGATATTAGTTTCACCTTCTGTATTAAACAGAGCTATGAATGGGTAATTTATTATCACAGATATTTAATTTTCACTGTGAAAACAGCACTATTACATGTAGCTTGATTCAGCTAACCATACATAGAAACACAATAAATCAAAGATCTTTCAAATAAAATTTTCTAAAGCCTCAAGTTAGGAGCCCTTTTTTTTTTTTTTTTTTTTGCTTGTTCACATTCTAATTGTTGCTTATCAACTAACAGCAGGCTTGTTATATTTGGTGTTTCTTTACTAGCATGAGAGAAAGTCAACGGAAGCTTGTTTTTACTATCTTAATATGTATTTTAGTATTTGGTGGGGAAAAAGTAAAAGAAGGGAGAAAAGTGATCAAATTTGTCTGAGATGAAAAGATACGAGAATAATAGAAATATTTGTGAATTCTCTGCTACCAGTACCATTAAGCAGAAGGTGGACACCTCTTTCAGTTCCAAATTTCTCTAATATATGGCATATGGCTACCACACGCTTCTCTCCATGCCTTTGTCATAAAGAATATTCCATTCACAGATCCCCAGCAACTATTAGAGTAGATTCCTGCTTTCACTAAAGTTTGACCTGTCTGTCTGCCTTTCTCCCTGTTTCTCTGTTTCTCAAATACCTTTTGCTCTAATTATTCTTCTGGCTAAAATTCTCCAGTGGAATTCATTAGTTTTATATACTTTACTGATGTTTACATTTTAAACAAGATTGTTCACCAGCAAAGATAATTCAAGTCTTTTAAGCTCTACAGTTACATTTTCCCCAAAAATCGTCTGAAATTATTTCAAATCAAATAATTTTTATAGTTGTTTTTAAAACTTATAAGAGACATCCACCTTAGATGAGTCGATCACATCTTCTAAAGTTAGAAGGCACTTCTTGTTTGGGGTGTGCTATGGATAGAATAGTTTGTTTATATTATGCGGGAGTTTTAAAATCCTCTTAGATTTTCCCTAGCACATGTGGGTTACATTTTTCATTTAAAATTGTCTCTGTAAAAAAAATTCTGTAGATAACCAGCTGAAGTTTCAGTCTAAAACTTAAAGTTAGTATTAATTCAGTAGTTTAACTGAACCAGTAAACTGTTATGAGGCATATCACTAAATTCATTCATTTCAAATAACTAGTTCCAGCAAAAATTTGCAGTATGTGCAGAATGAATGAAATGTGTCAGAATCTGTTGTAAAATGTACAATTTATGCATATTATGTCCTTAAGATGAAATTTTAATGAACTTTAGCTCTTAAGAATGTTCCATCATTTTATTTTTATATAATGTTCTATGATAGATTTTATATGGTATATTTTAACCAAATTATGTTAGTAATCAAATGGAAGTATTTCCTTCTCTGACTCTCAGTTATTTGTCTTTACAACAACCCTGTACTTGAGCTGGCCAAAAAGGAAAATTAAAAATAATTTAATTTTTAAATTAATCTTAAATTCCACAACTGCCTGAGGTTATTGTGGAATGGGGCCAAGGAAAAAATCCAGCTCAATCTCTCATCTGGTCAGTCTGTTCTAATAGAAGCAGCACAAACTCAGGGAGTATGCAACATTGATTGAAATCCTCTTAAAAACTTCTACCACTCCTCTTTAATTAGGATTTTTCCTTGAACAAGGAAAATGATGCCAATCTATTCTGATATCACCAGCATGAATCACCTAGAAGTTATTTAGCAAAATTTTACTATGCCTTTCATGCCGTGCTATGTGAGATATAAGAAAGCCTTTGAAGACTTAGTCCTTCCATCGAGGCACTGCGTGTCTGACAAGGGAGATAAATTTAAAAGTGAAATTGTATTACTCCTTCACTCCTAGGAAATAAGAGAAGGAAATGATTAGCATGGGCTGTTATAGTAAAATCACCATGGAAGAAAAAGACTTGAGCCAGGACTTGAGACTTTGGGAGGATATAGTTCTGTTGACAGAAACATGAAAGGCATGTCATGATGGGAGAAAATATAATTAAATGTAAGGAGTCAGGAAGAAAATAGAGTATTTGAGAGGGAGAAGGGAGTGGCCGTTTTCGAGTGTGCCTGCTGTATGTGAGTTGGAAATGGTTTTTAATATATGGGAGTGCTGCCAAATAATGGAGAGCATTGAAAAGTCAAATATATGTTTTTAGAACTGATCAGAAAGTTTTTTCATAATGTTTTATATTCTTTTGATAGTAGGGCTATAAAAATTTAATAGGGCATGGATGGTGATGTTAATACATGTTACTATCACTCAGTTCTATTTTCTTTTTCAATGTTTTGAATCAAATTATATATTTAGTAATGATAACTAAGTGGTATGTATATGTGATGAATACAAACCATCACTAAACCACAATTAAGAGACAGGTGTTTTAGTTTTGTTTTTTGTTTGTTTTAATGTCTGTTCTAAAATGTGGAACATATTTTTCTTGGAAATCATGCTGTAAATGATGCTCAAGTTTCTATCATCAGTCTTCAATCTTGAGGGTCACTGATTTGGTTAAAGAAATTATACCTCTTGCCCCCATCTCATTTAATGGCCAACAGTCAATTACTCATCAGTCTTTTCTCCATATTGTTGCCAGCAAGATCTCTTTAAAATGAAAATTAAAAAAATTTTTTTCATTGCCCTTAGCTCACCCAACTCCTGTTTAAAATTTTTTAATTATGTTAGAATAAATTCCAGTATTATTTTCATAAACTATAAAAATTTCTTTTTCTGGCTTTGGCTATCCATCTAACTCTTTGTCTATTAAATGTACTCATGTGCTTTATTCTCCATTTATCTGAACTATTTATAATTATTCAAAGTGCTGTGTTATTCTATGACTATGCCTTAACACTTTATATTCTTATTTATGAAATCCAACTGTTAAACACATAAATTCTTCCAAATATTCATCAGGCATCACCTCCAATGTAGAATCTCTTCTTACTCCCAAATTTCTATGCTTTTTTCCTAAAGATAATCAAGTTTACTGATGTAAAGATTGCCTGTTAGAAGAGTCCTTTGTTAAGCAGAAATGACCCAACCTTTGCACTACAGTTTACTCAACTACCTACTGCATCCAAAGGGTGGCCTTGGCCCAACATTTGTGATGAATGAGAAAGACTTAACAAGTGGAAGCTGTTATCCTAACCACACTTCTTAGAGCTGGGCAGGGAGTCTGTCCTTGCATCATCATGGCCCACCTCCATGACTACCACACTGGAGATACATAGGGTAATACAAGAGGTGTACCTTGATCAAGTTAGTAAGCACAGCTCTTTGAGAGACAGGACCATGACTAGAATTCCAGATTGTGTGTTTTTAATATTAGAAAGATTTTGCTTACTCAAGTATCTAGTGGTTACCAGCAGGAAGTGCTTGAGTCGAAAATGGAAGGAGAGATATGGAAATAAAGTCAATATTATGGTCAATAAAACTTTCTTATGTAAAAAACAAGCAGTTAACCTGCATGCACACAAATCTTCAAAACAATGGAAACACAAGGCCATTTTCAAAATAGGATAAAAATTCGAAAATAAAAGGAAATAGAAAATGAATATAAGTAGAGTCATGCCAAAGAAAAATGGAATAAAGGGCCTAAAAAATAATTTCTAAACTGGAACACACATGAAGTAAACCATACAACCCCTAAAATAACTATCACCTCCAGGAATGAGATTGTCAGACATGCAAGTGAGTGTGTGGAATTAAAACATATAATAAATCTTTAAGTTGGGATGTCACGTTCTCTGGTGTTTGTCCTGCCCTTCTGCCTGAGATACTGAGTAATGAAGAATTTACCAATAGCTTATATTTGATTTGATTTGACAGCAGAAGAAGTATTTGTTATGAAAACTTTCAAAGTCTGGGTAGAGAAGATAAGTGGATTCACAGTACTAAGCATACAGTATTCACATCAACTTCAGAATGAATAAAAAGATGACCTGCTATATGACATTGACAGTAGTATCACACCAGTCAGTATCAATTGAAGTTTTGGAGGAAAATCACAATTGTCATTGTCATTTTCACTCCTTGGCTAGATTTTCTCTATTAAATAAAGTAATATTTATAGATTAAATTTTCTCAAATTACAATATAAAGAAGTTTATTTCTGCATCTTTTCTTTTTTACTTCCAGTGATAAAATCTAACATTTAGAGCTTTTCATTTCTTCTGACAGCAAGGATTGTGGAAGAAAAGACCTAAAATGTTTAAATTACTGAGATTTCTAGTGACCTTTTTCAGGTTGACACATTGGAGCAGTTACTTAGCCAGCTAGCACCACAATATGTAATTTAGTAACAAAAATGGTTACTAGGTTACAAATGAGTTATCCTGTCCTTAATGGACTGTAGAGCTGTGAATACCCAAATTAGTTTCCTCCCCCAAATTTAAAAATATTAAATTCAAGAAGCTGGATCATGATGGCAGATTGAGTGAATAAAGGCGTATAACTCTGTTCACTTAAAATACCCTAAAAGGATGAAAAATATGTTTTAAAAAAATCTCTCTACTGTACTGGCAAACAAGAGAGTCATGAGCCAGGTATAAAACATTCTGTCAGAATCAACAGTTTTCATATAAACCAGCTATAGTCAATCAGACAATGTAACTGAAAAAAACTATAAAATACCTAGAAATAGAGCTACTAATAAAGACACACTGACTTTATGAAGAAATTTTTTTTTTTTAATGTTTGTGTCCCCTCCAAATCCATATATTGAAATCTTAGTGTCAGATGTGATGGTATGGGGGGGGAGCACTTGCGAGGTGCTTTGGTCATGAGGGTGAGGCTCTCAGAAGTGGGATTCATGTTCTTTTTTTTTGGGGGGGGGTACACCAGGTTCAATCATCTGTTTTTATACACATATCTCCGTATTCCCTCCCTTCCTTGACTCCCCCCACCTCCAGTCCCCCCCACCCTCCCTACCCCAGTCCTCTAAGGCATCTTCCATCCTCGAGTTGGACTCCCTTTGTTATACAACAACTTCCCACTGACTATTTTACAGTTGGTAGTATATATATGTCTGTGCTACTCTCTCGCTTCTTCTCAGTTTCCCCTTCACCCCCCGCCCCCTCCCATACCTCGAGTTCTCCAGTCCATTCTCTGTATCTGCATCCTTGTTCTTGTCACTGAGTTCATCAGTACCATTTTTAGATTCCGTATATGTGAGTTAGCATACAATATTTGTCCTTCTCTTTCTGACTTACTTCACTATGTATGACAGATTGTAGTTCTATCCACCTCATTACATATAGCTCCATCTCATCCCTTTTTATAGCTGAGTAATATTCCATTGTGTATATATGCCACATCTTCTGTATCCATTCATTTGTTGATGGGCGTTTAGGTTGCTTCCATGTCCTGGCTATTGTAAAGAGTGCTGCAATAAACATGATGGTACAAGTTTCTTTTGGGATTATGGTTTTCTTTGGGTATATGCCCAGGAGTGGGATGACTGGATCATATGGTAGTTCTATTTGTAGTTTTTTAAGGAACCTCCAAATTGTTTTCCATAGTGGCTGTACCAACTTACAGTCCCACCAACAGTGCAGGAGTGTTCCCTTTTCTCCACACCCTCTCCAACATTTGTGGTTTCCAGATGTTGTGATGATGGCCATTCTGACTGGTGTGAGGTGATACCTCATTGTGGCTTTGACTTGCATTTCTCTGATGATGAGTGATGTTGAGCATCTTTTCATGTGTTTGTTGGCCATCTGTATGTCTTCTTTGGAGAAATGTCTATTTAGGTCTTCTCCCCATTTATGAAGAAATTTAAATATTTTACTAAATAACATAAAAGATCTGAGCAGGTGGAAACGTATTCACTATTCCTAAATGTGAAGACACATTTGTAAAGATGTCAGGTTTCATTTAACCTCCCTTCCTATTGATCTATAACTCAGTGCAATCCTAAACAAAATACCAAATAAAATACTGTATCAACATCAGTAATTTTTTCCATTAAAAAAAATTAATTCCAGAAACAATGTCTACAATGAAACTTTGGAATTATGTAGTTAGGTTCTTTCTTGGCTTTTGATGTAAGAATAAAGATTATTTCTTGAGATGTGAACTGGGACATTTCCTTATGCCTAGAATTTTAGCCCACCTAAAAGTTCCTTCCTAGGAGAAGCTTCTGCAGAGGACAAAGAGACCACAGTGCAATATGAGGCAACAACATCCAGCTCTGCGCCCAGCAGGTGGCAGGAATCATCATGAAAAGAGTTCTATTCACATGTGAGGAGATGAGGAGATGATAAAAAATGGCTAAGGATGTGCACAGTACTCATGTGAAGGTCATCTACAAAGAGGCTGGAGTTGAAAACGTAGTTACTTTAAGAAAATGGAAATGGCATCTTTGGGACATTTGGTCATAAAACCAATCATTAAAGGAAGAAAATCAGGTAGTTTTGGCTTAAAATAGTGAAACAAATTTCCTGAGGCTTTGACTTTCTCTCTCTTTCTCTCTCTTTTTCTCTCTCTCTCTCTCCCTCCTCCCCCCCTGCTATTTTAGTAACATCTTGTGGAAGGGGTGTGCATGTATGTGGGGGTACTGGTGGAGAGGGATGTTAATGTAATTAAACAGGAAGGCCGTTAGGCTGAGGTGGCTCTAACACTTCGGTAGCCCATGTAAGCAAACCAAAATCTAAGTGAGAGTCAATGCACCAAACTCTGAGGAGATGAAACCCAAGAACAACCCATCACAAACAGCCAACTGGGCTTTCCCATTTAGGCAACTGTCTAAGATATAACCAACCAATGTCCTTGCTTCACTTCCTCATCTTCTCTATAAACAGGTCTCCCGCAAGTCCTGTCAGGAGAGCACTCCTAACTGCATTGGGTTTCATGCTGCCCAATTCAAATTGATGTATGCTCAACTAAACTCTTGAAAATCTAAATGTGCCACAGGGGGTGCTTAACAATTTAGGAAACCCCCCAATTCCTTTTTGCATGTTCACCATCTGCCATCTACTTTGTCTAAAACTAAACTATCATGTCTCATATAAAGGTCCCTCACCTGAAGAGTCCATCCTCAGTGAGATCACAAGAACCTCCTGGAGACCTTCTTATTTACTACATCGTGGAGAACATTGCAGGTGGAAGGGAAACTAATGCCTATTACAGCACTTGGGGATGCTGGTGGATACAGCGATATGGGTGCCAGGGTTGACTAGATGTTGATTTAATTCTTGTCAAAATCACTTGAATGGTATAATAGTGATTTAGAAATTGTATAAGGGTTTCAAAACAGTGCACTTAAATTGTACATGTACAATATAACAGATTCTACAGTTTAACAGATTCTGTGCAACTATAAAAGTGTGAACTTAATTTTGAAATTTCACTGTATGTTATATTCACTTATTCATGTATAATTCTATAAATGAGACTATTTGTCTTATTGTCAAATTATATATTTTAGGCATTTTATATACAATATTTTGGGACATGTATAAAAGATGTAATATATGGAAATAGCCATGGTAATAAATCATAACAGTCTCATGTAAAAGAGAGGAGCTTACAAAACACAGTGTATGTCAATATGTAATGTGCGGAAGGAGCATCAGGACCATTGTTAGGTGAATAATAGCTAGTCTCAGAAAATACATTCATAATCCTTTCCCATCCTTGCAGACACTTTCCTGTAGTCTTTCTCAGTCTTCCTGGAATTAATCTCTCCATTTCTTTCTCCTCATGTTCTTTTGCTCCCCAGTTCTCTCTTTTAACATATTCTACTTTATATTACAGTTGGTTGTATAAGAAAATGTCTCCAGTACTAGGCAAAATTGTTTATTTAATCCATCCCAAAGGTATCACAAGATAAATAACTCTTTAAGTGGGTCAAAGCAGCATTCCACACATTTCTTCTTGGACCATTTCCTGAAAGCTTCCGAAATAATATAGTAAGAAAGAAAAAAAGAAGTCTCAGCAATTTTCACAGTTTGTCTGAGGACTAACTTTTGGAGGCATTGAAACAGGCTAAGAATTTTTTAATGTTTCTTATACCATCTTTGTTTGAAAAATGAAGCAAAATATTTAATAAGACAATGCATTTAGGAATAGAACATTTCAACCATGAAACTAGAAAGCTAAGAGACTCACATTCAGATTTGGGTCTTTGATAGCCTCTGAAGAAAAATGTTAGCGTATGATTGGCATGCTTCAGGTTAGAGATACCATCCTGTTCCGCAATGGAATTGTGGAGGTTGAAATAGAGGAAGCCAGGAAGAGAGAGACAAGAAGGAAGGCTGCAAGCATGTTTAACTTTGTTCTCTGTTTATTTGCCTTTCTTTTTTTTTTTTTCACGAAATGCCTTTTTTCTCTTTTTTTACCTTAGTGAAATCTCATGCTTCATATACAACCAAAACTTCATCTTAACATCTGCTGTGCTGCACGCATGGGTATATTTATCTTTCTCTTCTCTAAGAGCCCATATATTTTTATGCAATTACATTGGTCTGTGATGTTACAATAATATTTCTTGCACAGACACTGGAATGTTGTTAGAAGCTAAGAGCTTCTAATTAAAAGCTGAGAAGCTGTCTTACTCATTCATGTAGCCTCTCTGGTACAGATAGAATGCATATTAATTTTTGGATAAGTGGAATTAATTAGCAGCTCACTTTCATGTCCCCTAAAAATTTGGGCCCTGTAATATGTTACTGCTTGATAGCAGATTTTGAATTTTAACAAAGGCTTCATAAAATCTTTACCAGATGTTGAGTGAAACCAATTAAATCACAGCCTATAGGTATGCTGGTAATCAACTTTGCTGTAAAAGTACTCAGTCTTTTAACAAATTTAGAGTCCTTTACTATGTGGACATCAGAGTCATGAGGAGGCAAAACTAATTTCGATTTGGGGAAGATTTTGCTATATAAATCACTGTATTTGAAATTCTTTGAAAATTGTCAAGTATCCTACACATGACTGGCAAAGGCAATTATTTTAGTTAATCTCTCAATCTCTATCCAGTTTTGTACTTCTGTCAAAGCAAATCATGTTTCTTAAAGTTACCTGACATGGGTCTTAACGTACTTTGAATTATATTTTTTTGATACATCTTGTTATCACTTGAGCTTTGCCAACCTTAGTTTTAATATCTCTCTTAGAATAATCACTTTTTCCACATTACAGGTATTACTTTCCTCCAGACGACACACATGTCATACCTGCTTCTTCAATGTAACTTCTAGTAGTTCTTTCTAAATAGTTAAACTCTTATGGCCTAAAATCAAATTAGGAGATGCCCACCTTCAGATTTGCCTTCTGCTTATGGTATTTGTAACAGCAAATACTTGCAAGGTTATTAGCTGTGTATCCATGGTCAGATGCATCATCTGTGAATACCATCTTAGCACAGTTTCAGTCAGATATTTTAACTGGCTCTCTTTATCACTGCCCTCCTGTTCTCATTGGGTGTTGAAGTTGTAAAGCATTTCTTTCTGTTCCTTCAGCTCCTGCACTCTTTCCTTCCAGCTAGCATCTTCTTGGACAAGCAGCTTTAGATTTTCCTGAAGCTGAATATTCACATGAATATCATTAAATGTTTCCCTCTGATGGTCTACAGTCTTCTGAGATGCCTTTGAGATGTTTTTGGACTCAATCACTTTAGCATGGAGTGATTTTGATGGCTTTGAGTGACCTTGACTGTCCTTCAAGATAGCCATCATCACTCCATGAAGTAAAATTTTTATAGAACTGGCTTTTCTGCTCTTAGTCAAGAAGGTTGACTCTATCCCCCAGTGAGAAGTTGGACCTTTTACTATACAAATAATCAAAGCAGCATAAACTAAAATTTTCAAGGGAAACTCAAAGAGACTTGAGTCTTGGGTCCTTAATTCAGACAGTACCATCAAAGTACCATGTAGCTTACACAGGAGTAGTTGGAGAGACATTTTCATGATCATAAACAGGCCCTCCTTGGTTCCAAAGGGCACTGAAGCTCTGCCTCTGGCCAGTGGCCTCAGGGTTACAGCTGCCTGTCCAGAACCCTGTTAGTGTTCTGCTTTAAAACCAATCAGTGCCAGGCAACAAGGACAGACCATCAGTGGTGGGGAGGTGGACTGGTTTTGTAAACTAGTGATATCTAATTTTGATGCAGTCAGTACACAACTAGAAAGTGTTATAGTTTATGTAATACATTGGGAAAATGGAAAAAGCCAATTGCAGCCAGAGCAGATGAACTGTGACCATTCTAGGCCCACATGGCCCCACTGGAAACCTAGGAGATCCAAGCAGTGCTCTGCCCCAAACAAACCTCTAGAAACTAGATTTCTGGTCCTGGTTCTGCCTCTTCAATAGCTTCATGATCTGGGTCTTCAAAATTATAACCAATATTTGATGAAAACAATGGAAAATATGTCATTTTCTTATTCAGTATTTTATTTAAAAGCCTGACAACCCTGTGAGGTTGATCATTGTCTTAATTCATTCAGGCTGCTGTATCAGAATCTCAAAACCTGGGTAGCTTAAACAATAAATATTTCTCACCATCTTAGAGGCTAGGAAGTTATATGATCTAGGTGCAAACATTCAGTTCTTGGTGAGGGGTCCATTTCTGCCTTGAAGACCGCCACCTTCTTTTTGTATTCTCTAATGGTAGAGGTGGAGAGAGAGACCAAAACCAGTCCACCTCCCCACTGATGGTCTGGTCTCTTCCTCTTATAAGTACACTGATCCCATCATGGGGCCCCACCCTCATGACCTCACCTGTACCTAATTACTTCTGAATATCATCACACTGGAGGGGGAGTTAGGTCTTCAAGATATGAATTTGAGGAGGACACATTCAGTCTATAATACCAGCCTATGAGATTATTAAATTTCTTAACTGACAAACTTAAATGTTTTTCCAAGGACATTAACTGTTACATTGCAGTTGGGTTTTGAATCAAAACCATGTCTCCAACTATCATTTTTTTGTTTTAAACCACTCTATATGGCTTAATAATTTCACCCTACTTTTAAAACAAAATATTTGTTAAACAATATTTAAGTTCTATGTAACTCTTTAATCCTCTAATCCCAACAACATTCTTTTTGACTCTTAATACAATAGCAAAGAAACCATTTTTGTCATGTGTGGTATTTACCCATTTCCTTAATGAGCATTAATAGAGTTACTCCTATAGTATATGACAAGTACTAGTGCTACAAAGAAAAGGAACTCATAGTCTCGTCAAGGGGCCAAACAAGTTAACACACAATAACAATTTGCAAAAAGAGCTATAATAGGAACAGTACAGGCCTGGGGAGGACATCTAGCCAGCAGGCGTTGGGGAAGGGAGATGGGCCAAAAGCTCAGTTAATATGGAGAATTATACCTGTACTGAGTTTTGAAAGATGAGTAGGATGTAGTTAATTTCTGATGGTGTGGCCAAAAGATAGCATTATTAACATAAAGGAAAGAATTCGTGTAAAAAAAAAAAAGAACACAGTACTTTGGGAAATTGGATACTTTACAGTTTGAGAATTTTGCATGGCTGTGGAAGTGGTAGGATATAGTCTCACTAGATTGTCAAGGGGGAGTGATGTTTTAAAAATTGCACATTTTGCTAAGGAATTGTGGATTTCCTCCTGGTTGTGAGCAACCCCCAACGTATTTCAAGAAAGGGAAGTAAGGTGATCAAATTTGATTCAAGGAATGCATTTAATTTGGAGAATAAATTGTGAGAGGAAGAGGGCTGTAGATTGGAAAAACAAAATTCAGGTAGATTGAAAAAAGAAAGGTTGAAAAAAAATCATATAGATTGAAAAAAAAAAGACTGACATAGGAATAGAATCCTTGACAGAGTGGTAAGGGAGGCAAAAATCAACAGGACATCTGAATGACTGTATTTAGTTATGGGAAAGACTAGAAAGTCAAAGATAACTCCCAAGTTTCTGACTTGAGCAACTTCATTGAAGCTCTTGCCAATCACAGAAGAAAGGAGGATGATCAAGAATGTGTGTGTTTATTTTGGGTGAGGACTTGGGGTTGAAGTACCACTGAAATTTTCAAAATAAAAACCCATTTCCAGAAAGAAGTTAGATGAATATAAAGAAATAGTTCTGAGGTCAAAGTTTTGTTCAGAGGAAAAGGTATAGTTCAGATAACTTATGAAAAGTGTGTAGGATGAAAGTCAAAGAGAGAAATTCCAATATATAAGAAATTAAAAGAGAATTGAGCTCTCAAAAGAGATTGAGAAGCACTAACTTTGACAAGAATTGTTCACAAAGTTTCTCTGTACTTCTCTTACTCACTGCGGTTGAAAAAAATCTGGTTTCTGCCCTGAAGTTTCCATAGGACTAGCTCCTGCAAATTATCTTCATTGTTAAATCAAATATGTGCTTCCAAGTGCTAATTTTATTTGACATCTTAACAACTTATCATAGTGTTGGTCTCACCTTATTCTAGACACTTTCTTTTCTTTATAATCTGATAGTCTTCTGGGAGTTCTTCCTAACACTTTGGCTTCTTCTCTTAAGTCTCCTTTGTTGGCCACTCTTCTAGCAAATCTTTTAATTTTACACTTTCTTCAGGCTCATTTGCATACCAGCTTCTCTTTGTATACTCTCCCCACAGCTTCCATGTAATTTTTAAAATATCTACCTACCAGTGACACCCAAATTTGATCTTGAACCTAAGCTTCTCTTCAGAGCTCCAGACATATATAGACAGCTGTTTATGCATTATCGCCACTTGGCTATCTAGTAGGCATCTACTTTACATATTTTATATATTTTATACTTTCACATTTAATATATTTCATTATATATGTATTATTCATATCTCCTTTTGTCTTTACCTAATATCTAATGTATAAATAATTACTAGATTTTGTTCTTCCTCCAGAATGTCTCAAATATGTCCACATTTGCTTATCTTGCCACCATATCTGTAATCCAAAAAAAATCCCGACACATCGGAATGACTCTGATAGCCTCCTATTAATCTTTTAGCTTTCACTTTTTATTTCCTTGCAGTTTATTCTCAATTCAGTGGCTGGAGTGATTATTTTAAGTGCAAATCTCATTTCTACCCTATTTAAATCTATTAATGACTTACTACAACTTGGGATAAAATTAAAAACCTTGGTGTTCCTTAGACGGCTTTGCACTATTTTACTTTTTATCTTTCAGCCTCGTCTCATAACTCTCTACCTAACATTTGATGTATTTCTCCAAACTCTCTCATCCTCAGTGCTCATCTCTACGAAGTGCTCTCCACCCACTGTTAAAAGACTGTTCTCATGGTCAGCACCATGGACATCAGTTGTAGCTTATTAGAATTGCAGCATCTCAGCACATAGTGAACAATTTAACTTGGAGGTCGAGGAGTCAGAGATGACTTGAGTAAGCAGGCTTACTTCATTTTTCCCTTGTCACTCCTACTTAAATCTGAAGTCCCCACATAGATAAAACTTCTTTAGAAAAACCTTCTTTGATCCCCTAATAAAGTGATTCTCAAGTTAGAGCTGCATCAAAATCATCTGAAGGGCTTAGTAAATCACAAATTGCTAGGTCCCATCCCCAGAGTTTCTTATTTAGTAGGACTGGTGTGAAGGGCTGAAATCAGTGTTTCTAGCAAGCTCCCAGGTGATGTTGATGCTTCAGGTTCAGGGACCACACTTTAAGAACCCTTGCTCTGCTGAGTAGTTCTCAGTCTTTAGCTTCACGGTAGAAATACCAGGTGGAGTTTTTAAAAACCCTGATGCCTGTGCCACATCCTAGGTCAATTAGATAAACATTTCTGGGACCTTCCTATGGCTCCTGAAGTTAACATGGCAAGCTTCAGCTTCTTCAGATACCTGGGGGGCTTATATTAGCATACTGATCTCTGATTGCTGATATCTTAAGGTAGAATACTTTATGTTTTATATTTTCCTTGTCTCTTATCTCTGCCAAAACGTAAACTTCATATTTGTTGTTGTTTTACAATTTGGAAATTTCCTTCACATTCTAATGAACCCAGTAACGAATTATGTTGTAGTTAGTACAGAGACTTAATAATATTTTAGCAGGAAGAAGGAGTGCTAGAGGATCGGTCTGCCAGATCACTATTTTAAATGCCATATTGCTAAGTTTAAAATTAAAAACTAAAATTTCAGTAGAAACATAAGAAGGAAAAGTTGTTAAGAATTTTCATAATGAATGGATTTAAAGTAAAATGATATTTTAGTCCAGATTAGGGGAAAAAATAGTGAAGACAGAAAGGGCGTAAGACTAGGGTGTTTGTAATCTCAGTTTTATTCTATTTCAGATGTTCTGATACATTCCTACTGAATCTCATTTTCTAGGCCCCATGAAAATTATTTTTCTTCTGTTGACAAATTTTCTTTCAGATAAAGAAAATACAATTGTCAATATGTTACTATACTTAGATTTGCAAACTACCTAAAGAGCATTGCTTCAGGTGTGTTGGTAGAACAAATGACTTTTTATCCTTTATTCTTTTGACCTTGGGAGGAATATTTTTCCCTTTCACTCTTCATAATATGCTGGTTTTATGTGGCAGCCAGTGAATGGGAAAGAGTAAGAATTAGTATGAAAAGTTCTGCAGTAGTGGTAGATTAATGATAATGGGCTGAGTGGGATTATTGAACCCATTGATATAAGGAAAAAATAAGAGGTGCCTGGACAAAAATAGAGTTGGAGGAACTGAGAACATTCTCCTGTGTCTAGCATATCTCTTTGAACATTTGTTTTTACCCAATCTCTCTCTGAACATACATGATAAACTCTATTATAAATTGACATACACATACATATATTTTCAGGTTTGTTTGCTTTTTAAAGCTCTTCACTCTAAACCTAGAAGAGTGCTTTTATTATATAGATATTATTCAGTACATACTATTGTATGATCATATAATTACATTAATTTGACTTCATTGTGCTCAGAATAATCTCATTAATACAAGAATAACAGTTAAATATATATATACATATTTTCTGTATGCTTCAAAAAGTTAAGCATGCAAAAATAAATCTTATCAGGTAAAAATTTACATTTAAACAATAATTCATCCGGAAACAAGTGGAATGCCAGAAACATAAATTAAAAGATTCATAACAGAACAGTTTTGTTTTTCCGTTTCTATATAAAGGAGTTTGTTTTACAAGCAAAGTAACAAATGGCTTAAAACAATCTTCTTGTTGCTAGGCTCTTAGATATCTAAACAGACCTTATACTTTTTGGGTTTAAGCATAACAAACTGAAACATTATAAAGATCCTTAGTAAAATAAGAAGGTGACTCACTACAAAAATTAGAATTTCTCTTCTCTAGGAGAAGTTCTTGACATTGTATACAACAGATATTAATTTCTTTTTCAGACTTTCTCCCTTGTTTGTTAATCCTTGTCTTAACAACAACATAGCTATGTGAATTAATCTCTTTTTAAAAATATAATACCCTTTAAATATTTTCTTAGGTTAAAGCTTATTATTTCTTGCCTGTTAGAAACAAGCTATTTTATTTTGAAATATCTTTCAATTATTTCTATCTGATAATAAATATGAGGTGGCTATTTTTGATGAATTTACAATCAAGTATAATAAAAATAGATTGAGGAACTTTATTCAAATAGTTAGAGGAATCTTGCCAAATAGTGTAGATACAATGGTAAACAATATTGAAAAAGGAGCTTAGAACTGAACTTTCAAAAGACAAGATGATATTTCTTTTTTGATTACTCAGTGCCTATGTGATTGTGGCAAGTCATGTCTCCTTCTGAAACTTTTCAATTACCCCACTTACATGATGACATAGATTCCTTTGGGTGTGAGACTCAGGAACATTGAGGTCCTGATATTTGTGTTTGTGTGGATATGTATAGTTTTGAAGTAGGGGTGAGGATGCTGTTATTCAGCTGTATTACACTTTAAAAGATATAGGATCAAATAACAATCTATGAAATGTAGATTTTTATTTGTTATGCACCATGTGTGTGTGTTAGGAGTCAAGTCAGTTTAAGTCAAAGATTACCATGATTAGGATGGAGAGAAATACATTAAGAAGCCAGTGTGAAAGCAAGTGGAGTTGCCGTAAATAAAAAAGTGGTAGTTAAGAAAATGGGGAGATTGTTTGCTAAAAAACAGCTACCTTGAGATAGGATTAAGATGGCGTGCACTCACTCCCTCTTGCAAGAGCACCAGAATTACAACTAACTACTGAACAATCATTGACAGAAAAGACACTGGAACTCACCAAAAAAGACACCCCACATCCAGAGACAAAGGAGAAGCCACAGTGAGACAGTAGGAGGGGTGCAATCACATTAAAATCAAATCCCATAAATGCTGGGTGGGTGACTCACAAGCTGGAGAAGAGTTATACCACAGAAGTTCACCCACTAAAGTGAGGGTTCTGAGCCTCATGTCAGGCTTCCCAACCCGTGGGTCTGGCAACAGGAGGAGGAATCCCCAGAGAATCAGATTTTGAAAGCCAGCGGGATTTGATTGCAGGACCTCCACAGGACTGGGGTAAACAGAGACTCTACTCTTGGAGGGTGCACAGAAAAAAGTGTGCTCACCGGGACCCAGGGGGAAGGAGCAGTGACCCCATAGGAGACTGAACCAGACCTACCTGCTGGTGTTGGGGGGTTGCCTGCAGAGGTGGGGGACAGCTGTGGCTCACCGAGGAGGCAGGGGCACTGGCAGCAGGGGTTCTGGGAAGTGCTCATTGGCATGAGCCCTCCCAGAGTCTGCCATTAGCCCCATCAAAGAGCCTATGGGCTCCAGCACTAGGTGGCCTCAGGCCAAACGACCAACAGAGTGGGAACACAGCCCCACCCATTGGCAGACAAACAGATTAAAGTCCTACTGAGCTCCGCCCATCCAACCCTACCCACCATCAGTCCCTCCCATTAGGAAGCACAAACAAGCCTCCTAGATAGCTTCCTCCATGAGAGGGCAGACAGCAGTATCAAGCAGTATCAGCAGTATTTCATCTTGTGGAACTGAAAACCACAGCCACAGAAAGATAGAGAAAATGAAAAAGCAGAGGACTTTGTACCAGATGAAGGGACAGGATAAAACCCCAGAAAAACAATGAAATGAAGAGGAGATAGGCACCCTTACAGAAAAGGAACTCAGAATAATGATAGTGAAGATGATCCAGGACTTTGAAAAAAGACTGGATGCAAAGATTGAAAAGTTTACCAAAGACCTAGAAGAATTAAAGAGCAAACAAACAGAGATATGCAACACAATAACGGAAATGAAAAATACACTAGAAGGAACCAATAGCAGATTAACTGAGGCAGAAGGGCAAATAAGTGAGCTGGAAGACAGAATGGTGAAAATCACTGATGCGGAAAAGAATAAAGAAAAAAGAATGAAAAGAACTGAAGAAAGCTTAAGAGACCTCTGGGACAATGTTAAACACAGCAACATTCACATTATAAGGGTCCCAGAAGGAGACAAGAGAGAGAAAGGACCTGAGAAAATATTGGAAGAGATTCTAGTTAAAAACTTCCCTAACATGGGAAAGGAACCAGCTACCCAAGTGCAGGAAGCGCAGAGTGTCCCAGGCAGGATAAACCCAAGGAGAAACACACCAAGACATATAGTAGTCAAGTTGACAAAATTAAAGACAGAGAAATGTTATTAAAAGCAACAAGGGAAAAACGACAAATAACTTACACGGGAACTCCCATAAGGTTAACAGCTGATTTCTCAGCAGAAACTCTGCAAGCCAGCAGGGAGTGGCATGATATATTTCAAGTGATGAAAGGGAAGAACCTACAACCAAGAATACTCGACCCAGCAAGGATCTCATTCAGTTTCGATGGAGAAATCAAAAGCTTTACAGACAAGCAACAGCTAAGAGAATTCAGCACCACCAAACCAGCCCTACAACAAATGCTAAAGGAACTTCTCTAAGCGGGAAACATAAGAGAAGGACCTACAAAAACAACAACAGAACAATTAAGAACATGGTCATAGGAACATACATATCGATAATTACCTTGAATGTAAATGGACTAAATGCACCAACCAAAAGACACAGACTGGCTGAATGGATATAAAAACAAGACCCATATATATGCTGTCTCGAAGAGACCCACTTCAGACCTAGGTACACATACAGATGGAAAGTGAGGGGATGGATAAAGATATTCCATGCAAATGGAAATCAAAAGAAAGCTGGAGTAGCAATACTCATATCAGATAAAATAGACTTTAAAATAAAAAATGTTACAAGAGACAAGAAAGGATATTACATAAAGATAAAGGGATCAATCCAAGAAGAAGAGATAGCAATGTTAAATATATATGCACCCAATATAGGAGCACCTCAATACATAAGGCAAATGCTAACCACTATGAAAGAGGAAATTGACAGAAGCACAATTGTAGTGGGAGACTTTAACACCCCACTTACACCAATGGACAGATCATCCACACAGAAAATTAATAAGGAAACATAAGCTTTAAATGACACAATAAATCAGCTGGATTTAATAGATATCTATAGGACATTACATCCAAAAACAGCAGATTACATGTTCTTCTCAAGTGCACATGAAACATTCTCTAGGATAGATCACATTTTGGGTCATAAATCAAGCATTGGTAAATTCAAGAAAATTGAAATCATATCAAGTATCTTTTCTGACCACAATGCTATGGGATTAGAAATCAATTACTGGAAAAAAACTGTAAAAAAACACAAACATATGGAGGCTAAACAATATGCTACTAAATAACCAAGGGATCACTGAAGAAATCAAAGAGGAAATCAAAAAATACCTCGAGACAAGTGACAATGAAAACACAACAATTCAAAACCTATGGGATGCAGCAAAGGCAGTTCTAAGAGGGAAGTTTATAGGAATACAATCCTACCTCAAGAAACAAGAAAAATCCCAAATAAACTATCTAACCTTACACCTAAAGAAACTAGAGAAAGAAGAGCAAAGAAAACCCAAAGTTAGTAGACAAACTGGGACATTTGTAGAGACATGGATGGATCTAGAGACTGTCATACAGAGTGAAATGAGTCAGAAAGAGAAAAACAAATATCATATATTAACACATATATGTGGACTATAGAGAAATAGTACAAATCACCTGGTTTGCAAGGCAGAATTAGAGACACAGATGTAGAGAACAAACATATGGACACCAAGTTGGGAAAGTGGGGAGGGTTTGGGGGGAATGAATTGGGAGATTGTGATACCAAATTGTGCACTCTAAATATATGCTGTTTATTGTCTGTTAACTGTATCTCAATAAAAGTTCTTAAAAAAAAAGTAAAATGTGGAGTTGAATGATTTTCTCTGCAAGAATGGGTTCATGATTTTTTTTTTTTCTGAAAAATTTGTTTCAAACGTCAAGCTTAAATTCTACTGGAGGTGATGAGCAGATGAAAAACTGAAAGCACAAATGCTTTCGAACCTACATGGGATTAAACTATAAAATCAACTGGGTTAAAAATATTGAAAACTTAGCAAGAAAAATACTAATAGGCAGTATATACATTCTCAACAAATCAAAATTAGGAGAGTACAAATACTCGTATATTAATGATATTTTATCTATTAATAGTATAATTTTCGGTGCTTAATACATCTTCATACTGACACATTAAAAATATTTAATTTACACAGTGCCAAAGTAATGTTAATACTATTTCCCCTTGAAATTTAAGATTTTTCTTTTAGAAAGTTATACACATGGAAAACTGCAGAAGCAGTTACAACTGGGCTATTTTAATTTGCTCATTTACCTGATACAGATACATTATTCATGATATTGATAAGTAATCAAAGACTAAGAATTTTGTTAGTTCTTAATAATGAGGAAAGTACAATAAACAAACATTAGCAATTTGAATATTGATGTTTGACACTACCTTGCTTTTTCATTTATCTTTGTGTGTAAAATGGTTGGATTTCTAGGGATAGAATATTTGTATCACTGTCTGTTATTTGCATCGGAGAATTAGTAGAATGTGTTCAGATTTAGTTCATTTCAGAATATACATACTTGTGTTTGTGTGTGTGCTTGTGCATGTGTGTAGGAGAACAACTACTATAATTAAAAACAATCATGGATATTTGTAAAAGATCTGACTTTGGTATGTTTGTTTATAACCAGACCCATCTTTAATTTTGCAAGTAGTTGTTTAGTTGATAGTGGGTAGATCATAAGTATAAAGATCAAAACGTTCTTGCAAATTGAACATCCATGTAAGGAGAACTGAGTCCAAGAACTAGGACATTACCAGTGTGCCAGCAGTTCTTCCTATGCTTCCCTTCAGTCATTACCCCTGTCCAAGGATAAGCGTACTCCTGACTTCTAACGCTATAGATGAATTTTGCCTATTTTTGAATTTTACATAAATAGAATTATATGATACACACGTTGTATCTTTGTCAACATTAGGTTTGTGGGAATTGATACCTGTTTTTGCATGTAGTTATAGTTCATTAATTTTTATTGCTGTGTAAAATCTGTTACATGATTACACCACAATTTATTTTCCCATTCTCTTGCTCTGAACACTTAGGTTATTTCCACTTTTGTGGTATTATGATTAAGTTGTACATGTATTCTAGTGAACATATATAACCCATTTCTGTTACATATATAAATACTGCAACGCTTGCTACTTTCTTACTAGATTTTTTTCAAATGATAGCCACATTATTTGAAAAAAAATTGATTATTCTCATCCTTACTAAAATTTATACTTCTAGCCTTACCTTCTGATAAAGTTATTGTCTAAACAAAATAAGACGCATATTTCATTCAGGTTTTTCCATTCTTAGCATTATTGACATTTTTGCACTGGAAATTTATTGGTTGCGGGGGTCAGTCCTATGATTTTAGGATATTTAGCGGTATCTGTGGCTTCTACTCATGAGATGCCAATAGCAACTCCCATACAGTTATAATCAAAATTATCTCCAGACATTGTCAAATGTCATAGGAGAGGGGAAGGGGACGGAATGACCCTGAGTTTAGAATCACGGGAATGGAATTTCCAGAAAAAAAATTAAATAATCTTGATTATGTATATCACAGAAAAGAAATTCTTTGATTTGCTTCCCAGAAAAACCTTTCATAAACAAATACTTTTAAAATTTTATTCTATATCAAATTTTAATATAAATGTCCCATTTTCAAAAATAATCAATTCCAGAAGAATAATTTTTAAACTCCTGTTATAGATTCCAACAAAATTTTATCATCAGCAGTTATTGCCTACTGCATCTCTTCACAAATATCACAGACTTCTTTAATTAGCTAATTGCAGCACCAAAAAATTCTAATGCAAGCTATTGTGGTTAAGTGGGTCCAAATAATTCTGGGTTCCTGAATCTGCAAATTTTATAGTAGTAGGTGAGCTAGTTAATCTCTGTATTTCTCAGTCCTTCCATGTGTAGAATGTTGCCATTAGTGTGTAGCATTATTCTGAGGTCTAAATATAATTCCCCACATAAAGTATGCGAAGCACTGAGATACTAAAACACACAACACTAATGAATTTATTAGGTCATTCAGTGAACTATAATTGTTTAGATGGCATTGACCATGAGCTTGAATTTATTTATTGACTTTCAGAAAAACTCTGCTGCAATAATAAAGTGACCTTTGACGGGCACATTTGTTGAAAGAGGGACAGCCTTTGTAGGGTAAAATGTTGAGAGCAATCCACTGCTAAAGGGAAATCAGACAACACTGTGAAAGGAAAGAGTTGTGGAGGGCAGAAGAGGTGTGAATTCCACATAATAATAGTAACGTAGTAAAACCATTAAGAGACATTGAATCTGGGTATTTATTCCCTTTATTTTTAATGTAACTTATTTAGTTGTCAGTTAGTTTTAACAATAGGTGTATTTAACAATTGGATCACAAGATTCTTGAAAATTCAATAATACAGTCAATTCTCATGAGTTGGTATAACTGCCTTCAGCAAACCACTGAGGAACACTGATTGTTGAAAATACATGAGTAATACTTGCAGATGTGCTTTGTTATCTCAAAATAGGCATTACAATCAAAGTTCTTTTCAGCAAATATCTGGCCAAAAATATCTGCATATTATTAAACTATCTAGAAACCTGAGTCTAAGACTCAGTTTCATCATTCCCTAACGGTAAAAACAATGTAGATAATTTCCTCTGGCTTATGTGCTCAAACATTCCATGAACACAAAATGTGTCTGTAAAATAACCATCTAGATGTGGTCATTGTTGTGTGTTGTGGGCTACACTTGATTTATTACGTTAATCTGACTTCTTTGTGGGGTTTTTTTTCCTTGTGACATGTTATGCATAGTATTAGAATTCAGGAAAGAAATTAATTGATGTGTATATACATGATTTTTCCATTACAAAACTAAGACTTCATTAATGTTAATAACATTTGTTTTCATCCTTCTAAGAACAATGTTATAATACAAGAAAATGAGTTTTCATAATGTTTCAAGTGAAGGAATCTGAACATGATATTTTAAAAACACTTTTCTCTATTAAATATAAAAATAAAGAAAATAAATTTTACATATTTTTCAGTCACTTGGTTATCCAATCAGTATTTAGTGAGCAATTACAATGTGCTTGTTACATTATTCAATGTGTGAATGAAATAGATCACATCTTTGTGCTCATACAGCTTTCATCCCAGAGCTTATCCTTTATTTTATGCTATTTCATTTACGTTTGTTCATTGGAAAGATAACAATGAACAAATTTTTTTAAAACACCACATAAAATGCCAAGTCAGGCTTTGAAACTAATTAGTAATTGCTATGTAGGTAATTTGTGGTAAGAGGATTGCAAGTGAAATGGAGAATGTATTTTAGATAAAAAGATAAATAAAGGATCTCTGGAAAGGTAACATTTGAGTCGAGGCCTAAATGAAATAAGAAACTGAGCCATGCAAATATTTAGGGGCTAGACTATCTGGAAGGGAATTCCAAGCAGAGAAAATGGAAAGTGCAAAAGCCCTGGGAGAGAAGCATGTTTGGAGAGTTCAAAGGACAGAGTGAAGTGAATAAAGCTGGAGCAAACTAAGCTGGGGAGGGTAGTGAATGGAAGAGATAACCATAGACAAAATCATAGACTCAAGCCATAATTGTTAAGCCCTGTTAGAATATATCACAATATTAAAACAAAAATGTGGAAATTATGACCCCCCAATTATCCCTTCATAAAAAAATATAAATATGAAAGAACTTTAAAATAAGATTGTTGTTATTAATAATATAAATATAATAATATAAGTGAACAGGAATGAAAACAGTGTTTTCCTTCTATATGCACTTTTATTACAATAACCTTTCTTTGGAGAAATTTGCTTTATTAATTCATTTACTGAATATTTATATGCAGTATTTTTGTGTCAGCCTCTTTTGTAGGAGTAAGAAATAAGAAGTAAAATAAAAAACTTCCCTTTTCTCAATGCTTTTTACATTATATATTCAATTTTATACTTCGAAGTGTTATAAAGACATTTTTATATTCGCTTGATATTCTAGCCCTCTAACACAGTTGTGATCCGTTTTATATGCAATTGTTCTAAAATACAGTATCTAAAATTTTAGAACTTGCATCCTTATAGTAGATGTTTCTACATCTGTGGTTGAAATTATAATAGACGATTATTAAAATATTGCTCATCTGAAGTTTGAAACATTATTATGGATAAGACTTCATGAATATTTCCGTGTAAGACAACCTGAAGTTGGTAAACCATGGCACTCATTTGGGATGCTTTGAGCTGAAAGAGTAGAAACCTCTCCTCAAAGTGTGTTAAACAGTAGGAATATCCATTAGTTTATTTTTATGCCAAGCTAGAAACTGGAGTTAGGCGATTCTAGGGTGGGTTCAGAGGTTCAACATGTCAGAACGTCACTGAAACTGTTATTATACAATTTTTTACTCTTCTCTCTGATGGCCCAAGGATTGCTTTTGCTGCTTTATGTATCATGTTTTTGACCAGTCTAAAAGAGAAGTAATTCTCAATGCATGTCTCCCTTACTCGTGCCTCTTGCTTTTTTGAATTGATATGAAAACCTCCATCAGGTACCAGTAGAAATTAGTCACTGGCAAAGGAGGACAGAATTACCCATTTAGGACATCCTTGATTCAGGATCTGAGGTGGGGAAAAAGGCCCACTATACCTAAACAAATTATTTGCCTAATGTAATTTTTAAAAATAAATCTGTGATTCTATTAACAAAGAAGTAAATGCTGGGGAAAAGAGCTGTTGAGTGGGCAACAATAATATCTGTCACTTTATAATCCTCAATTTATTTGAATTGATAAGTCTTTCATTCAGTTGCAAAGATAAATCTATGAACTAAATTAACACAAATGAGCACAGCTCCAAAGAAACTATTAATAATTGGATTCTAAAATTGACTGTTACTAAAGTTGAGTTGGATGTAAAATTTAATACATTGTGAAATTATATCTTGTTATATCTATACTGCTTCTAGGCATCTGTTTTGTTAATTTTTATTTAAACTATTTAGTATAATTTTAGTATCTTTCCATTATAACTAAATCTAAAGATCTAGTAAAATTTTAAAAATTTTATGTAATCTTTAAGTTATTAGGAATTGACCCTTCTTGCTAGTCACTTTCAGAGGGCTTTTCAGAATAACAAGAAACCTAAGTAAGTATTTGATATTATTCACCAGTATTTAAATCATTATTATTAATTATCTGAGGGCCACTTCAAGAATCTTATGTAAACTAAAAACTATCTCCATGGATAACTGTGTAAGTTTATAAATTATGCATAAAATTTCTACAGTGAAGACTCTCCGTGAAATCCATTTAAGTACCCCTTAATTCTGTGAACCTCAGGGTAGGAATTCTGATTTGTTACTATTTTTAAAAATCTTTAAAAAAAAAAACATCTAAAAGCACACATTGATTTCTTTTATGAATAGGCAGTCTCTTCTTAAAACCTTCCCCATACAATCTCAGACTAAGATTCTTTTTCATTATATAAAGCACTACTGATTCAATAATTTAATTTTTTACATGAACAGATGCAATTTTTATGACAATATCAGTTCATAATCACTCCCACTGTCCATGACCTATTGAAGTTAGTTGACCTTTGCTTTAAGTAAGAATAAGTAATTCATTCATAAATTTTTATGAAAAAATATAACTCTTTCTTTCTCACATCTAGTATTTAAATCCTGGTCTTTACCGTTACAAGAAGTATGATCTGTACACTTTGAGACTTCAAATAGTAAATTGATATTCTCTCCTATCAAAGTTTTATTCAGACATATGTTACTTGAAAGAAACAGTCTAAGGAATTATTAAAAATCTAATAATATCATGCTCCCATAAAATAAAATACCTAGAATCTCATCTTACTGTCCAAAGATATATACCTGAACTGAAATAGGATTTGTCAATGTCCTTAGTCATTAAAAATGATACCACAGGAAATGTTAAATTTTGAATAATGATTTTGTGGTTTGGGGCAAAATAAGGTCCCAGACAAATGTGCCTTACAGAGAAGTATTTTTTTAGTTCCAGGAAAATAATGTTTATCTCTACAGATTTGTTTGTATGTTCTACTTTATCAGACAAGAAAAACAATGCAACTAAAAGTTTTATGTACTTCTTTTAGCTATAAGGAAAACTCAAGCCTACTTATGTGCTCACCTATTTCAATCAGCCTATCTCAAATGCCTAATAGTCTTTAGGGCTTCTCATACTTGCTTTGTGTTCTGTTTTCTCTCTTAGATGTCTTTTCTAAAATTACATTTAGGGACTTCCTAGGTGGCACAGTGTTTAAGAATCGGCCTGCCAATGCAGGGTACATGGGTTCGAGCCCTGCTCCAGGAAGATCCTACATGCTGCGGAGCAACTAAGTCCATGCACCACAACTGTTGAGCCCATGTGCTGCAACTACTGAAGCCCACTCGCCTAGAGCCCATGCTCCACAACAAGAGAAGCCACCTCAATGAAGAGCCCGTGCACTACAATGAAGAGTAGCTCCCCCTCACTGCAACTAGAGAAAGCCCGTGTGCAGCAACGAAGACCCAACACAGCCAATAAACAAATAAAATAAATAATAATAAATAAATTTTAAAAATTACATTTAAAAGTCCTTCAAGACCTTTTGGAAATGGGAAACATATACATATTTTTAAGAAATTGGAAATAATGTGTGTGTTGAGGAGTTATAGACAACATGCAGAATGTCCATAGATTTCTGTACCACTCCTTGCATCTGTGTGAACATAAACACATGTACCTGCTTGGGTCCTTGTGTGTTGTATGCAAGTTCACAAATGCTATAACTGGGCAGAGAGAGAGACCATAAAAACAGAGGAAAGGAAAGATAAGAAAAAAGTGTCATATTTATTGCTTGTTTGTGTTGGGTTGTGTCTAGGCGTATTATACACATTATTTCATTTAATCTTTGTGACAGTGCTATGAAGCTGCTATTAATCAATCTTCCTATTTTACAAATAGGATAACAAACTAGATAAGATATGTTATATGTATCATATATGTTTTGCAGAACATGTATATTATATATATATTTTTGGAATGTCATAAAAAGAACAATGAACTTGGAATTAGAAAATCTGCATCCATATGTGCATATGAACATGATTGTCTGGTGGCTGGAGCAGACTTGTCCAGTTATGTTCACCATACAGTCTAGCTTGATTTTTATAAATATAGATACATGCTGTCTCTTCCTTCAAAGGGGAGCATCTTTCCTTAGGAGATCTTCTCGCCATATAAACTTTATACTCAGTCAGGATTTAATACAAATAAAAATTAAGCTGCATTTACAAACAGAAAGATGACATTTATTTTTATCTTGACTCTATTAGTAATAAATAAATCAGTAGATTAATGCATTAATAGTATTGTGTTGTAAAAGCCCTGGATATATGTTATGTATTATGTGAAATAATAAAAACATAAAAATGTAAGATAATTGTAAATCTAGTCATGCAAATATACTAATGTGCAGTAATCGAAGGAAGAAGTCAGGTCAAGTTGATTTGGGGTGAAAAATAATGATCAGATCAAAAGTGAGTTTCATAACACTTTAGTAGAAAGTCATTGTAAGGGGACATTTAACCAGCTCCAAGGTGAATTTTAAAAGGATTTCCATAAAAGTGAAATTGTATTTTATCACATAATCTTCTAAAATTACCGAAAGACAAAATTGAGCATGGAGTCGTTAATTTCTGCAAACTAACATGGGAGACTCATCATTCTACTTGCCCACATTAATCAACATTGTCCCCCAATTTTTAATTATTTTAGAAAATAATTAAACCATGTATGTTACCTTTCGTTAATAACCACGTGCTTTTTAGCAGCCAAAGATTTCTGAGATACAGGAAGAGTGATGGCACAAAAATTTTCTTGAAAATTCTGAATCTCTCAGCACTGCCACTCCTTCAGGGCTCTCTGTTCTGTTAAATTTTCTCAGAACTTGAGCATTATATAAAGAAGAATTTATTTATTTATTTATTTATTCTTTTAAGAACTTTTATTGAGATACAGTTAACAGACAATAAACAGCATATATTTAGAGTGTACAATTTGGTATCCCAATCTCCCAATTCATTCCCCCCAACCCTTCCTGCTTTCCCCACTTGATGTCCATGTGTTTGTTCTCTACACCTGTGTCTCTATTTCTGCCTTGCATTTCCTCTTTCATAGTTGTTAGCATTTGCCTCATGTATTGAGGTGCTCCTATATTGGGTTCATATATTTATAATTGTTATCTCCTCTTCTTGGATGGATCCCTTGATCTTTATGTAATATCCTTTCTTGTCTCTTGTAACATTTTTTATTTTAAAGTCTATTTTATCTGATATGAGTATTGCTACTCCAGCTTTCTTTTGATTTCCATTTGCATGGAATATCTTTATCCATCCCCTCACTTTCCGTCTGTATGTGTACCTAGGTCTGAAGTGGGTCTCTTCGAGACAGCGTATATATGGGTCTTGTTTTTATATCCATTCAGCCAGTCTGTGTCTTTTGGTTGGTGCATTTAGTCCATTTACATTCAAGGTAATTATCGATATGTATGTTCCTATGACCATGTTCTTAATTGTTCTGTTGTTGTTTTTGTAGGTCATTCTCTTATGTTTCCCGCTTAGAGAAGTTCCTTTAGCATTTGTTGTAGGGCTGGTTTGGTGGTGCTGAATTCTCTTAGCTGTTGCTTGTCTGTAAAGCTTTTGATTTCTCCATCGAAACTGAATGAGATCCTTGCTGGGTCGAGTATTCTTGGTTGTAGGTTCTTCCCTTTCATCACTTGAAATATATCATGCCACTCCCTGCTGGCTTGCAGAGTTTCTGCTGAGAAATCAGCTGTTAACCTTATGGGAGTTCCCGTGTAAGTTATTTGTCGTTTTTCTCTTGTTGCTTTTAATAACATTTCTCTGTCTTTAATTTTGTCAACTTGACTACTATATGTCTTGGTGTGTTTCTCCTTGGGTTTATCCTGCCTGGGACACTCTGCGCTTCCTGCACTTGGGTAGCTGGTTCCTTTCCCATGTTAGGGAAGTTTTTAACTAGAATCTCTTCCAATATTTTCTCAGGTCCTTTCTCTCTCTCATCTCCTGCTGAGACCCCTGTAATACAAATGTTGGTGCGTTTAACATCGTCCCAGAGGTCTCTTAGGCTGTCTTCAGTTCTTTTCATTCTTTTTTTCTTTATTCTTTTCCGCATCAGTGATTTTCACCATTCTGTCTTCCAGCTCACTTATTTGCCCTTCTGCCTCAGTTAATCTGCTATTGGTTCCTTCTAGTGTATTTTTCATTTCCGTTATTGTGTTGCATATCTCTGTTTGTTTGCTCTTTAATTCTTCTAGGTCTTTGGTAAACTTTTCGATCTTTGCATCCAGTCTTTTTTCAAAGTCCTGGATCATCTTCACTATCATTATTCTGAGTTCCTTTTCTGTAAGGGTGCCTATCTCCTCTTCATTTCATTGTTTTTCTGGGGTTTTATCCTGTCCCTTCATCTGGTACAAAGTCCTCTGCTTTTTCATTTTCTCTATCTTTCTATGACTGTGGTTTTCAGTTCCACAAGATGAAATACTGCTGATACTGCTTGATACTGCTGTCTGCCCTCTCATGGAGGAAGCTATCTAGGAGGCTCCTGTGTGCTTCCTAATGGGAGGGACTGATGGTGGGTAGGGTTGGGTGGGCGGAGCTCAGTAAAGCTTTAAACCGATTTGGTGGGTAGAGCTTAGTAAAACTTTAATCTGCTTGTCTATTAATGGGTAGGGCTGTGTTCACACCTTGTTTTTTGGCCTGAGGCCACCTAGTGCTGGAGCCCATAGGCTCTTTGATGGGGCTAATGGTGGACTCTGGGAGGGCTCACACAAATAAGCACTTCCCAAAACCCCTGCTGCCAGTGCCCCTGCCTCCTCGGTCAGCCACAGCTGCCCCCCCACCTCAGCAGGCAACCCCCCAACACCAGCAGGTAGGTCTGGTTCAGTCTCCTATGGGGTCACTGCTCCTTCCCCCTGGGTCCTGGTGAGCACATTTTTTTGTGTGCCCTCCAAGAGTGGAGTCTCTGTTTCCGCCAGTCCTGTGGAGGTCCTGCAATCAAATCCCACTGACTTTCAGGGTCTGATTCTCTGGGGATTCCTCCTCCCATTGCTGGACACCCAAGTTGGGAAGCCTGACATGGGGCTCAGAACCCTCACTTCAGTGGGTGGACCTCTGCAGTACAGCTGTTCTCCAGATTGTGAGTCACCCACCCAGCATTTATGGGACTTGATTTTAATGCGACTGTGCCCCTCCTACCATCTCATTGCAGCTTCTCCTTTGTCTCTGGACGGGGGGTATCTTTTTTGGTGAGTTCCAGTGTCTTTCTGTTGATGATTGTTCAGCAGTTAGTTGTAATTCTGGTGCTCTTGCAAGAGGGAGTGAGTGCATGTCCTCCTACTCCGCCATCTTAATCCTATCTCCTAAAGAAGAATTTAAATAGAGAAAAACATTTTTAGGTTTTTCTAGGTTAAGAATGAAACACTTTAAGGGAGTTTTGGACATTTCACCAACCATTAACTATATGTTGTCAAAAATAAGTTCAAGTAAGGCCGTAGTGATCAAGACAGTATGGTACTAGCACAAAAATAGAAAGGAAGATCAATGGAATAGAATAGAGAACTCAGAAGTAAGCCCAGACACATATGGGCACCTTATCTTTGACAAAGGAGGCATGAATATTCAATGGAAAAAAGACAGCCTCTTCAATAAGTGGTGCTGGGAAAATTGGACAGCAACATGTAAAAGAATGAAATTAGAACACTTCCTAACACCATACACAAAAATAAACTCCAAATGGATTAAAGATCTACATGTAAGGCCAGACACTATAAAACGCCTAGAGGAAAATATAGGCAGAACACTCTATGACATCCATCAAAGCAAGATCCTTTTTGACCCACCTCCTAGAATCATGGAAATAAAATCAAGAATAAACAAATGGGACCTCATGAAACTTAAAAGCTTTTGCACAGCGAAAGAAACCATAAACAAGACTAAAAGGCAACCCTCAGAATGGGAAAAAATAGTTGCCTATGAAACAACGGACAAAGGATTAACCTCCAAAATATACAAGCGGCTCATGAAGCTTAATACCAAAAAAGCAAATAACCCAATCCACAAATGGGCAGAAGACCTAAATAGACATTTCTCCAAAGAAGACATACAGATGGCCAACAAACACATGAAAAGATGCTCAACATCACTCATCATCAGAGAAATGCAAGTCAAAGCCACAATGAGGTATCACCTCACACCAGTCAGAATGGCCATCATCACAAAATCTGGAAACCACAAATGTTGGAGAGGGTGTGGAGAAAAGGGAACTCTCCTGCACTGTTGGTGGGACTGTAAGTTGGTACAGCCACTATGGAAAACAATTTGGAGGTTCCTTAAAACACTGCAAATAGAACTACCATATGATCCAGTCATCCCACTCCTGGGCATATACCCAAAGAAAACCATAATCCCAAAAGAAACTTGTACCATCATGTTTATTGCAGCACTATTTACAATAGCCAGGACACGGAAGCAACCTAAACGCCCATCGACAAATGAATGGATACAGAAGATGTGGCATATATATACAATGGAATATTACTCAGCTCTAAAAAGGGATGAGATGGAGCTATATGTAATGAGGTGGATAGAACTACAATCTGTCATACAGAGTGAAGTAAGTCAGAAAGAGAAAGACAAATATTGTATGCTAACTCACATATACGGAATCTAAAAATGGTACTGATGAACTCAGTGACAAGAGCAAGGACGCAGGTGCAGAGAATGGACTGGAGAACTCGAGGTTTGGGAGGGGGCGGGGGGTGAAGGGGAAACTGAGATGAAGTAAGAGAGTAGCACAGACATATATATACTACCAACTGTAAAATAGATAGCCTGTGGGAATTTGTTGTATAACAAAGGGAGTTCAACTCGAGGATGGAAGATGCCTTAGAAGACTGGGACGGGGAGGGTGGGGGGGACTCGAGGGAGGGTGGGGGGGAGTCAAGAGAGGGAGGGAATATGGAGATATGTGTATAAAAACAGATGATTGAACTTGGTGTACCCCCCAAAAAATAAATAAATAAATGAATAAAATTAATAAAAAAAATAAGTGCAAGTGATTTTAATATTGAGACTTTTAAACCATACAGAAAAAAGATCTGTTCAATTACTATCTTTTTCATATTGTGGAAAGATATATATTTATTTGTCACCTACTTGATGATTGGCACAGAATTAAATGCATGGAACAGAAATATGATGAAGAGGTAGTCTAGCTTTGAAGAGTTAAAATTTGGTGGGTAAGGTGACTTTATCACCTAAAAGTATGTACACAGAATGTTAGAAAAGCATGCAAGAAGAATTTTAACTCTCTGGAGGTTTGAAGTCATCTTTCCAGTAAGAATGAGTAAATCTATTTCTCTATATTAAATATCTCTTATTGTTGCTTATAAGGAACTACCAAATAAGTCAAATTGTCACCTCCAGTACTTAATACCACATTAAGTAAGGTTCTGTTGTTGCTCAGCCAATTTTGAGCAAGTATGTTTAAAAAAAAAACAGAAGAAAATTAGACTCAAAGTCAAAGTTAAACAAAGACCAGAGCAGGGAGCTCAGTGATAGGAATTAAAGGCCAGTCTCCTACAAGGCCCACAAATGGAATGATTTTACTTTAATCATTCTCTATCCTGGTGTAATACTGCTAGAATATTCCTGGAAAGGCAAGCTTTATTGGCCAGGAAACCTGGACACCGGAGTAGCAGTTTGAGCAGGATCACACAGAATGAGTAGGATGGTTTCCCAAAGGAAAGTATGCATCTGGTCCCAAAAGCAGATGGAAAGGATGCTGAGCAGGCAAACAGTCCTGCCTTGTGTTTACATGCAGCCCTAAATTGTGGTCTCTTCCCTCTCAGTTTCTCTTTTCCTTCCTTTCACGTTTACTTTAGGGGGTAGAAGATTTACGTGTATAAACAAATCAAAATTAAGCACAGCATTTAAGAACTGATAAAGGAACAGAAAGTGCACTCTAGAGATACCTGTCTGCCACTCCTCTGGTCCCCTCTGTTGTAACATGTGAACGCTTCCAAAGACTTTCCTTACCTTCACTGACCTCCTCTCCATTCTGCGCCTGAAATGAGTTCCTATTCATTCAGGTGCAGTACTTTCACTTGTGGTTTTGATTCAATTTAGCCATTTTTTTAAAACAGCAACGGTTCTCCATCCCCCAGCCAGTGTACTCAACCTTGCGCTTTGCAGAGAAAGCAAAACAAAATATATCTTTCCTTCAAACTTGTTACCCTTGCGGTCAGTCTTTTTCTCCTCATTGCTTTTTTTTTTTTAATTAGTCTATACTTGCTAGGTTCATTTACTCATCCCTATTTTTTACCTGCATTTTGGCATCTGATACTGAATACTTTTCAGAGAGCACCATATTGAAACTTTGTTCCTTTCAGGCATTTCGTATAAGGTTATCCTCCCTCCTCCAATAGCTCCTTGTCTTTCTCTTCTATGACATTTTTTACATTACCCACGTCCAAAATATGTGTATTTCCTAAGCTCTGTTTTTCAACCATTTTTGTTTCATTCCATTAAACATTTCAGATTTAGACACTAAATTTATAGGTATACGTCTGACTTCCCCACTAAAACCTTTATTCTAACTATTGGTTAGGGAGTCTTCACCTACTATCATTCAGATGCCCCCACCATGCCAAAATGGAACTCACTTTCCAGGTCAAATCCACTGAGAGTACTGACATCTCTATTTTTGCGAAGAACATCACCTTTCTTTTTTTATCAACCATATTAATACCTGGAGATACTCCTCATCACTCAAGCTCATGGCTCTGAAAAAAATCACTCTTCTCAGTCTTATAGTCAGCATTCCCTGATTGGCTGCCCAGTATCTTTTGTCTAGATGGGCATTTCCCAGAATGAATCCTATAGTCTTGCTACTAAAAGTGTGGTTGACACACCAGCAATGTAGGCCTCAGCAGGTAATGTTTTAGAAATGAAGAATCCCCAGGCTCTACTGAATTAGAATCTACATTTTAAATAAGATCCTTTTTTGGAAGTGACTTGTTTTGAGAAGCACTTTTCTGTCAAATATGAGTGCCACAGAATTTTTTGGAGAGAGACAGAAATGGAGAAGGAGGTAGGGAAAGGGGAAGAGAAAGAGGAGGGAAGGGAGGATGAGCTGAGGAGGTGAGTGCAGGGGAAGAGAAGGAAAGGGAAAGAAACGGAAGAAAGCAAAAGAGGACAGAAGAGGGGGAAGAAAAGAGAGAGGACATGTTGTTTTTCCTCTTAAGTATTCACAATGTAATTAGCCTGCTTAAAGCCTTACAGCAAAGAAAGAATATTCTGCATGTAATATACTTTAGAGGTCTTGTAAAGAACATGTAGAACACTGTTCTACAGTCACTGACGACCTCATTTTTTGTTTTCATATGGAATGATTGCTCTTATCCATGATGACCAAACCCAACTATAAGCACCAATGGAAAGATTTATGTGAATACTTTTGATCAAAAAATGCATCGAAGTTTCATTACATTATTGTATATAAACTTTTTTGTCAGGAATTATATGGTAGGATATTTTTAGAAAAAATTTCTTGACAGACATTCTCATGTTTGAAGCATGTTATTGAGTCTTGGTGAGACTCTTTTGCAGTCCATTCAAAACCTACAGAGTTCATCCTGCTCTTGCTATAACAGGATTTTTTTTTTTTCTCCTTGGTTTAAAAACAAGAAAAAAGAAAAACCTCAGTGTGACACACCCACCTGTCTTATAAATATTCACAATAAATGCTATCTTCCTTTTTGGAGATTTCCTATAAAAACATCGTGAAATCACAGATTGATAAGGCTGCCAAAGCCACTTTAAATTGGGGTCCCATTTGCAAGCTCATTAAAGCCCACAATGAGACAGGACCTGGTCACTGCTAATTTGTCAGCTGATACGTCCAGAGTAAAGAAGGCACTTGAATGCTTTCTTGTCCAATAAAACTCAAATTGGCTTTAAGGCTTGTTTCAGCATTAGTAATGTGCTTTTAGAACCACAAGACTCCAAATGTAACATTAGGCTGTAGATAAAATGATGACTGCAGAGAAATACAGTTACGTGGGTTTTCTTTTGTTTGCTTCAGTCACTGATAAAAATCATTGAATTAAAAAAGTTGGGCAGATGTCAAGTACAGAGCAATATACCACATGGAGTTTTAAATCAAGTTAAGGGGATTAACTGAAACAGACATTTCTTATTGTAATTGTTTGGCTTTGTCTATTTTTCATGTGCTTAAGTGAGTATTCATTCAGAAATATACCTATTTTTTGCTTATTGTTTTTACATGATAAAATTTATTATATTAGGCAGATTAAATTTTAGAGATATAAATAGGAACAAATCATGGTAGAATATATATAAAAAGATTCACTCTTGATTATTCTTAAAATTAGCATTTAATGATATCCTATTGCTTATCAATTCTCTACCATGGGGTCCTCAATCAGCACATTAAAAAAGCAGTGGCTTAATCTCACAACAATGGTTGAAAAATAAATGGAAATGAATTTTTAACTCAGTGAGACCATATTGATGATTTATAGCATACCAAGCACTCAAAGAATTGAAATCAGCAGGTTATCAGATAATTGCATTTGTAAATAGCATACTGTTTATTCTTATTACAAATTCTTATCTAGCATGTTAAAATATATTTGTAGCGTATTTGCATACAAATAAATAAGGTTTGCCTTTAAAACTTCTAAAGTAATATTCCTCTCCTGTGAGCAGTTTATTAAATTAGTAATTTTGAATGTTAGAGATGTCAAAAGAGAAAAATAATTGAAATATTTTTCTGCTGATCAAATGGAAGTTGCAATTATTCATGAGATTGAAACACTGAAACCTTGTTTATTGAATCCAGAGCTGACAGGTACTTTAAATGCTCACTTTTTCCTGAGGACATTGATCATCTGCAGATATAAAACAATGAAAGGAGATTCAGAGAGGGTGTCATTTTTTGTGATGCCGTAAAGAAAAATAACTACTGACAGGACATCCTTTTTCTACAGAGTCAGGGGTTAGATTTCAGCGAGGACATATTGAGAAGCTGTTAGGGAGACCATGTTTCCCAGTTCTTGGCTTATATGCCACAATTGATAAAAGAAAAAATAACAAAGCAGTGCCTTGTTATTTTCAAACATCAACTGAATAGAGAAACTTCTGAGGCCATTGAAAGTGAGGTGTGTTTGCGGTCTTAAATATTAACCATAATTAATGCGCAGAAAAGCAGAAAGTAGAAAAACTGAAAAAAATTTGAGTTCTGAAGCTAGTTGAAATTTTGTCTTCCTAAATTAACATTTGTGAGTATATGAACTTTTTCTTTTTCTTCTCTTTGTATACATCAGTTTTGGAAATTCCATCAGTTGATGAGCACAACATCTGGGGACTGCAGATATGAGTAAGACATCATTTCTACCCTGAAGGAACTTGCGAAGTGGTAAAGCTAGCACTATAATTATTTAAAGAAAAAGGCAGAATGTAGTAACCTTGAGAGAGGTACAGATGTAGCTGTAAAATGTACTTTATTCATGCAACACACATTTCCTAGATTATATGCCAGGCACTTTGCTAAGAATAAAATTTAACTCTTGGAATAAAGAAAATCTTTATAGACAAATCAAATTTAAGAGAGAAACTAAAGGATTGAGAGATACAATTTCCAGTGATAAAGGGAGAACAGGAAGAGTACTCTGGGGATACAAAATTGTCATGATATAATGTGTGTAATGGCAAGTTTAAGTGTGTTTGGGTGATAGAGAATAATCTAATAGAGAACAAGTGGTGATGCCTTAGTAGGTGATTAATCTGGAAGCAAAGCTTTATCATAAGTGAAGTATGCTCTGGTGGTTCTTATTTCTCACTGCCAGGTTCACCAACTTTATAATAGTCTCTGTGATGTTAGAATGGGAGTCTGCAAACTCCGTTTCTGCAATTACCTTACTATCTGGGAAGCAATGGGGTGTGATTGGAGAGTTAGAGAAGAGAAGGCGCTTTCTTTCTGCCTATAGCTTCTGTCAGCATCAGCACACTGTAGCGGCTCTAGTGCTATTTGGCACTTCTAGAGCCAGCCATGTAGCACTTTCCAGAGTGGCCCAAGAATTACCCATAAAGTTTCCACCACATTCCCTCACCTCTTGTTCTTTTACCACAGCCCCAGCCAGGTTTCAGCATGTCACCTGGAAGCCCTTTGGTCGCCATCACAATAGCTGTGTTGAGCTCCTAGTTTCTGGCGGTAATTTGAGGACTTTGTTTCTCAAGCCTTAGGTGCTGCAACTACTTATTTTATATCCCATTTTCGCTTTAGCCTTTTGATATCCGAGTGACCAATTATTTACACTAAATGGTCCAAGTTTGAAAAGCCAAGGTTGGTTTCCAATTCTTGAATGTTCCTTAAAAGCATTGGGAAATACAGTAAATTACTGACTGTAACAAAGAAGAAACAGACTCAGAGATATAGAGAACAAACTAGTGGTTACTAGTGGGGAGAGGGAAGGGGAGGCAATATAGGGGTAGGGTGTTAAGAAGTACAAATTATTAGGTATAAAAGAAGCTGCAAGAATATATTGTATAACACAGGAAATATAACCAATATTTTATAATAACTATAAATCTAGTATAACCTTTAAAAATTGTAAATCACTGTATTGTACACCTGTAACGTACATCATATTGTACAGCAACTATACTTCAATTAAAAAAGCATTGGGAGGGCTTCCTAGGTGGCACAGTGGTTGAGAATCTGCCTGTCAATGCAGGGGACACGGATTCGATCCCTGCTCCAGGAAGATCCCACATGCCGCGGAGCAACTAAGCCCGTGCGCCACAAGAATTGAGCCTGCACTTTAGAGCCGGTGAGCCACAACTATGGAGCCCATGTGCTGCAACTACTGAAGCCCACCCACCTAGAGCCCGTGCTCCATAACAAGAGAAGCCACGGCAATGGGGAGCCCGTGCACCACAACGAAGAGTAGCCCCCACTCACCACAACTAAAATGAAAGCCCGCACACAGCAAAAAAGACCCAACACAGCCAATAAAATAAATAAATAAATAAATAAATTTATTAAAAAAAAGAAAAAAATGCATTAGGAGATTTTGCCCGTGGAGGTAGCATAACCAGTCATGTGCATTACAAAGTGTAACAGTTTGCAGGATTAATAGAATGTAATCTGGAAGTGTGATATGCATTTGGGAAACTGTTAGTAATTCAGGTAAAGAGAAAAAAATGTGAATTGATTTGACAAAAGTTGCTGACATTGTTAAGAGTACTTTAAATGACACACAGGACACAGAATACAGAGAAGAGTGTGTTGAAGCACTGAAGATATTAATCCAGCCTGTGTGTATCACTATTAAAAAAAGCTTGCTTTGAAAGAACAGAGAAATTCAATCACATACAAAGGAATATGTGTGATCAAGGAGGTTTTTATAATCTGACAGAGAAAAGAATGTATTTATTTATTGTTTTGATATGCTAATGGTTTCAGTAAAATTCTGGGAAAATTTTGATATAGTTAGAGTATTGCTAGGATAACTAGGTATTTATATGGTTAACATTTCTTGTGTATAAGTCTTTATGTTGCCATAATTGCTATTAAATAAATTTCTATAAACTTGCCTACTGGGATGCACGCTCCATGAGGCCATGGCCTTATGTTCATTTCTGAATTACTAGTGCCTGGCAAATAATAGTTACTCACTAAATATTTGTTGAAAGACTTATTCTATATTTTTTGTTTGTTCCATATTTTAACATATCTATTTTCATTAACTTTTACATCTAAATGTAATTTTAAATAGGTTTTTGTTGCCAAGTTGAAAGGACTTCTGCAATAAAGTTTCATTTAATTGGATTTCTCAAAATCCCAAACAACTCCATTAATCACTCATCATAGCATCTAGACACAGTACTTTGAGAGATATATATGTAAGAGCAATACCAGGGAGAGAGGGAAAAAGCCTAGGGCGCACCCACTGTGGAGGAGAGCACCGTCCTCCCCATCTCACATAAAATCAGGATGCACAAAATCTAAATTATCATTGAAACAGGTAAATAGAAATATCCATCTCCCAACAACTCCAACAACAGGAAACTCTAAAATTGCCTGTACTGATACTTGATATAGAAAGAGAAAAGAATCACACACACACACACACACATATTTAATGATAATATATTCACAAGTCTTAGAGAAAGAGCCACTGCTTGCCATAGGGGGTCAGATGGGAGAAGCACTAAGGGAATGGATTCAACCAAGCAGTGGCAAGCTAAGAGAGATCAAGGACCTGTAGACAAATGCCTTTTGGGGGGTCACGTGGAGTACACAAGCAGAAACTGTGAGGGGATTTCATTGGTGCCTTTGAATGTCTCCAGTCTCAGTCATAGGAAAGTGAAAAGGGGAATTTGTGGTAGGAGCAAGCCTTATCACACTGGTGCTTATCATCTGGGTGGGGTCCTCACAGTCTGTTTGTGGGGATGTTGAAGTAGCCAGAAAATATAAAGTTTTAAAAATGTATAGTACAAGTGAATATTCCTGTCATCTCAGAAGCAGAGGAGATAGAAGTGGGACTAGAAAAGAATGCAAAGAAATGACAGCTGAAAATGTAACAAATTTGGTTAAAGCCTTAAGCATAAAAACTAAGGCTAAATTATATTTTAAAAAGGATAAACTCATAGGAATCCAAGACACATTATAATTAAACTTATGGAAACTAAAGACAAAGAAAAACTTCTCAATAGTGACCACAGAAAAGCAACCCATTAATTATAGAGGAACTACTAATTTGAATGACAGCAGACCTCTTATCTGAAATTTATGGGGACCAGAAGGAAGTACATGACATTTTTCAAGTTTTGAAACAAAAATGTCAGCCACAAATTCTTTATGAAAATAGACATCAGGAATGAAGGGGAAATAAAGACATTCTCAGACAAAAGGAAACTAAAACAAAAATGACTGTCAGTGAACATACACTTAAGAGAATTCCACTTTAAAAGTGAGAAACATAAAGCATTCTAAAAGGAAGTAAGATTTTTAAACTTCCCTTGAAGCAGTATATTGTAATACCTACAGTAATCACTGAGAAACATATGTAAAGCACTATACTCAAAAACACTATGAATAAATCAAGATGAAGTCCTAAAAGTTTTTTTAAGTCACCTATAGGAATGTAAGAAAAGAGAAAAAGAGGAAACCAAGAAAATACAGAAAATAAAATGGCATACTTAAGATCTAGCATATGAATAATTACTAAAATATAAATAGTCAAAATACAACAATTAAAAAAGCTTAAAGTAAACACAGTCCAACACTATTCATTTATAACAATTTTATTTTAAATATACAGAGGTTGAAATTTAAAAAAATGAAAAAATTATACTTTGTGGATATTAGTAGAAAAATGCAGGAATGATTAAATTAATATCAAATAAAACAGACTTCAGGACAAAGAAAATTACCAGAGACTAAGAGAACCATTAAGTAATGAAAAAAAAGATTCCATCTACCAAGAATGCATAGTGATCCTAACTATGTATGAGGTTGTATACTCAACAAAGCCTCAAAATATATGATTTCTGGTACTGTTAAGCTGATCACAGCTATGATTCTCTGTATTTCCTTTCCCTCCAGTTTTGGATGGTATTTTGCCTTGTGACCTCAAATCTCTGATAGTTATAAGAAAAGTCATTGATTTCCATTTGTTCAGATTTATCTTGATGTTGAGGATGGGAATGACAACTGCTAAGCTCTTTGTATATCAAGGATAACATTTTAAGTCAAGAGACTAACTTTTTTTTTTTTCATTTAGCAACTCATCCTTGAAAATTATTCTCAACTGTCAAGTACTTAATGAAAACTTCCATGTCATTTTCTTCCCATTTTTATCTCATTTGATTGACATCATATCCTTCTTTACTTTCCTAGCCCTACTTTTGCTGTTGCTCTCACCTTCATCTGTAATTTTTGAATTGCTTGATGGGCTCTTGATGTTGGGAAAATTTGTATCATTCATCTTTATAGTTATAATGCCTAGCACCATATCTAGCATGCAGGGCATACTTTTTGTATGCAATAGTGAATATTATGATCAATATGATATCTAACCTCAAGAAGTTACATAGTTCAGTTAGAGTAACGGGAAACTAAGAGGCATTTTATATACAAGGTGAAAAGTACAAAAATTGCTGAGTGCACAGGTGCTATGAGAGTTAACAGGAGGATAAATTGTATGTTTTCTAGAGGAGAAGAGATCTGAACTCGATATGAAAGCAAGAGTTGTTTGAGCCAAACAAAGCAAAAAAGGGTCATGGGGGGACCAATCTTGAAAGGACAGAGAAAACATCTTGAGTAAGAGCATGAATGTGAGTGACAGCATGGTGGAGTGAAGACTCACTGACCTATATGTTGGAACATTATGTGTAAGGCTGGGTGAAGCTGAGCAGAATGCTTGACAGCGTCACCTTTCTTGATGAGGTGCAAGACATGGTCCTTTGCTATAAGTAAGAAGGTTGTGCAAAGTGGGAGTCTCAAAGAGAACCATAAAGCCTGAAATAGTGTAGTAAGGAAATGAGAGTAGTGACCTTCCAGTTCAATAAGGAACAGTGGTTTAAAACAAGAAGGGGCAGCTTGAAGGGGCAGTTTAAAGGCAACAGAGAAGCTTTTCTTGCACCAGGTGATGTGAGAGATGGGTTGTAGGTAGGGAAGAGGTAGACAAGTGTGGGGCCATCATATGTGTGGGACACTTCGCACTCTACAAAAGAAATAGAGCCTGGAGCCGCTATTGACATCATGAGAATGATAATGGTGAGGAAGCGGACAACTCAATAGGTTTCCACTAAAATACTTAGTTTTGGCATTGGTATCTACTTAAGTCTTACTCAGTTGTAGCTAGGGGGAACACACATGATGAATTTTGTAGCTGAATCTATATAACACTAAATGCCTTTCATTTTAACTTCATTAAAACAGTTCTGGCTTCTCGTGTAAGCTTCTCAACAGCATCCTCTGTTATTCTCCTGGTGCTTGTCTCTTTTTATTCTAATACATTCTACTCATGATTACCAGGTGAATCACCCTAACCACTCTCCCAATGAATTCATTAAGCTGATGCACATTCTGAGTGTTTCATCATTGCTTGATCTAGCTGCTAGTGTTCTTGTTGCAGACAAGTTACACAGATTCTGGCTACTTGATGCAAGATAGTATCATTCAACAAATAGAAAGTGGTTTATAAACTAAAATAAACCACAATAGGACCAGGCTTAGAAAGGTTAGAAAACAGGCTGACTTGAAGATCCAGATAGAAACATTTGATGATGTTTCTACTGGAATTTATTAACTGCAATACCTTCACATAGTTTGGGAAACTCAAATTTCTAGGGAGAGAACGCCACTGACTTAACTTATTAGGTCCCTTGACCTTAGGGACAGGATATCTTTATTTACATTCCATCAAAATTGTATCCAAAGGAAAATCAGAGTTTGTTACCAAAAGACAGGGAAGTAGAGCTAAGTGGTTTTGGACTAAAACCAGGCCAAAAACCAAAACTCAGATGTATTTTGAACATCCAAAGAACTTAGCCTGACAGCCAACCTTTTCTTTTTTATGGCTTCTATATACTCTTTTAGTGTCGTACAACATTCCAAGATATTGTTGTATAAATAAAGTCAGAAAATGAGTAATAGAGAATGGTCCATTAGTTTAATTACTTATTCTCACTTTTATTTTGACATCTTTGGTCTCCTATCTTAGGTTAAATGAAATATAGTGTTGTGTTGCTGCAACTTGGCGTCTCTGGGTCATGGTACCCAGGTGCTTACCCTGTAGCCTAAGGCACTCATGAAAGCCTCGGGTGACCATGCTTATCTTTCTCAGATGATTTAGACTTGGAAGGGACAGTGTGTTTTTTGAAGGGAAACAAAGAAAAAAGATGTACCAACTCTTCCTGAATTTGCCCCCCAGCCAAAAAATTTTATTTAGATGTGGGTAATTAACAGATAAAATTAATAGATCATTAAACTTGAGTGACCATCTGCCAGGCATTGAACTTGAGCTAAGTATTGGAGCTATAATAGTTAAAAAAAAAAAATTAGAATCCACCCTCTCATAGAGCTGGCAAGTTAGTGAGACTGAGAAATATTAATAAGCAAATAAACAACAAATACACTGTATAATTATCCTAAGCCCTTAAAAGGAAAATATACTTATTTTCCAACACCAGACTATAACATTTACATAATGTAAAGTCAACTACATAAAGTATTTTCAGCATTTGGACAGATCCTTACACAAACATTTATTGATGCTGTGATAATTTTGGCAATGCCTCTAATTCCAATTTTTTTTCAAAGAACTAAAGCTACAAAGGCAAATGAGATATAGTCTTTCCCTCACTGAGTTTACAGTGTAGTGAGGGAGAGCCACAGAGAAACTACCTGTACTACTGTAGCATGTTTCACTACATGTATGCATTGTAAAGTTAACATAGTTATTAAAATGCATAAATTAATGGCTCTATTAATTATTTACTTTGGTATGATGTATATCTGATACTATCAGTTGCAATAAATGTGCATGTGCTTGATATAAATTGTAACATAAGAAATGTAAGGAATCCTGAATTTGTAATTTAATAAGGATATTAAATTTTCAAGAAATCTACTTCCAAGTAATTTAAAGTTAATATAAATTATTGACATTTCAATAATTAGTTACATCCTGTACTGATTAAACATAGATTAATCATTTATCTGTTATATTGCCTTTAAGTATTTTAATTTCATATCTTAAATGATATTTACCTGTTAGAAGTAGAGAAGTGATATTGCAGAGCTGTTAAGAATATGACATTTGGAACCAGATTACAAAGTTCCAGTGCCTTTGCCACTCATCACTGAATTTGGTCCTTGGATAAATTACTTAAGTTCTCAGTACTTTGTTTCATCATCTGAAAATTGGAAGTAATAACAGTATCTGCCTCGTAAGATAGTTCTGATTGTTAAATGAGGTGCCATTGTGTATTGTATGGCTTTTAGATTAGTGCCTAGAATACTGTAAAAGGATTTATTCTTATTGTTAAGGAATATGTTTTGGTGGACGAAAAGGAAAGAAAAAGCTAACATAAAGGTTTATGCTCTATCAAGCTTTTAAAAAAGTGTTTTTGAATAAACCTTTCCAAGAAAAAATTTGCTTACTATAGGTGTTAGTTTCCCCACTTTTAAAATGATATCATATATTTTGTTGGTATAAAATATCATGACATCACAGCTTCCCAGGGTGAAAAATTTTCCGTAAGAGTTTGACGTCAATTCCCACTAATGTAAAAGCACTTATGTACCAATGTTTCATGGAACTATTCAACCTCAAAAGCCATTTTTAGATAAATCATCCAGGGCAAATATGGTGCCTGAATTCAGGTCATGCCAACTGAGGAAAAGGGACTGACTTTTTAAAAATATATTTAGTCATTGTCTGTTTTAATTATGCGATTTATTTTTAGTTTGCAAGCTGACTTGCAAATTTAATTTTTCACACTGGCCAAGAAATCTTAGTTTTAAACATTAAGCTGGATATATTTGTAACTATTTAGTAAATCTACAATGAAAGATATTGTTCTTTCTGTTTCTCCTCATAATACTCTAAGAAGAACTACAAAGCTGAATTCCAATAATGTAATGTATAGCTGATATTGGTATAGATGAGAAGAATGACAAGGCTATAAAGAGCATGTAAGAATAATTAGAAAAAGACAACAGTGCACCAAAACACCCCCTCTTTCAAGAGATCTTTCTTTATGCTGAGTTTTTTGAGAATCTGACATTTTAAAATATGGTTACAGTCTGAAGATAAGAAATTATTCCCTGTAGGGTGAAATGAATTGACTTTAATAGACGTAGCTGTTTGGGGCATGCAGGTCACATACATGATCAAACATTCCTTCTTCAAACTCTTCAAGCGGGATTCAGGGAAATCATAGAATAGAAAGCCATCACAAAGAAATAAGAGTTCAGTTTAAAAACAAACAAACAAACAAACATTTAATTGAGGTTTATAATGAGCTTCTCTATTTTGTATATGTATATTTTAATATTTATATTTCTCTCTCAGTCAGTATAGACTGAGAAGCTTAATTGAAAAAAAATATCCTCAGTTTCTCAAACTAACTTCACAGACAAATACCACACAGATGGCTGATTTCACAGTAATGAAGATAAAGATAATGAATCTTGTTAAAATTTTCATGATCGTATAGCATTATGTGTTTTCAACAAAATTCTTTGTTAAATTCGAAACAGTTTATAGCTATATGCATTTTTAATGCTTAGTGTTTATGATTACTGTTGCAAATTTTAATACAGGCTCTTCCTTTCAGGTTACCTGCCATTCTAGAAGTTATGGAAATCTAAGTTTCAGTTTAATAAAAATTAAGATTAAATCACATAAAAGATACAATAGAAAGCTATTTCAAGCTCTGTCCCCCAGCCAAAAAACCTGCAGTTCATCTTAAGGCAGTCTTTCCTAAACTGTAAACAATAGAAACCATATTTAACCAGTTAATTAGCGTAAAGTATCTATTAGCTTGAAATTTATAGCATTCGGTCTTAAATATTTAGCTGTTAAATGAAGACATATTCTCTTTCAAAAATGGCATTTAAAAGGATTAATGGTTACAACTCCGTATCAATGCAGTTGAAAAATCTTTGAATGCTTTCTGTTTGTAGGCTATGTGAAAGTATAAATATAATTTGTCCTGTAAGTCCAGGGAAAGACAAACAAATAAATGGCTCTTAGAGTGTTAGGGAGAATGATGGGATGCTGTTGTAGGGTTAGAAAAGGCAAAGGAGAATTAGTTAAATCTACCTATCTGGTTTCTTAGAAATAAAAACACAGTAATGACAGAATATGTATGCTTTGTCTTCTTTTAAGCCATTGGTCTAACTAATAAAGTAAGATCATACAATATAAAGTATGGCCATTCAGGAATTTCTTCTGAAATTGACTATGTGAGTGACCATTGCTAAGTGAATTACACGATAAACTACATCTATCATGGAGACAGCCAAATGAATGGCTAGGCTGTATTAAGAGTCTGCTAATTTCCCACATAAAACTTCAGTTTCAATATTACAGTTTCTTTGTCATAGGCTTTGTATTTTGTTCTTTAAATAGTGTTTTGCTGCATTTTCTATGGTTCCTTAAGTATGTGTGTAGCTTACAGTCACATATTGTGAATGATTTTAAAAGTTTGATTGAATGATTTCTTCAGTAATTCATGTTATCACTGTTCTGTCAGACCTCTTTAACACCATTTACCTTCTTTGAAGTAGAGGGGGAATTCTCCCTGATTTTAAAAAGTGTCCCTTAGGTCAGCAATCTGCTTGCTGCTCCTATGTGAATCCTGCAGATTCTACCATCATTATTCATTTACAAAAATTAAGCAACTGGAAGGTCATTTACTTAAACATTAACCTCAGAAATTATGACTCCAATGAAGAGAAGTAATAATCATAAAACTGATAGTCTATGTGTGTGTGTGTGTGTGTGTGTGTGAATGTGAGTATGGTATGTGTGTGTGTGTGTACACGTGTATGTACACAGAGGCATGCATGTGTGTAGGCACATATAGAACTCTGCCAGGCAGTGTGCTGTGTGCTTTACATATGCCAAATTCTTTGATTCTCTAAACTACTCTATGGGGTAGGTGCTGTTATTATCCTTATTTTGAGAGGGATCAAGGTGGCACATAGGAGGCTCCTGAACTTCTTTCCTCTCATGGCTGTGCCAGTTGTACAGCTACATATACAGAGCTGAGAGAAATCCGGAAACTAGCTGAGTGAGTCCTCCACATCAGGGGAATGAGAAAATACCCATATCAAAAAGGATAGAAAAGGTTAAGACATACATTCCCCATAAACCCCACTCATGGCACAGAGCTGTACAATTGGGAGGGAACCCCTAATTCCCATCTTTACCCTGTGGAGTGAATGGTTTGAAACACACATCTAGTGCCCCAACTTTTAAGACTTCCACTCAAGGGATGGTTCTGAAAGCCAAAGGTGCTTGCATCCACAAGACCAGCAGGACTATAGAAAACAAAGAAGCAGTTCTTAACAGTCATTCAAGCACTAGCCACACTATCACTCCAGGGCTCAACATAGAGGGAACAGGCAAAAATGACCATCTCTTGTCTTTTCTTGAAAGGTATTTCATTACATACTTTACATAACGCTACCCAAGTATCTGCTTTCTAATTTGCATGCTTCTGGGGGCTGGCTGTGATCCTCCATGTTGCCAGGGGAGCTCGGCTTCTTTCTCCCTCCAGTGCACTCCAGCTATAAAATCAGATCACCAGTATCTTTCTTGAAGTAGCTTGGGCCCAACTTTTATGACAGCCACCTAAGAGACGTGACCATCAGATCACCAGGCTCTGGTAGCCAACGGGGCTTGCATTCACAGCTCCAAATTACTATAGCAAAACAGAGTAGGTTTTTTGTTTTGTTTTATTTGTTTTTGGTTTTTGCTTTTGGATTTTTTTTTAATTGAAGTATGGTTGATTTACAATGTTGTGTTAGTTTCAGGTGTACAGCAAAGTGATTTAGTTTTATATACATGTATATAAATATATATATACATACCTATGTATGTATATACATACATATATATATATATGTATTCTTTTTCAGATGCTCTTTCCCTTATAGATCACCACAAAATATTGAGTATAGTTCTCTGTGCTATACAGTAGTCCTCTGATGGTTATCTGTTTCATATATAGTAGTGTGTGTATATTAATCTCAAACTCCTAATTTATCCCTCCCCTTCCCTTTCCCCTTGGGTAGCCATGAGGTTGTTTGTTTTATGTCTGTGGGTCTATTTCTGTTTTGAATATAAGTTTGTAGTTTTTATTTAAAACTTTTTAAAAGTTTTAGGCTTATTTAGGTATAATTAACATGTAAAATTGTAAGATATTTAGAGTATATATTCTGGTGATTTGATACATGTATATAACTGAAAGGGATTCCCATCTAGTTAATTAACACATTTATCACCTCAATTTTTATTCACTCATTCATTCATTCATTCATGCATTAAATATAGTGAAAACGTTTAAGTTCTCGTAGCAAATTTCAATTCTACAATAGAGTATTATCAACTATAGTCACCATGTTTTACATTAGATCCTCAGACCTTATTCATCCTATAGCTGAAAGTTTGTACTCTTTTACCAGTCTTTCTCTGTTTCCCTCACCCCACCCCCATCCTTGACAACCACTTTTCTGTTCTCTGTTTCTGTGAGTTTGAATTTTTTTTTTAAAAAGATTCCACATGTGAGTGATGCCATGTAGTATTCGTCTTCTCCTGTCTTACTTTATTTCACTTAGCACAATGCCATCAAGGTGCATCCATGTTGTTGGAAATGGCAGTATTGTCTTCTTTCTCATCACTGAATAGGATTCCTGTGTGTGTATGTGTGATAGATACATACACATTGAATATTTATCCATTCATTCTTTGATAGGCACTTAGGCTGTTTCCATATCTTGGCTACTGTGAATGATGATGCCATGAACATGGGGGTGCAGATGTCTCTTTGAGATCCTCTTCTCATTTTTTGGATATATATATAGCAGTGGGAATTTTGGGTCATATGATAGTTCTATTTTTAATTTTTTGATGAACTTCCATACTGTGGTAATAGATATGTGAAAAAGTGCTTAACATCACCAGTCATTAGGAGCTTGCAAATTAAAACTACAATGTATTATAACTGTTAGGATGTCTATCATCGATTGACATCTATTTATGCTTATCATCTATCATCAAAAAGACAAGAGACAACAAGTGTTGGTAAAGATATGGACAAAAATCTTTGCCAAAAACAATGTCAAAGTGCTCATACCCTATGTTTTCTTCTAGAAGTTTTATGGTTTCAGTTCTTACATTCAAGTCCTTAATCCATTTTGAGTTGTTCTTTGTTTACGGTATAAGAGAGGAGTCCAGTTTCATTCTTTTGCATGTGGTTTTCCAGTTTTTCAAACCCCATTTATTTGAGATTATCCTTTCCACATTATATATTCTTGGCTCTTTTGTTGTAAATTAATTGACTGTGTGTGCATGGGTTTATTTCTAGGCTCTCTATTCTTTTCCATTTATCTCTGTGTTTGTTTTTATGACAAGACTTTACTATTTTGAATAATGTAGTTCCATAACATAGTTTGAAATTAGGAAGCATAGTACCAGCTTTGTTCTTCTTTCTCAAGATTGCTTAGGCTGTTTGAAGTGTTTTGTGATTTCATACAAATTTTAGGATTGTTTGTTCTATTTCTGTGAAAAACGCCATTGGATTTTTGATAGAGATTATATTTAATCAGTAGTTTGCTTTGGGTAGTATGGTCATTTTAACATTAATTTTTGGAATCCATGAGCGAAGGATATCTTTCCACTTATTTGTGTCTTCTAAAGAAGCAGTTTGTAAATGGGAGCAGGAGCAGCCCAGCCGAATACCATTGTTATACACCTATACTTAACACACAAGCAGGCAAAAATGCCCATCCCCCAATTTTTCCCTGGGAGAGGCTTAATTGCATACTTTCCCAGCTGCTCCTGAGGATCTGGCTTCTAATTACCCTGAATCTAGGTGCTGACTGCAGTTATCCCTGTTGGGGCACTGACAGGTCTTGGCATACCCTCAAATACTAGAAGCCACTAAGAACAAAGACTGCAGCTTGAACAATCACAGAGGATTGAGAGACAGCCTGGAGCTTGGATCAGACTGATTGACAAGCTACATCTCCTACAAGAGAGCAGTCTGGCAAGACTAGGAGAGGTGGCTGCCTTATTTGATGGTCAGAAACCAACTTGGAGCATCAAGGAAAATGAAGAAATATGGGAATATGTTCCAAACAAAAGAATGAGATAAATCTTTAGAAAATGATCTTAGTGAAACAGACATAAGTGATTTACCCAAAAGAGAGTTCATGCAGACAAGCCAAAGAAAGCAGAGGTAGTTATATTTATATCAAACAAAATAGTCTTGAAGCCAAGATGGCAACAAGAGACAAAGAAGGCCATTATAAAATGATAAAGAGATCAATTCATCAAGATTATATAACAATTATAAATATTTATGCACCCAATGTCAGAGTGCCTAAATGTATAAAGCAAATGTTAACAGATCTGGAGAGAAATATAGACAGCAATACAATAATAATAGGTGACTTTAACACCCCACTTTCAATAATGGTTTGATTATCCAGAGAGAGAATCAATAAGGAAACAGTAGACTTAAACTATATCATAGATCTAACAAACATACACAGAACATTCATTCTAACCCTAACAGAATACACATCCTTCAAAATGCCCATGGAATATTTTCTGGGATAGATCATACGTTAGGCCACAAAACAAGTCTTAATACATTTAAGAGGACTGAAATCATATCAGGCATCTTTTTCAACCACAATGGTATAAAACTAGAAATCATATTACAAGAAGAAAAAGTGAAAGTTCACAAACATATAGAGATTAAACTACATGCTTTGTAACAACCAATGGATCAAAAAGAAATCAAAAGGAAAATCAAACATATCTTGAGACAAATGAAAATGAAAACATACCAAACATGAGATGCAGCAGAATCAGTTGTAAGAGGGAAGTTGGTAGTGATAAATGCCTACATTAAGAGAAAAGAAAGATCTCAAAGAAACAATATAAATTTGCACTTCAAGGAACTAGAAAAAGGAGAAAAAAACTAAGGCCATTACTAGATTGAAGGGAATAACAAAGATCAGAGCAGAAATAAATGAAATAGGGACTAAAAAGAAAATAGAGAAAAGATAAACAGAAATCTGACAAATCTGAAAAGATGCTCAACAATCAGTAATCTTTAGGAAAATGCAAATCAAAATCATGGCAATATGTCACCTTATACCTGTTAGGATGTCCATTATCAAAAAGACAAAAGGTAAATGCTGGCAGGGGTGTGAAAAAAAGAGTACTGTTGTGAATTGTGAGTGGGAATGTAAATTAATGTAGCCACTATAGAAAACAGTATAGAGGTTCCGAAAAAAATTAAATATAGAGCTACTATATGGTCCGACATTCTCACTTCTGTGTATATGTATCCAAAGGAAAGGAAATCATGATCTTAAAGAGGTATCTCTACTCCCATGTTCATGACAGCATTACTCACAATAGCCAAGTTATGGAAACAACATGAGTGTCTGTGGACCAATGAATGAATAACAAAAATTTATATATATATAAAATCTTCCCACATGTAACAGGATGCACCTCCACCTCAGCATGTGGACCTTTTCTGGCTAATGCAGAACATCTGCTTCTCCTGAGCTGCACTTCTCATCCTAGACTTCCTATCCTGAGCCCTTTGGTGGGTTCCCTCCAGGAACCAGGGGCTGGCTCTCACTCCAGTCAACAGCACTAACTGGGACCCATGCAAGTGTCAGCGGTGAGGTCACTGAGTCCCACCCATATCTTCCAACAGTGTTGATCCAACAGGAGCTTTCTCCTTTTTGTGGCCTCCATCACTCAGCACTTAGCCAGGAGACATTATATATATAATGTGTGTATATATATATATATAATTATATATATATATATAATTCAGTCTTAAAAAGAAGTATAATATATATATAATTCAGTCTTAAAAAGAAGTATAATATATATATATATATAATTCAGTCTTAAAAAGAAGGAAATTCTTTGATTTGCCACAACATGGATGATCCTGAAAGACATTATGCTAACTGAAATAAGCCAAACAGAAAAATAAATGCTTGGTTTCACTTATGTTTGAAATTAAAAAAATATATATTTGCATTATTAACATTAGAATGATTGTTTCCATGGACTAGGGGTGGGGGAAATAAGGAGAGGCTGGTAAAAGGTTACAAACTTTCAGTTTTAAGGTGAATGAATTGTGAGGATCTAACGTATAGCATGGTGATGTAGTCAATAAAACTGTATTGTGTAACTGAAATTTACTAAGAGAGTAGAAGTGTTGAGTTTTCACAAAAAAAGAAAAAAATCAAATATGTGAAGTGATGGATGTGTTAATAAGTTGGTATTGGGAAACCTTTCATAATGTATATGTATCTCAAATCATCGCACTGTACATTTTAAATATATTGCAATTTTGTTAGTTATACCTCAGTGAAGCGGAAAGAAATTATTCTTATTTTATAGAGGAGAAAACTGAAGTGTAGAAAAGTAATTTTCCCAAAGCCATGCAACTAGTCATTGATATACCTGGGAATGTCAGGTATTTTTTTGTGCCAAAGATTTGAATGTCTAACACTGTGCTATTCTTCACCAGTGGAAAAACTGGTAAATGGCCTTCCCAGAAATAAGCCGTGGTGAACCAAGATATTAGTTTCCTATCCTATAAAATATGAGAATTGGACTAGATGAGGTCAAAGGGCCTATCCATATCCAACATGCTATGATGATTATTTTTTAAAGGTCGTTCCATAAGATTGTATTTTTCTGGATCTACCCCAGCCTCCCAGCCTACATCTACTGATTCACAAATTGGAAACCAGTGGACAATTTCCCATGTGACGGTCTGCTCAACTTGGGAAGTAGCTCTCCTTTCATCATTTAAGTCCACTTTGGCAAGAGTTTAAATCATGTTTGATACAAATTTGAGCTATATTATTTTTCTGAAACATAATATACTTAAAGCAAAAAATTTTAATTACACAATAGGAATACATTTCTTTATGGGGCCATATGTCCTTTAAAAGCAGTTGCTTGACTGATTGGACTGTGTTTCTCTTTCCAATGCTTTGCTCAGTAAGTTGATGCTCAGTAAAGGTTTGTTAAATAAAATTAACATGACAAGGTGTTTTTATTTTTTTTATTTTATTTATTTTTTTGAACTTTTATTGAGATACAGTTAACATACAATAAACTGCATATATTTAGAGTGTACTATTTGGTATCCCAATCTCCCAATTCATTCCCCCCCAAACCTCCCCGCTTTCCCCACTTTGTGTCCATATGTTTGTTCTCTACATCTGTGTCTCTATTTCTGCCTTGCAAACAGGTTGATTTGTACCATTTTTCTATATTCTGCATATATGTGTTAATATACAACATTTGTTTTTCTCTTTCTGACTCACTGCACTCTGTATGACAGTCTCTAGGTCCATCCATGTCTCTACAAATGTCCCAGTTTCATTGCTTTCTACAGCTGAGTAATAGTCCATTGTACCACATCTTCTTTATCCGTTCATCTGTTGATGGACATTTAGGTTGCCTCCATGTCCTGGCTGTTGTAAATAGTGCTGCCATGAACATTGGGGTGCATGTGTCTTTCTGAATTATGGTGTTCTCTGGGTATATGCCCAGCAGTGGGATTGCTGGGTCATATGGTAACTCTATTTTTAGTTGTGCAAGGAACCTCCATACTGTTTTCCATAGTGGCTGTATCAATTTACATTCCCACCAACAGTGCAAGAGGGTTCCCTTTTCTCCACACCCTCTCCAGCATTTACTGTTTGTAGATTTTCTGATGATGCCCATTCTAACCGTTGTGAGGTGATATCTCATTGCAGTTTTGATTTGCATTTCTCTAATAATTAGTGATGTTGAGCAGCTTTTCATGTGCCTCTTGGCCATCCATACATATGTCTTCTTTGGAGAAATGCCGATTTAGGTCTTCTGCCCATTTTTTGATTGGGTTGTTTGTTTTTTTGATATTGAGCTAGATGAACTGTTTATATATTTTGGAGATTAATCCTTTGTCTGTTGATTCATTTGCAAATATCTTCTCCCATTCTGAGGGTTGTCTTTTCGTCTTGCTTATAGTTTCCTTTGCTGTGCAGAAGCTTTGAAGTTTCATTAGGTCCCACTTATTTATTTTTGTTTTTATTTCCATTACTCTAAGGGGTGGATCAAAAAAGGTCTTGCTGTGATTTATATCAAAGAGTGTTCTTCCTATGTTTTCCTCTAGGAGTTTTATAGTGTCTGGCCTTACATTTAGGTCTTTAATCCATTTGGAGTTTATTTTTGTGTATGATGTTAAAGCGTGTTCTAATTTCATTCTTTTACATGTAGCTGTCCAATTTTCCCAGCACCACTTATTGAAGAGGCTGCGTTTTCGCCATTGTATATCCTTCCCTCCTTTCTCACAGATTAGTTGACCATAGTTTATCTCTGGGTTTTTGATCCTGTTCCATTGATCTATATTTGTTTTTGTGCCAGTACCATACTGTCTTGATCACTGTAGCCTTGTAGTATAGCCTGAAGTCAGGAAGCCTGATTCCACCAACTCCATCTTTCCTTCTCAAGATTGCTTTGACTATTTGAGGCCTTTTTCATTTCCATACAAATCATAAAATTTCTTGTTCTAGTTCTGTGAAAAATGCCATTGGTAATTTGATCAGAATTGCATTGAATCTGTAAATTGCTTTCAGTAGTATAGTCATTTTCACCATGTTGATTCTTCCAATCCAAGAACATGGTATGTCCCTCCATCTGTTTGTGTCATCTTTGATTTCTTTCATTGGTGTCTTATAGTTTTCTGAGTACAGGTCTTTTACCTCCTTGGTTAGGTTTATTCCTAGGTATTTCATTCTTTTTGTTGCAATGGTGAATGAGATTGTTTCCTTAATCTCTCTTTCTGATCTTTCATTGTTAGTGTATAGAAATGCAAGAGATTTCTGTGTGTTAATTTTGTATCCTGCAACATTAACAAATTCATTGATTAGCTCAAGTAGTTTTCTGATGTCATCTTTAGGATTTTCTATGTGTAGTATCGTGTCATCTGTGAACAGTGACAGTTTTACTCCTTTTCCAATTTGGATTCCTTTTATTTCTTGTTCTTCTCTGATTGCTGTGGCAAGGACTTCTAAAACTATGTTGAATAGTAGTGGAGAGAGTGGACATCCTTGTCCTGTTTCTGATCTTAGAGGAAATGCTTTCAGTTTTTCACCATTGAGAATGATGTTTCCTGTGGGTTTGTCATATATGGCCTTTGTCATGTTGAGGTAGATTCCCTCTATGCCCACCTTCTGGAGAGTTTTTATCATAAATGGGTGTTGAGTTTTGTCAAAAGCTTTTTCTGCATCTATTGAGATGATCATGTGGTTTTTATCCTTCAGTTTGTTAATATGGTGTATCACATTGATTGATTTGCATATATTGAAGAATCCTTGCATTTCAAGGATAAACCCCATTTGATCATGATGTATGATCCCTTTGGTGTGTTGTTGGATTCTGTTGGCTAGTATTTTGTTGCAGATTTTTGCATCTAAATTCATCAGTGATATTGGTCTGTAATTTTCTTTTTTTGTAGTATCTTTGTCTGGTTTTGGTATCAGGGTGATGGTGGCCTCATAAAATGAGTTTGGGAGTGTTCCTTCCTCTGCAATTTTTTGGAAGAGCTTGAGAGGGATGGGTGTTAGTTTTTCTCTAAATGTTTGATAAAATTCACCTGTGAATCCATCTGGTCCTGGACTTTTGTTTGTTGGGAGATTTTAAATCACAGTTTCAATTTCATTGCTTGTGATTGGTCTGTTCATATTTTCTATTTCTTCCTGATTCAGTCTTGGAACTTTATACCTTTCTAAGAATCTGTCCATTTCATCTGTTGTCCATTTTATTGGCATATAGTTGCTTGTAGTAGTCTCTTATGGTGTTTTTTATTTCTGTGGTGTCTGTTGTAACTCCTGTTTCATTTCTAATTTTATTGATTTGAGTCCTCTCCCTCTTTTTCTTGATGAGTCTTGCTAGAGGTTTATCAATTTTATTTATCTTCTCAAAGAATCAGCTTTTAGTTTCATTGATTTTTGCTATTGTTTTCTTTGTTTCTATTTCATTTATTTATGCTCGGATCTTTATGACTTCTCTCTGTCTACTAACTTTGGGTTTTGTTTGCTCTTCTTTCTCTAGTTTCTTTAGGTGTACGGTTAGATTGTTTATTTGGAATTTTTCTTATTTCTTGAGGTAGGATTGTATTGCTATAAACTTCCCTCTTAGAACTGCCTTTGCTGCATCCCATAGGTTGTGGATCATTGTGTTTTCATTGTCATTTGTCTCTAGGTATTTTTTGATTTCCTCTTTGATTTCTTCAGTGATCCCTTGGTTATTTAGTAGTGTATTGTTTAGCCTCCATGTGTTTGTGTTTTTTTACAGTTTTTTTTTCCTGTAATTGATTTCTAATCTCATAGCGTTGTGGTCAGAAAAGATGCTTGATATGATTTCAGTTTTCTTGAATTTACCAAATCTTGATTTATGACCCAAAATGTGATCTATCCTGGAGAATGTTCCATGTGCATTTGAGAAGAACGTGTAATCTGCTGTTTTTGGATGTAATGTCCTATAGATATCTATTAAATCCAGCTGATTTATTGTGTCATTTAAAGCTTATGTTTCCTTATTAATTTTCTGTGTGGATGATCTGTCCATTGGTATAAGTGGGGTGTTAATGTCCCCCACTATGATTGTGTTTCTGTCGATTTCCTCTTTCATAGTGGTTAGCATTTGCCTTATGTATTGAGGTGCTCCTATATTGGGTGCATATATATTTATAATTGTTATCTCTTCTTCGATTGATCCCTCGATTTTATGTAGTATCCTTTCTTCTCTTTTGTAACATTTTTTATTTTAGAGTCGGTTTTATCTGATATGCATATTGCTACTCCAGCTTTCTTTTGATTTCCATTTGCATGGAATATCTTTTTCCATCTCCTCACTTTCCATCTGTATGTGTGCCTAGTTCTGAAGTGGGTCTCTTCGAGACAGCATATATATGGGTCTTGTTTCTGGATCCATTCAGCCAGTCTGTGTCTTTTGGTTGGTGCATTTAGTCCATTTACATTCAAGGTAATTATTGATATGTATGTTCCTATGACCATTTTCTTAATTGTTTTGTTTTTGTTTTTGTAGGTCCTTTCCATCTCTTATGTTTCCCACTCAGAGAAGTTCCTTTAGCATTTGTTGTAGGGCTGGTTTGGTGGTGCTGAATTCTCTTAGCTGTTGCTTGTCTGTAAAGCTTTTGATTTCTCCATCAAATCTGAATGACATCCTTGCTGGATTGAGTATTCTTGGTTGTAGGTTCTTTCCTTTCATCTCTTGAAATATATCATGCCACTCCCTTCTGGCCTGCAGAGTTTCTGCTGAGAAATCAGCTGTTAACCTTATGGGAGTTCCCTTGTATGTTATTTGTCGTTTTTCCCTTGTTGCTTTTAATAACTTTTCTCTGTCTTTAATTTTTGTCAACTTGACTACTATATGTCTTGGTGTGTTTCTCCTTGGGTTTATCCTGCCTGGGACTCTCTGCACTTCCTGGACTTGGGTGGGTATTTTCTTTCCCATGTTAGGGAAGTTTTCAACTATAATCTCTTGCAATATTTTCTTGGGTCCTTTCTCTCTCTTCTCCTTCTGGGACCCCTATAATGCGAATGTTGGTGTGTTTAACAGTGTTGCAGAGGTCTCTTAGACTGTCTTCAGTTCTTTTCATTCTTTTTTCTTTATTCTTTTCCACGTGAGTGATTATCACCATTCTGTCTTCCAGCTCACTTATTTGCCCTTCTGCCTCATTTAATCTGCTGTTGGTTCCTTCTAGTGTATTTTTCATTTCAGTTATTGTGTTGCATATCTCTGTTTGTTTGTTCCTTAATTCTTCTAGGTCCTTGGTAAACTTTTCTTGCAACTTTTCGATCTTTGCATGCAGTCCTTTTTCAAAGTCCTTGGTCATCTTCACCATCATTATTCTGAATTCTTTATCTGTAAGGGTGCCTATTTCCTCTTCATTTAGTTGTTTTTCTGGGGTTTTATCTTGTCCCTTCATCTGGTACAAAGTCTTCTGCCTTTTCATTTTCTCTATTTTTCTGTGGCTTTGGTTTTCAGTTCCACAAGATGAAATACTGCTGATACTGCTTGATACTGCTGTCTGCCCTCTTGTGAAGGAAGCTATCTAGGAGGCTCACGCATACTTCCTGATGGGAGGGACTGATGGTGGGTTCGGCTGGATGGGTGGAGCTCAGTAAAACTTTAATCTGATTTGGTGGGTGGAGCTCAGTGACACTTTAATCTGCTTGTCTGCCAATGGATGGGGCTGTGTTCTCACCTTGTTGGTTGTTTGTCCTGAGGCTACCCAGCACTAGAGCTTACAGGCTCTTTGTTGGGGCTAATGGCAGACTCTGGGAGGGCTCATGCCAATGAGCACTTCCCAGAACCCCTGCCACCAGTGTCCCTGTTTCCTCGGTGAACCACAGCCATCCCTCACCTCTGCAGGCAACTCTCCAACACCAGCAGGTTGGTCTGATTCCGTCTCCTATGGGGTCTCTGCTCCTTCCCCCTGGGTCCTGGTGAGCACACTATTTTTTTTGTGCCCTCTAAGAGTGGAGTCTCTGTTTCCCCCAGTCCTGTGGACGTCCTGCAATCAAATCCTGCTGGCTTTCAAAGTCTAATCCTCTAGGGATTCCTCCTCCCATTGCCAGACCCCCAGATTGGGAAGCCTGACATGGGGCTCAGAACCCTCACTTTAGTGAGTGGACTTATGCGGTATAACTGTTCTCCAGTTTGTATGTCACCCACCCAGCATTTATGGGCTTTGATTTTAACAGGATTGCACCCCTCCTACCATCTCATTGTGGCTTCTTGTTTGTTTCTGGATGTGGGGTGTCTTTTTTGGGTGAGTTCCAGTGTCTTTCTGTCAGTGATTGTTCAGCAGTTAGTTGTAATTCTGGTTCTCTTGCAGGAGGGAGTGAGTGCACATTCTCCTACTCTGCCATCTTGCACCATTCCTCCACAAGGTGTTTTTAAACACCGGTTTACATAAAAGTCTGTGATTGAATATGGACTTATATTTACTGTAAGTAATGTATAATATTTCATTATTTAAGCTCTGTTTCTCATAATTTTTTGTTTGTTTAAGAATGACCTTATTTCCATTTGTAAAACATCTACAAAGGCCTTACTTGTAGTTGCTGATTCAGGACTGTTATTTTAGAAACACACACACACACAAACACACACACTTAAATGTGTAACATTCTATTTTCTTTAAGCACCTGGTCCAGTACTTACTAGACTAGTTGCGGATTTGGGAGTCAAAAGTGGGGGAAAACCATGCATTTCTTAGAGATTATATGGGTCCTAATGTTGCTGTTTGTAAAGTGCTCAGGAAATGAGATTCTAGAGAATTTTATTGATTGGATTTGTATAGTAGAAAAAACATTGTGGGAGAGTACTGGGGACAGACATTTATTACACAGTTTTGTGGAGTCTGTGAATGATACTCCTGAAAGGATGCTTTGAGACCACAAGAAGTGAGTCACTTCCCTAAAGTGCCACAGTTACTTACCAGCAGAGTAAAGGCTGGGAGAATTTAAATATCTTTATTACCCATGTCACTTATCTTCCCAATGTCCTGCATTCATAGGTTAATTCATTTACTCATTCTCTCATTTATTAAAAAAGCTATTTGCTATGCACACACCATATTCTAAGCACTTTGATGGATTCCAGAGATACATGAGTGAACTAAGCAAACAGGGCTTCTGCCATTGTAGGTTTACCAACTTTTGGCTTTTCTTCAGTGAATGAGTATTATTTAATTATGGAATTTAGTTTGGGAATACATGTTTCTATGATAAAAGAGATTTAGTTGAAAATTAATAAATTATTTCTTTCTGTGTTCCCATAAATTGTAGATTTTGTTGACTAATGGGGATTTATAGAGCAAGTTCATTTTTCTAGCACTGGTTTTTTAGGTTGATTAATTATGCAATGATCCTTATGAAATTTCTGAAAATTTAGCACTGGGGGCAGAGTGGCATCATAGAGAAATGGGCATGGGCTTATAAAGCAGTGATTTATGTTTTCCTGCAAGATAGAAAACCGTGAGTTATAAGAGTCAGAGGTTAAGGGTCAACCATCAATCCCCAACTAAAGATTTTCTTCTTCCATTACCAAACTTTAGGGATTGTGTGGTAGTTTTGTTAAGAAATCTGTTTCCTCTTTAAATCTCAGTAGTTTTGTAAGCAATTTTTAAAAAGCCAACCAAATTGATGTTAAATGCTCATGACCAATTATTTCAATACTTCCTAGTTTTTTCTTCTCTACCTAAACTGGATGTTTAGTTTCCTGCTTGTCTGTAATAAAGCTATCTAATAAATTCTCTCTCTCAAGAATGTTTAAATTGTAACTGTTCTTCCTGAATATATTTGAATTTTAAAATAAGAGTAAAAGTAAAGCCAAAAAATCCCAAAATGCTAAACTATAGAATTTGAAGGGCAAGATAACTTTCATATCACATCACCTAAGGATAAAGTTAGCCTCTGTATCAAATATATCTCTAAATGGTGTACACTGCTTTTGCCTACTTTCTTAAGTTCCGTTGTATATAAGTATGAAAATGTGAAGTTACTCTTTAGATTTTTAATATCGATTGTGTGTTGTATAATACTTATTTAATAGACAAAAATTGAGGCAAAATATGTAGCTGTTTGGCATCATTTTTCATTTGGATTTTGACATTTAAAAAGTTGTTGTATAACAAAGGGAGTCGAGGACGGAAGATGCCTTAGAGGACTGGGACGGGGAGGGTGGGGGGGACTCAAGGGAGGGTGGGGGGGGAAGTTGAGGGAGGGAGGGAATATGGGGATATGTGTATAAAAACAAATGATTGAACTTGGTGTACCCTCCCCAAAAAATAATAAATAAATAAATAAATAAAAAATAAAATGAAAAATATCATGCCACTTCCAAAAATAAAATAAAATAAAAAAATAAGTTCTGAATACTCTGAATTTACTGTATTGCATGATTTTTTAAAAGAAAACATTTTTCTGTTACAATTGTAAATAGATTGGTTTTGGTAAATTGGTATTTATTGGATAATTGAGAAACGCTTTGCACATTAACTGGCCTTTGTTTAGCTAAAGGCAGTGATTTTCTAATGTAAACAGATCAGGAAAAGATGTAGTATCTAATCTTTTTGGGGTCCTTTCCTCCTTCTGGGTTCTCTGTTATATTTCCAGGGGCTTTCTTTCTTCTGCATTAATCTATTCAATTTAATCCTGACTATACAATCCCTAACAACTGGGAAAATGTATGACAAATACGAAAAATTGCTCAGAGCAAGGCAGAAATAATTAAAGGTGTTCATTACTAATAAAATCAAAAGGAATTAATTTTTTTTTTTAGCTCAGAAAATTGAATGCTGAAAGTGGATTGAGTACTATTTAGTTAAAGGGTGTGTGTGTTTGCGCATGTGGACATGCGTGTTTTTGTGTGTGTGTGTGTCTGTGTGTGTTTATTTAGGAGGGGTTATTTATAGTCTCGCAATCTTGTTATTACAGAACAAGAACATGAAGACAAACTATTGCTAGAGCAAGTAAAGGTAGTTATTAAGAAATATTCTAGTCTTTGAGGATTTGGAGAATGTCTTTAATTTGTAAATTCTGCTGAATATCACCTTATGTGAAAATAATCTGGAGATATAACAGGGCAAAGAATGAGCAACCAATAAGGAGAAAGGGAGCGTTCATAGGCAGTGGTAATCAGTAGGTTTCACCACAATTTGCAGCTGACAGTGATGTTAACACATTGAAATCACAGTAGATGTAACACAGGGGAGCTGAGAGCCACCAAAGCACGGTATATCAACATACTCTGCAGTTAAGCTGTTAAACATACTCCTCAATAACTGTCTGGCTTTGCACACATTTTATAAAACAGGCATGATTATTTAATGGTATACATTTTTATTACCCCAACACATTATTTTATACACATAGCTCAAAATTTTCATTTTTATCTGTGCCCTAATTGCTTACACATACATACAACTCTTTTAATATTCACCTACTCTCCCCCATCCTTTCCTTCTTCGTCCTTATCCATCCCCCGATCACCTGTTCCCAGGTTACCAAGTTCCAATATAGAAGTAGAGTGTGCAGCTGCTACAATTGCTAGAAGTGGGTTGGGCAGGTGGTTGATGAACAGTGATACCCATCAAGGACTGTAGTTAGTAGAAGGGAGAGGAAGACAGGTATCAGGTTTCCCATTGAGGGCAAATTGTATCCTGAATGGTAGTAATTGCTGTGAATCAAGCTCACTGTTTCAACAACAGCCACTCATACCTGCACAGTCTCCTCCCATGTTTTATAACTGGTCCAGCAGTTAAATAGCTGTAAAGCACTGACTTCTTGTCTCATTTTCCCTGAGTTCCAACAGCAGTAGTAGCAACAGCAGCTGTAGAAGCGGCAGCCAGAGATAGGCAGGGCTGTTGCTTGCAGCCGCTGCACGGATTGCCTCCTCCTTGCTGCACACACACACACACACACAGATTTCCAATATCATCGCATCTTGATATAAATCAAGGACTCAGAGACAGGAGAGAAGAGCATTAGTCATGGACAACAGGTATTTCATCTCTGACAAATTCCTCCTGATGCTTATTGGTATGGATAATAAAATAATCATTCGCGATCCCTAGCTTGAGTGGGAGACTGGAGGTGGCTGCGGTAGAGGAGGGGGTAAGTGGGAGGAGTGAGTGGTGGGGAAGGGGGCTGCCAGAAATGACTTTCAGGCTCCGGAAACCTACATCTTTCAGCCTCCGCTGTTTTTGAGTTGCAAATTGTCAGGAACCGGGGGACTGCAGGCAGCCTGTGTTGTTGACTGGAAGTCGATTTTCATCTCTCAGACACTAGTTAGAATGGGCTGTCTGTTCTGGAAGGGGGTGGAAGTAGAGAGGAGGAGATGCTGTGAGCAGAGTTCTTGAAGCTCCACTCCTCTAGGGAAGCCGAGCTGTGTGGGAGCCTTCTGACTGAGTGGAGCGTGTAAATTGGAAAGGATCCTGATAGCTAGCTAGTCCCGCTTCCTCTCCGGAAAAGCAGTTGCTCTGGCTTCAGAGATGTGCCCAGCCTTCGCCTGCATCACACTGCAGTAAGTTCAACTCGTTGGCAATTTGAGTGGCTTCTGGGTATGTGGTGTGGGGGAAGGGAAGCTGACAAGAAATGGCGAGGAAAGTTAGAAAACAAGAGCTTTGAATTCTCCTTGAGATATAAAATCGGTTTGTCTCCTTGACTCCTGTCCTAGTTATGCTATAGTCGAGTTACTCTCAGTTACTTGCAGGCAGATATCGCTTGTTGGTTAGGTCTGTAAGAAGCACGGTGATTTTGAGGAACAGAACTGGTAGATACATTCTAGATTTAATTACAAGAGTGGGCTTCTGAAAGTTACTAATGGATAGCAGCTTGCATTTTCAACAGAAAATTTGTAAAGAGGCTGGTTTAGATCTTCAGATGCCCAGTTAATTAAGTTTCATTCCAGACTTATTCCTAACCTGTAAAAAAGCAATCAAACAGAAGTCTTTGATTTACTTCATTAAAATAAAACGTGAAGTAGGTCTTTAGATAATTGCTAGGCAACAGCCGAGGCGACACCGATGACATGATACACATTCAAGTACTCTTTAGTGGGTGCAGGATTCCCCCAGTTTCTTATTACTACGATCATCTCCACTTGCTAAATGGTGCCTTCCTTGTGATTTCTAAGTGGTGGTTTTTTACGTAGATGGCTTTCTGCTTAGAAACAAGCTGCATTGTGTCCACTGGCAAAAAGTGAGGCTTAAAAAGTTTTTAAAAAACGACTTCTACTGGTTGCTCAAATTGCAGATAACCAACTTTTAAAAGGAGGTAAAAACAGGTCAGCAAGGGCCAGCCCATTCTTAAGCAAATGACCAAATGAATGTGAATGCAGGTAGAATACTGAAGGTCTTTTTGAGAAAGGAAACCAGAAATAATTTTAAAACATTGGGGTATTTCTAACCACGTCCTCTTTTACACTGACTAGATTTTTATAATAGAAGAAAGAAATGGGACTCTCTCAAGCAGAAAGAATGTCACAAAAATACTAGACTTAGCTACAGGATCATTGAAGAAAATACTGTATTACTATGATTTTCTCCAAGAAATATTAATGGAAAAACAGAGGTTATCTAAAACAGAACCCAGGATTTTAAGCTGAACACTTTCATATACTTCCGTAAATTCTGTAGGTTAAAGGGGTGTCAGAACTTATGAAACAACTATTGCGAAACGCGATAAATCTGAAATTCTCCATCATTAGAAAAGAGGAAACTAAAGATCAATCTTCTGCAATTATTTCAGTTTTCAGCTGTGTTAATCTTTCTCTAACCCAGCTAAACTTGATTATTTTATTAAAAACATATTCTGACTATAATTTGAATTACTTTGCCTACTTACCTTGGGGATCTCCAGATATATTTGTGTTATTATTGAAATACCCAACTTGTTAGAGGTAACCCATTCCACACACGCATAATTTCTCAGTGCAAAAACCTGTACATATGACTTTGTATATCACCAGGTCAGATATAATCCAGGGGATATATTTGTTATGATAGTGCATGTATGATGGCGGTTAATAGTAAAGAAAAAAAAGAGCAAGAGAAAAGGAAGCATCTAAATAAAGACTAAAAGAATATGTTTGGAGTAAGTTTGCAAGCAGTTCTCTGCTACTCTAGAGTAAATCATTACCTGACCCTCAAGAATTGAGCTAAAGAGAAGAAAAACCAGGCTGAGAGCCTGATTGGAATTGATAAGAATTTAAATGGAAGAGGAGTTTGTCAGAATTTGTTTAAAGACACCTACCTAGGTAGGTGGCATTGAGTTTGGGGAATGCCTTTGTTTCACATTTTGGTTGTCCTGCTGGTAAACAAACCTCATTTTATATTCTGAGGAGAAGATTTTCAAAGCCATTTTTGAAATAAAATAATTATTTTAAAGTTTAAAACATTGGTAAGGTTTGCTGGAACAGTGTCTGAACTAGCCAAGTATCCTATGACTCATACTTTTCCTTGCACACTTGAAAGAAGGAAGAGTTGTGGCCAGACAAGCCAGACAAAAATCAGCTGGCCCCTCAATCTAATTCTGCCTACTAATCATGACTGTGATGTTGATATATAGACTTGAAATGACATTTTAAGATTATCCTTTCCTGGATGCTTCTCTTCCTGGCCGGCCTCAGGAACAGCACTGTACTTATGTATGCATGATACTCTTGCATTATTCTCTTAAGTGTTATACCTTTAGCTTAGGAGCACCTGCCTGGAGGAAGCTCTAGACAAGATATTGAAGAAGCCTTTTCCTATTGCCCCTTTCCTATCTATGGTATTTTCTTTCTCTTATAAAACACCAACTGAAAATATGACCTCAAGTAAGAATCCCATGCATGTGTTCACCCTTAGGTATTGACTGTAAAGTAGGTTCAATGCCTTGATAGCTCCTTGGGTTATTTGCATGTATGATTTTCTCACCACACAACACATGAGTAGTTCCTAGTTACTGTGAATGCACAAATATCAGGCCCTAGGTTAAGCACTTTGTTTTTTAATTGAAGTGTGGTTGATTTACGATATTAGTTTCAGGTGTACAACATAGTGGTTCAATATTTTTATGATTACATTCCATTTAAAGTTATAAAATATTGCCTAGAATCTCTGGGCTGTATATTACATCCTTGTATTTTATTTTTTTTAAACCTAGTAGTTTGTACCTTCCCCTATCTTGCCTTTCCTAAGGTTAAGCACTTTGAATATGTTTTCTCATTTATGGTATAAAAGCTACAAGAGGGAGATGACATTCGCTCCCATTTATAAGAAATTCAGTCCTAGAGGGAAGGAGCAAATTACCTAAAACAGCATATTTAGTAAATGGTGGGTTAGGATTAGTCCCCAAGTGTAACTAGCTCTAACTTTTAATCGCTTTGCCACTTTATTTTATTAAAATGGTACTCTACCATGGATCAAGTGGAATGAGCTTATTGTTTTGTGAATGGCCTGGGTTGAGAGTGCTTGAAAAATTATATCAGTCAGGAGTGAACTCCCAGCTCTGCTGATACCCAAGATTGGATCTACCTAAATTGGAACGTAAATTGACCCCAAACCCAAACTTGGCATACTTAACAATTCCAATTTCAGTGTTCTACTCTGGCTTCATGAACCATGGAAATGAAACTGGAGGCGTCTTTGATGGGAAGGAAGATGATGGAGTTAATGTGAGAGTAAAATAAGGAGATCACAAGGTGGGATGCTGGGACGAGAACTTGTCCAGATTCTGTGTTCTGAGGGACTCTATAAAACAACCTCTTCAGGCCATGTGTGGGGTGGAGATCTTTAAAGACACAAATGAAGCAGAGACTCAAAATATCTCAAATAGGTTCAATTATAAAAATTAGATTAGGCTTGTTTTCAGATAGTCTCCTTTGCGCACGTGTGTGTTTGTGTGTGTGTGTGTGTGTGTGTGTAAGAGTAAAAATGATGATTCAAACAAAGTAGGGAGAAGGGCCAGATGATGACTGAAGAGGTGAAACAGTGCTTGAAAATATCACTGGTTCTTGCATAATACTTTCTGAAAATTTGCCAGGAAATGAAAGGCCGTCTTTAACTCGTGAGAATAAAACCAAAATGGTTCATTTAGGTAAAATTTGAAGTGTTAAGGAGAATAACATGATTACTGTCATTTATTGTCTTATCACAGAAGACAAATACTAACAAGGAATAAAATGAGAATGTTATGGGCATAAAGCCAAACAATATTTTAAGATTGGTCTTTCTCAGCATGCTAAATTTAAACAGCTGAAATTCTTTTTTAAGTATTATCTGAGTCAACAATTGGAAATGAAGAATTTGCCTTTTAACAGGGAGTCTGTATTGCATTGAAACACAATGTCCTTGACTCAAGTTATTTCTTATTGGCAGTATGCCAGTCACTACGGCTCAAGGAGCACAAAGCTGTCATCTTCAAAATCAAAGTATAAATGTACATGCTCCATAAGGGAAGTTGATGCTACTGAGCTGTTGTCATAGATCTATATGGTGACGGAGCTTTGCAAATACATTCACACTGTCAGCCCTGATTCTCTTTTCTCTTGTCATTTGTGACACTGCAGGTTGAGATTAAGAACAGAATTAGTTTCAAGGGTTGATTTTTGAATGTGGTGCTTTGGCTTTCTTGTCCTTGTAGTTTAAAAATAATGACAGTAACTTTTATTGTGTGCTTACTACATGCCAGTCGCTTGTATAAGCATCTTGGGCATAAAATCCTGAAAACACTCTTATGGGATAATCCTATTATCATCATCATTTCCATTTTATAAAAGAGAAAACTGAGGCACAAGAGGGTTAAAGGACTTAGCACCCACAGTTAGAAATTAGAATCGAGCTGGGATGTGAACCAGTCTGGCTCTAGAGCCCATGCTTTTAACAAAAAGGTTGCAAGTCTACTTTTAACTACCACTGGCTTCTTATGATCCTCTATGGTACAAGATATTTGTCCACCTCTTTTGTCTCTATTTACGCCTATCTCTGTCTGTAACTTCTTTCTGGACACCAGATCCCTCTGTCCCCATCTGTTAGGTTTTACCTGATGATGCATCTGTATCCCTTAAGCTTCTGCTCTAGCATCATGACCTTCTTGAATTTTATTTGTATTCTACCACTGGCCCAGCTGTCCTTCTCTGTGGTTCCACTGAAATGTGTGCTTGACTTTAGAATTGAATATGCCAAAGAAGATTGAAATAATCTTATCTACACTGAAGAAGGAAATCAAGTCTTTCTTAATCTCTGGAACTTCAGTGATGAGCATGGGGTCTGATACATTACTGGAGTTCAGTAAATACTTCTTTTGTAAACTGAATTCAAAGCTCTAATTCAATTACCTGAAGAAATTGGTAGTTCTACTTTCACAGCCTTTACCCCCCAAAAGACTAGAGAATGGTCTTTCAAATGCGAGTTACGAAGTCTGAGCCACGTAGTATATTTTAATATGTTGAACTCATAATTAATATAAAAATACTCAAAAGATATTTACCACCCTCTCTGGTATTGCATATCTAGAATATAGGAGATAATGTTTTAGGATATGACAGATGGCATACTTATTTCGACATCACAATATTGAAATTTTTAATGATTCCTAATTTCTGGTACTAATGTATCTTTAAGGTGGAAAAACAAATATTAGGATAAATGGTTCATTAAAGAAGTTTTGCTCTGTGGGACCAGAAAGTTGTGAAACGGGGCTTTTTATGAATTGTTTCTTGAACTCTTATTTCTTTTGATGAAAAATCCCTAGAGTTTGATTCAGTCATAGCTGAAAAATATTGAGTCATATCTGTGAGCAGACATTAGAAACTTGACTTCCACTAGAGAAAAATGAAGAAATGGATAATGGTGGGAGAATCAATCCGCATTTCTCCTCCCCTAAAAGAAGCGTTTTCTGTTTATGGGATAATTTGGGTTTAACTTATTAATGATTTTGTAAATTTCTTTCAGTAAATATTTAAATATTATAACGATGTGAACTGGCGGGATGTCACATAAGGCTTTCCAAAATACAATATTTTTATTAAAAGTATCATCTTAGGTCAAATAATTCTATTTTGGTCTCTTTCTAATCCACATGAATTAATTATGAAATATGAAATTATAACCAGGCAAAGGACAGATGGGATGAGAAGTGTGGTAGCTATTTAAAATCTCTTTGAAATTCCATCAACAGACTAATCTCAGGATGAGGTTACCCCAGTGAGGTAGCTAGGCCTTCTTTTGTAACATAATTACAATTAGATTTAAAGAATCCCAGCTTATATCATGTTTTGATGATTCATGATGAAGGTGTGGAGAAATTGACTCCATGTATAATGTCTCAGTATGCAAAGATGCTCATGTGAATTTCATCATTCCCTTCTCAGACACTATGATATAGGGGTTAAAACTTATTTTTTTGTATTCAAATTGCCTGGCCTCAGATCTTCACTACTTGGATGACTTTGAGCAAGTTACTTAAATTCTATGCTTTAGATTTCTCTTTGAAAAGCAGGGATAAATGAAAATGATACCCACTTCATAGAATTACATGATTTAATCATGTAAAGGGCTGAGAACAGAAGGGATATAATAAATACGCAAAAGTATTAGCTATTTATTGTTTCCTATTAATTTGGGGTGTTGTCTCAGGTAAAGAATGAAATATCAATAGCAGAGAAAATATTCTAAATAAAATCTAAATCTAAAAGTAGTTTTTTTTTAGTTTTATATTAGTAAAAATATGATGTAAAATCTATTAAATATTACAGTAAACACCCTTTATATAGTCTTCTTTACTTATTAATTTGCCCAAAAGGATTTATTGAATTACAAAAAAAAATAACAGTTAACAAACATCAATTCGATAACACATGTAAACACCCTTAGGAGAGTGGCGGGCACACAATCAACCCTCAGAAATTTTAATTCCCCTCCTCTTAACTAAAACCACAGTAAGAGGTCTTTCATTTTCCTTCCTGTTCTTAAAGTATGGTCACAGCTATCATTCATTTGAAGTACAAAATGATCTTCTGTTTTCATCCGTATTGACTACTCTGCTATTTGTACCCAAGCAAACTGGGAAAATGTGACCTCTTCTGTGAGGAAACCTATTACTACCTAGATCAGCTCCTTTTGAATTATATGAACTGGAAAGGAGGAAGAGACAGAGGTGCTGTGGAAAAGCATTATAGGATCCTTGACCTGAAAACAGACTTCAAGCCCAAAAGATGAGTTTGTAGTGTATTCAGCAACTTGTTTTGCTGAGACAGAGGATATAAGAAATGGTCTTCCTGGACTTTTGAGCAAGGAATCCCTTTGCTGGTTCCTTAATGAAGAAAAGTAAGAGCTGGGGAATTCTCACTAGCCTGCCTCTCCTAGTGTATATTTTAGGGATTGTAAGCAGCACTCAGCCTCTTCTGGGAAATTTAAGGTTCAGTAGGCATAGTTATTAAAACCATCACCGGAAGAAACAGAACTGCTAATACCATGACACTGTGTTCTGTTTCATCCCTCGGTCATAGAAGGGCTAGTGTTATTGTCAAGCACCGTGCCAGGCTCAGGGGAGGAAGAGTGAAATAACAGACAGGTTCCTACAGTACTGAACTCACTTCAGTGAAAGAGAAACACGGAAGCAAACACACTAAACAAGGAAGCAAGGACATGGTTTATTGTTGTTGTTGTTGTTGTTGTTGTTGTAATAAGTGCTATGAAAGAAACAAAAAGTTGAAATAGAGAACAAAGATCCTGTTTACTGGAGGACAAACTGGTTTTACGACTCATAAGAACTACTCCCCCCCCCCCATGCTTTTATTCACTATAGAACAGGTTTCTGATGTTGACAGTGAATAGAAGGGGATTATACACCTGAAGTAATCCTTAAAACCAAGACAGGTGAACTCACGATGAATCAGAATTTCAGAATTATTGAGCAAAACATTTTCATTCAGTCAAAAACATGATTCCCACATTGCTTTTCCCTGTACCTTTATATTACAGGATTATTCCAGCTTGTGGCAGCTTTTAAAGATTAGAAAAATGCAAGTACTTAATGTTGCTTAGTAACTTCTCTTGCCTGTCATTTTGGGCTGCACATAAACAACTTGTAACTTCCCCACACTTGTCCCAAATTACTAGAATAGGGAAAGAGCAGACAAGCCGATGAGTCACTTTGCTATCCTGTTGTTCTTAATAAGAGTTCTGATTACCAGGATGGGTGCTTTATTGTTATATAATGTTATTTGCGACACCATATGTCAGAACTTTCTGTTTGGCAAGTAGAGGTTCCTTCCCTGTCACACATTGAGGAAAGCACAACATAAAAGCCATTCAGGGGAGGACTTTTGTTTTGGGTCCTTGGTTTTAAATGTACTCTATCCAGACCATATTAAACAACATTTTGTGGGAGTAAAGTGGTAAGTTTTTTGAGCTTCAAGTTGGGATTCTGTTTTGAAGGTATTAATGCTTCTATCATTCAAGCTACCTGTGTAACTGCCTAGCGGCACATTTGGTGTTTAGGTAACTATATTATCTTTATAAGAGCGCTTTCAAAAAAGACAAAATAAAATAATGGTTTCAATGTGGCTGTAAAAATTTTTCTATTCTATATGGCTAAATTCTTGAAATTAATAACTTTGTAAAAAAAGAAAACAATAAGAATCTGTTAGAGTTGATGTATATGTCAGTAGAATTCCAGTTTTATCATGAGCAAAATTTCTTTTCGCTAAGTAGTGTCAGAGCTGTCTGGAAGCAGTTAGCGCCTGTGTCTTAAGGAGCATCCTGGGTGAAGAGGGTGTGCCATACCCTCTGGTTCTGTAACATCTGCTTTGCTGATGCTAGGAAGTTCAAATCCAGACTATCTCAAGACATACAGAAAAATTGTTTGAGGAATACTAACATGTGTTTTGAAAAAAGAAAAGGGGAAGAAAGCTTTCCTTATCTAAACATTGAACAAAGTTAGTTTTCTCTATTAAGGACTTCTTATAAGTCTTCAGATGCAAGTGTGTGTTAGACTCTCTAGGAATGGGATTTAATACAAACTTCCCTGACCTTATTTAATCACAGAATCTCTCCTTTTGGGAGCATCTGTTACTGTATCTTTGAAAACCCCAGAACACAATTTAGTGTTCTATTGGCATTCAATTATTCATTTAAAAAATTTCAAGAGTCTATCATACATCAGATTAGTAACTTCTGGGAAGAAAATTATAAGTAGAATCTGACCCTAACATTAGGTAACTCCTAAATTGGACCTTGGAGAAAGACACATAGATGTAGAAGTTACAACACAATGGACTACGTGCAGCAGTAAAGGTAGGGGTAGAGGATTACATGTAGTGTTGCTATAGGAGATGAGGAAGTAAAAAACTGAGAAATTGATCACAGATAGTTTAGAATTTGAGGTGGATCTTGGGAAATTTGGAATTTATCAAAAAAGGACAGTAAAAGCATTTACGAAGATATATTTAGAGTTTGTTATTATTTTACCCTCTTGTGGAAACCAGTACTTGTTTCATTCATCGAGCACAACCCTTGAGTGAACAGTTGGCTACATGAATAAAGAGATGAAAGCAGCAAACAGGGAAGGAGAGATATAAATTTTGTGGTGCAGATGGTAATCCATTCCTTTGGAATAGATGAGAATCCGTGCAAAAATGATGTAGAATGAGAAAAAAGATACTTTTAGGAATGAATCTTGATGAATTCTAATATGTTAGAGTGTATTGGAGTAGATGGGATTGTAAAGGAAGAAAATGAATTGTCACAGAGGAGGAAAACAATAACAGATCTGTGGTATTCCAAAGACCAGAGAAAAACCTCCCATAAGAAAGACAAAGTAATCATCACTGCCAGATGTTGCTGAGAGGTTAACATGAGGAATAAAAAAAAAATCCTTAGATTTGAACACAGGGAGATCATTGCTGATCTTAGCCAATGATGTGATTGGGGTGAAACCCAGATGAAAATGTGTTAAGGATGGAGTAGGAGCTCAGGAAATGTAGATAAGAGTGACTCATTCAAAACGTCTGTCTGCGAAGCTTTTGAAGAAAAAGAGCTGGTTCTGAAGAATAATAGAAATTTGAGGGAGCATTTTCTTTTGTAAGGTGGGAACTTTTTGAGCATGTTTAAATATCTATAAGAAATGGAAATAATTAAAAATATAGAGGCTAAAAAGATGTTTGATGGATACCACAGAATGTGGAATTGAATTAGTTCAAAGACGTAAGGGATGTGAATTGACATTCTGTATAAAGAAAGAGGAAAGGAAGGAGAAAAAGAGCAATCTGAATAGGTGTGCATGTTTGAGTGCTAAATTGAGGACATTTCTGGAATTTAAATTTACTTTGTAGAATTCTTACATAGTGGAAAAAGTCTAAAGTTTTCACACACTGTTGGAGAATGTATTGACCAGAGACATCTACTAGGATCTGGACAATACTGGGGGGCCATTTGGGTTATGAATTTACAATAATAGTTTACCTCAATGTGTGACTCCCTTTAGCAGTTCAGGGTATGGCATAATAAAACAGTTTATCCAAGATATATTGTTTTATTCTGCTTTGCCTTTTATATTATCACCACCCAGCTCCTTTAGTATCATCTGTCATCTTTATTACTCTTTCAAATTTAGAAATCTGGATGACAGTTTTTCTTTATATCTCCTGTCTTGATTATGATTGAAGTCTATAGGTTGACAAGTCAATTGATACCCTACAGAAATTCCTTAACCATCTTACCTTCATTGACGTTCCACTCCATTCCGTGTTAACCACTGCACAGTGACTCCATTCCAGATCTTGACATTACCTGAAACTTACCATCTTTGAAATAATGAATCATTAAACAATAATCACCTCATTTTCTCTGCCTCCCGCCAGTCTCCAGTACCTTGACCTACCTTGTTTTATTCCAGTGACTCTTTTCTCATTCACCCTTTCTATACTATCCAGGCAAGACCTCGTATACAACTTAAATAACTCTTTTGCCCAAATCTTTATTTCTTTGTATTCTTTTCTTTTCATTTGACATCTGGCAAAATCCTTACCCTTTCTCTATTGAGCAGTCTGGCTTTGCGTTTTTCACTTGGGGTACTGAATGCTATGGAAAATCACAAAACCATGAAAACTAGTGTCATAATAAATTTGTGCTCTCCCATCTTAGTCTGACCTTAGTAATTCTTCTAAGTGCCCATGTTTTATTTTCCTTGCCATTCTCCATAGCAGCCTTCTCGTAGCAGCCTTTCCTGCCACACATGTGCTTTATATTTCTTTAAGAAAAGAAATGCTTGAGTATCTGTAACCTTTTCCCCTGTGTGTTATTTACTTTTTTTTCAGCATTGACATTTAAATATTTTAATTAAATTTGGTTTTAATTTAAAAAATACTCATATCCACAGTTACTTCAACCTTATTCCCCCTTGCCACCCACTTTCTCTGTACCCGTATTGCTTTTAGACAAAGCTCCATGACATGGCCCCTCTTTATCTCTTCAAGAATGTCTGTTGCCACTCTGTTCTCTTCCAATCCAGTGTTCCTTTGACATTAAGCTGCTTAAAATACCTGTTCTGTCAGTGCTCCTTTCTCACCTTACTTGTACTCCATTGTGTTTTGAGTTCTTTATTTTTTCAGTGCTTAGAACAGAACAGTAGCTGGTACAAACAGGTACCTAAAAAAACCGCCGAATAAATAAGTGAACTTTGAAAATGCCTTTCTTGACTGGGGACGATGAGTTATCTTGTAAAGCATCTTCTTGGGTCAACAGTGTTTTTATCCTTCATTCTCTGAGATATACTGTTTCTTACCTCCTCCCTGTGCATTTTTCAGTATGGTTTTTATTGATTCTGTACAACTGTCTGTGCTTTAGCATATGTTTTCCCCTTGGTGCATAATAGTACTAAATATATTTGCTCATTCTGGAGCTGATAATCATGTGATTCTGTTTTGAGAGAATGAGATTATTTTTAATTTGACCAAGTGTAGTAATTAGAGCTCTATTTCCCCAAGATTAGCAGCTTATGTTAGATTTAGGCATTTGTTTTATTTGTGACATTCTGTGGATTGATTATTGGCATTCAGTTTTGAACTTGGTTATAAAGAAGTAAAAGGATCAGGGTTATTTTCAGAATTTGACAAGAACAAGCATGGAGACTTTCAGGGTTTATAGGAAGTAAACAGAAAGCTAAAAGGTCACACATGTGGAGAGAATAGAAAATAACCTAGTCTGTTTTCCCCAGTGCTAGGTCGCTTTCTTAGAGCCTCATTTAAATGATGATGTGCCAGTGACAGAAAGAAAATATTTTTCTCAGCCACATCAAATACTCATTATACGAAATGTGGAAAAATTCATATAGAAAGCTTTCATTGTGAATCCCAGGCGCAGTTCACGAGTGGGTGGTCCCTTGTTCAGATTCTTGCTTTTGCATAACCCTATCCTCCCTCCATTCTTTCCATAGAAGCAGATATCAACTAAGGGGATACATGGAGAAACATTATTCATGTTAACTTTAACTCCAAGTGGGTTTATTCATAGCAGTACACGAGTCTACTTTGCAAGGGTGGATTTTTCACTTCTGTGTAGCTTCAGAAATCATAGACTGAGGTTGTCCCTGATAAAGCTTTTGAATTTCTAGTATTTCTTTTCTATGTACTTTTACCTAAGCAATATGAATAAGTAAGGATAGCTGTGACCTAAAAAAAAGTACGTCAGTCATTTTGCCTAGAACACAGTATAGTATGTGCCCTCATTAATTTTATTTGTGGGATTTGAAAAAAGTGTAACTTCACAAGGAAGCGAAAACTGTGTGGAAAGAGAAGCCTTTCAACCTGGGAAACTATTAGATTTTAGGATTAGGTAAATTCTGGTAAGCTGATATAGCGTTAATGCATATGGTAACTTTTTTCTCCTTTTTACTGGTTTTATGCATCACTGAAAGAGGTTAATGTATTTCTGTATAATATTTATTCTAGGCCAAACAGGAAAAAAAATGAAAAACTAATTTTCAGTTTTGAAAAATGACTTCCTTGATAGGCCTGAGTTGAAGGCAGTAGAAGTCAAGGTTCCCTCTGTCTTACTTGTCCAGATTCTGCTCATTCCACTGTTTTTGTTTTTGTTTCTTTCAATTTCTGCACTATGCCAAGTCCCTTCCTATCTCGGGGTCTTGATATTTGCTTTTCCTTTTGAGAATGCTCTTCCTCCATCTGTCTGAATGAATGGCTTCTTCTCAACCCTTTATTTTCAGCTTAAATGTTACCTAAACAAAGCGCTTCCCAGATCACCTTAATAAAGTAAATGTCTTTTTCTTATTTTAAGAGTGTTTTCCTTTCACTCTCTGCTTTATATTGCCAATTACAAATTATTTGTTGATTTCTCTGAAGACGTGTTCTTTCCTATACAATGAGCAAAATCTTGGTGACCTGTTAATACCCAAGGAATATTCATTGTCTGTTAGCTAATATGCACTTCTGTTTCTAAACTGAGTACTGATTTGTGAGATGAGCTTCCTCTCCCATCTGTTTTGGGGCTGGAGGCGATCTTCCAAGTGGGGTTTGTGGTAGGCTAGAGCCAGGCCTGCTGCACTTTTAAGTTTGGTTGGCCTATCTGTACTAAAACGAAGAGGGCTGGCATTTTAGTGCTGACATGGCCCCCCATCAAGATGGTGATAAAAGACCAAAATCCCAGGTCCTGCATTGTGTTGACTGGGAGGATTCCGCCTCTGCATGGCGTTCTGGTAGTATTGAGTTTTGGCTATGCCCTTGTGTGGAATAAAAGAAAGCCTCAGGGAGCATCTACTCACTTGCATTCTTTCTTAATCCTGTGTTTATCCTCTGTAAGGATTATTTGCTAGTGTAATTGTGAATCAAAGTGAAAGCCAAATGTAGCTGAGTCATGTTCCTAATTCTTGCCAATGCTAGACTCTAATCCAAATTTTTTTCTTCTGACCAGATTAGAGTCAATGATAAAAAAGATCTTTAGTGGGCTAGGCATGGATTCCTTGCAATTTCCTGTATAACATCAACACTTCCTGGTTCTTGCTGTTCCATGGTGTTTTTCTTTATCCCTATTATACCCCCTAGAGTGCAAGCCATATAGTCTTGTTAAATGTTATAGAAATCATTCGGTTTAAAAAAATTCTGACAAGCCAGTAGACATTACAGTTACCAACCCTTATTATACTTCCTAATTCTAGCATTTAAGAGGGCTCAAACAGTAGCTACAATGTAGCCAACATTGAAATTTAACTTCATAGCAGTGTTCTGCATTCTAAGCAATGACCTACTGTCCTGACTTTCAGATGTGTATGGCTCTTTATTCACACAAAGATAAAAATGAAGAGGGGCCGTCCTTTCAGATTTAAGATACCAATAGGAAAGAGGACTCATTAAGTGCAGGGAAGAGAGGCATTAGAGTCCTAGTTGATTTAATGGTGCAGGAACTATCAACACTGGCATGTACAATGAAGGGGACCCAGGTGTTAAGAATAATATCTACTATAGAATTCTTACCCTGGGGGCCTCTGTCTCTGTAGTTATCACCAATTCCTTAGACAATTATAATTGCCCTCAATATACACCCACAATACAATTGGCCTTAAAATTTATTAATAATTTCTGAATTATCAGGTGCATTTACCTTTTATCATTTCTTGTCATCTTCAGCCCCTTCATCATTTGCCATTTTGATAGCTTCGCTCGCTGTTGCAACTCTACCCTTCTTTGTCATGAGTAAGGCTGAACTATTATAATTTTATTTCTAGTGATTCAAACAGTCAAAAAGCATTTGTTGGCTATTATTTGCCAAACAGTCAGAAAACAATGCTATTCAATCACATAGTTTCTGTCCCCACTGACTTTATCGTTTAGTGGGATGGATTGATATTAATGATCTATTATATAGTTTAATAAATATATTTGAGCACCTACTTGGTGCCAGGTTCTGTTCTAGGCATCGGAAATGCAGTGTAAAAATAGTCCATTCAAAAACTTACATTTTCTTGGAGGAGATAGAAAGCAAAAATTAAATGTATAATATAATTTTATATATGAGTGTCATGAAGAAAAGTAAGTCAGGGCAAGAGGAAAGTGATACAGAATGGGTGCTAATTTAAATAATGTACTATTTTATATTTATTTATAAAATGTCAATCTTCTGTGTACTTATTACATTTGAAATGCTTTTTTATTGACATGTAGTTGATTTACAATGTTGTGTTAGTTTCAGGTGTACAGCAAAGTGATTCAGTTATATATGTATGTGTATATATATGTGTGTGTATATATATATATACTCTTTTTCATAATCTTTTCCATTATGATGTATTACAGGATATTGAATATAGACCCCTGTGCTATACAGCAGGACCTTGTTGTTTATCTATTTTGTATTTAACAGTTTGTTGAAATGTTTTTGATATACCTAAGGGATGCTATTAAGTAGGCAGTTGCGTAATCAAGGCTGAAATTAAGGTAAGTTGTTGGAGATAAAAATGTGAGCATTAACAAAGTAAATGCAAAAACCAAACCGAACAAACAAACAGAGATACAGAGAGGAGAGTAGTGGTTACCAAAGGGAGAGGATTGGAAAGGAGGGAGAGGATTGGAAAGGAGGGAGAAGGGGGTAAAGGGGATCAACCATATGATGATGTGTGGAAACTAAATTGTTGGTCATGATCATGGTGCGGGGTATACAGAAATAGAAATATAGTATTGTATGCATAAACTTATATAATGTTGTAAATCAGTGTTACCTCAATTTAAAAAAATATGTGATCTTCATGTATAGACCTGAAACCAAGAGAGGTCACCTAGAGATTGAATGTAGGTAGAGAAAGTCTAACGTGGAGCCTTGGGGTAAACCAACATTTCATGGGGTAGAGAAGAGGTAGAGGAAAATGCAAAGGAAAGTGAGAAGGAGCAGGAGAAAGCCAGGAGAATGTACTTCCTAGGATGCCAAATAAGAAAGTGTTTCACTAAGAAGAGGCTGTTGAAATGTGTCAGTTGCTACTGAGAAGACTAGCAAGATGGCTGCAGATTGACTGCAGGACTGCAAAAGAGAGGTCTTGATTGACCTTGCAAAGGGCAGTTTCAGGGAAGTGGTGGAGCAAAAGTCATAATGAACAAGATTAAAATGTGAGTGGTTGGTGTTAGAAAACAAATTAAATACCAGTACAAATAAGTGGGAAATCACACATGAAATGAATGATCCAAATATAACAGTATTATTTGACCTAGTCAAGAGGGTTTGAAAGTCCTTATAAAGTGGTAATTGACTGAAGTCTGAAGGTATTAACTAGATAATAAGGCAGAAGTAGAAAAGCATATAAGAAAACTTTATTGTATGGCATACTTGAGGGTTGAAAGAAGTCCATGCAGTTTGGAGTGGGTATATATGAGTTTAAAGAGGAGTCAGATGATACGAGGCTGTTTTGTCTTCAACCTTAGAGCGTTGGACATAATTAATGATTTAAGGGAGGTGCACATACATGGACAACATTATCTGTTTTGATAAGATTACTCTAGCCATACTGTGTATAGGATGAACTTCAGGTTGACCAGATGGAAGTTGAGTAACCCATTAGCAAGCCATTGTGGTAATAAAGATTAGTGATTATTTCAGCCTAGATTACAGCAGTAACAGTGTAAATGGAGAGAAAGATAAATCTGAGTTGACATTTATGAAGTGAATAGTGCTTATGACAATCTGGATATGAGAACATGAGGAAATGAGGTAGAGAAGTCACAGTGACCTCTAAGCTTTTGGCATTTGCCATAGAGAGGCAGTGCCTTGGCACCAACTGAGAGAAAATTAGAGCAGGATTCCATGGGTTTGCTGTTATTTTTGTGGGCAATTTTCACCTACCTACTAGAATTTTCTGTCTATTACCCCACTGACTCCTCAAGAATATTATTAAAACTGGGTTTATTTTCATCCTCCCAACTTTCTCCTTCCCATGATTTCAGGCTCAGTCATCTTGAAATGTCCCCTCTTTGTGGTATCCTCTCAGCTTCTGTATTAGCTGACTCAGTTCTGTCTTTTGATCCCTCCTGTCTTCTGTTCTATCTCACATTTCTTCCTTCTTTTCCATTTTTTCCCCCATCAGGTAATTTCAGACTTGTAAATTTCACTCACCTGTATGCTTAACCTGCTATGTGGTCTCTTCATTTTCAATCCATTCCTTCCTTTATACTTCTTTTTTAGTCCTCAGTGTCAGTTTTTCTGTATAAGATTCTGATTTTCTTATGTCCTTGCCCAAAATAATTCAGTCTCCCCTTTTCCTTCTAAATAAGTTGTAGGTTCACCTTGGGCTGGCATTCAGGCTAAAAAAAATAAAATGAAATCTGTTGATTCTCCTTAACCTGCCACACTGTATAAGACAGTGCTTAGGAATTGCCTGATTTAAATCCTGTCTTTAGCACTTACCAGTTGTGTGATTTGGGTTGAGTTGTTTAGTTACAATTTTCTATTTTTCAGATGGGGTTAATAAAAGCAACTCATTTACACGGTTGTTTTAAAGTCAAAATGCATTAAATTCTCTTAGCACAGCCCCTGGCACAAAGCTAGCATTCAGTTAATACAACTTCTGTGAGCCTCCCACTGTGCGCCCTCTAGGTAACCACTTCATGAGCACACCTTTCTTTTCTCTTAGGTGCCACACTAGACTCCCTGCATGCTTCTGTCTAGAATTCGTTCTCCTTCTTCTCTTGGCAGACCCCCCCCCCCCCCCCCCCCGGCCATACAATTTCTTCCTAAGTTCTTTCATCTCTTCAAGGGCCAGCTCCAATCTCTCTCTCTCTCTCTCTCTCTCTCTAATAAACATTCCTTTCTTACTTAGCCCTTCCCCCTCCCCAATCCCAGGTTCCGTTCCCCCACATTTTTATGTACTTCGGCATGTATCTTATCAGCTTCTTGTCTGTAGTCACACATGTTGCTTTTTTTACATTAACCACACAGTGGTCCTTGAACATAGGAAATTTATTTGTATAGTATCCACAATGCTTCCAATATTTGTGAACAAATGACTACAATGTGAGTGGGCAATCCCTTCAGTCACCTGTACTTATTCTCTCTTTTCCTTCTCACACTGACTGGTTTTGGCTCTACTTTCCATCAAGAAACATCAGGTTACCTGTCCCAGATCATTTTCCTTAAAGAGAGGAGCTTTCAAGTCAGCAATCTTCTAAACCAGTCATTGCTAATGTGTTTTCCTGTGCGCTCAGGAACTCTGAGTACATTTAACTAAGCCCTTCTGGCAACAATGGCCCTGCTTTTGTGTTCCAAGTCATTAGTTTGGGTATTTTTTTGGTGTTTTTTTCCCTCAGTTATAGATAATTTGAAGGAAGCAGTCTTTGGAGAGGTAGCTGAGCACCAAGCTTAATACTGTTCCACTCAGAGATCTCCAATAATTGGCTTCTTTAAAAAAAAAAAAGAAAGTGTCTAAAAAAGAATATTTAATATCTTTTCTGTTTCCTGCCTAATTTCCTGTGGTCTAAGTTCTGCTGAGAACTGGCCTTTGGAGTATGAGCTGCCGTTTTTAAGGATGTTCCAAAGCATGAATCAGGATTGATTCCTATTTTATTCATGGCTATACTTGGTGGTAATTTACACAGCCTGAGATGAGGGTTATTTTTCCCCTCTGAAGGTTTCAGGGATGTTTTTGTCAGGTTTTGGAAAATGTGCTCTGGGAGCAGTGATAAATTGAGTGCTGCCTTAGAAAAAAGTCAGGCTGTCAGGGAACATATTTATCTCCACGTTTGGGAAGCAGAGCAGGATAAGTACAGACCTTTTAAAAACCTGTGTGAGAACTTTCTAAGGTAAAGGAGAAGGTCAGTCTGACATGGCTCTATGCCCATTTTATTTATAATTTATCGGCTGCCTGGGCATAAAGAATAATCTGAAATCTATGATTATTCAAAGGTGAAAATTTTTTTTTCCTGCAATAATGCAGTGTTGAGGAAGACTTGCTAGTTGAGTGGTTCTGTTTCTTTCTGTTTCAAGAATAGATATCATGATATAAGAAAAATAAATAATTATATTAAAAAATACTCTCCCAGATTTGCATAAAGCAGAGATCTGCCTGTTTTTGTAAACAGAATGTATCGGAACATGGATGAAGTCATTTGTTGATGTATCGTTTGTGGTGGCTTTTGCACTACAACAGGAGAGTTATGTAGCTGCAGCAGAGACCTTTTGGCCTGCAAGGCCTAAAGTAGTTACTTTATGATCCTTTAAGAAAAAGATTGTTAACCACTGGCCCAGAAGGAAATTTTGTCCTAAAAGGATTTGTATTCTGTTTTCTGTAATGACATGAATAGGAAGCTTGCTGTAATTGTGATAAATGACAGAATTGTGATGGGAGTGTCTATTTATTATTGGTATCTCATTGAACTGATTCATTCATTTGTCAGGTATAATTGGGTTTAGAATACAGCTAAAAGTGAAAGACAGTAAATTTATATCTGCCTCATCCAGCTACAGCATTGATCAGGGGCTTAATTAGGTATCACAGAATTAGGTATTGTTTGCACAGCTACCGAGTCTACTGGTGTGAGCAAAATGCCAATTAAACATCTAGGTTCAGGTCAGCTCTTCTTATAAAAGGTTTCCAAAAAAGTGATTCTCCAGTTTGTTCAAAAGTACAAATGATCACAGTGATTACTATAAAGCCATGAATCTTTGAGTACGAACTCCCAGCAGAAGCCCTGCAGATTATCTCTGTCTCTACCTCTCTCTCTCCATCTCTGTCTCTCTCATCTCTCTCTGTCTAACATCTCTATCTGTGTGTGTATTCTTCCATCTTACTCACTCAGAGAAACTTGAAAATTTGAATTTCTTAATATTTCATGTATCTACATATTTTGTGTTTTAGTTATATATTAATTGTTTACAAGTACTCATTAATAATCATCTAATCCAGTATTAGCATTGCGATAAGTAGTAAAGGGGATCAAAAAGGCATAGCTCCCAACTTCATCAAGCCTTCATAACTGGAGAGGATAAATTAAATACATTGGAAACAATTTAGATATATATGTTCACATACACACACACACACACATACACATACATATATATATTTTCCTCTTTTTACCTTTTCATCTGAGAGGAAAGACACAGACCTTAAGGGTATGGCTCCATGAAATACTCACAGGCTGCACACACCCATGTAACCAGCCCAGATCAAGAAACAGAAAGTTCCCAGCAGTTCCACAGGTGTCCCCTCCTGGTCATCCCCGCCCTTGAAGTAAAAGCACTTCCTGACTTCTAACCTCAGAGAGTCAAACACACAGTTCCTAAAACATTGCGTTTCTGATATGTATAAATCAGGAAATCTGCATGTCTGCCATCCTTTGAGAAAGCAGATCTGGATATCCTGGGTGTGTGTACTCCCTTCTCCAGGAGGCAGCGGCCTACTGCAGCAGGAGCAGCTGCCGCTTAGGGAGGGTGTAGCTTCTCCAGGGCCACCTGGTTCACTTCATTTTGTCACCTCTTGGCCTGCTGGTTGCAACACTTGTCTTTTTCCTCCTCTAGATAACAATTTCAGTGTCTTTGTATTTTTGACCACTGTGAGCCTTTTGTCTTTTGTACAAGGTAGAATTAGGTAAATAAATAAGGATATCAAAAAGGAAAAAAATGTATATATATATGATTACAGATTTAACATGTGCCATATACAGAAGGTAAAAACAGAGTTTGTCACAGGGCATCATGATTTGGACAGAAGAGTCACAGAAGCTTTTCCCATTAAAGTAGTTATTTAGCTAAGGCAAAAAGTGAGAAATTAGGCAAAAACAAGAGGAGAGAAGGAGAAAATATATCCCAGAGATGTCTCTTTGTACGTTCATGATTACACTAAGTACTTCACTCTAATAATCCTTTTTTTTTTCCTGGAAAGCTTGTTTTTTTTGTTTGTTTGTTTGTTTGTTTTTATTTTTTATTTTTATTTTTTGGGGGGTACATCAGGTTCAATCATCTGTTTTTATACACATATCCCCGTATTCTCTCCCTTCCTTGACTCCCCCCCCCAAGTCCCCCCCACCCTCCCTGCCCCAGTCCTCTAAGGCATCTTCCATCCTCAAGTTGGACTCCCTTTGTTATACAACAACTTCCCACTGACTATTTTACAGTTGGTAGTATATATATGTCTGTGCTACTCTCTCGCTTCGTCTGAGCTTCCCCTTCACCCCCCGCCCCCTCCCATACCTCGAGTTCTCCAGTCCATTCTCTGTATCTGCATCCTTATTCTTGTCACTGAGTTCATCAGTACCATTTTTAGATTCCGTATATGTGAGTTAGCATACAATATTTGTCCTTCTCTTTCTGACTTACTTCACTATGTATGACAGATTGTAGTTCTATCCACCTCATTACATATAGCTCCATCTCATCCCTTTTTATAGCTGAGTAATATTCCATTGTATATATATGCCACATCTTCTGTATCCATTCATTTGTTGATGGACATTTAGGTTGCTTCCATGTCCTGGCTATTGTAAAGAGTGTTGCAATAAACATTATGGTACAAGTTTCTTTTGGGATTATGGTTTTCTTTGGGTATATGCCCAGGAGTGGGATTACTGGATCATATGGTAGTTCTATTTGTAGTTTTTTAAGGAACCTCCAAATCGTTTTCCATAGTGGCTGTACCAACTTACAGTCCCACCAACAGTGCAGGAGAGTTCCCTTTTCTCCACACCCTCTCCAACATTTGTGGTTTCCAGACTTTGTGATGATGGCCATTCTGATTGGTGTGAGGTGATACCTCATTGTGGCTTTGATTTGCATTTCTCTGATGAGTAGTGATGTTGAGCATCTTTTCATGTGTTTGTTGGCCATCTGTATGTCTTCTTTGGAGAAATGTCTATTTAGGTCTTCTGCCCATTTGTGGATTGGGTTATTTGCTTTTTTGGTGCTAAGCTTCATGAGCTGGGAAAGCTTGTTTTTATACACTTAAAAATGATACTTAACTTTTCCATAATTACAACCATTACTTTTCATCCAACTCTCAGATCACCATGGCTCATATTTCATGTAGAAACATAATAGAGATTCAAACATTAAAACAGGAAATTCAGCACTGCCCACCAAATTATAAAATGATTCCATCCTCACCCCTCCTCTCTGCTAGTATGAGAGAGGAAGATTTGGTCCTCTTTTGGAATCTAAAATCTCAGCCTGTACTCTGTCAGACACTCTCCCTTTCTTGTGAACTGCTTTCCATAACGAATTCATTCTCATTCTTTCTTTCTCTCTCTCACCCTTCATTCCTCTTCCTCTTAAATATATTCATATTTATTTTCTGTCTTCTTACCTCCAAAAGCCACTACTCTTTATTTTTATCAGTCTATTTGAGACCACCAAAATCTCTTGCTTAGGAAACTTCTGTTAAAGTTAAAAATATGACTTTCATAGAAATACAAAATGAACTCATACCAGAGATTTTATTCAACTCATCAGTTCATGAAAGAATAAGTAAAATGCCCGGAATGATTCAAATGAGAATTAGAGGATGTGAGGTTTACAGAGTTGGTCACTTAAAGGCATGAAGAAATGGATTTAACAAAAGATACAAAAGTGGTTAAAGTCATATAAGACAATAAATAACAACAGTTGAGTTTTGGTATAGAAGTCGTTTGCATTTCTCTTGGACAAAAATCATTTAAAATTTTCTCAAAGAAGGGTCATCAGCGTTTCAATCAGTTCTACAAGTTAATCTTCACTCTTAGGTAGTTGCAGCATATCCTGATCAACGATAAATAGGACGCTGAACAAAGGTTGAAAAAGGAAGTTGAAAAAAACCCTAGAAAATCAGAAAGATCTCCAGTGAGAGTGTGTCTGGTACACAGCACCCAGCTACTACACTGAAATGACACCTAGTAATCCTTTTACCTATTTCCAAATGCAGACACAAGTGTATGACTTAATTGTTCTGCATACACTCTTAACCTCTAATATTTTCTCTAGGAAACTGCAAAAATGTTATTTTGACAGTTTTATTATGTAAAAACTTAAAGTACCTTTATGAAAAAAGTATCAATTAACATTTTAAAAATGAATGGTTTGTTGGGATAAAATACGTTTTATTCGTATAATAGTCAAAGTGTTAATTTCTCTAATGTTCAATGATGTACAAAAAACAATTTTAAAAAGGTGACAGAACCATAGAAATAATTAAATAGGATAAGAACAATCAATTTATAAAAGTGGTTCTAAAGCTAAGCCTGTGAAAAGATGCCCAGTCTCAATTGTTGTTATAGAAACAAAATGATGACCACATCACCACCACCACCAACGGTAATATAATCCAGAATTCTCCCATTAGATTGGAGAAATTTAAAAGCATTTAGATGCATCCAGTATTGACTAGGGTGTAAAGAAATTGGTCTCTTATGAGCTATAAGCAATTCTATAAATGCTGTGGAAAATTTGGGAATTTGGGACCTCTAGAAGTCGCCATTTTATTTATTGGCCATGCCACACCACATGTGGGATCTTAGTTCCCTTACCAGGGATTGAACCCACAATCACTGCAGTGGAAACATGGAGTCTTAACCACTGGACTGCCAGGGAAGTCCAATGCTGTGGAAAAATTGGAAAGCATCTTGCCATAACTTATTAAAATTCAATTTCCCATCATTTTTGGCCCAACGGCTTTATTATTTTTTATTCAGTAAAGATACTTGAATGTAAAATATGGCAGGAATTTTTTTATTGCAGCATTATATATTATAGCATAAAATTGGAAATAATAGCAAATAAGCATCAGTAGAAATATTATTGAGTAAATTATATTTCCATACTATGTAATATTCTGTGGATATCATAAAGAATGAGTTAGAATCACCTGAATGTCTATTCTATTTTTAAAGTAAAAATGGTAAATTATAGAATGTGTAGCCTATGATCAAATCTTTTTTTTCTCCTAGTTTTATTGAGATATAATTGACATTGCATTGTATAAGTTCGAGGGGTACAGCATAATGATTTGACTTATATAAAAATCATATCTTTAAAAAATAAAAACAGCTAATAGAAAAGCAATATTCCCTGCTTATGATGAGGTTGTATCAGCAAAGAAAAGTTATACACAAAGCTTTACCAGTGATTAGATTAAGGTTACAAGATTGATAGGAAGCTCCTAAAGACATTTTTAGTTTTGATACTTTAGCATTTTGTTTAAAAGAACGTTAATTTTGGGCTTCCCTGGTGGCGCAGTAGTTAAGAATCTGCCTGCCAATGCAGGTTCAAGCCCTGGGCTGGGAAGATCCCACATTCTGCTGAGCAGCTAATCCCACGTGCAACAAATACTGAAGCCTGTGTGCTCTAGGGCCCACAAGCCACAACTATTGAGCCCACGCACTGCAACTACTGAATCCCGCACACCTAGAGCCCGTGCTCCACAGCAAGAGAGGCCACTGCAATGAGAAGCCCATGCACCACAATGAAGAGTAGCTCCCACTCTCAACTACAGAAAACCCGCATGCAGCAACGAAGACCCAGTGCAGCCAATAAATAAAAAATAAACAAATTTTTAAAAAAGAACAATTTTATTATTATATGTATGATTTTATCTTTCAAGGGGCTTCTTATGGCATTAGGATGCAATCCAAACTTCTTACCCCGATCTGTAAGTCTTTAGTGATGCAGTTTTGCTCCAACTTGACCTTGAATAGCTCTAGCACTCCTTAACTACATTTAGGAACAATATCCGGTTTTTAGTTTATTTTGAAAAAATGTCATTCTTTCTTACCTTAAAGGCTTCCTGTTCACAACCATACACTCTGGCTGGAACCATTTTTCCCAAAATTTGTTTGGCTGAGTCAGTTTAAATGTCATTTGCCTACAATTGTCACTTTGATCCTTCAATGGAAATTATGTCCCCCAGTCATGAACTCTCATAAGTGTTCTGAAGAATGTAGTTTTTAAATAGAAACCAAATTGACATCTTACGAAGCTCAGAACTGCTAATATGCAGATTTTGAGCATGCTGTGCAAGATGAACTAGATAAATATTCATTAAAGGTAATTTTTAAAAAGTAGAATCCTATCATGAGAGAAAACAAGGATCAGGAGTACAATTGTCATTTATTACGTACATTGACAGCTTCTGGATTGTTTCCCTTAGAAAGAATTTTGACTTGTCATACAAAAGTCTCATGTGGCAGGATCATTTCAACATAGGGTTAATTTACCTTGGAGAAGAATGAATGCCCTTGCTTGATTTTTACTCCCAGCTATAAAGTGGTTATTGTAAACATTTTTCTTGGATAAAAGAAAGGAGTTTTACAAGTTTGTTTACTAACATAAATATTTGAGATCATAGGCATATTCTTTGGACTTTCTAGGCCTAGGTCATTACAGATTAAAAAAAAAAGTTTTAGCCATTTGGATTAGAAGCTTCTAAAGACAAATATCTAGATAGAATGAAGGCATTGTTTTAGATGATCTGACAAGATAAAGTATAAACTATCCAAATAACTTGGAAGAAGAGTTAAGTGTTTTATACTTACGGGGCAAACTCCCATCTGAAGTGATAGAGTCTCTCTTTCAAGTGATGTATCTGACCAGAGTCATTAACTGAATGCAAAGAGTGGAAGCTTATATTAAATCATCTCATTATATAGGCCTGGCTAGCTAACTATAGACAAATCAGGTATCTAAAGAGGGTATCCTTTACCTCTCGTCATGAATATTTTGAAACACATTAATATAGATCATTTTTATTTGTCATTATTTGGAAGGAGTTATATTACCTTAAGCTGTGAGCCTTGATACACAGCACTTCCTTAATAAAACAAACGTATCAGGAATGTGTGTGATATATTATTCTGTCTGGGAACACGAGACTGTGAGTATATCATTTGTTCTTATCAAGAAAAGGCATGGATTTTTGAGCCCTAAAATATAATGATTTATATAGCTATAGGTTTTATTTTGGTAATGGTGATATTTACATAGTTGTTGGTTTTTGATATGAAGTTGAACGGCCTAGGGGAATCTTAAGACCTCTAGCTGCTAAACTAAAATATATGCAAGATATAAAATGAATTCAATAGGAGGAAAGCAAAATTAATTTGTAAGATATTTTAATAGATCACATAATATAAATAATCTCTCTCTGAGTTTTTTGTATGCAATAAAAATATAGTTTATAAGGCCTTTTCACCAACTTACAAATTATGCAGTAAAATGTGTAGTCATATAACTACCCTAGTTGCTGACATCATTTAAAGCTTCAGTGCAGGAACATTAGAGCAATTGCAAAAGAGAAAGAACAATTAGTACAAGTTTTACTCTGCACTACTATTTATGAATGCAGATGAAATAAAGAAAAAGGTGGAAGTGTTACCTTCTGGATTATTATTGGCATGAATTTTTCCTGATTAGCTTGATTTATAGACTCATGTTTAACAGACATAAAGAATTTTTGTTGACAGTATATCTGTATATGTGCATATTTCACTGATTAAATATTATTGGCTTCCCCCCTGCCCCCGCCCTTATTGGACAATTCCAAAGTCACTGTAAGTTAAACAAAATGAAAAGTCTGTTTTTGACCTTCTGTAAAAGTTGACACAAATATGAATTCGTTTTTGAACACATACTTCTATTAACTAGGCACTAGAGATACAAAAAGTCATAAAATGATAATCAGTCCCACAAAGCCAGGGCATTGCTTTAATTCTCCTATGTGTGATTTTTCCTCATAACAAAACCAGCATATTTTGAAAAGCTTCAAGGGACTGTTAGTTGTAGAACTCTGCACTATGGAGAGTTATTTAATTATCCCCCAGGAAAATTTAAAAATTTGAGCTTACCTTAGTAAATAAACACTAAGCACCTATCACAAGCTTGATTTTCTGGAGAGCGTTCCAAAGCAAAAGTTATATATAAGTTATAAGCCACTGAAACATGCAAAGCAGCACAAGCTGTGCACAAGGGTGGTAGAAATGCAATGCCAGAGTGATTGCCCAAAACAGAATTTTTCAAAAGAATATTTAGGTAGGAATGAGACCAAAAAATTTGGCCGAATTTCAGCAATAATATTGTAGAGAGTAAATCACATATGTGAATTCTCAGAGACTGCAGTGACAACGTGCAATAGTTATGAAACTTCCCCTAGCATCCCTAGGATTATTTCATAAGAAAAAAAATTCTTAATTAACTGTGGTCATATAAGTCCTTTTACTGTATTTTTTTCACATGCATGTCTAAAAATATTAATGTTTTATCCTTCCAGCACTAAGCACTGTTCTTAGCACAGAAAAAACATGGAGATCTTTAAATGGCAGACATTGACTAATTTTTATTTTCGAAAATAGAATTTGGTGGATGTTACTAATCTTCGTTAAATAATATGCAGCGTATGAGAAAAGCAGTTTGAAGTATAGATTAAAATTTTATTTATGATTTGATTCAATTGATTACAAATGTCTACATCAAATGTACTATAGTTGTGCTGGGCACAGTGGACTTGAAGTACAGAATATGTTATGTAGCCTGGCTGTTAAGAAGACACCCATGCTATTGCATGACACTATAGAGCATAATATAGTTCAGTTTGAATATCAGTTGTATACAAAAGACAAGTCCAGAAATACAAGTAAGTTATATTGAGTTGAATTTGTTGCAACTTATAATTTAAAAAAACAACAATATAAAACTGATTTGGTAGCACTAATGTAAATAAGCATGAGAACGTAAGAAATAGAAGAAAACCAGTTTAGGAAAGTTCGTTGAGTTCTAGCTTGACTCTTCTTAGCATCCAAGGCAAAAATGTAGCCATGAGAGTTACAAAGGTCTTATTATTTGCTTGAGTGAGGCTTAATAGTGTGTTACGAGGGAATTCCCTGGGGGCCCAATGGTAAAGACTCCTTGCTTCCAATGCAGGAGGGTGTGGGTTTGATACCTGATTGGGAAACTAAGATCCCACATGCCTCGCAGTGTGACCAAAAAAAAAAAAAAGTTTGTTAGGAAAGATCATTTCTTTCTATCCTAATACGGTCGTTTTGAGATAAGGAAATAAGATGTGTGTGCTAAATGTAACATTAGCATGTATGCACGTAGTAATTCACATAAACTTCATAATCTTTATTGACAATTAGAGACAAGATTGATGGTGGTTGTGATGGTTTTGCATTATTTTTACAAATAAGTGAATGTGAAAACACAAGACATTATACTAATAGTTACCAACAGCATTTTTATTTTACAGAGGGATGCAAATTGTTATGGTTCAGATATATAATGTTCAGTTATCTGTGTGGTTTAATAAGAAAAAGCATGATGATTTATAAAAAATGAATAAAGTATTACTAGATTTTAAGCTACGAGCAGATACAAGAAGCAGAATTTCCCTTCCGAAATAAAAGAGATAGCATTTGGCATTCAGTGAGCGTGTCTAAAAAAGAATAGAAAGTCCTAGGTAAATAGCTTTAGAGGAACTGGACTTATTTTGTCTGTGGCTTGTAGAGACAGCTTCATTTCTTCATAATCACTTATCTTAATATGATGTTGATTGAACTGTTGTTAAATTATCTTATTCTTTGTATGCTGTCCTGGATTTCAGGGAAATTCATTTTAAGTCCATCACACTGAAATTCTTAATGACACATCGAACTCCTCTGTAGATGATGAGCATTAGTTTCTTACACAGAAGAAAAATCCCTTACCGTGCAAAGATGCTTATGGAATTATGCAAAATATCTAGTTGTTTAATTTTTTTTCCTTAAGCTAACAAGATGAAAAAAGAGTTTGGGAAAGGAAGATATTGCAAAGCTCTTTTTTCCTCCTACTTATTTTAGAGGAACAACTTGGAAATTTACATGCAGGGGACTGTGTTATCTAAGTTTCATATTGTGTCTAATAATAAATCTATGTGGCAGGATTGATTTCAAATAAATGCCTCCAAGTTCAGGGTACAATGAATTTTGTTGCAATTGTTACTTTTTTCAGTTCTTGCTGAAAAAAGCCATATTTCAGATGACTTCAGTATTTTATAGAAAGACTCTCCTACTTTTTTTTTTATCATATATGTGTACATAGCATTATATATGAATATTATATGTTAATATTTAGTGTTATATATTACTAGTATCGTATTTACTGCATGTAAAGTATAGTACATTTTTCCTTGTAACCTCATGGTGAGATTTTTGTAGATAAGAAAATTGGAATTCTCATACATTAGTCATGTATGAGAATTCCAATTTAAGACAAATGAAAACAATATGTTTATATTATTAACCTTAATGGATTGAATTTGAAATGTGGAAAATATATCCTGTTGCTAGTGCTAAGTTGCGTCAACTAACTTTTCGTCACAAAAATTGCATTATAGTGAATCCAAGTCTACTGAAATGATCCATAAGTTCAATTGTGCTAAAATAAGTCCTGATTAAAGAAAAGTGGAGGAGGCAACTAACGAGATAGAGCAGAGAAACTCAGGTTCTTATTTTGTGAGTATTTTCAAAACAGATTTCTTAAGGGCACGCACGTACGTGCATAAGTAGTGCTGCAGGGTAACTGGATACATCTCTTCTTCATCTTCAACTAGAGAAATTAAACCTCTGATACATTGACTGTGCTATTAGAATTTTATTCATAGAAAATATGCTATTATGAAAAATATTTTTAAATCACAACTATATATTTTTGATTCATTCTTAATAACTCAGCATTCTCTTTTTTCACATTTTGACTAATTAATAAAAATTATTCCATATCTGTGGACTAACCACCTATGTAATATTTTGTAATTAAGTTACTAATAGATTACATAAATGCTGCCATTATTGAATTCTACCAGTTAAATTTCTTTAAAGAAACTGAATGACTTTTAAATAATTTTCACTGAATTCGGAGATCTTGAGTAATAATGAATCTATAACTTTGGACTGTAAGGGTAATTTTGCCTAGAAATAGTGGAGCTCAAAATTAACTATGTCATTGTACACGTGCATGTCATGGAAAAGCATGTGCGTGTGCATATGTATGTGCATATAAACGTGTGTATGCATGTATGTGTGTGTAAAGAATATATACATATAAAGTTAATTGGGACATTGGTACTAGGTTGGTGATATATATATTTGCTTTTTCCATTTGAAACCTTTCTCACCAAAATCATAGGTATATTGTTCAAAACAAAACTAAATGTAATGTTTGAACTTCTACTATTTGCTCTAAATGTGTAACTTTCTAAATTTACAGCAGCTTTATTATCTTCCTGCCTTATCTATTTCCATTGTCATTGTGATCAGAGTAAAGGGTATTAATACACTGAATATTTTAAAACGTTAATTATGGTACTACTAAGCAGCCTCCTTCCAAGATTAAGAACAAAACGTGAAAATGTTTATTTGTCCTTTATACCAGAAGAAGTAAAGATGGCTAAATTGAGTGAGGGTGTATTTGAACGGAAGATTGCAGGGGGTTATAGAAAGGGGTGCTGGCTGTGTTGACCTTATGTGCTAAGAAGTAATTTCCAAACAAAAACTTCCCAAAGGTGATATATTATTCCTAACAAGTTTAGCAGAGATTTTAGCAAGTTCTCTTTCTGAACCAGGGTACTTTTCTTACCTTTGAGGGTGATTTGAATTTTCCATGACATGGGTCAATTCTTATAGATGATTCTACTCTTTGATTACTTTTTTTGCACTTACATTTTGGCACTGGAGGCAAGGGATTGCATTTTGGAGTGTCATGATTGTCACTAAATAGTTGTATTCCTACTGTTGATTATCCAATAGAATGTTGAATTCTTAATACCTTTCACATTGGCAATTTTAAAATTGAAGAAGCTTCTCAGAGAAACATATTATTTATAATGTAAACATTTTAATAAGCAGGTTTCTTTGCTGGGAACTAGGAGTGAGGCTAGAATAGTGTCTTAGAAAAAAGGAACCTATACAGGGCACAATTCTGAAAATAACTAATGGCAGCAAAATTAGCAAAGTTCATCATCGGAATTTTTGGAGCTACTTGGGTTCTTTAAACAATGATGATGATGATGTCACTACCATAGAAATATTCACCAGTCATTATATTATTCATTCAACAAACATTTATCTAGTACTTACCCTAAATCAGTAACTGTGCTTGGCATTTGGAGTGTAATACAATATATGACAGACACTTTGTCTAGCTACTTCCTGTAAATTCTGTGATTTTAGAGCCGGTAAGAAGTAGGTTTTCATTACATATGCCAACATTAATCAACTGGTAGTATTTGCCTCCAGTACTTTGTGCAGAGGAAATGTCTGAACCTGCCTCTTGGCTCAACAGAAAATATTTTAATTATTTATTTATTATCTTGGCTGAGGGTTTAATGGTAGCAGGTATATCATGTATTTGCTATCCCTGTTCTACCATTTTCTTATTTAGAATCGGCATTTCATTGGAAAAAGTTGGTGTACTTTATAGGTAGGGTATTTATGTAATGAATAATATGAGCAGATTAATAAATGATAGTTCTTATATTAAACTTCAGAAATGACTTATGATGCTCGCTTCTTCATCCTTTACAAACTCATATTTATTTTTAGATCTAATGCATCACCATTTGCCCTTTGCTTCACAAAGAACTTAGGGAGGTGAATGTTCTTGAGAATCTTAGTCCTGTCTCGATGATAGCTTATTTTTGGCAAAGTGCCACATCCATGATGGAAGTTTTAGCAAAGAGCACTAGAGAATGTTAACATTTCAAACTTCTAAAGGTCACTTAAGATAAAAGTACAGAAACTAAATGGGTAAACGTTAGAATTCATTTTGATAATGATCAGCTATTGTCTGTACCGTGCCATCCATCTTTATATCTCCCCGTATGTAGCAATGAAACTAAATATGTTAATATTTTTACAAAATCTAAACAGTGCTGGGCATTAGTAAAGGCTCACTGAATGCTTGTTATTTGATAGATGGGTGACCTGTGTGTTCCAAGAATTTTTTTCAACAGTATACTATGCATATTTTATAAGAAACAAGAAGCATAGTCCTTCTGAGTCCAAATGCTAGATAATATTAGCATACCAAACGTTTAGACATATTAACATTACGAAAAGCAGAGAACAGCAAGCATTTTATAAATAAATAATAAGCTATATGGGGCTGACCTTAAGGATAGTAAATCAGAATAAGGTTACTCTTGGAAACTAGAGACAAATTTTCTCAAGAAGGTCAGACTTAAGTTAGTCTCTGTCAGGATTTCCATAATTAGAGAAAATGGGAAAAGATTTTTTTTCAAAGGCGGTAGGGAAAATATCCTTAATAGAAGGCCAAAGTATTTTCTAAGGAATTCATTATTTCATGCATTTATTTATTTCATTCATATATTCAAGGTCCAAAAAATTGCTTGTGGACCTACAGTTCAGGTTATAGGGTACTGCAAAATGGGATAAACAAGGGAGTGGAGAGAGCACTTCATTTAAGGTATCTGTGGGATAGCTACATGAAAATCTCGATTTGTAGATGGCTCTGTGGGCTTGGATGTCAGGTGAGAATTAGGGCCTCAGATACGTTCAGAAAGCTTTTTTATATAGGTGCCTGTGGGTCCATAGATGTGAGTGAGTTCACTCAGGTAAAACGTACATGAAGCCAAGACACCCAAGATACAACTCAGGGTCAAGATGTTGTGTAAAGGAAGAGAAGTTGATAAAGGGAATTAGAAGATAGAAAGGTGGAAGAATAGTCAAAGAGAGTGTAATATAAAAAGTAAGTGCCAGATTATAAAATATTATTTAATATTGTGTCCCAAATCATAAACTAGATCTGACATAGCAGGAACATTAGCAGGTTATCCCTTGTTTGTTTATTGCTGTGTCATGATCCATTGATAGTGACTAAATATGAGTAAATGTTATAAATGCAAAGCATAACTAATTTAAAAATCTGAATATATTTTGTGTATATAATTGTTTCAAAGATAAATTAGGTATAGTACAAAGAAGTGCTCATAAACAGTAAATGTATGTATATATTCTTTCCTATTAATGAACTATTTTTATATAATTCAATGAGAATAAACATTCAGAAAAGCTTTTATTGAGTTGATTGATCATTTTTTTAAGTGAGGTACTTAATATGCATCGATTGATTTATTTAAGAAAGGGCATTGATAACAGCACTATGATACAGCTTGGCAGCTTAAACATTATCCTACAAGTGGGAAGAATATTTTCTGTTTGGAGGAAGCTATGCTCAGTTACAAATTGTGATAGAAAGCGTTAGTGAAAAAAAAAAGGAAACCTTTAAATATTAAAATGCACTGGAAATTATGAACCCAGAGAAGCTTTAAGTATTTAATTGTCAAAACATGATAAAGTCTCAAAGTCTCTAAGGTAGACCCTAATGTGAAGTAAAAACGAAGACTGAATTCTTAATTGCATTTTCCAAGAATTACATAGGCTGTTTTTTAGTTTTTTATTACTCATTTTGATGAGTGACATGATTTTTTTCTTTGTATATAATATTCCTTTTGGCAAGGTGCCGTTGCTCATCTCTCTGGGTTTGGTTATTTTAATGATTGCCATCCCAAGGGTTTATAACATTTAGTTATGAATAATTCTGACAGTGTTTAGATTATAATATCTAGAGGGACTGTCCTTGCAGTTTGATAAAAATGTTCTATCTTTACCTCTAAGAGACAGTGGTGAGGATTTCTTTTTTTAGTGTCTTCATGGAACTGTTTTATGTTTTCATCTTCCTTGAGGTATCTGGAATTTGCATTTGTGCAAAGAAGCAAGGAGCTAACAATTTACTAACTTTGACTGAGTGTTGAAATATGCAATAGAGACTGCGGTAGATTGTTAGGGTTTCACTTTAATTTCACAAGAGTCCCTTGAGGTAGGTACTGTGTTTTCATATCACATGTGAGAGAGGATTTACCCTTTTTTCCACTTCTAAAGAGGGTGACTGGAAAATGGAAAATTAGAGAGATTGAAGGTAAGAGACATTGTTCATAAAGGTAAAGCGGAGAGTTACAGGAAGGTGGGAGGAAGGCATGAGAAGGCATTGGGAGCAGAGCCAGAGCTGCTGTGCCTAGAAGCTCTCTGAAGTGAGAAACCGTGGAGGAGGGGGACGGGTAAGCATGGGGAGCTACAGGAGGAGCAGTGACTAAGGGGAGGCTAAAGGAAAATGTGTGCAATATCTCCTTCTGTATATTAGCCACAAACCTTCGACAGAGTCCACACTGTTATCAGTGAAAGACTGACCTCAGAAGGGTTCTTGGTCATATTAGAGTCAGAACAAAGTTCAGCGACATGGAGATTACATGTTCATGATGAAACAGATGCAAAGATGTTAAAGAGAGAATTCAGTCCAGGCCTGTTTGATTCCAAATCTCATACTTTGTTACCACGTCACTTGCATGCAATTTGAAATCAGCTATAAATCCAAGGGGAAACACCTCAGAAAACGCTGCTGTGTCCTTTATTGATGATACCTTAGTTATTATTATGTAAATGATGTCTGGGTAACTGATTTGATTATTTTGGCAGATATCAGTCGGGGAATCAGTGCTAGTGGTTCTTGCATATATGTCTTAAGGAACTGGTCTTCCTCAGCTCTGCTGATATCATTAATAAGGATGATTCTCGAAGGAGTGAACAGAAGCCTAGGTTAGTTTCACATTCTATTAAAAGTAAAGGAGAAAATATGAATCATTATAGATATTTATATAGGTTAATTACATTTTCTTTTAATAATTTATAAAGATTCAGAGCTTTATTGTTTTTTACACACTATTAAGCAAATGAGTTTGAAAAATTTTTATTGTTCCAATTTCAGCAAACACAAAGTCAGTTTTTAAATGTAAAGAGTAATTTAGCAAGTATCAGCTCATAAAATGAAACATATTTCAAGAATGTATTATTTTTTTTAAATGTAAGCAAAAAATTTGGCCTTAATATATTTTGTGTGCTGCTGGAAATTAGTTCTTAAGTGCTTGACAACCCAAGATATATGACATTGCAGAAAAACAGTTTAAGTAGAAAATGGGTATTTTCTGAAAGTATTTCATAAGTTTATGTGACTGTATTAAGAAACAGGACCACTCTCTTCAGATAATTAAGTGGCCTGTAAAATAGTCACCAACATCATAAAAATAGTAATTCACCTAAGATTATGCATATCCACATCTAAAAAGCACCAGTTTACATTGCAGTGCTTTATAATAGGATTTCTCAGCCTTGGCACTATTAACATTTGGGGCCAGATAATTCTTTGGAGCTTGTCATGTGTATCACTGGGTGTGTAGTAGCATCCCTGGCCTTTAACCACTAGATGCCAATAGTGTCCCCACACCCGCCCCATAGTCTTAACAATCAGAACTCTGTCCAGACATTGCCAACTATCTCCTAGGGACAAAATTGTCACAGATTGAGAACCATTGCCCTATCAAAACTCATCATTTAACTCCATCTGAGCTACCTTCATACATTATTTTAAGGCTTAATACTTACTTATATTATTCATAATTATTACAAAATAATTTAGACTTCCTATTGGTGCTTACTTTCCATAAGCTTTGTACAATATTGTAGTTCAAAAAATTAGTAATAGCACATGACACTGTCTATCTCTGTCAATCAGGAAGATAATTTATTACTAATGAATGAATGCATGAAAGTCATTTTATTTGAGGATGCTCTTTAGAAGAGTTAAAATAATATTTGTGGAACATTCTACACGTGACTGGATTTATTTTGATGACTGTCAATTTCTTTGACAGCTACTCTCATTTTACTTTTTAGAAATGGACTTATTATATCTAAGGGAGAGGCCAGTAAGTTCAAATACAACTAAAAAGTTAGGTGCCATCTGTATCCTAAACTTGATTGAAATTAATTTTTCTGACTTTTTTTGTGTGAGCTGGTTTCTGTATGGGAATTATGTCATGCTTTGCTAAACTCAGATAGCAAGGGAGCTGGGAGCTGTAGTAGGAGGAACAGAGACTGTAAATAATCAAAGACAAACTCACAGGTCTTAGAAATATAAGATGATTTCATTAAAGTCATTTTTATTAAGCATAACACAAATCCACTGCTCTTCTAGAGGCCCATTAACGTGATTAATATTTACCTGGGTTGCTTGTGATCATCTTTTAGTTCATCAATAGGTCATCAACTCTTTACAAATTTAACTCTAGAATATCTCTAGAATTTGCCATTTCCTCTTCATCCTCACCGCTACGACTTTTGTGTCTATCCTTAACATAGCTCTACTTGCACCCCTGCAAAGCCGCCTCACCAGCAGCTCTGCCTCTAGGTTTCACTGCCACCACAGTTCTGTCTGGAATATGAATAAAACCATGAGATTCTCCTACTTAAATTTTTACAATAGTTACCAATTACCCAAAGAATGAAAATCATAAGGCCTCTGCCTGGTTTCTGACTCCATTTTCTCCCCATTATCGTCTCTTTGTCCATAGCCTCTCTTCAGTCCTGTTAAATGGCTTATAACACCCTTAGCTATTATAAGTGTTTTTCTGTCTTTATATATATTGTTCCTCAGCCTGGCTAGTTCCTAGTGCTTCTATAAGGATTCTACTCAAATACCTCATTTTTTGTGAAACCTTTTCTCAAATGACCAGGCATACATAACTCTATGTGTATTTATCTCCTTGCATTTTAAGAATTTATACACACACACACACACACACACACGCACGCTGTCATTTAAGTGATTTAAGAACAAGTAGGAATGCTTATAGAAACATATATTATGTAAAATGAAGATGATTATAATTATAAAATAACTTCTGTAGGCGAATTAAAAGATAAAAATCTTTATCTTTAATTTTGCAAAGTCAATGTTCCAATTTTAATTTAGTATCTTTTTAATTTTAACATATGCTACCTAAAACTTTAAAATTATATTTTGTCATATTATAATCTGAAATTTTTATACAACTATAAATATGTAGTAAATATCCATTCCTCTTGGGTTTGAAGTGATTTTCCCATTTTCTCGTATTAACTAGTTGTGAAATTTTAGTTTTCTATTTAATTCTAAAATATATAACTTTAATAGAGATATTATTAGTTTTGTTTTTGTTGTTTTTAGGCTTGGGCTCTGGCTTTGAAGGAGCAGGTTTAGCAAATAACCTTACACATCTTCTCTGTGTCTCATCCTTCACCTTGACTTTATCTCCTTTAGCATCCACTTCAGCCTGGAAGGTGGTCCACTCAGGGTCAGAGTTCGAAGGGGAGACTACATGCCAAGGTGCTGTTCCAGCGCAGTGGGGACACTAGGAACTGTCCTTTCAGCACCCATTGCTCAGCTGTCTCTGCAAATGCCAACAAAGCCCCCCACCCCCAAAGCCTGTCAGGCGGCTCCCTTAGGTCCTTATATTCCCAGACCTTAGAACCCTGCCACAGAATGATCATTTCTTTCCTTTTACTATAATTGCAAACTATACCTAATGTTTTTTGAAATTTAAATGGGAGAAATATTTACAACACGTGAGACCCAAATGATTAATACCTAGTATAAAATATTAAGAAAACATCTAAGAAAACAGCATCCTGGTGGGAAAATGGACAAAGTGAAAAAGAAGAGGCAATTCATATATGTACAAAAAAATTACAAATGTCTAATACATATGAAAAGTTTCACAACTTCTAAAACTAAAAAAAGTGTAATTTAAAGTGGTTTACCATTTCTGGACCATCAAATAAAAATAAATTAAGAATAATTTTATCAAAATAAGCATTTCCTTAGGGCTCAGTGCCATGAACAAGCCTGCATTTCCTGACTCTGTGCTAGTGCTCTTATCATCACCTCTTGTGGTGTCTAGTAGAAAATGAGTTCTCTTGAAAATTATTTTAAGTAATCATTCTTGAGGGAAAGCACAGAAAAAAACAAAAGTAAATTTAATAATTTTTGTGGCCTGTATGATACATTTAATGCAATAGACCTAAAGAGGTTGAAATAAAACACAAATATACAAAAATTGTAAAGGTCAGTGAGGAGTTACAACTGCACTATTTGTTAAAATAAAATAAAATAAAATAAAAGAATAATTTGTAAAGAGAAGTGATAAGGATCCTTTAGTTGTTCCTTTTGCTTTTTTCCTGTTGAATCCCAGACTTTTAAATATAAACATAAAATATTTAGTCTATAAATAAGGTAGCAATAGAATTTAGTCATTATAATTGGCTAAGAGGAGATTCCTCCATTGGACCCCGTGAGTTTGAATTCTGGCTCCATCACTTATTAACCGTGTGGCTGGAGGCAAATAAACTCTTCATCTCAGTTTTCTTATATGAAATATGGAAATAATATCATTACCTCACCAGAAAATTGTTATAATCACTAAATAAATATAGTGTTAAATGTGTACCTAGGTTATAGAGAACGCTTAATAGCTGTTAGCTACTTTTATATTTTTCTATTTATTGATCATTTACTGTTTTATTTTTTAAACCATATCACACATTTCTTAGATACGAATTAGGCTGAAAGTTAAACATTTAAACACATATTTTTATAAAATCTAACATACTTATTTTTTTGAAAGTATAACTGAGCAGGAATATTTTTGTACATTTTATTGGATGCGTCAGAGTCTGAAAAATATAGCATATAAAAAATACAAATAGTGAAAAAGCCGATACATTTATATGATTCATATACTAAATATTGTGGCCAAAGAATTTCAATGGCCTGCTATTATATACATATGCCAGCTGCCTTGAAATAAAATGACATTGTGGGAAAATCATCCTGAATTTGTATTCTGAGTTTGAATTTCCCTTACAATGATGTCTTGCATCACTGCTAAGAATCATTTTCTTACCAGGATATAGGTAACATAGGGAGATAATGTATCATTCTGTGTTTATGAAGGAAGTATATGGCTTCATTTAAAATTCTCAGGTGATGTCAATATTTAGAATCTTAGAACCTTTAAAGAATGTCACAAAATTTATGAATTTTCTCTCCTAAGTTTGTACACAGTCACACAGTTTTGCACATATTAACAGGCTGTTCAAAGATTCCCTTACGCTGGTCCATGAACAATTTAATATCCTGAGGGGAAAAACTCAAGGAAAGAGGTTATTTTATGTGATCCTCTAAATGTAAATAACATTTAACTATGCCATTTGAAACTATAAAACTGATAAATAATGATAAAAGCATCTAATTAAACGTTTCTCTAGATTAATATTGTGTCACTGAAATACCTCTTAGGATTTACATATCATCCAATTTTACAGTGTAATGAAAAGAGCACAGAATATCTGTCTTTAAAAAATGATTGCAAAATGCCATTTTAAAATCTTCTTCCTGACTTATCTCAGTTTTTGTCTGCCCTTCACAAAATAATTTCCTGAGTACCAAATTATTAGGCATTATGTACACATATAAAAGAAATAAATAATGGGAGATAAGTGTAGATGCATGTGATTGTTATCAGAGTGCAAATTTTGTCCAAAAGAGGCAATGATTTATCAAGAATGAACAACATTTGTCTTTTGTAAGAAAATATTTACTCCCTTAGAGATCTAAAATGTAAAACATTTTTAAATACGTGCTTTAAGTTAGAAAATTTCACCATTTCTAAATGGCAGAAATGATAGATGATATGTAAAGTATTTAGCACGCTGTCCTTTATAGTCCCAGAAGGTACTTAACAAAGGAAATATCTGGCACATTGTTGTTAGGAAATATCATTTAAGTATGAAAGTATAAAGCTGCTTTTTCCATATATGTGTAGTTAATGAAACTGTTTCTTGTCATTTTGTTTGGGACAGTGAAAATAAGTAACATGTCATCAAAACAATAAGATGTCATCAAATTGTTTCTTATTCCTTGGTACAATTTTCTGATCATACAGCTGATTATTGAAATCACTTAAATTTTTGCTACTAGTCCTTTGTTACAACTTCGGCTATATGTTGCATCTTTTTGGGTGCCCTTAGTGTGTATTGTAAGTAACATTGTAACATAAATAGGATCCTTGGATCTAACACAGCTATTGTGAGATGTGCATTTAATCTATTTCACATGCTTGCATTTAGTCAGGAAAAGAGATGTGAAAGGAAGATATTTATTAAACATCATGAAGATTCCATAATTAAAGGAACAGTAATCTTTAGTGGTTTGGTAGGAGGAGACTGGAGAAGGAAACTTGTGAACTCTTAAAACAATAATGGGAAAAAAAAACAAAACAACTCAAAATGTCTTTCCTAGCATCCCACCCCACTAGTTACCTCCTTCTCCACTCTTGTATAGTCTGAAGATAAAAAGCAGTGATCCCTGTACCTCAGCATTCTTGGTTTATCTTTTGAAGTCAAGCTTTCTTATCTTTTTTCTAGCTTATTTATATAGTCTGTTTATGACTCTGAACAAACATATATTTAATAAAGTAATGACAGTGTACACTTGTCCCTGGGTATCCACTGAGGATTCGTTCCAGGACATGCTCTCTCCCCGCCTGAGGATGTATCTTCACATATGATTGAGGAATCGACTCTCATTATCAAGACTAACAAGGAGACCCAACTCTGACACTGCCTCCCTTTACCTTCTTCTTTTCTTGATATCCAGATCTCTTGTCCAGGTACCAACCTCTTTTTGCCCAGATTCTGGTTTCTGTTCCTGACATACCCCACAACTCATCCTGTCTGCCTGTATCATCTCTTGGTTGCTGATCACAGTGTTTCTGCTGCCTGGAAAGCCCTCTGTCGTGTTCTTTCTCTCCTGGTGAACATGTAATTCAAGGTCAAACTTGGATTGTACACTTCCTCTTTGTAGCTCTCCCTAATCTTCCCAGTCAGAATCACACTCCCACCTTTGTGCTTCCAAAGTACGGTTATTCACCAAGCTGCCTCATATGAAGGTGAATGTGTTTACGTTTGTCTTTCCAAATAGACTGTGAGGTCGCTGAGATTCAAGAACACTGCTTAATCATGTTTATCTTCCCCAGAACCCATGACAGTGACATGTACTTGTCAGTTGATGACTGTGTGATTTGAATATCTGCACCTTATCTACTCTGGCTAGTTTTTATCAGCTCCCTTGCTGATCTACCTTGTTGCTATATCTTGATCATTAACTGAGGATCCTATTCATATCTCTTGGCTTACTGCTATTCTAGTGGTTCTTTCTCTTTCCTCTCACCCCTTGATCTGTTGCCATCTGACACCATGACAACTTAATATCCCTCATGGTGCTCTGCCACCTAATTATGATACACATTTTGCAGGCCAAGTAATTATACTCCCTTCAAAGCTGCCACCTCACTTAACAAATTTTGTTTGTGTTCCACAGGGCAGGATCTTAATCTAATGTAGAGTTGATTGTCCCCTCTTTACATGTATCTTCCATTGCTTTTACCCATATTCTTCTCTCTATATACATGTCTTCTGTTGTCACTTTTCTCAGGAGATATATGTGCATATCCTAAAATAAACATGAGAAGAGTGTGATCATGCTAGTTCTTTGATGATATTGCTGTGGGTCTTCAAAGTCCTTTTAACTATAGTTTTTTTGAACATAGGGATCTACTGTGGACAATCTCTGGAGCAGCATCTCATGGAGGCAATTGGAAACAAAAGATATATTAGAAACAAAAGAACCTAAACCATGGTTCATGGGTATTTTTTTATAATGTTGTAGGCCAATATTAGAAAACAGTTTTATCTCATATTCCCAATTCTTACCACAATCTTGAATATTCATTTGCATTATGGTGAAAAAATGCTATTATAGGTCATTAGAGTATGAATCTTAATTATAATTGAGAGCTAGTATCTTTGGAGTATTAACTTTAAAAGCTCACAGGTCAAGTAAGAAATTACCCATACAACAGAAGAGTCATTCACTTTGGACATTTATATTTTCTAGACTTCTGTCTCTTGAGATACTTAGAATTGCATGTAGTACTAAAAAATGTATAATAAATTATAAATTAAAAATGCATACACTTAAGTTAAAATTTAAAATCCTGGCAATAAAGATACCATAAAAAACTGAGATATGCTTAATGTAATAAATTTATATGTGAACACTCATATATGAAAAAGAACAAGGAAAATAACCTAGTAGAAACATGGAAAAAATGATGTAAATAAGCAGCTTATTAAAAAGGATATCTGAATGGCCAAAGGACCCATGAGAAGGTGCTCAGTGTTTTAGAATCTGAAATATGCAAATTAAAAGAAAAATAAGGGGCCATCTTATAACCATTGTATTACTTTTACATACCTTCTTAACAGATTACTACAAATTTTGCAGCTTGAAATAACATCCATTTATTATCTCTTAGTTGTGCCCAGATTCCTGATCTAGACTTATAACTTAGCTGAATTCTCTGCTCAGGGTCCCACAAGGCTGAAATCAAGGTGTTGTCAGGGCTACATTCTCATCTGAAAGTTTGACTAAAGAAGGACTTACTTTTGTGTTGCCTCAGGTTGTTAGCAGAATTTCTTTTCATGAGGCTATAGAATTCATGGAAGCTTGCTTCTTCAAAGCCAGGAACAGAGAGAGAAAGAGAGACTCTGCTGCTTCAAGTCTCCGACTTCTAGACCCTCTTTCAAAGGGCTTGCTCACCTCACTGGATTGAGTCCACCCAGGATGATCTTCCTTTTGATGAACTTGAAGTCAACTGATGAAGGACTCTTACTATCTCCAAAACCTCTTGGCATATAATGAAACCTAATCAAGGGAGTGACCATTGCCATATTCTATTGGTTAAGAGTAAGTCACAGTTCCTACCAGGATTTAAGGGGAGGGGATTTTCTAAGGGTGTGACTAATTGGGATTTGCCCTGGAGTATATCTCTCACACTCATGGGCAAAAACTTCATAAGTTCACTAAAATAAGTTCATTGTGAAGAGGAATTTGGCAGCATATAGTAAAGTGTACTTTACAATCCAGCAATTGCATGTATAGTTTTATGTGCCCAAAAGATACATGCAAAAATGTCCAATTGCATTATTATTTTTAATAATGAAAAATTAGATGTAAAATATAAATTCTATAAATAGAAGACTAGATGAATAAATTTGGTATATTCATACAATAAATACTTTTAAAAATTTTTATTGAACTATAGTTGATTTACAATGTTGTGTTAGTTTCAGGTATATAGCAAAGTAATTTTATATCTATATCTATATACACATATCTATATATTCTCTATTAGATTATTTTCCACTATTCTTTACAGTACGTCCTTGTTGGTTATCTATTTTAAATGTAGTATTGTGTGTCTTTTAATCCCTCCTAATTTATCCCTCCCTATCCCCTTTCCTCTTTGGTAACCATAAGTTTGTTTTCTATGTCTGTGAGTCTATTTCTGTTTTTTAAATAAATTCATTTGTATCATTTTTTTAGATTATGTGTATAAGTGATATCATATGATATTCATCTTTGTCTGGCTTCACTTAGTATGATAATTTGTAGGTTAATCCATGTTGCTGCAAATGGCATTCATTTTTATGGCTGAGTAATATTCTATTGTGTACATATACCACATCTTTATCTTTTCATTTGTCAGTAGACACTTAGGTTGCTCCCATGTCTTGGCTATTGTAAATAGTGCTGCTATAAACATTGGGATGCATATATCTTTTTGAATTATAGTTTTCTCTGGATATATGCCCAGAATTGGGATTGCAGTATCATATGGTAACTTTATTTTTACTTTTGTAAGGAACCTCCGTACTGTTCTCCATAGTAGCTGCACCAATTTACATTCCCACCAACAGTGTAGGAGAGTTCCTTTCTCTCCACACCCTCTCCAGCATTTTTTTATTTATAAAAATGCTTTGATGATGGCCATTCTCACCAGAGTGAGGTGATACCTCATTGTAGTTTTGATTTGCATTTCTCTAATAATTAGCACATCCTTTCATGTGCCTGTTGGACATCTGTATGTCTTCTTTGGAGAAAAGTCTATTTAGGTCTTCTGCCCATTTTTTGATTGGGTTGTTTGTTTTTTTGATATTGAGTTATATGAGCTGTTTGTATATCTTGCAAATTAAGCCCTTGTCGGTCGCATAGTTTGCAATCTGTAGGTTGTCTTTTTGTTTTGTTTATGGTTTTCTTTGCTGTATGAAACCTTGTAAGTTTGATTAGGTCCCATTTGTTTATTTTTGTTTTTATTTCCGTTACTCTAGGGTCCAGATCCAGAAAAATATTGCTGCAATTTATGTCAGGGTATTTTGCTTGTATTTTCCTTTAGGAGTTTTATAGTAATTGGTCTTAAATTTAGGTCTTTAATCCATTTTGAGTTTATTTTTGTGTATGGTGTTAGAGACTGTTCTAATTTCATTCTTTTACATGTAGCTGTCCAGTTTTCCCAGCACCACTTGTTGAAGAGACTGTCATTTCTTCACTGCATATTCTTGCTTCCTTTGTTGTAGATTAATTGATCATAAGTGCATGGGTTTATTTCTGTGCTTTCTATACTGTTCTGTTGATCTATGTCTGTTTTTGTGCTAGTACCATACTGTTTGGATGACTAGCTTTGTAGTATAGTCTGAAGTCAGGGAGCCTGATTCTTCCACCTCCATTCTTCTTTTTCAATATTGCTTTGGCTATTCAAGGTCTTTTGTGTTTCCATACAAATTTAAATATTTTTTGCTCTAGTTCTATGAAATATGCCACTGGTAATTTGGTAGAATTGCATTGAGTCTATAGATTGCCTTGGATGGTATGGACGTTTTTAATAGTGTTGATTCTTTAATCCAAGAACATAATATATCTTTCCATTTGTTTGTGTCTCCTTCAATTTCTTTCATCAGCGTCTTATAGTTTTCAGAGTACAGGTCTTTTGCCTCCTTAGGTAGATTTATTCCTAGGTATTTTATTCTTTTTGATGCAATGTACAATGAATACTTTTGCCCCACAGCAGTAAAAATGAGTGAATCAGAGCTACATATTCATACACATATTTATTTATGGAAGAATTTAGTGAAAAAATGCAAGTTACAGAAAAAGTGTGATACAAATAACTTTGATACAAAGTAACAAAACATATAAAATGGCAGTATACTGTGTTCGTTACATGTATATATATATATACACATATATACACATACACATATTTGTGTACATACTGATGTTACAAATACAGAAAAAAAATAAAGGAAGCTAGAAATAATAAGCAGCAGTGTTAACATCTGGACTTTAAAAGATGTGAGTTTGTGTGAGTAAAAAAAATGTATGCTTACCAATTGGAAAAGAGATCACTTGTAACTGTGAACTCTTATATTTGTATTTCAATGAGAAGCTTTTTCAAAGGACACCTTGGGGTCTATGTATTATATTCCAATGAGACAGTTTTTAAAATTTGATCTGGGATTTTTCATTTCTTAGAAATTAAGCCTCAGGAGGCTAATAAAGCAAAATTTATTAATTGAAAGTTGTTCATTTATGAGTTCCCTTATAAAAAGTATTTTGAATGCTATCAGATTTCATATTTGATTATGGTATTATTTCTGTCGTTAAAACTGATAGACACACTTGCCTCAGAGATTCAATTGGACTATATTGGTTTAGGAAAAGTTTAATTACTAGTATTCATTACCTCATCTAAGCACATTGACACTAAATACCATAGTATTTCTATAAAATGATATTTTTACATATTGTCTTCTGCATGTTTTACATTAAATTTTATGTTTTTATTACTTATTATTCTCAGGATAAATATCCTTTAAAGTATACATGAGCCGCTCTTCAAAAGAATAGAAAGAAAATTTTATCAAAAGTCATATCTAATCAAAATTAAATAGGGTGTTAATATTTAGAAATGAAAATTAGAACAGTGCATTAAGTATGGAAAGAATCTGATCTTTCCAGAAACATGATATTCAAAAAAACTTTTGGTAAATATCTGAGACTTTACTTAAAGAGTTTAGTCACTTACAGCTCAGGAAACCAAAATGCTCAATTAGTCTGTGACAAAATGTGTATGTGTGTTTGTGTGTGTGAGTGTATGTATGTGTGTGTTTAATTCTGTTGAAAGTCAGCTATGTCTGTCAGGCAATGGAAATATAGATTTACAGAGTACAATTTTCAGTTCTTTCTCCTTTTCCAGTATGTCATAGAAATATAATTGTAACAAATATCTCAAGATCAGAACTATATGCGTAAGTGGTAGGAATATATATCCTCTCTCTGGAAGAACTTTGAAGATGGAATCTGTTAGTTGGAAATAGATCTCACTGATGATTTAGGCTCTCCCTGGATTTACAAGTGCTGCTAAATTTAGGCCATTCTAACCAGGAGAGGCTGAGGTGTGCTATTTCTTTGCTGATCTCCAAACAGCTGCTACTGTTTCTCAATCCTTTTTGAGATAGACCTGATTTAAAATATTACAACCTCGTTTCACACCTTGAATTCTTCTCAGAAAGAGTAATTTAATTTCAATCTCTTTCTTTAAGAAACCTACATTAAAACCTTTGTAATATGGTTCAATTTGTCACTGTTTCTGGTTTTTGAAGGATGTCCTACAGGCTCTCTTGAATATGTTACACAACATCATGCGTCTACCAAGGAACTGTTCTAGTTTAGAATTTGAATCATTTTTTTATGTTTCTTTGGTTATAAAAACTTTCACATTTTTTTTCTTTAGGACAAGAAACATACGCCTTAGCCTAATTTCATTAGCTGATTTGTTCTTTTGTGATTCTGAAGACAACCTTCTTCTACAGGCTAAGAGTAAAAGCTTAACTTGTAAAAAAAAAAATAAGAAATCCTTCTTTCAGTTCAATCATATGGTGCCTTCTGCAACATATTTAACCCTCCTGAGATTATTTGTATTATCATTTTGCCCAAGATGTCAAGATGTGAATAGGATATAAAGACATTAAATATTGTTCAAAGTGACAGTTTTAGGGCAAATGTAGCTTAAAAGTTACCTTACTAAAATAGTGTTCTCTTAGCCAGTTTAGAGTTTATGGTTGGATTATATATGTTTATCGATGCAAATTGGACAGTATCCCATAGGTAATAAAGAACGATTAAAGAATGTCAGTTGTGGGAGTCACAAATGCTGATGGACTTTTAGAAAGGGTACCTTGATTGCAGTGCTAATAATGGAATAAAGAGGGCCTAGGACAAATGAATGAGGGAAAATGTCATATAGGTGTTTTATAATGCAGTGACCAGAGGGATGGAAACAATGTATATTTTGCTTATAGAATGTCATGTGAAATTTAAACTAATCACCTTTTTTAACATCAATTTTAGAGAAAAATGGTTACATTCCAAAAGTTTATCAGTCACTTCTAAAAGTTTCTGTAGTCTATGGTAAAAAAAATCACTAATTTTAAAAGATGTTTAATATTCTTCTATTGCTGACATTTATCTCTGTGTCTATAAATTGAATACAGCTCTGTGTTTTTATACTGTGGATTAACTGCAAGCATTACTTGTTTCTCAGAGCAGACATCAAATTTCATTTGGTAAAAAGGTCCCTAGTGTACTTCAGTAATGATTTTCCTTAGGCAGTTGTGTACTGTAACTTGAAGTTGAATAACATCTTAGAGTCAATTATTTTCTGGGGATTAAAGGTTTGAAAAATATTTGTTCCTTACCAGCAATCATCAATCTCCAGGAAGTGCCTGAGACTGAATTTATTTTTTTAATTAGTAAAAGATTATAAACACATGCATTCTTAATTCAATACAAAATCTGAATGTATCATATCAGAGGCTCTTCAGGAAAGGAGTTAATATTTTGAGAATTATTTTTAGTAAATTTATGCTTCTTTAACCTAGGCATGGAAACCAGTAAAGAGAAATTTATCTACTTAAAATAATCAACATTCTAGGAACTATCTCTTCCTGTTGAAAAAGTCCCAGGTCAAATAGGTTGAAAAAAAGCCATTTAATGACCTTCTTCCTTAATCAGTATTTCATGCTGGAGGTGGAGGGAAAGGGTTATTCTTTTTCATTTTCTCCTCTTTATTTGGGCTTATATTTGTACTTGGAAAATCTTTATAGGAGATACAAACAAGGCTTGCTCCCTGTCAAAATATAACAACAAAAAAATGGCATAGGCAATGGGTCTTTTCTCTTTCTGCATTCAGAGTCTATGCCTTTTTCTAATATATTCTGCTAGGTTTTTATTTTTTGTTCCAACATTCTCAGTCTTTCAGCAATCCATCACTGTAAAGTCCAAAGTTAGAAGAAAACCTACATTAAATATTTACACTCAACTCCCAAAGGCTCTATTCCTCCCTTCAGGGAGATGGAAAATACATAGCAATATGAACTTGAGCATATACTGTAAGAATGGTAAACTAAGTTAAATGTGCATACAGTCACGTATATTTTGCATATTTGAGTACACATGCAAGTTTAATTATCATCATAGCAAAATAATAATTCTTTGTACTTTTTGTATGTGTCAGATATTGCTCTAAATACTTGTTTTCATTATTCCATAACAAACCACAAAATACTCTGTGCTTTAAAATGCACGTGCTTTAAATCCACATGCTCAATGGATCAATGGGTTCAATGGGTCAGGTTTATAGAATAGGCTTAATGGGTTGGCTTGTTTCTGTTCTACTCTATTTGATGCCTCATCTGGGAGACTGCCAGCTTGGAGAAGGGGGCTGCTTGATAGCTTTGGGTGGAATCATCTGAAGACATCTTCACTCACATACTTGGATGATGCTGGCTGTTGACTGAGACTTCGCTAGGCTCGTGGCTAGTGCACCTACATATGGTGTCTCCAAGTGGTCTCTTCACATGACAAGTTCAGTCTTTCTTCTGGAAAGTCATAGAGCATCACTTCCACTGTAATCTGTTGGTAGAGAGGTAGTCATAGAGATACTCATAAGCACACGGGGAGGAAACAGACATCACCTGTTGGAAGAGTATAGCAAGTTTCTAGGACACTTTACATTCAGGGCACTTTACACTCAATATTTCACATTGAGAAAGGTTCTACCCAATGCATAATCACCATTTTCCCCTAATCTTCTGTTCTTTTTTCTAAGACGTGTCCTCCTTACAACCATGTGTGAAAAGAAAGAGAAAATTCACTTAATTTTCTTAAGAAGAATAAAATAAAATAATAATCCAAGTTAAAAACCAGGACTCCAAAATGTAGACAATACAAAGCTTGAAATATATATTTCCCTGTGTTGCATCACCAAAGATATCCCTTAAAAGTGTCAGCAGAGTTAAAAAATAACACAATTATGAATCTTATATTAAGCCACCCACATAATCTTCTGAAAGGTTTGTAGACTTCTAGTCTATTTCCCCCGTACGCATACTTATATATGTTCAAATTAAATACTATAGATATATCTTAAACCCTTACTTACAAAAACAAGGAGAAAATAACCTATATTGAGAATCTTTTATTTGTTATGCATTGTGCACATGTTATTTCATTAAATGTTATTACCTCTGGGAGGTGGGTGATATTATCCACTTTTCATGAAAAAGGAATTAAAACTCAGGTTAAGTGAATTACTTTATCTAGGAAAGACAGCCCAGAACTTGAAAGAGGATATAGATCTATCAGATTCAGAAGTGGTAGGTTAAGAATGTGATTAATTGTTCTTTAGTGCCTTAGTCTATAAAGTAATCATTTAAAAATCAGGCTGTTATAGTTTTAATGAATAGCAATATCCCATTAGCTTTTAACTCTGTGTGCTCCTTTTACTACATGCCTTTAGTGAGCTCATTTTACCACATTCGTATATAATTTTTTTTATGTTTTCCCGCTGTCACTTTCCTCTTCCCCATCATTGCGTAATTAATCTCAGCTGATAAGAAATATAGAGCGAGATAAAAATTGAGAAAACCGAAGTCATCAACCAGAAATCTTCCATTTTCTAAGCACTGAGTCTATAAAACCATTTGCATCTGTACACATTGGTAGGGTTGATTTTGGCCCTCACATATTTTATGGAACTTATCTTCTCTTTCTATTAAGGACTTTTAAAGTCTTTTTTATTTTTTAAGGACTTTGAAACAGAATCAGTTTCTCTCTCCTGAAGCTTGAACCATTCATACTATAAATTCTTCTCTTTAATTTACAAATTTTTCCATTGATTCCTACAAACAAACAAACGAAGTCCGTTGATTCCATATTCTCTCCATAGCTACTTTTAGCTCTCCACTCCCCCTCACAACCAACTTCTCAAGGAGCTGATGATATTCACAGTCTTCCCAAACTCAGTTCTACCATTGTAATTTGGCTTGCTCAACCCGAGAGAAGTTATTTCGCTAAGGTCACCAGTGACCAGTATGTTGCCATTGGATATTTCAATTTTCTTCTTATTTAACTGCTCAGCAACTTTTGAAAAGTGCCTTCTACCTTCTCCTTAAAGGAGTCTTTTCTTTCTCTTCTGCAGTCTGTTTGATACCATATTCTTCTCCTTTTTTTTTTCAGTGTTTTTCCACTTCTAATTGCTAATATGGGAATGCCTTAGAGCTTTGTCCTGGGCCCACTTTCTCATACTACACACTTTCTGCAGATATGCTTAATATTTCATAATGTCCCTTCAGATTCTCTATTTATCCTCCTCCCATTTTGCTCTGTGACTCATGGGGCAATTTTATATAGACTAAACCAATGGCCATCTTTGCCCTGTGGCTTATGACTGGGTTTGGTCAATGAGAGGCACTGAAGCATATTGGAGAGTTGGAAAATGGCAAGATGAGGGAAGTTATTTTCCCATCTCCTGCCCAGCTAATTCATTCAAAGAGGGATACATCCTGCTACCTAAGCCCATGGCTCCTATCAAATCATCTTATATACTCTGGGGTTTCTTAGCTGTGACATCCCTAGTCCCTTCAGGCTTAGGGTCAGTAAGTTCCCAGCTTTTGCTAAACCACAATACTGCACCAGCCTCTATTAGCTCTTCTAACCTCTGTCCACACTTCCTAGATAATCCTTTTATTAAACTCCTGCTTATTCATTTTAAGGGTACTGTCTGTTTCCTTTTGGGATCCTGACACTTGGGATCCTTCACCAGGAAACAAAGCCTGAAATGGAGTTACAGATACAAAGGCTTATTGGGAAATTATTCCTGTGAAAGATAAAAAGGAAGAAAAGCAGGATCAGGCAGAAAGAACCTTCAAACAATGATACAGATCTAATACCTGAGAAAAGAAAGAAGATGGGGGTGCAGGGATGGTTTTGAATAGCTTCAGACTATAATGCAGACATGACTGTCTCAGCCAGTCCATGGGGGAGTTCTGGAGCAAATGTGGATCATTAAAGGATTCCCCGTTGGACAAAAGAGGCATGACCCTCGTGCATCCATCATCTTTAATCATTGACCTCTACCTGTGAAGAGTATGCCCTTGGTTCAAAAGCTGAATGTATTCTGAAGGAAAAAGAGCTTGAGGCTGTCAGCTAACTGTACTCTTTGCAGCTGAATGCAAGTTATTTCTTGAAAGCAGAGCTTAGTTGCACAGCTTCATGGCTGCCATATCAGGCAAACTTATGTATTTCCATATCTTCAAATATTATCTGTATCAGACAACTCACAATATCATACCTCTGTCTCTTTTATTAGCCCCGGGCTTATGTCACTCTCTACTAATGCTTTTTTTAAAAAAAATTTATTTATTGGCTGCCTTGGGTCTTCGTTGCTGCTCATGCGCTTTCTCTATTTGGGGCGAGAGGGTGCTGTTCTTGGTTGCGGTGTGTGGGCTTCTCATTGTGGCAGCTTCTCTTGTTGTAGAGCACGGGCTCTAGGTGCGTGGGCTTCAGTAGTTGTGGCATATGGGCTCCAGAGCACAAGCTCAGTAGTTGTGGCACACGGGCATAGTTGCTTCGCGGCATGTGGGATCTTCCCGGACCAGGGCTCAAACCCGTGTCTCCTGCATTGGCAGGCGGATTCTTAACCACTGTGCCACCAGGGAAGTCCTCTACTAATGCTTTAAACTTAGATGTCTCTTCACGAATTTAAGACATCCCAAAACAAATATACTGATTTTTCTCTTCTTCTCACACCTGATACTGTTCTAATATTTAGAAACTTTAAACTTCATCTTTCTGTATCATGTGCTCAAGCCAAACCTATAGGAGTCATTCTTGATCCCATCATCCTGCACACAAGGTATCCTATTCATTATCGGATCTGGCTATAGAAATGTATCTTGGGTTTGGCTTTTTACCTTCATCTTTACTACGACTTTCCTAGTTAAAGCTATTACCAGCTCTTATCCAGTTACTGGATAGCCTTCTTTTGGCCTTCCCACTTCCATTCCTGCCACCTTCCAATCCATTGATTAGAAAAAACTTATTAAAATATTTATGGACCATGTTTATCTCCTTCTGAGAATATGTCAGTGGCGTCATAATTTACTTAAGATAAATTCTCAATATGGCCTCTAAAAATCTCCATGATGTGGCTCTTACCTGCTTCTCTGGTCTAATCCTATGCCCCTTTCCCACTTGCTCTCCAGGCTCCAGTCACGCCTGCCTTCTTGAGATCTAATATTTCTATTTTGTTGTTGTTGTTTGTTTCCTCACTTCCAGATTCAGCCCAGAATGTTTTTTCTTCTCACTCCAGTTTATAACTGTTACTCAACTTTTATGATTTAATTTAAATAAAAGCTTTTTTTGTGGATTCCACTTTGAATCTCTCTTTTTTTAGAACTTTTATTGAGATATAATTTACATACATTAAACTGCATATATTTAAAGTGTATAATTTGATTTTTTTTTCTTATTAGTAATGTATATATGGCAATCCCAATCTCCCAATGCACTTTGAATCTGTTAATCTAAATCAGGGCTCCTATTGTACTCTCTCATAGAACTCCATTACGTGTATTTCATGTAAATTATCACAGTTTATAATTATTTATTCATGTAGTTGGTTTGTTTAATGTGGATCTTTCACCTGAACGAGATCCAGGAACTGTCTTGCTTATGACTACATCACCAGCATTTGGCTCAGTGCCTAGCATGTCACTGTGTCTCAATTTGGACTTCTTTTCACAGATAAATGAACAAATAATTATAAACCAAGTGATAACATTAATATTCCATTTAATTTCATCCTATTTTTCTTTTAGAAATTCTGTGATTGATATTTTAGCTCTCATCCTTTTTCACTCCTATGATTTTTCCATATGTTACCTTATATTTTGGGATTTTGACCCTTGAGACCCAGTAAATATTTTCAGTCATCATCATCATAATACCTTAAATTCATATACATAAAGTCTTCAGTGTGTATTAGTGTGTATACATAAAGCCTTAGTGTGTATTAACTTTATTCAATGATTGGAGTCATTGTATGCTGACTTTTAATTATTATTTAGAAATCTACACTTAATATGGCTAACATATAATACATCCAGCCAGTCAGATTCATTTATCTAGACATTTCCTGTGCCTTATTCATGAGGAGATTAATTTCCTTTCCTAACTATGGAGAATGTGTTTTAGTCCAGGTGCAATAGGCCAAAGAGCCTTCTCCAACTCCTCCAATATAATTATTTTCTGCCACCAACAAAGAAAAGTGGCACATCCATTCACTAGATGGGAATGCGTTCCAACAGCCAATAAAGTGGATTCTTCCTGGCTTTCATTTTATATGCCTAAAGAAAACCCCTTGCAGGGGAACAGGAAGTCTGTGAAAGCATCATAGGGTATCTCAACCAAATACTGTCATTTTCTTTCTATACATTTATAAAGATGCAGAGACTATAAGGAAGTGTTGCCATCATTCCCATCTCCTTTTGAGGCATAAAAAATAGCTGTGCCTCTTCATTTTTATATTACACATCCAACTCTCTTTACAGGCTTATGATATATTGGTTTCAACTAGTTTAAAAGATCTCATTAGGAAAACCTTCTCCATTTGTACCCCACTCTTATTTTTTTTTGCTTATTTGGCTGCATGTCATGTGATGAGAGTTGACACTACCAGAATTGTGAAAAACCAAAGGCTTCCAGGCATCCATTAGGAGAAGGATGAGAAGAAGAAGTTTTAGTCAAAGCATGTGGGTGTTGGAATTAACCAGATCTAAGAAACAGAGAATTTACTATGAGTCCTTCCAGGATGCTATTACTGTTTTATAAATACCACTTGCTAGAATGCAGATGAATTCGATCAATTCAGAAATGCTGTTCTTGGTACAAAAAGTGAAGACCCAAGTTGACACAATCACACTAAATAAAGGAAAGCTAAGTAGTGTTTTTGTTAAATATGTAAAAATACTTTAAATATTGTCCTGATGCTCATGTGTAAGTGTTATTATGAATTGCTTAACTGACATCTCAATTATGGCATTCCTTAGGAGTGATGCTCATTTATACAAAGTCAGTTATATTTAGCAACCAATCATAAAACTATGTGAAATTAAGCTTTTTTTTCAACTGTAAAAGCTTTGTATCTCTAAGCACAACTTATTTCGTTTATGTCCATTCAGTTGAAGGGAAAGGGTGTGGCCTCTCAGGAAAGTGAAACCCATGGTGACTTCTGTTCCTGACTGCTTTATGAGCCATTTTCTCTTTATCAGCTTAAGGGGCTCCTTCTATCTCAGCTACCCATGGTTTTTATTATGAAAATAGCCTTTAAATGAATTTATTCTGTAAATATTTATGTATGCCAAGTACTCTTCTAAGCACTGGGAAACAGCAGTGAACAAACAAACAAAAATCCCTGCCCTCACGAGACTTCTATCTTAGAGCACCTGAGAGGATGGTGACACAAAATCTAATATATACGTTCAGATGAATATCAAGGGCAACTTCAATACATATTTTTAGTTGTTTTGCTCTTTTTGAGGAATTCCATCAGAGCTTAAAACCACTTATGTTACCCTTAATTCTAGTGTGAGGAGACAAATATTAAATAATATAAATGTTAAATTTTGATAAGATGTTGTATCCAAAACAAATAGAAGTGTGATGGAGGGATGGTGTGTAGGAATGTTCAGTTTTAAATTGAATGACCAGGTGAGACTTTACTGAGAGGATAGCTTTCATCTAAAGATCTGAAGGATGTCAGTTAACCAGTCATTTTATATTTGAGTTTCTTATACTAAGTTAACTGGGGAATTTTAATAGAGTTCAGTGCAGGTAGCCAGGTGGAAAGCTATAATTAATTAAGTAATTAATTACTATTCTAATTTATTAATTAACTTGGTAATTTATCAGCAGACCTCTGGAATCATCTCAGTTCGCTATCGCAATCCAAGTGAACGAGAAAGAATCTGAATGAAGACATTGATATTTATCCAAAATGACATTTTCCCAAAGTAATCAGGTTCCTGGCCTTTTTTGTGTTCTTTCATTGTTCCTATTACCTTTCGAATAGTACCTAAACCTCTTTAATTTACATTGAAATCCTTTCAAAAATTGGCTTCTTATTGGTTTCTCTAATAGGCATATCTGTATTCCAATAAAATTTTATTTATGAAAAATAGATGGTTGGCCAATTTTTACTGCAGTCCGCTGCTTGCCTACCCCTGGTCTACTTTATGGGACTCTCCCATTCTTAGCACGTGGCTTCCATTCTAAAAGTTATCTCACTAGTACCAGAAACTGCTGAATTCACAGCCAGTATGTCAACATGCATCTAGGAAGTTGGAGGAACAGAAAAAAAATAATAAAAGAGCACTTGCCAGCTGTTTCCTCAAATAAGACCTTCCTATATATCTCACACGACATACACTTAACAACTCTCTGGCCATTTCTTCACGCAAAGAGTGTGAGGAATGTAGTTGTTTAGATGGATACATTTTCATTTAATAAAATTAGGGCTCTGTTTCCCAGGAAGCAAGAAAGAATGGATATTGGGTGGGTGTGTAGCAGTCTTTGTCATATCTATCAGATTCCAGTCACCCAGTGTCAGTTTCTTCATTTGTCAAAATGGGAGACTACTAGTACCTCACAGAGTTGTTTAGTGAAGATTGAGTGATCCAGCACACAAATGCTGTTAGAAGAATGCCATGCATACTGTAAGCTCTCAGTAAAACTGTCACATTGTTGAAATTAGCCTTATTTTCATTTTTTGTGTGTTTTGATCTTTGTTATATTTCCAGTACCTAGAATACTTTCTAGCACATAGGAGATCAATAAACACTTTTTTTTTGAGTGAATAAATGAACTGCTATTATCATCAGTTTAGATTTTTAGATTGTAGGCAACAGAAACTGATTCTGGCGCACTTGATCCCTTATTAAAATAATGGTACTTACTTCTAGAAGTGACGATACCTGTAGAGTCAGGCTTAGATAGGGACAAGTATCCCACTATTGCTGTAATCATTTAGACTACAGCAATTTTCACACTATGCTTGAATAACTCCACTCAACCTTTAAAGCCCCGTGAGATGGAGTCTAATGATCAAAATGTGACCAAATCATCTGTCTCCCTTTGGATAGGAGAGAACAGGACACTGTGTTTTATAATACCGCCAAAATGGCATGTAACTGGAGAGAAGCAAAGAATTAGGATGACATCCATGTGAAGGATGAAATCAGCAGGAAGGCACTGGGTGGGAAGCACAAATAAATATCCATCACATGTTCTTATTTCTTTTAGTCATGGTTGTGATGTAAGAGCATCCCCTGGGAGGGAAAAAAAACCTAGCAATTTGACCTGTGTTAATGCATCAGTATCTTCATTTTTTTCTATTTAAAAAGCAAACGATCACACTGTAAAACTGATTGCAGGAACCCTGAACAGATGAGACCAACAAGAAGAGTTTTTTTGTTTTTCTTAAGGATAAGATGGCAGAATATGATGGTGAGGTTGTGGGACTGATAGTAGAGAACAATAAATAGATGTTGAAAAAAGACTAGGCACTAATGCCAAATATAGGTGTTGTGCCTTTTGGTATTGACATCTATATACATACTCCTTCCAGACATTTAATTCCATAAGTAATTGTTTCTAAATATTTTAGTTTCTATAATGATTACAGTGCCCTGGTTGGTTAATGAGCAGTTGATTACTGTCTCTGATAAAAAGTTGAAACCAGATTGTTTTTCATTTTGTTTGCCTTTAAAATTATAGCAGTGAATGTAGGTCCATGACAACCTAGGGGTTTATTTTTAAGCATGATTCACAGTAGTTCCATCTACTATCATTATGAAAGTCTGTCAGACGTTTGGAATTGCTTTAGTTTGGTAAATTTTATTGGGATTTTTACACATGGTTAAATTAAAATTATTTTTTTAATTGTTAGGAAAAAAACCACCATTTTATATAACCCCCTCAAATTGATTTGCATAATTGCAAATATATGTGTTACCACTGAGGACTATTCCAAACCATTGTGGGAAGCTGGTAGACTAGTAGATTGTGTGTTTAGGGAGCTATAGAGCTTATTTAGCTTCGTTTAATAATTTGGGTCTAAACATAACATTTGTTTAGATATTAAAAATTGATAAATTCAGATTGATAAAAATGATACCCTTTTTTGCTCTTGGAGTGTAGAATGTATAAAACTGAACATTAAAAGTCTATTTGTATGAAACTAGACCTTATAAAATTTTCTTTGCACTGTATTTTTAATCATATTTCGTCTATGCTTTGGCATTAGAAAATGTATATAAAATACCATTAGAGTGAGCAATTAAAGATTATAGTGCAAAATAGAATAACTATGAAATATTATTTAGGAATTAAAAATCTTTAACATTCTATAACTTGTCAATTTTTTTCTTTGTTTATTAATGCTATTCTTTCAATCTTTGTTTTTCTTTTTGCAGTGTTTTAATACCTTATTGAAACTACAAACTCATATCCACAGTGGTCTCATGTTGACAGATTGCATATTTTGAAAGCTTGAGGTATTTTATGATGAAACATGCCATGTGGAAATTCTGAAGCATAAATTCTGCCAAACACCTGAATAAAGAATTCCTCACCTGGTATGTAAGAGATCTCACCACCACCATGACAAACCAGGAAAAATGGGCCCACCTCAGCCCCTCAGAATTTTCCCAGCTTCAGAAATATGCTGAATGTAAGTATTCATATTGATAATATGATTTGACTTGGTATTTGCACAAAACAACATATTATTTACTTATAAATAAAAACAGATTATAAATTCCATTCAGCATTGGGATAAATATGTGTGTCTTGTATTTTCAAGTAAGTGGATTTGAAACTACCTGTTTGGCATGTGAAAAAGGAACAGGTGAACCTAAATATTAAATCTAGAAGAAAAGGAACTAGAATGTAAGATGCAAAACTGAACTTGGAAACACTCCTGCTGTAATAGATGTGAAGCAACGGATAAGACAGTTTGGGAGAACGGAGACTGGTGAGTCTGTAACCAAGGAGAAGGATAAGCAGAAGTAAGAGGATAAGTGAGATTTTTTTTTTCCTGCATAACATTTCAAAAAAATTGGGAGTAGGGAGTCATAGATATATCATGGCACTGAAATTAGAGGTTGTAAAAGAAAGAGAAGGTGTCAGAACCTTACACCACGTTGTTTAGTGCGTGTATTGATACAAAACATAGGTCGTGGTAATTCGGTTTATAGCATGCAATTTTTAAATATGATAAGCTTCTTTACACATACACAGTACAATTGTATTTATTTATTGTTTTTATGATGGATTTTCAAAAATTGGTCTGTTTCACAAATTGAGTTTAACAATAAATCTGGGTAGCAACTGTGTCAAGGTGTTGAAGAGAGAAAATGAAGCAACTCATAAATAGGCAGCAAAAGGCTAGGGGCATGGTGAGTAGAGAAAGATTATGCAGGGAATGTCATAAGAATGGTGAGTGGGAGAGAATAAAATGCAAGAACTGGAAAGCGAAAAAGAACCAATAGCATGCAGTAGTGAAAGAGGCAAAACTGGAGCAGCTGGAGATGCTTATGTAGAGAATTGGGGCTGGTAGGAGAGAAGTGTCAGGAATGAATTGAATCATGTTATGAAGAAGAGGCAGAGAAAAGGACTAAACTCACATGCGGGATTGGACTAATAAGAAACAGATATGTGAGTGAATGATAACACTCACATTTATGGGGTACGTATTATAAGTCAGGAACAGTAACAAACAATGTGTATTATCTGAAAAGGCCAATTTCATCGGTTTTCCAGAGTCTTCCTAACTGGAGGGCTGAAGTGTTCTGGGTGAGGTTATCAGAGTGCTGGTGGGTGTTTGTAAGGAAGATGTGAACCTGTGCAAGAACCTGTAAGTTTTCTCCGTCAATAGTGGTAAAAACACAGTAACTGTCAAATGCAGGGGGGAATCAGAAATTGTTGACATCAAAGTGTGGTCCTCGTGCTCAAAAACTGTTTGGAGCCATGGAAAGCACAGTTCATCTACATTTCACCTGAAGACAGTTTAGCCCAGGATGGCTGAATTCTTGTCCACATGTGTATACTCAATAATAAAATTGGCTAAAAAATGATTTACCTATGTTTTCTAATTTCTATATGCTCTTTACTGTTGTGTTATATCCAATAATTAATTAAATATTTCTGAACATCTTCTTTAGGGAGAGTATTCTGCTTGGAATGGTAGGAAATGCAGATATGAACAGATACGGACCCTCCCTTCTTTGGAATTTACAGTTTAATGAAGGCTAGAAACTAATGGATAAATGACTCTATATCTAGGTAAAATATAATCTAAGTGCTGCAAGCAAAGTTTAGGAATCTGTAGGGGTATAGTATGAAGCTAGAGATGGAAAAAGGGAAGGCTTCATGGAAGAAGTAGAACTTGAAATGAATCTTAAAAAATAGATTTAAGGTAAATACAGAAAAAAATGATATAAATTAAAAAAAAATTGAGCATATATTTGAGGAAGTGAGCCACATTTAGCCATACCACAAATTGGAGTAAGTGGAGTTAAGGCTGTAAAAATGAGACTGAATTAAAATATGTAATGCTCAACTTGAGTTAGGCAGTGAAGAGTAATTGTAGGATGTAAAGGGTAGGGTGACATGAACAATGCCATGCTCCAAGAAGCTTAATTTGCAAATATGAGAATAATATATGAGACAAAGAGATTGAAGTTAGGCCAGTGGGCTACTGGAATAGACTTAAAAACGTGAATGGTGAAAGATGACCAGAAAAGCATAGATTCAAATATTATATTGTTAAAATTAGTGGAAGAGAGCTTGGGTGATGATAAAATATGAGAATTGAGAGAGAGAGAGAAAGGCAGAGAGAGACAGAGTTCTAAAATTTAGCTGTAAAAATTTGACTTGGAGGACAGGAGAATTTGGTGACATAATCTCCCAAGTAAAATAAGCATATTGGTTCATTTAGGTTATGTTGAACTTAGCTGGATTATTAAAATATATTTTCCAGTGTTTGGGTACTTACAGGAAACATGCCTATGGAAGCACTAGTATACAATAAATTATTGCCATGATAGCTAAATTATTATCTAGAATAAGTTTTGCTCAGCTATTCAAATTCCATTTGAACTGATAAACAGAATTTCATACTAAGGTATTAAATATATTATAGGCTGCTACTTTTATTTTATTGTCTAAGGAATATGGGGGTACATTTAATTATATCATTAAAATGCTTGATTTAGTAATAAATTTACAGAAATACCTGAGACAAGTGGTAATAAAAATTGTCATAAATGTAAGTTGTAACCTATTGAAACAAAGATTAATGGGCATTCAATAAACTGGTAGTGAGTAGTGACACAGGGTCTATAAGAACATTATTAAAATGAATTTTATGAGAAGACAAATTAGCTGTGAAGGAAATAAACAGTGCTGATTCCATGATCATTAGACTTACTACTCTTTTTTAACTAACCAAGACAGTGATGAAAAGTGCTAGACCTACTCCTCTAAGAAGTTTCCTGTATAATTAAATAGCAAAGAATATTATGATTAGGATGTATCTTTGTGTAATAAATTGCCATTGTCAAAACATAACTGGAAACAAACTTATTATCCTGAAGGTTATAAAAGTGGTATATTTTCCATGCTATGCAGTACAAGTGATCAGTTTATCAGCAGCATTTAAGGATAAGATCTTTCATGTTGCAGTGCATTGATGGCAAAGTGACATTCCTCTGTAGTCTATTAGAAAAGTGATATATTAGATTTTAATTGCTTTCTTGATTTTAATTGTTTTGTAACTTTCAATAAGACATTGTTTATATGTATTAAATGACTAAATGTTTAAAAAGTTATTAATTTAAGTTTCAGATTGCACCATGCTAAAATTATATGTGATATATTTCAAATAAGTGTTCTATACCCTTTTGGGGAATGGTGTGGGGTTGTCGAATTCTTGATTGAAATGAATGAGCTCATAAAACCCGTATCCCGCAAAACCAAATCATTCAATGTTCGACTTAGATAATGCCATAAAGATCTCTTCCTCAAGTTATCTGATCTTGAGTTTTCTCCACAATTGCCACAATATGTCGTGTCTTATTCTGTTTAGGCTGTACCACAGACTGGGTGACTTATAAACAACAGAAATTTATTTCTCATAGTTCTGGAGGCTGGAAGTTTGAGATTAGGGTGCCAGTGTGGATTCTGCTAAGGGTCCTCCTCTGGGCTGCAAACTGCCAGCTTCTCCTTGTATTCTCACATGGTAGAAGGAACAAGAGAGGAGCAGCAAGCTCTCCTGGGATACTTAGAAGGGCACTAATCCAGTTCATCAGGGCTTTACCCTCAGGACCTCATCTAATCCTATTTACCTCCCACAGACCCCTCATATTGCAAGGTAGCGTTTCAACGTATGCATTAGGGGAGGCAAGATTTTAGTCTGTTGCACCCTGCAACTGTATATGTTGTTTCCATTTCTAGGCCTTCCTTATAATTAATTGGGGAAAAGTAGAGTGAGGTTGGCACAGCATTCCTGGCTGGGCAGCTAGCACACAGACAGCTGTGTTCAAATCCTGGTCCCACCATATTTTAGAAGTCTGACTTCCAAAAGTTATATAACATCTCTGTGTCCCAGTTTTCATACTTGAAAAAGGGAAAAAATAATCAATATGTTGAATGTTGTACGTTTTAAATTGAATGAGTCAATATATGTCAAGTAATGAGAACAGTGCCCAGGGAGTTGCAAATAATATAACTGTTTACAGTTATTTTAATAGAGAGAGAGTGAGTGTTATGTTGGCTGTTTGAACATATTGTTGATGATCAAGTTATAAAATGCCACATTTTGGAGCATTAAGAGCCAGTGCCTTTTTTTTTCTGCTATTAAGACCAAATTCTTCCCACAAGGTAGAAGCTCCTGGTGCTGTTGGCAGCCCCGGATCTGTGTTGTCCCCACAAATGCTGAGGGCAGCTCACGTGGAGCCTGCTGTGGCTGCCTATAGCATGCTGAGCCCTTGCTCCTGTTCAGGGTTTCAGGCTGAGTCACTCCATGGGAAGCATTTCCATTGATATGTGGGAGAGGAGTATAATTTTCTTCTCCACTCTTCATAAAAAGTCATCCAAACTGTTGTAAGATGGAGAGCTCTCACTCCTGCCGTGTAGAGAATTGAGCTTATCACGTGATTAGTTTGTCGCTGCTTCCTGCTGTGGTTCCAAGGCACAGCAAAGGGTTAAGAAACTCCAGATCTTTTCACGGGTAACAATATTTTCTATGTAAAATCTACACAGTATTTCCAAGTGATTCATTATCTGCCCACATATTGTCACTTAGGGTTAGCTTTTTATTTGCTATATATAAAGTGTGTGATATAGCATGTACCTTATTTTTGAAAAATACTGTGTTATTACAGTGGGAACACTTCCAAACTTTCATAAATTTCATACTGTTTATAACAGCTGGTATTGTAGAGAGTTGCAAAATTATATGATGAACGTGTTCTTTTCAATAAGGACCAATGTGCCCAATATTTTGACCTAGTGTACAGTTTCTTCCATTGGAGACAGGTGTGTGATACGGCTTCGTGGAAAGAGCACAGGCTTTGCAGGCAAACTAATATTTGACAGTGTTGAACCCCAGCCCCATCTTCGACTCATTAGCCGTGAGACCTTGGGAAGGTTACATATACTGCATGTGCCTCAGCTTTCTCATCTGGAAAAGCAGAGTTGCACCTCACAGTGTTCTAGGATTTAATGAGACAGTCATCATCATCATCATCAATAATAGATTGTTAGTGCCCTATTCTCAGTAATATGCAAGTATTAATGCACTTAATGCTCACAATAAGCTTCAGAGGAGGCAGATGATCCCTTTCAGGAAGATTACCTGGCCCGTCGCTGTGGCGGAATAAGTGCTAGCAAAGATCAAAACAGTAATAATTCATTTATATTCCTTACAAAGATCGCTTTGTTCATAAACAGGTTGTTAATCATGTTTCTAAACATGGGGAATCTGGAATCCAGGACTCAGGTCCTCTTATTTCCGTCAGCCACAGCCATCTCTCAAAGGGCTTCTGTGTACAAGACAGAGCAAAGAAACAAACCTTCTGACTATGGCTTTGGCCCCAAAATACCTTTCTGCTCTCTTTTCCTGCTACATTGCACAGGATGCTGTGTGAACCTCCATGATGCTTTGTCTCAAGTGGAGTCAGTTTTCATCATTCTACCCATGCTCCTTTCTCCGGTCTTTAGAACCTCCCTCACTCCTCCTTATGACAAACATGGGAGGGAAAAGAGAGGAAAATAAAATCAGGAAGCAATTGTAATAAAAAAAATTTTGCTAAAACCCTTTTCCATTTTAAGTAGCTTTCCTCTCCCAAGAAATTCCACCCTCTAGCATGATGATCTGTGTCTTTGAGGTGTGTTTTGTGCTTGATCCACACATGATGGGTTAAAGAGAGTGGAGGCAGAGACTAGACCTCCTCCCCTGTGCGTATTTAATTTATTGTTAAGCAGATTTAGATCACATGTTAGCCCTCTTTCTAATTTGTCCCACTGGGATTAGCTCTTACTTTTGTCCTAGGCCCTGTGCTACATGGGCTCTATTTTGGGAGGCCAAGCCTTCATGTTGATTTCTCTCATTGTACAAGACGGAAGAATAAATGGCACAGTCATTCAGCATAGTGGCTGAGAACACATAATTTGGTGTTAGATTAAACTGTGTTTGAATTTCACTGCTGTGATATGCACCTCATTTTCTTCACCTATGTCCTGGGATTGCAATGATGATTAAGTGTGAAGAGGCCTGTAAAGTGCTCAGAACTCTATCAGTTATTGTTTTGATGAGGATCATGATGGTGGTGACTGAGGTGGTTTAACATCAAATGAGGACTTTTTGTTCTTTAATTTTTGCCTACTCGCTTATACTACTGACATGGTGTGTCTTGACTTTGCCCTGACACTTGGTCTGAAATTGGAATCTGTGACTCTACTTTAGATAATACATGTCTCTCGTTTCCGACCCTGTTTCTTCTGATTCACATTGATTAACTCAGCAGTTCCTGGCTCTGACCCAGATTTTATTTCTGGAATGTATGTTGGCTGCATAATCTCTTTCGCCTCATCTCTGGCACTGGTTCCTGTTAGTTGTACTGTTTCAGACTGAGTTTTCTGTTGGTGGCTTCTCTGGGTCCATAAACCTTAAGTTTTTTAATATGTAAATCTTGAAGTAGTAAAAGAAAGTATTAACTATGAATGTTAATTTTCTATTATTTTAGAATCCTAAAAATAATCTTCAATGATTTTGAAACATCTATTTTTTTTTCAAATTTTCAAACTTGCTCCCAAACCATAAATTAACATTTATGGTCAAACAAACTTAAATATTGAAGTTAGGACCTCTGCGAAGTATTTTGGTTGAAGTGGACCAAATTAGGTTATGACTGAAAAATTTACAAAATCACAGTGGTTTAACAAAACAGAAGTTTATTTCTTGCTCCTATTACATTTCCAAATCTGAATCAGCAAATGGTTTAATTTCATATTGTCCTTGATCAAGTCCCAGTCAGATGGAGCAGTCGTCACCTTTAAAAATTGGCAGATGCTATGACAGAGAGAAATAGACTTTGTGCATTGAGTGCTGGCTCTTAAGGCTTCTCCCTGATTTGTTATGCTGACGTTTCTTTGGCCAAAGCAATCCACATGACCACATCTAATTTCAAGGGAGTAGAGAAATGCATTCTTTCTGTCTGTCCAACATCGGGGGAGACCGAAATATTTGGTGAAAACTACTAATGTGGACAGTATCATGCAAGTAAAATACAACCTCCTATTAACTGTGGAACATTAAGCAAGTCATCAAAATCGCTTTAAGCTTCTGTTTCTTCACCTTACAAAATGAGGACAGTATTCCCCACCTGTAAATAATTACTCTTGTTCTTATTACTAAAATTAGTATAAATTGTAGCAAAAGTTATCACAAAGATTCATACAGATTAAATTATGTACTTCAACCTAATGCAGCTGTATATTAAAGGTTGTTATTCGCTAGAAGTTTCCTTAGATGCTACCATCCACATTATAGCAGGAAGTGCCCCCCCCCGCCCCCACGCATGCAAATATGAGTATGCAGACTAGAGGAACTTAATTTTACTCACTGGTCATTATTCAGCCAACAGTATTGAGTACCTGTTACTCTTAGGCATTATGCTTGGTTCTAGATCATACAGAAATAAATATCATAGTACTTTCAATCAAAGAGCTTAGTCTATTCAGAGACACAAATATCATGGCAAATGATGATAAAACAATGAAATACTTACTCCAGATATTATATCTGCCAGAATCTTTTAAATTGAAGTACAGTTGACATATAACATTGTATTAGTTTTAAGTGTATGACATAATGATTTGATATGTATTGCAAAATGATTACCACGATAAATTTAGTTAACATCCATCACCACACAGTTACAATTTTTTTTTCTTGTGAGAGAGAAGAGAACTTTTAAGAATGAGAACTTTTAAGATGCGCTGTCTTAGCAACTTTCAAATACACAATACAGCATTGTTAGCTATAGTCACTACGCTATACTTATAACTGGAGGTTTGTTCCTTTTGAACATCTTTACCCATTTCACCCCCTGCCCCTGGCCTTGGGGAACCACCATTCTGTTCTTTGTAATTTAAGTTTGGTAAGATTCCACATATAAGTGAGATTATACAGTATCTGTCTTTCTCTTTTCTGACTTATTTCACTTAGCATAATGCCCTCAAGGTCCACCCATGTTGTTGTCACAAATGGTAGGATGACCTTGTTTCTAATGGCTAAATTAGATACATATATATGTGTATATATATGCTATTGTTTCCTTGTCTTGGCTGTTGCAAATAATGCCGCAATGAAAATGAAGGTGCAGATATCTCTTCCGGATATTGATTTTATTTCTTTAAGGTATGTAACCAGAAGTGGCATTGCTGGAAAATATGGTAGTTCGATTTTTAAATTTTTGAAGACCCTCCATGCTGTTTCCCATACTGGCTGTACAAATTTACACTTCCATCAGCAGTATACAAGGTTCTTGTGTACCTCCTTGCCAATATTTATTTGTTACCTCTTATCTTTTTGATGATAGCCGTTCTGCTGGGTGTGAAGTGTTATCTCATTGTGACTTTGATTGGCATTTTCTTGATGATGAGTGATGTAGAGTACCCTTTCAGGTACTTATTGGTACATGATCTGCAAATAGACATCTTTCTCTGAGAGACTGGGTGTTTCAGTCCGTAGCTCTACGCTGTGCCCTGGGAGTCAGAAAGTTAAGAGCTGATTCACTGTTACACACTTGTGGGACCCCGGAACCTAAAGCCCACTGGCCGCCAGAGCCACGTCATCATGGGATGCATCCCGTGTGCGCAGCTGCAAAAGCTGGGGCACTAGACCTGTGTGCAAGCTCCCTTCTGCTGTATCAGGCAACCTGGAGGGAGGCAGGGGCAGAGAGAGCAAAGGTGGTGTCTGCCAGTCTCCCGTCTCTGGAGAGTATTGCAGTCAGCCCCTAACGTGTATTAAGGTAGATGCTTGCTCCTCGGGCCACAGCTATTAAGATAAGCGAATAGTCCTTTTTAATGGAAAGACTAGACACCTTTCCTATACAAAATCTTACATACTTTCCCCTGGAAGAAACTATTTTGCTCATTTTTTTTTTCCTGGATTACTGGTACATTTATTTATTTATTTTAAAGCTCTTTATTGGAATTCAATTGCTTTACATTGTTGGGCCAGTTTTCATTTTGCTCACTTAAAATTCTATTACATTCCATGATCTCCTCCCTATGGTACTGATCACATTAATATATATCTATATCTACATCTCTCTATCTGTGTACAGACATCTGATAAGCAATACATGATAAATTCTCATTTTGAAATCTGAGCATTACAGATTTTAATCTGCCTCTGCACTGGATCTGGGGCCTTAGCCACAGTGAGTCTGCCTGAGCCGTTAAGAACAGTTTCTCAGTTCCCTGTAGCCTTGTGAGTCTCTTGGACACAAGCACCATTAGCTTTCAAAGCTAGCTGTTTTGGAGCCCCATCTCTCAGGTAGAAGTATTCAAAGTTGAAGCACCGTAGGTGGGGTTGAAACCCTTGGCTCCTCGGGGAGAAGCTGGGAGTTGTGAGTCCCCTCCTGGTTTTGTGTCACCACAGTGGAAGTGGGGTTCATGGCAAGATTGTGCCTCAAGCTCTCTTACCTATTTTGATGTGGGGTTTTTCTTGTTTGCCCTATGCATAGGGGTCGCTCATGGTCACCTCGTTTGTGGAGTTCTTTCAGGGGGAATTGTTTCATACGTAGCTGTACATTTGGTGCGTCCCTGGGAGGAGGTGAGTTCAGGAGCCTCCTGTGTCACCATCTTGAACCTAAACCTATGCAAGACTCTCCAAGAGCTTTTAATGCTTCTTCATGTGGATAGGTATTCAAAGGGGAGTGGAATTGTAATTTTAATTGAAAGTATTGAATGGGGTTAAAAAAAAAAGCAGAGAAACTCCAAATAGGTATCAGAGCATGTGCTGAGGCATGAAAGAAAGTGACACGTTAGGGAAGAATTGGAAACATGTGCTGGTGTCTGTACATGTCTGTGTCTGAGCGTGTATGTGTGCACACAGACACGTGCATAAACACTGAGGACAAGACTGAAGGATTCATCAACAGTCATAAAATATGGATCTGTGAATGCATTAGTAAAATATTGCCTATCAACATATAGTCATTGGGAGAAATTAAAGATATTGAGTGGAAAAGAAGAGAGGCAGAGAGAATATGTATAAGCTACTCTTGATAGACTCTTAGCCGTGAAAAAAAATAGGATCATAGCTAAATTTAATAAAATAAAAAGAGAGCTTTTATTCTTTCACATAGGAAAGACATGTTTATAGGGAACAAGTGGGGCAGCATGTAAAGAGAAAAACTTGGTGATGAAAGATTCCAAGCTTATGGCCAAATCTAGATTTTTGTTTTGCTTCTATTCGGTTTTCTTAAGTCCTTCTCTACTGTTTATTTCCTTAATGTATTAGTTTTGACCGTTAGCAAGTTACATAACCTTTCTAAAGTTTAATTTTCTCTACTGTGTAATTAAGAAAATAATAAAGCCTACTCACAAGAATGTTGTACGACTCAAATAAAATAGTACATGTGGAAATGCTTTGTAAACTACAAACCACCAGATGTAAGTTAATTATTGCTTTCATTGTTTAATGTTCTGAGTTATCTTTCTACTATTTCTTCTCTTTTTCAATAGTTCAGTATCTGTGCTTCTCCCAAATACACATTTCTAATTTTATTATTCATTGAATTTTACAGTTTGCTTCTATGAGATGACACGAGAAACACCATCCTACTTCTTGTGGCCCAATTTTCCGCATTTTATCTTCAAATCCTTCAGTCTCTTTCAAAGCCTTGCCTAGGCATCTTCAGATGCAAGGATTATTTTCTTATACCCCAATATGTATTTTATAAGGAAGAAAATTGCCAAGACTGTGGGTCTGAAATCTTACCCTGCTTACAATGTAAGAAGTTATTTTGTTGCAGCACTTCATGATGCTAGAAGAAGACGTAAGACCCCTGGGTCAGAGAGAGAGGACTTTATTAATCAAGTCACAGAAAATGTCATGTACCTCATGCTTTTATTGGCTCCCCTACCTTAGTTTTCATAGGGAAACATGAAAGGGCCAGGTGACCTTTGCACAAGCAGTGAGTTGAGTCATAGGAGAACTCCAGATTTAGGGAATCTGAATGTTTTATAATAGACAGTAAACAAACCTGCCTTTTGCTCAAAAGAGGGTCACAATCTGTGTCTCTCAAGGTTTTTCACTCCAAAAACATCCTGGAAATGATAGTTTGGAAAAAAAAAAAAGTAGTAGTGTGCACCTCTGCTTGTAAAACCTGCAGAAACATGAAAGAAACATTGAGAATTGTCTCCCAATAAGCTTTAATGGTCTTTACCACCATAATCAGTAGCCCAGAGGTTCATGAAAACACGTATTTTCCCACCAGGTTGCCTTTCAGTCCAAATAAAGCCAGATTCAGATTTGTGCCCAGAAGTCTCCTTCTCTTGGTCTCTAATTCCTCTTCTTTCCCTGTGCCCTACCATTAGGTTTTCCAATCCATCCTATTTGTGCCCTACTTTTCAAGCTAGGAGACTCACCTACTTTTCTATATTCATCCAGGGAGGATGAAGGGGAATCCATTTAGTTACAGCTATTTTAGAGTCTACCATGAAAAATAAGCTTAATTCTTACATTTTATTTTAAAAAGTAAGTCTCTAAAAACACATTTACACACACCCACAGACAGACACGCACCTTTTTCTTACAAGTAACAATCGCCATTAACTTATTTTTCAGTGCTTTATTATAGATTGAATACAGAAAGGAAGGATCTGGGAGAAGGGGACAGTAACTCCTCTTCAGAGTCTTCCCTTTTGTTGAATGCTTGGAGAACTCCTTGCAATTGAAAGAACGTGGAGGGTCCTGTCCCATGTCATAAGTGCCTTTGAAGCAGAATGTGTTACTATTTGAGTTTCTACAGCTGCCAAATGATAAATGACTTCTAGATTTTTTATGGCTTAGTTTCTTACTAGATTAGGTTAATACACTGTCCCTTGAAACCTGCGCTCAAACTAAAGACAGTTGGGAAATCAAAACTCACATGAAAAAAAAATCAGGAAAAGAGTAAAATGCTGGTAGCCACAGTTCTGACTTGGATAGGAGTCCTCCAGATGTTTACAAAATTCTGCCAAGTCTTTCTCGTTTATCATTTCCCTATGGATATGAGAGAGTAGTGGTGGTATTTTTAAAATTCTGCTAAATGAAAGTCTTTCTTTAGAAATTTACTCATAAAAGCTCTGCTTTAGTTAGAAGGTATTCAAGGAGGTAGCCTGTAATGAAAGGAATCCCGAAGAAAGCGTGGAACAAAGGATTTATTCTGATTATTGGTGGGATGTGATTTCATGTGATTACTGAAATATCCTATTACCAATATCAAATTAACCAGTTATGATGGCAAAGAAATACTGCATGCATTTTTTTAAACTTATGAGCCAGAATTATTTTAAATAAACCTTTCTGGGAAGGCACATTTTCCCTTCCACTCCCCTTGTATTCACTTCACCGGTGGCAGAACTTTAAAAAATTTAAACATCTTAAACATTTTGGGCTCTTTGCACCCTAATGATCTCCAGTCTCTTTTCTCTTCTTGGGTGTCAAAGATATCAGGTGTTACTCTCAGTGTCTCAGGGAAGTATTTCTGAAGCAGCAATAGCTGCTTCCACATTTACGAGGCACTATTATACGGTACACCTCCATTTAATATTAATGTCTGCCATTTTCAAAGCTGCTTTCTGGAGAAGGAAGCTTGCAGAATTCTTCTTTCTTCTTCTACTATTGGCTGCCATCACCATTATATTGAGTTCTCTGCTCATTTTCCTTGTATTACCTTATCTCCCAGTCTGATCTAAAAAGCATAGAGTTGAGAAGTAAAAAACAATACCATTAGTTTCAGAGTTCCTTAACATTATCCCTCAAAGACTCCATCTTGGAGAAACAGACATTCGTAAATTGATCACTGAGAAAATTCCACGTGTCTTGTAATTGTATGTTGCTTCAGTGTTTTTGAGTCCGAATTCCACATAAAATGAGAGCGTTCTTTCTCCTACTTTGTAGTTTCCCTTTCATCTGCTCTTTCAGGTCCTTGGGTATCTGAAAACTTTCAGTATCAAGAAAAAGTTTATACTTTGTGTTTGGCTCCTTTTCACTACAACCTGTAGGCTGAGACATTTGGAACTGCTCTCATGAGATTTTTGACCTCTAACTGACCGTGTATGTTTGCACAAAGGCACATAAGGGGAGCATGAGAAGATGCCAGTCAGTCTCTCCTGTAAGAGGTGAAGAATAGGTCAATACTTAAAAGAAGTTTGAATTGACCTTAATTAGCAACATTAGCCTGCTTACAGGTGCTGGGTCCACACGCACCATTTTTCTGACCCCTCGTTCTCCTCTGGCAACTACAGGAGCTTCTCAGTGCAGTTAGCCGAGGTGTGCATAACTTCATACATTCAGACCACTGAGAGTTGTGTCCATAATCTTTCTAGGGAAATGTGGACAGTAATGCCCAGAGATGAACTGAAGAATAATAGTCCTCTGAGACTGTCCAGAATTTTTCCTTTGTTAGCGCAGACACCTCGGACTCTTTACATTTTTCTCAGGGTCTTGTAAGTCAGGGGCTCCAAAGGACTCTGTTACAGGAAGCCCAGCCAGATCCAATAGGATAGCATTTTGTCTAGGAAAGAATCGCTTGAAACATAATTTACCAGCCTGTGCTGTGCATTCCCCCAGACTGCACTGGTATCGGTAGGTGTGGTGTCCTTTTGAAGTGGATCCCATAGTTTGCTCATGGTGTCATCTCTACTCATGAGGTGGGGTTTGGAAGTTCTCATTTCAGCCACCTAAAGTGTCCACTAACATCTTAGCTCTCAATTAGCCGTATCTTATGAGTTGATATATGATCCTTGCTTCTTCAACTGTTTCTGGTTTTGTCCTGGTTCTCCATAACCTCTGACTTTTCTTGATCTCCTTGAATTAATAAAAACCACAGAGATACCCAGACACCTTGGAGAGATTCGTGGCTGGCAGAGCTTGGTGCTAGGCCATATAATTGCTCCTACCAGGTCTTATTTGATTCTCAACTGGCTTTCTTTTCCTAAGCCCTCCTCTCTAGTGTATTTTGTAAAATCTTTCTAGTGCATCACAGAATTGCATATATTTTATCTTCTCTTGACCAGGTGATCATGAACTTAGCGTATTATCTCGACATTTCCTAATCTAATGAAAATTTGCTTTCTAAACTACTGGTAGCACAGAGGTCAGGATACAGAGATGCTGCCACTCTTCAGATTTCTCCAGATTCTCCTCCATATGTACATATTCATACACATACACACACACCCTCCACATAATATAGCCTGCTCCTAACTTTGGAGTGGAAACGGCATTTTCAAAGCTTATGTTTCTTCTTCAGGTTCACTGCAGAGTCCAAGATGTATCCGTCTTATCAGTGCCTTTCTCTTAAAATGCTCTGTGACTCTCTACTGTCAGTTTAATGCCACAGTGGAAGCTTCTGGAATTTTCTATAGTATGCTTGGATGTAGGTGTAACCATTCCACAGGTCAAAACTCCTGGGCAGTGCCTTCTCCAACTGTCCCCGTGCTGTTACTCCATACAATGTTTAAAGGGTCTTCAGAAATAGGCCACGTTTCACAAAGAATGTAATACCATTAGTATCTGATCAAAAACATACCTAGAGCACAGAGCATGAGAGAAAGCATTGGTTCATCTGTTCGGCCCTTTCGTCTCCTGTTTTCCTTCCTCTCTCTTTTTGTAGCCCTTTGCAGTGTCTTGATTCCATCCTGCCTGAGCCTCACTTGATCAAAGCTGGCAAGACCATTATTTTGGTGTCCTGTGTAGTCACGATCAGCTGTTATTCATGGCTTCATCCCATGAGGGCAAAAGATAGCTCATTGCAGACCTTGGGTCTATTTTACAGTATTCACAGTGGTGCACTTTTAAAGCTAGCCAAATGTGTACATGCTGATACTTATTATTACTCGGAACACAGCTTGGATGGCAAATTTAATATACTAACTAATAAAGAGCTTATCATGAGTTCATTTTGGTCACATTTTACTAAGTACCTATGCTTTCACTATACTAATGTATTTAATCCCCATGGCAACTCTGTGAGGCCAGCAATTATTTATGATTATCTCCATTTTACAGATGAGGAAATTGAAGCTCAGAGAAATTAAATAACTTGCCTAAGGTCATTAAATTATAGAGCCATGGTTCAAAACAGGTGGGCTGTGTCTTGGATCCATGCATTTAATCATTCTGCTATGTGATTCTTTATATGTTATCCTTTGGGTGATCATTAGTTTAAAAAACAAAGTATTGGGTTGGCCAAAAAGTTCGCTCAGTTTTTATCAGAACATCTTACGGGAAAACCCAGATGAACTTTTTGGCCAACCCAATATAAACAAACAAAATTGCTCTCCAACAGGAATGAGAATAAGAAGGGGAAAAATGAATAAAGGGATTAGGAAGTTCAAATTATTCATAAAGGATACACGTTTGCTATGACTTAAGACAAAATATAAAATATGATATTTCTTGGAGGCTGCTGGGCTGAGAAGTGAATCATTTTCAAAGTGTTTTCAGTACACCTTCTAAGGGAGCTTTGAGAGTTCCGATGGGCAGGAAGTTGAAGTCACTTTGAAAGCAGTAAGAAACTCATGAAAAAATCAGAGATTATGGGCAGAAGCTTCAGTGAAGCAGGTATATTTCTCTAGGGCAGAGTCCATTTCCAGGTTTTAGTAGGAATCCAAAGGTTGATGGGGTCCGCCAAGTTGTTTGAGTAAGCATTTAACACCTTGGCTCCTTTTTAGTGCAAATTTAACTCTACTGTTCTGTGTAAGCCCTGAGCAGTGTAGGCAAAATCAAATAGGCTGCCTCAGGCAGTGGCAGTAACAAGAAATGCTGCCAGGTATAATCCAGTAAGTGGGCAAAGGGAAGTTTGCAATTGGAGAGTTAATGCAATTGACAAAAATGAAATGAATTAGACAGGAAGCCCAGGCTACCTCTGTATTTGTGTTCCTTCTGTCCTCTACCTCACAGTCTATCCTTTGTTGCTATAATGTAGAGGTAAGAATTCAGTTATGTTTTTGTTTTCCATAGGTAGGAATTCAGTTATACTTTTGTTTTGAATAGAGAGTTAATTTTAGGGAAAGAAGAAATTGCCTAGATCATTTATTTAAATTGTGAACCCTTTAAAAAGTACTTTTGGAGAGTGGGGGCACTGCCTTATTAGGCAGTAGCCAGTGATTAGCCTAGTATATCTGAAACACCATCCTCCTCTAGAGAGGAGCTCTTCAGTTCAAGCCAGTGGGGTGCCTTGTATTTCCCACCACCTAGGAACACATGAAGAACAACAGCTGAATGAATGCTCTGTAATGTCTCTGCTCACCTGGTACATAATTTTCTTAGTTTGTCTCCAATTTATATGTCCATCAAACAAGGTGTTTCTGTTGGGACTAATCCATATGGAATGGGTCATTTATTATGAGCATTGAAAAGTTTAAAATTATGATTTTGTAATCAATAAAAATAGAGCCCTAAATGATATTTTTATATAACTTTGTAATGTGATCTTAAATGACACATACTAAATCAATTTAGTAGTTTAAAAAATGGTAGGTATAAATGAACTTAATGTGTCTTCCATATATACAAATTTCTCCAAGTCGAGGCTAATGAAGAAACTTTTGAGGATCTTAATAATTTTTTTAGCCATATAATGTAACATTCTGAATGCTGATCAGTAATGAACATATTTTGCTACTAATTTTCTTTTCCAAAATAACTAAATTTGATCTGTCTCTCACCCTCTCATTTTCTCAGCCTGTATTGCCTCTTCATTCTATTTCATTTCTATTTTCTTCCCTTGAACACTATTTTTCTTTATCATAATCCTGAGAGAGAAAATTAGTATCCTAGAAAAAATTAACTATCCTAATTGTCAAAAACAAGATTATTGTATTCTCTGATATGGAATTTTACTTCATTTATCACTTGCTGCTTATTTAGGGAGAAAAAAAAATGAAGAGAAAAAGATTGTGCAACTAAAAGAAAAGTCGGTGAGGTTACAGGTTATGCTAATATAGACTAAGGAGTAAGAACAATTAAATAAATTAAAATTTATTTTTAAAAGCCATATACATATTCTTTGCAGGTAATCTTGTAGAATATGGAGAAACAGAAAATTTTAATACCTTTAGTTTCACTTCCTTCTTGATTGTTAATCAGTTATTTTTGTGAGAGTTGTTTGTTGGGGATAATTGATTTTAAACATCACTTTTTTTTTCTCAGTTTAGAAAATAATCATAGATTTTTAAATTTATCTCTGATGTTGTATAGTATTGTCAACTTTTTACATTTTCTCAGTTGAAATTAACTAAAATATAAAATCTTCAGTGTCCTTATGATTTTTTACCAAGATGTTATAATAACTATATTTCTCCCCCTAAAGGCTAATTTCTGATGCAACAAAAGTATCCTATATTCAGTACACCACAGAGATAAATTTTTTTGAGAAAACACTTTAAAAATCTGCTGGTTTAGGAATAAAAAGTTGTAATTGAGGATATAAGAAATGAGAATCAATTAAAAATCAAATGTTGTAGCTTATCTACATATTTCAGTATTCTATCCATTAATTTAGTTATTTCTTTGTCCTAGGTAATTTAACTTTAATTTGTACTGAGATCGCACTGCTTCCTCAATCATAGTTTTTGAACAGGTTTTTTTTTTTTTTTTTTCCCCACGTTTCTTTCTTTGAATGTACAAAGATATTTTAGGCTCTCTGTGCTTGTATGAAGTATAAGTAGATATAAATTTAATTCTTAAATTATGAGATGAATTGTTCACAATTGTCCACAAAAAATGAATCGGTTTATCTAAGGAAGAAATGGAAAATTTTATCTGAGCCAAATTGAGGGTTATAACCTGGGAGCAGCATCTTAGAAAGCTCTGAGAACTGTTCTACCCATTAGAAGTCAAAGCACAGTTATATGAGATTTTTGAAAAAGAGGGCTGTATGTTAAATGATGTATTATTGACAGTGTACACAATCCAGATCTGCAAGTACAAAGTGGTGAGCCCTTACAAGATCAAGAAGGAATGTTATCTTTTAAGGAGTTGTTTTGTTGATGCTAGGAGAATGTTGTTCTTTATGATTGAGCAGGTATTTCTGCCCATGGGGAGGTTTGGTCAGTGCATAATACAGATGCACAATGCACAGTAGTGGGGAGAGAGGAGGTTAAAGGGCAGAGAAATATTTTTTATGTTTAAATATTTTTACATTTTGCCATAAAATATGAATTTTATTTCACACGATAAAATATATAAATTGGCTTAAATCCTTGGTGAATTCAGCTAAGTATAGATTGCATCATCCAACTATACTTAAAATATTGAGTAGAAAAATATTATAGTTGAAGACATCCTTGACTTCTGAGATGCAAGAAAAGTCTTCGTAGAAATAAACCTTCATAATCAGAACGTCAAGTCTTTAATTTGTGATTCTGTGCTTGTACAAATGATTGTAGAAGGCTCTGATACTTGTATCTGTCATTTAGTAGTTTATACTTACCCTTTCATAAGCTCCCTTACCTCATCCTGTAGTCTCTCACCTATTTAATCATTCTTTATCTGTGAAGGGCAACAGAATCTGCCATCCCCGAATATACCTCTTTGACATAAGTATGACCTTGAGCTGGTTATTTTTAAGAAACTACAGATAAAGGAGAAGCTCTGAAAACCAAGTTAAAGTTACCATTTTGTAAGAGACATTTACAAGAGAAATCTTCATTTGTAAAGTCATCTCCCTCTGACCAGGAAGAGGAGGATGACCAATTCTCTAAAAACCCTTGTCAGTGGAGAAGGCACCAACTTAAATCTGAATAAGAAATATACCCTTCTTTATTGTGCTTGTCGTGGTAACCTCCCAGAACTGGCCTCCCCTACCTCAACATCTTTCTTTTGTCTTTAGCGTGGAATGGTATTTAAGGTGATGGCTTGGGTCATTTTGGAGAGTTACTCAGTTTTCCTGGGTATCTCACCTATATACAGGATGTATACAGGTTATTTAAATTTTGTTTGTTTCTTGGAAATGTTTTTTAGATTGTCAATAAAGTTCCATCATTTAAGTTAGCAAAACTGAAGTTTTAAGTTACCAAAAAGATTTGGAAGCTATTTTTAAGCATGCATACCCTAAAACATAATTATTGCAAAAGGTTTACTTAAAAACTCTTAATCCTACTTACATCTATCTAAATCACTTGCTTCCAACAATTGTGTTTAGATTACTCATGAAAACTTCATGAGACATTAGACAAAGTCAGCCATCATCTCAAGCTAATTTTCTTGCTGAAAAATTTTGTAAAATATGTAATATGAATTTGTTTGACTAGTAAACTCAGGCAGAATAAAAGTTGTATGCATTGTATTTAAAGCTTATAACTCTGAAGACACACCTATTTTAATTAAGCCAGCAAACGTCAACTAGCTTTTATTTATCAAAGATTATCCCAGATCACATGAATTTGAAAAACATTTGGGTTAGTTTCTATATTTCTGAGCATTTTAGAATATCCCCAATCCTTATAAATGCTTGCCTTTGACCCAACTAAATTAATATTGGCAACACCATCCAGTGGTAGAAAAATAACACATATCTACATGTACATATATAGACACAAATAAGCATCTAGACAGACACAGAGATCTTGTATAGTTACTAATATTTGTGGAAAAGATTTTTTCACTTGCCCAATTTCCAAATATTCTCTCTCTCTTTTTTTTTTTTCCTCTTTTTGATGAGAAACAGTTTCCTAAAATTTCCATTTCAAAGAATGGCTCTTAGGTCCTAGAGAACAGGCAGGTGTAGAAAATCTAAATCACAAAAGCACAGAGAAAGTATCCAAGTTTTTTGTTTTTTAGTTTTTTCCCCCATGATGGAGTTTTGAGGTATATTTGCCTATTATCAGAGGTCTAGAGTACTTACTGTTTAATTTTTTTTTTTCTTTTTAAGTGTGGAACAATTCTGTTTCTAATCTCCCATACCTCTAGGCATTTTCAGCTCAATAAGGGGAGGTTTGGATCTTGGTAGGGCTTTGAATTGCCTGTGGAGCCACACCTTTGGCCTTGTGGAGATTTGCCAGACAGGATGGTTACTTCCAAATTCTCAAAGAATTGGATCACAGACTGAATATCAAGGGCCCACCCACCCACCAACTAAATTATCTTCAATTTTCTTTATTATATCATGTAGAAGATTTCCAGCTAAGATGGAAACCAAAAGATTTATGCATTTGTAAATTCTGGATAAAGCATTCTAACAAAGGCTTTGGATGTTCTTTTTCTGAGTACATGAAGTCAATCTTAGACCAATTCACTTTAGGGGGGAAAGCCTCTAATATGGTTTCTATCCAGCCTTGAATATCAGCCTCCAGCATCTGTACCACACTGTGTGGTCTCAGGCAGTTTTGTTGGTTCCCTTTAACATGTCCAATTAATATTGCTTAGATTTACATGCCTTCTGTTTTGCAATATTAGATAAAGGGTACATTCTCCGGTGAGCTACAGTGTTCATTCCCATAACACAATCATGTAGAAGAGACACAACTACTTCACATAATCTTGTTCAAATAGACCATGTTTTCTTACTGTCCATGAAAAATTTATCAGTGGGTCTAAGAAAGAAGTGGAAAATTTTATTTGAGCCAAATTGAGGATTATAACCTAGCAGCAGAATGCTCTGAGAGCTGTTCTACCAATTATAAGTCAAAGCAAAGTTATATATGATTTTTGTAACAGAGGGCTATACATTAAGTGACATATTATTGACAGTTTACACAATGCAAATCTGCAAGTACAAACTGATGGGTCATGGTGACCCCTTACAAGAACCAGAAGGAATGTTATTTTTTAAGGGGTTGTCTGCTTGGCGCTAGGAGAATGTTGTTCTCCGTGGTTGAACAGGTATTTCTGCTGATGGGGAGATCGGGTTGATGCATAATGCAGATACACAAGGCACAGCGGAGGGAAGAGAGGGGGCCAAAGGCAGAGGCAAAATTTTTATGTTTAAATTTTTCATGTTTTGCCATAATATATGAATTTTATTTTACAGTACAAACTTTGACCTTAGTTCCATCAACTCTTACATCCTAATTATACAAATACAGTTAGGACTTCATCAACAGGTTTTGGTTTTACATACTGAGTAGGAGGAGTGCTCCTGGCCAGACGTAATATCCGTTTCCATAAAGCATTCAGGTAAAGTTGACAAAATTCTTTATAGAAAGCCTGTTTAAACATTGCAATTTTTAGGATCCTATCAAAGCTTACATTTCCATAGCGTTTCAGTCTAATTGTTGCCCACATCAGGGCTTCACCAGTGGCTTTTGTGTCACAGTGCATGAGTTTCCTGTAGAGTCCAGGAAACTCTTTTTTCTTTACCTCATGACCATTTTACTCTTCTATAAAAAGCTTTGGGTATTCAGTAAGGAACTGAACCAAGGGACCTTGGCCCTTTTGTCAGTCTTGACTCATCTGCCTAAATACTGACCCAAATGGTTGCTTTCTACCTTCCAGTTTTTAAATTTCTTCAAGCTTGGGTAAATAGAGTGGACTAGAGTGGACTAGTTTGGGGCCCTTTAATGTTGGCAGACCAGCAGGAGGTCCCTTTTGGCCCACTCGACCTTTGATTTTCTTGTATCAAAACCTTTGTTGTAACCCCATTAGTGTCAGTTTTATTTAACCAGTTCTTAAAACAATCTAAAGATGTCTACACTACTGGGATGAGTCCTCTTATTCTCCTCTTTCTGTTTCAACTTTGTTTTACCCCAATCAGTATTCAATTTATTCACTTTATTCTTTAATTATCATTTAAAAATTTCCACCCTGTTGGGGAGAGTCCCTTTACTTTCCCCTTGGCCTCATCTTATTCTTTTGTTAATTAACTTAATGTTTTTATTCGCATTTGTAAGACCCATGAGGGGAAGCTGAGACAGCAAGTTTAATAAAGTTTCCCAAACTGTTTTTCGGTTTTGCAACAAGAAGATTATTTGAGGTGCTCCTGCGAAAGGGACCCCTAATTACAGCATTTACCCTGTGACCCAGGTAGTGAGCTCTTGGTTCTATATCAACCTAAACATGCTCTTCTGCTCTGTGACACTCAACACCGAAGACTCGGATCCCAAACTAGTGAGAGCTGTCCCTTGAACAACACAGCTTTGAACTGCATGACTCCACTTCTTGCAGATTTTTTTCAATGAAGATGTATAATAGTACTACAGAATCTGTAGTAGATTGAATCCATGAATGCAGAACCACAAGTACTGAGGGATAACTGTAAAGTTATACGTGGATTTTCAACTGTGTGGGTGGTTGGCGCCTCTAAACCCTGCATTGTTCAACAATCAGCTGCCCCCTCATAATCCATTTCAGTAAAGGTTCCTCAGGAAGCTGATGATATTGATCTACAAAATGAAACGACTCCTCCACACTATACCTTCTGATTTCAGTAGTTTTCTGAAGATCTGCTGCTGTGCAGGGGACCTGAATTATTTGCAGTGGGGATCCAGGATACATCTGCAGAGGACATTGCACAGAAATGTCTGAAGTTGGAGAGCCTGATTACAGAGGCTTGGGAAGTAGGTGTGTTACTGAACTCAGGCTTGCCTGCTTGCAGCTCAGAAGCCAATAGTCAAGAGGCAGGTGTTGGGCTGAAAGGAAAGATTGCTTTATTCAAGAGACCAGCAACCTGGGGAGAAGGTAGACTCATGTCCAAAAACCAACTCTGAGCCTTCTGCTCGACCATGAACATTTTTAAAGGGAGAATCATTTGGGGAGGGGTCAGAGTCTTTGTTATCTTCCACTGTGTGCAGGCTTTCTTCTGATTGGTTGGTGGTGAGGTAACATGGTGGTGCTCCAGGAATCTTGTGTTCAACCTGAAGTTACCATCCTCCACCTGGGTGGGGGCCTTAGTTCCTACTGAAGAATTCAAAGATATTGGTATGCATAGTCCTTGAGGAGGAACCAGAACCCTGCCCCACAACTGCACTATTTGTTTTTGCACTGCTCCTTCTTTGTGTCTACATTCCCTCCCTTCCCTGATTAGAGACTGTTAGAATTTGTCCTTTGGGACCCTGGGAAGGTCAAGGAAGCTGAGTGAAGTTTATTTCCTACAAACCAGAGACGGGGACATGGAAAGAATTTGTACCTGGGAGAGTCCCACAGGGTCCTGCTCCTTTTAAAGAGGAGTGGTAAGAAACAGCAAAGCAAGACCTACTGCTTGTCCCAGTGCTTCTGCTAAATTCATCTCCCAGCTTTCATTATTTATATGACTAACCTGTATGTACAGGACCTGGAGATTAAACCCAGAGAGCTTTCTGTAAATCTTGTAAGAGAAGGGAAGCTAAAAGAAGCAGATGGAGCAAGATTTTGAGAATGGAATTTACATTGGATATAGACCTTAATTTTTATTCTAAGTCCAATTTCTGTTCTTTCATTTTATTAAGGATCTCTGAAGGCCAGCTGTTATACTTCTTTGTGTCCTCTTTCCAATTTGATCTTTCATAGGTACTAATAGAACAATTGTTTAGGATGAGAGCACTCTAAAAATTGTTTTAAAATGTTCCTATCCAAAAGATCCATTGTCTGCCCATTGATGAATAAGTTCTATTAATATCAACAGTGATTTAGACTAATGTGCCTTTTTGTCGCTTGACTAAGGGTGTAAGAGGCAAACCACAAGAAGAGTACAGCCCTCACAAGATTCAGAAAGTCACTCCCAAAGTTAGCCTAAGAAAGCAAGGACTTTCCTTGTCACAGGTGGTAAGAATTGTGTAGTGCAAACAGTATCTCCAGGTTCCCAGAAGAATGTGAGATGCCTCCAGCAACAGACCCACTAATCTGTGACATTGTATAGGTGATACCTGAGTGGGACTTTTCCAGGACTAAGAAGACAATAAATGTTGAGATGACAAAGGCCCGTTATGGACTGGAACCCCCTTATGACAACTCCTTCCTGCCCGGAGAGCTGTCATGGCTGGACAAAGAGAATGCTGCTTACTGAAACCACAGCCTATTTGGCTGTCCACCAAATGCATGGCAGTACATGCGTGCTCTGGTTGGTGGAGACCAGAGAGAATATTAGCACTGGTAACAAAACCAATCTATCAGGACATAAAACAAGATGAAAGGAAAGCCTCATCAGACCTGTGGTTTTCTTCCTTATACCAATGCATACAAAACAATGACCATCTCTGGGCCATCAATAGAAAACAAGAGTACTCATAAGAAGTTATTACCAAAGTTGCTATACCCAAGTAGTTTCATGATTATTTTCTCCTGCTATTCTAAATGTAGAAAAAGGAAAGGACTGCCACTTCCATCAGACGCTATAGGCAGAGATTTCTGATTCTAACATCTTAAGAATTCTTACCTTTTCTGGCGTTTGTCAGAGGTTCCAGGACCTCTCAGCTACAGTAGTTTTGGAGCAGGCCGTGTCTGGGCAGTAAAAATCCCTTTGTGAGTTGCCAGCTTCAGGGATGAAAACTTTTTCCTTCTCTTTTAGATTCTTTGGCTGGTCTAATAATTAACTTGATATAAGACAGATTAATGGGAGAGAAGCAAACAAAAGTTTAATAACATGGTCACCTTCTATACACATGGGAGACACCCAGGAAAACTGAATAAATCTCTGAAATGGCTGAAGCCACTGCCTTAAATAGTATCTTCAGCTAAAGATAGAAGATGTTGGGAGTGGAGAGTCAGTTATGGGAGGTGTACTGGGAAAAACACAGTAAAACAAGGGTAAGATTGTTTTGCAGATTTAAGTTGATGCCTTCTCCATTGATAACAGTTTCTAGAGATTTGGTCATCCTCCTTTTCCGGGTGAAGGAGAACACCCTTATACATGGAAGTTTCTCTTATAACTATAATTTTTTTTGTTATAGAAAAGTAACGTATTCAGTTTTCAGAGCTTCATTTATGTCTACTGTTTCTTAAAAACAGCCACCTTAAAATAATCACTATGCCAAAGAGGCACATATTTTGTTCCTATTCACTTACCTTCTAAAACTCAACTTTCATTTCCTTTGAATGAAATGTGACAGTGACTTCCAGATATATATTTCTAACCCAATCCTCTCCTCTCAACTTCAGCTCTAAATACACAGCTGTCTAGTTGACATCTTCAATAGGATATCTCCTTGACATTTCACATTTAACAGATCTAAAATTGAATTCTTGATTCCCTCCTGTTCCATCAAAATAAAATAAAAATTAAAACACAATTCTGTTACTCCATTCGGTTGTTTGCATTTTGAATTTGTGCTATTATGATTTCATAACTTTGGAATTCACAGATATATTTCCAACTTTTAAACATAGCATTTAACACACAATGGGCACTCAATAAATATGAATCTAATGAATTAAACTTAAGAGAGAGAAAATTGCTCTAGTCTGTATATATAGAAAGGAACATGATACACTACTCAAATAAACAAAAGTAAACTTTTGATACAAAAATAAACTTTTCTGATTTTAAGGTTCCCCTCTTCCTATTCATGGGTGTGTTATTGACTTTGATGTGAAGACTGTGAACCAACTTTTTTTTTTTTTTTTAATTTCCAAGTAATTGTCTATAGGCAGGCTTTTTTGGGATCTGGTTGAATATGTTCACAGAGAGTACAGAGAGTTTAACGTACTTATTGCAAATACATGAGATGTTTCTGAAAAACCTAGTCTGAGATTATAAATATGAAATTTGGGTCAAAAAGTATTCAGTGGACTCACTGAAATTTTCCAGGTCTAGGTTGATTTAACAACAGAGCCACACTTTGTTTTAGACTTTTCAAAGTTCTAGTTCTGAGAAAATCTCTCTGTTAATTTTAGATTAACTTTGCTAGAGTGTCTTGCCTTAAACCCAGCAGAAAAGTCATATCAAGCAGGGAGCACTAACCCCCATAGCATTTCATACACAGTCCACTCACATTAAACATTCTCCAACTGTCCACCCAATGGTCAACCGTAAGTTCATTAAGAATATTTGCTTCTTTCTTGTGCTTATCTTTGAATTGAAATATCTTGAATTTTTCAACAAGCCTATTTACTACGACTTTACCTAATTGAAAACCATTTATGATAAACAGTATTTCCTGATTATACGTGCAGTTAAAATTTTTTTTTTGAAATGTTTTAAAATGCCCAACCCAAGGGAATTTTTCCAAGTGTTATAATATCAGGCATTGCAAAATACCACTGCCAAGTTTTTTTGGTTTTGTTTTATTTTAGGATTTTAGCACTTATTGGACTAGATTGTAAAGATAGCCAACTCTAAGTTGAAATAAAGTGTGGTATAAGGAATTTGGAAAACAATGTAACATTACTATATCCCAATGTTATATAATACAAGATTGCCTGCTATTATTATACTAATATTATATTATTATTATACTATTATTATACTAAAGGGGTAGGATTTTCTGGATGGTGTTTAAAAAAAGGGCAAATTTTACCTGGGTTTAAAAGGTTTTTTGCTGATCCAGAATCTCTGTTGTTTATAGTGAAGGTGACCAAGCATTCCCTAAAGCATAAAAAATCATTAGATGATGGATGATTGAAGGCTACTAGGTAATTTCTGCAATGAACCGGCATTGTGTTTAAAGGGTGAAAAAAAAGTTTGGTAACTTCTACCTCTGTTCTTCCTATCTTCTCTTTCTTCTTTTTCTACCTTTCTTTCTTCCCCACAAGATCCCCAAACATTGTATGGGGTGAGGGAGGAGGGTTTTCTCTCCGAATATTTCAACCTGTCCTAATTTCTGTCTTTTCAGAAGTTACACCATTTATTGGTTATACCATTCATTTCAGTCTTCATTTAATGACTTAACCTAACATGTTTATATACTTTTTTAAAACTCTTAAGGCATATGTTATAGTGGTTAAGAATGTGGTCTTAGAATTAAACTACTTAAGTTTGAATTTTGATTTATAAACTAAGCAACTTTGGACAAATTGCTCCATTTCTGTTCCTCAGCTTCCTCATCTGTAAAATGTGGATAATTATAGTATATATGTCATAGGGACATAGTGCTAGTAAGTTATGTCCATGCATCCCCCTTTTGTATCATATATACTAGGTACTCTGTATGTGTTAGAAAAATGGAAGATATTGGTCAAAATAAATCAAATATGGAAAGTGAATGAATCCTTTGCATCTGGAAATGATAGGGAATGGAATAAGGGAAACCGAGAGAAAAAGTGGACAGAGGTATAGCATAAGGAAAGAGCAAATATCCTAATGATTAGATGCAATCAGTTCTTTTAATGAATAATTAAATATTTGCTACTTTTATATTCACTTTTAATCTGCATTAGAACTATGCCTGTTTTTGTAATAGGCACTTGTCTGACTTTTTGTTCTGCACATCCTTACAATACCATCATCTTAGTTGTTTTCTCTGTCCCTAGTATAGAACCATCCCTAAGATTTTGAGCGTACTGTAGTCTGAATATACTTTCAGCAACATTCACATGCTATTGTCTTTATCGTCATTCCCTTCTCACTTGCAAAGTGGAAACTTCCACTTGACAATTAAAAGTTGAATTTTGAATCCTGACTGATATAATAACTGGACTGGAGGCAGTTGTATTCTTTAGTTCTTTTTCTTACCAAACAGCTATTGCCTCTGCTTCTATTTCCCTTATGTTGCAGCTATTTTATAGTTCCTTTCTTCATATTCTCTACTCACAGCCTTACCCAGAGGTTTTCCGACACTGTGGCAAGAGGGCAGGAGGCAGGATGGAAGGGGGCACCTGCAGGCGTCTAATGGGCTAAGTTTCTCCACGCTGCTGGGGAGCATAGGAGGCCACCCCGCCTGGCTCTCTATTGCTCTCCTTTGATGTAGGCAGGTTGGCATTCTCATCATAGCCTGCTGGTTCCAGATTCTAGAACCGTGTGAGTTAGAGGGGGCAGAGTTAAATGTTTGAATTAATAAAGAATAGAAATTGGACCACCCCTGATTTAGCCATTTTATTTTTATTTCTGGAAAATACCTTTAAACTACTTTCAATAGTCCCTTGTAGAAGGATTGTGACAATGGCCCAATTTCCCTTGATATTTTTGAAATAAGTGTGCTTAGTTGTTAAGGGCCGCCCTTCAATGAGCCTATAGAGGTTTCAGGCTCTTAAGAATTCATGTTCTAACCTTCTGGAACATTGGTATTATCACAGTTTCCTAGTAGAAGTCACGATTTGAATACCCAAGAGAAAATCTGGAGTTTTTCCCAGTTGGTATCTGGGTTGCTTTCTCTTATATTAGCACATAGTAGAGCAATTCAGAATTAGACTTGGCAGATACATGTGACGCCTACTGATTTTTTAATTGTTGTTGTTACCAGAATTGATTCTTGCTGTCAGCATCATGCCATGATTTGTGTGCTTCTGCATGCACATGTACATTTGTGTTATTATATTTCACTGGGGAAGTGATTAAAAATAGACTTTACTTTGTACTATAACATTATTTAACATTATTATCAATATCTGTGGCAAGGATATGGGAATAGACACTAAGTAGACAATTGGTTTTGACAATATAATCTAAACATTGTGTCATTTATGCTTATTTTAAATGAAAACATCTATTTCCCTGGAAAGAAGAAAAAAACGCATGTTAATTAACATATCTACTTCTGATTCAAATTGTAAAATCAGTATATTACTGTAGAAGCATAGATATTAGATACCTCAAAAAAGAACATTTTTTTTAAATTTTGCAAACCAAAATCTAATATGTATTCAGTTTTTTTGTTACTAATCTCTCGATCATTTTTGTTGTAGTTATTCCCTTAGAAGCTTTTATGTTTTTATATTTGGTTGGTTGATTTTTTTAAAATACAATAATAATGTCTGACTAGGTAACCTTTTTAAACTAAAGCTAAATATTATACCTGGGCTTTTTGTAATTAATTTCTTTTCCTGCTATAGCTACACTAGTATTATGATTGACAAGACTTGCAACATTTACTAGACTATGAGATGCAGTCTTAGTGGGACAAATAATTTAAAATACCTCAATGGCATTTAGTCTTATATATGTATGTGTGTGGGAGATGCAGCTGTAAACCAGTATCTTCAGAAGTGAAAGTCACAATCCCTGAGAGAGATTATAATCAGAATAAACTTGAAGATGAACTTCACGATACTCTTAGCCCTTAGGTATTTTCTGAAATCTCAAAAATTAGAACTAGGTCTGAACTTTAGCAGGGATTTGAAATGAGGAAAATAAAAAAGCAAGTATTGATGCACAATATGAAAAGGAGTGTATTACAGACAGAATACTGTGTCAATAGTCTGTGAGCTTTTCTGTATTGTGTCCCAGCAACATAGAACACAAAGTCATACTTTTCAGGAGTTCGTCCCTGAATGATAATTGCATAAATATGTCAGGTTACCTAGAGGGCATTGTTGATGCAGAGGTTTTTTTATTTGTTTTTTTTGCAAACATTATTATTGTAAGCAATGTTGGTTCAGAAGTTTCTTCATTTGTTTTTTGTGTGTTTCTCTTTGCTATTACAATAAAAGAATTCACAGAGAATGCAGGTATCATCCTATGTAAAAAAGTATGTTATGTCCTTTGCTTGCATTATTTTATTTAATCTTTAAACTTAGAAGATAGTTTTATTTATACTATTTTTCAGACTGATAAGATTATGGTTTAGAGAGGTGGCACAGCTTTACCATGCAGTGAGAAGTGGAACGTGGGTCTGTCTGATTAAATAGTCTATGCTTTTTTTTCACTTGCTGTTCTAACAAGTGGTCACAATTCCTTCTGCCTTACAACAAGTAGAGACCACAAACAATGACCAAAGATAGTTTCAATAACTTCCAACCATCAACATGGATAAGAGCTCAGAAAAACTTGGGGCAAAATGGCAGTCTGGTGGAGAATGAAAAGGAACAGAAAGATAATTCCTAATAATCATGAAGAGGGACTTTGTTGCCCTTATCTACAGATAGAGAATACAACTATAACAGCCTACAATGCAAGCCTTTTATGTTTAAAATCTGCATCTTTCTTCTTCAGTTTAACCCGAGGTTATATTTTATCCGTTTCCTGGTGTCCAATAAGTCTGGTCCAGGGACTTGTCTCTCACAACGTGTTCCCAATAGCTTCCTTTCTTTTCGTGATTGTACACAGTCTGTGATCCCATGACTCCTTTTTGTGTCACTGTTGATAGAGGAGATAACGAAGGGAAGGAGGAAGGAGTGGTGGGCCTGGCTGGTGGGTAGTGCTGTGGTTTGAAGTCCTTCAACCCCCAAGAATAAAGCCAGGCGATTGGGTATCCAAGAAAACCTCTCCCAGAGATTGGGATGCTGAAAGAAGAGATTAAGACATTTCTCTCTCTGTTGGGATCCTGTTTTAGGCAGAAGGTTTGGTTATGTGCCAGACACCTACCTACGTAAGAGGAAAAACAATCACGTGAAATGAGTGGCTGGAAGAAGTGAGGCAGACGTGGGGCAACCTGTACCTCATCTTTTGGCATGCCAGGGAGGTGTGTTTCCCATGGGTTAAATGGATTTAGTGAAAGCTGGCCAGGCTTGAGTTATTTTGGACCTGTCATACCCCAGAGGGATGCCTGCTGGTAAGGGGACCTTGGAGCAAGAACTTGACTAGCTCAGGGTGGGAAGAGAGGATGAACTGGAGGCAGCAGTGCAGGGGAATGTGCGGTGGGAATGGTGATTTCATACCTGCTAGGGAAACTGTGGCCCCTGCCTGCCCGGCAGTGAATGACAATCAGCAGGCCTAGTCGGATAGGCAGCTGCAATCAAGATGGAAACAAGGAAGCAACAAAGAAAACAAAACAAAAATGCATCCCCGCCTTCCAAATTCCTTCATTTTCTGGTTATAACCCTTTGTATTTATTTATAGTTAATAATATTTCATGTGTAATTCATAATGTTTCATTTAAAATAATGTAGAACATCAGGAAAAATGGTAAATATGAAGACTAGAGAAATTACAAATACTGTGATTGAAATGCCAGAATAAAAGAGCAGAAGAAATCATAAACATTAATTATGTATTAGAATATGCCTTTCTGAGCTGAAGGACATAAGTCTACTGACCAAAGGGGTTAATAGAGTTAATAAAAAGAAACACTTACCTAGAATACTCTCATTATTTTTAAGGTTTACTTTTTATTATTTATTTATTTATTTATTTTTGGCTACATTGGGTCTTTGTTGCTGCACACAGACTTTCTTTAGTTGCGGAGAGTGGGGCTACTCTTTGTTGCAGTGCATGGGCTTCTCATTGCAGTGTCTTCTCTTCTTGAGGAGCAAAGGTCCTAGGCACGGGGGCTTCAGTAGTTGTGGCTCATGGGCTCTAGAGCATAGACTCAGTAGTTGTGGTGCACAGGCTTAGTTGCCCTGTAGGATGTGGGATCTTCCCAGATCAGGGAGCGAACCCATGTCCCCTGTATTGGCCACCAGGGAGGTCCCAGGCAGGTGATTTCTAAGTAAAAGTTTGATCTGGTTTCAGATTTCCCTCTTCAGAACCAATTTTCAGAAGAAAATAAAGTTACGTTAGTTAAATGTTGAGTGGAGAAGGGCTCTAAAATTCCAAACCCAACCACAGTTCCACTCATAAATGAATACAACAGAGACGAATACCCAAACATTTATACAGGATTTTGTGTTCTTGAAATCAGTTGGTCCTTATTAATCAAAATAGTATTACTTGAAGAAATTCTTACTGTTGAGACTATTTTGAGCCACAATAATACAAATCCTGGCTCAAAGTGGCTACAATACATGTATGCCTATATTTTTTCTATGTCATCTCTCTCTCTCACTGCTTTTCATTTATGTGATAGCTTGGTATTCCCAAAAGCAATCCTGGCTGGGAAGGTTCGGGAACTATGCCTGTCAGGGGTACTAAATATGAGAGTAGTTTTCCCATTACAATTGAAGCAGAAATTAAATGTTGCATTATTTACATCTGCTTGTCTATATTTCTCTTCCTCTCCCACAAAGGCTTGCTAAAGGAAATAGCTGGAGGTAAGAAACACTGAACGTATTAGAAATTCAGAGAGTCAAGGTCCTTGGAATAGTTCCCATTATTAATAAAATTATCATATGCTTCTCAGAAGTCTTTGAACACTTTAAATATGGCATTGCAAAAGTAAGAGAACAGTTTGCTTTGGCTTTGAGCATCAGTTCTCAAGATTTCATGAGCTTTGTTTTCTTATTTTTAGATCATACTTGATATATCACTGTGTTTGTTTTTCTCCTTGGTTTGGATCATGCGTCCTCAAAGCTGTATTTACTAGAGGGGAAGAAATTGCCATCGAATCTGAGTTGTGGATTAGGGATAAAAGGAAACTGAGATGGGAGAAGCACTTCCTGATGCTGCAGAATTGTTAAGGTGCAATTTCACAGGGCTAAATTTAACCTAACCAAGCACACATGGTATTTTAGTTGTTGAAATCGTATTGCTTGAAAAATGAGTTTTTAATACCAAGAATAGTTCACATGTGGGAGCTGAGAGAACTAATAGAGCGAAGAGGGTTGAAAGATTGAAGCCTGGAGTATGTGACAAGATAAATTCCAACCAAAATGTGAAAGTGGGATAATTTATCTGGAACCCAGGGAACACTAGGCTAGAATATTCTACAGATATTTTTAATTTTCAGAATTCATTATGCTAATATTTCTACATGCGCAGTGATTTAATATTAAAGGATGGATGTTGTTTTAGAGGAGCCAATATTTAAAACTATGTATTGTTCTTACTATGTAAGTCAGTTATAATTCTTTATAACTGAACACTGAGAATAATTTAAATATTATTAAAATTGCCCGTACTATTTTTTTTAATTGAAGTATAGTTGATTTACAGTGTTGTGTTAGTTTCAGGTGTACAGCAAAGTGATTCACTTATACATACATATATATCTATTTTTTTCCCCAATTCTTTTCCCTTGTAGGTTGTTACAAAATATTGAGTAGAGTTCCCTGTGCTATACAGTAGGTCCTTGTTGATTATCTATTTTACATATAGTAGTGTGTGTATGTTAGTCCCAAACACCTAATTTATCCCTTACTGTTTGGTTTCAAAGCAACGCAACCTTATAAGGATTGTATTTATAGAGATTGAGAAATATGGCGTATTGCAAATAGGTCTCTTCTGGGCCTCCAGAGCCCCAGCTTTTAGTCATACCATGATAATCAAAGAGCATTTAATAATCTGCAAGCTCATGGCACCCTGCTTGACACTGTTTAAAGCATTTGAAACCTTAACATTGCAGAAATGCGTTGTCTAATACAGTAGCTACTGGCCACATGGCTATTGAGCATGTGAAATGTCGTTACTCCAGTTGTTCATAAATATGAAATGAACACTACATTTCAAAGATTTAACGAGATAAAAGGTATTCGTTCATATTTTAAAATATCAATTACACGTTGAAATGTTAGTATTTTGGAAATAGTGAATTAAGTAAACTATTATAATGAATTTTACCTATTTCTTTCTACTCTTTTTTTTTTTTTAGTGTGGCTACTACAAAAATTTAACCAACTTTTGTGGCACACCTTTGTGGTTTGCATTATATTGCTATTTAAATGACAGCAAGTGCTGTCCTAGAATGTTTTAACCTAAACATAGTTGAGCCTCACAATGAGAAAACCAGTACAGGATGAGATACATTCACTTGGGATAGAGATTAATTGTCAGGAGTGACTCCATGTTACTAGATTACCAGAAACCAGACGATAGTTTACTTGTCTTGTTCTCAAGTCATTGCCATTTCTTGAGAGTGGCAACATGGGTGTTTCTGCCACTGATCTCTGAATGTAGCCCTTGAGAATCATTTTTCCTAGTTTCAGGCCAGTTTCTACCGTATAGTAAGTCATTTATGTTTGCACTATGGATACATCCATTCTAGTCTTTAGGAAAACTTAAACAGAAGACTAAAAAACATGGGATTCAGTGATCTGAAAGAGTTAACAAAGAATCCTAACAGTGATTTGCTTGTGCACCAGAATTAGTGGAAAACAGGAAAGTAAGCACAATCCTGGAAGTTTCATATTGGAAATCTACATAGACACTTTTTTTTCTGTTACTGAGCACTCTGATAGTGCTGAAATGTGCCAGGGGTGCTGCGTAAAGGAGCTATTGCTCACTTTCATACCTGTAACCCAAAGCAACAAGATTAGAATTTTCTTGAGGAAGGAACTACATTTACTGTTTTTAACGTTCCTCACTCCCTACCCTTTGTCTAAAACTCTGCTGCATCATTGCCTCTAAATTATTATGTATTTTTTATTTGATATCTGTTTATTGGGCATGTATTTAAGCTGATTTTGTAAAACATATTAACTAAAACCTAAGAACAAAATACTTTTTGGCAAAAAAAAATTGCCTACTGTTATGCATTCGTTACTAATGAACGCTTGTTAGAGGATCCCAAATGTGTTAGAATATTTGTTGTAAAAAAAGACCCCTACATTTCTTTTGTGGGTGGAAAGTAAAATAAGACCTCTGTGTTCCTGGGGCTGATGATACCTCCCATATATAATTCACACATTCCTTGACCCTTAGCTTCAGTTGAACTTGAAATTTTAGACTTGATGTTTCACTGACTCCTTTTGACATGACCTTGATTATATGGCTTCTGTTAGTATTTGACCTGAAATATCAGATATTAATCCCTGGCCTATAGCAAGAAACCTAGTGCTTATAGGTGAATAGTTAATACTGTTGTAAATTAATTCACAATTAAATTGCACATGTGAAGAAATATTTAAATATAAACATTTAAGTTATTTATAAATAATTGAGTGAGAATCCTTAAATTTCTATATAGACATTCTTAAGAGATGTTCTGATTTATATCTGTCTCTTAGCTTTATTACACTTTCCACAATAGCTATAAAGAGGATGTTAAGAAAAACTTGACCTACGTGAAAGTTATCACTTTCTCAGGTTCTGTTTCTAAAGTTCTCTTTAACTGCTGTTGAAAAATAAATGCTTCTATATACACATCATTTGAAAACTTTATGAAACTTTAAGTGTGTATGAGGGATGTCTCATATGTCAGAGCCACTCCTGAAGTAAGAGGAACTTGGAGCTGCTACCTTAGTTGTCATCTGTTTTGCCCCCTCAGATTTCAGGGGAAGACTTTGAAGGCTAGGTACATTTCCTGAGGTACACAAGGTCACACACTAATTAGTGATAGGTCTGTATCCTAGTATAGTTGTTTCCACTATTTCTGAAGAGCCTCTTTGCCTTTCCTGGCAAAATGAAACCTATGAATTAAAAGCAAACATTCTACCCTTGTCAGTTTTCACCTGGGTTGCTGTAACAGCCTATGCCCATGCTTTACTTCCTTTTTGTAATCTCTTGTGCTACATTCATTTTTTCCCCAGTTGTTGTCTTTGTCAAGTCCTTATGCTGTACAAAACTCCTCCAGCTGGCTGCAGACTCCAGCTCAATGTTCTTGTACTGTTCTTGAAATCGCTTAGAGTGCAGTCTCTCTTTTTTTTTATTCAATCTTATTACATTTCTTTTGAACTCTTCAGAGATTTAATGTAGGGTGATGAACATTTAGTAATATTTATGCATGACTTGAATAGTTCAGAATCTTTTCTACAGCTACCTCAGCTTGTTAACCAATGTAACCTCTTCATATTGCTAATTATTTATTACTTTTGTATAGAACTCTTCTTTAATAAGAACTTATTTGCTTCATAATAATATCTTCTGTGTTATAAACATTTACATTTTTTGGCAATAGTATTTTGGGAAATGTTCAGGAGAGGATAATCTGATCTGTTTGTTCATAGAAACATTGCTCAGAAATCCTGTTAGTCTAGAATAAAGAGACTGAATAACCATTTGCAGTGCATGAACCTAGTTTAAAAAAGGAAGCTCTAAAGGGCATTCTTATAACAACTGGGGATATTTGAATATGGTTTAGATACTAGATATGAATTGTTGTCAGTTATTTTAGGTGTCATAGTGGCGTTGTGGCTTTCTCATGATCCTTATTCCTAGGAGTTGCATGAGGTGAGCTATCTTGTATCTATAACTTACTATGAAGTAACACCAAAATATGTAGATACTCAGATAAATGACAGATAAACTAATATGACAAAATACTATAATTACGGAAGCTAGTTTGAGGGCATGTTTTTCATACTGTGAAATTTTCAAAAACAAAAGCAAAACCAAAAAAAGGACTATTATTCTAAGAAAGTGCTCTAAAGCAGTAATACCCAAATATTTCTTACCGTATTTATTGGATAATATAATTCTGGACTGCAGGAGCTCTGTGGCAGAGATGAGAGGATGTGTGTTAGAGGCATTTCCAGGACTTTCAACACCACCCCTTTTCTATGTCACTTATATAATTTCTGATACACATCAATACTGATCTTACCTTATCTGTGTAATTGACATCATAGTTGAGTAACTATTTTTCTAATCTGATATTGCAGTTCTTCATAATAATCTCCCACGGGGCTGTGTAGAAGGAAAATAATATTTGGTGCCAATTCAAGATATTTAACTGAATTATAGACAAAATTACCACTTATTTTAAATTAATAACTACTATGGTATTACAGCTATGAAAATGAATGCTTATTCATTTGTTCTTTTTTATTAAGTATTTGAGTTGGACACTATGAGAGAAACTGGACATAAAATGGTTAACAAGGCATCATCTTTGTTCTCAAGAGACATAATATAGTGGGTGATACAGAGGAGAGAATGGGCAATTATATGGTCTGTGAGGTGAAACTCCTGCAGTGAGAGAGAAACTAAACTCTGTCTACTACAAAAGAAAGAATGAGAGAAAGAGAGAGAATTTACCTAATTAACTGAAAAATTTCAGGACCGTTTTAGCTTTAAGCATAGCTTCATGCCCTTAGGAATTTGTCTCCATCTCTCAACTCTGATTTTTCTCTCCAAAAACATCCTTGTCTTTCTGGTAGCAGGATGACTCAATCAGTGATGGATGAATATTTTACTGGTTCACAAATCTGGCAGAAAGAGCTGTCATTGATTCTAATTGTTCAGGGAAATCCTAGAGCGGATGATGCTAAATGGTGTCTCAACTCAGTTGCTCATCACCACAAGTGCTGTGGCTTTGATTGTCTGGGCCTCGATTACAGTGTTATTCCTGTAGCTGTGGAATAGGGAGGGCCTCTGGAACAACACAGTCTGAGAGTAGGAGCAAAGTGGATTCTTAAAGGAAATTGGTGTGTTACCAGCAAAGCGAGGGCAGCCTGTGAATACCAAGTAGGCAAATGTGACAGCTATTCATTACAGAAAATAAGATGTGACAATTACAAGGTACCTTGGGAAAGCATAGAAGGAAACCTATACGTCAACCAAGGAGATGCCATGTGAATTACGAACATGAGTACAATGTTATATTTAAAATTTTCCTCTTATAAACTATAATACTATAGGTACCATTCACATGGCTTTTATAAAGGAGAGAATAATTGTAAGTTGGCTATTTGTGTTTACTTTCCCCTTTATTTAGAATCACATATTTACAGAACTAGTTATGAAGAACTATGTATTGTCATAATCTTCACTGCATTTTAATTTATACATCTATAAGATCCAGATTCTTTTCTGGGACTTTAATATAAGATCTACAGCCAAATGATCGGTAAACATAATACAATGCTAAGCAATAATCCCTTATACATATGTGAAAGAATATTAGTTAGAATTATTCAAATATAAATTGGTTAAAGAACATTTTTTTATCTTTCTGAACCTCGCTTTGAATTAAAGTTAACTCTTCAGGAAGACTGCGGGTTAAACTAAAGTTATAAGAAAAATGGTACTTAAAAGTTGCTGTGCAAAATTATGATGGAGAAATCAGAGAATACTATGTCATATAAATTTGCAAAAAAATTTTCAACTATTTTTGAAATAAAATATGAAGAACTATCAATGTCCTAGTATATATATAAAATAGTAGTGAGATTATGTGAAAATTTTAAAAAAACCTGGAAGTTCAAGTAGACTGAAATGGTGTGAATTGGTATAAAGATCTTTTTAAAACATAATTGATAAATATAGGATATATTTTAATTAAAAAGGTGTAACTATACTTGATATTCAAGTTTTATGAATTCTTAGTAGAATTACTTTGGAAGGAAGTTACAGGTTTAAAAATTTTGAGAACCAAAAAGAAGCATAGGGATTAGTTCCTTGGAATACTTATGAAGATGGAATTACAAGTTGACACCCTTTTGTTACAAAAGCTTACTAGAGTTGATATATTAGGTATTTCAAAAATTGAAAACAAAATGATAGTTTAACAAACAAGCTATACACCTCATGGACTAAAAACTGGAGAGAAACATGAAATAGGATGTGTCACTAAATATGTAGGCGTGCTGGACTTTGCTTTTAGACACATATAAATAAGAGGCTGAGACTTCAGCCCCTGTGTATCAGTGAGAGCTAAAACAACCCCACAAAAGATGAGATACCAGAAATATGGTCAAATTCAGGAAATAGGTGCTATGGTGATTCTAACCAGTTAGTGAAAAGAAGCTTGAAAATGATGTCCTTGCTGCCTGGAACATCATATACAGGAAAGGGAAATAAAGCAGCTAGAATCTTACAGTGATCTACCCACTGGCTTATAACTTACTCTGTGATTTTCCCATTTTCACTTGGATGGTGGTCCATAGGGCAGCAGCTTGCAGTGTTTAGATGGTGTACTACATAATTCTCAGGGGTATGGCTCACATTGTAGTCCAAATAAATGGGCATTGGAGTTGTGTGGTCATAGCTCTGTGTTGCAGTCCTGGGGATAACAATTCACCAACCTAAATCTTGTTATTAGACAGTGGGCCTCAGGACTGAATGGAGACCTTCAACCCTAAAGCCATTCTATAAAAAAAAGAGGTAAGAATAAAACAATAAAGAAATCTTCCAATCAAAATCTGCCTAAAATAAAATAAGTATGATAGCCAATAAGGAAAAAGAAAACCAATTAAAAAAACCCAGCCAATAAAAATCAGCTCTGAAAGAAGAGTTATAATAATTTTATGATCAAATATTCTCACAAAGAACTGGAATTTATAGGCAACAGCAGCAACAAGACGTAACGAATTACAATAAATAGAAGTGAAACAATAATAGGTGTATATGAAAAGACCCAAAAGAAATCTCAGGGAAAGAAAATATAGTCACTGAGACGCAATAAACTCCATAGATGGAAAAATACCTATGTTGGAAACAAGGAGATTAGAAAATTGGAAGATAGTAGAGGATGATTCCCCAAATGTAGCACAGATGAAGTTAAAATAATCAAGGAACATTTCAGAGACCCCCAAATTAGATTGAGAATATGTAACGTGACTGTTCGGAGTGCTGGAAAAAAAGAATGGAGATTGAGAGGTAATGTTTGAAAAATAATTTCCATGAATTATCTAGAATTGAAGAAAGGCACAAGTCTTCTAAGTGAGAGTGAATGTCCAATGCTGACCAGAAAAAATAGAAAGGTAGAGAGATGGATGGATGGATGGATGGATGGATGGATGGATGGATAGATGGATGGGTGGATGGATGGATGGACAGACAGAAATAAAAAGGTGCATACGTGTGTACTTACATACATACATACATATTTAGATAAGATAGATAAAAATAGAAACAAAAAATATATTGAGACTGTAATGTTGAAACTACAGAATATATAAGAAAAAATCTTATGAGAAACTAGATGAAGAAGACAATACCTGAATTTATTTTTAAAATGACTAGGGTCTGACATCCTCTTCAATAAGAGATATCACAGCACAATGAAAATATAATTTAAAATGCTCAAGAAAATTAACTTAAAAGTATACTTTTACAAATTAATATATTATTATGGTTCAAGAGTAGAGGCAAATAAAATACTGTTTCAAAGTTTAGCACAAAAACTCCCTGAATGAAAGAACTACTAACAAAAGCACCAAAAACAAAAAGTGAACTCAATGTAAAGAAACAACACAAGAACCAATGTGGTAAATCCAGTGCATTATTGAATGGAATAATTAATAATAAGTAATTTTTTTAGGTTTCAAAAGCAAGTATTAAAATTCTAGACAGTAGTTACAAGGAAAATAAGGGCGATGTTCACTTGTGACTGAAATATGCCAACGTTCTTTTAGAATGATAATAGAGAAATTCAACTATTTTAGAAATTGTTACAAAAATTATATTGATTACTTGTATTAAACATATGAGTAATCAAATTAAAAAGTGGTATCTACAGAATGAAGTAAGTCAGGAAGAGAAAAACAAATACCATATGCTAACACATATATACGGAATCTAAAAAAATGGTACAGATGAACCTATCTGCAGGGCAGGAATAAAGTTGCAAACTTAGAGAATGGACTTGACACAGGTGGAGAAGGGAAGGCTGGGACATAGTGAGAGAATAGCATTGACATAGATACACTACCAAATGTAAAATGGATGGCTAGTGGGAACCTGCTGTAGAGCACAGGGAGATGAACTCAATGCTTTGTGATGACCTAGAGGGATGGGATAGGGAGGGTGGGAGGGAGGCTCAAGAGGGAGGAGGTATGGGGATATATGTATACATATAGCTGATTTACTTTGTTGCACAGCAGAAACCAACGCAACATTGTAAAGCAATTATTCTCCTATAAAGATGTATAAAGAAAAGATTAAACTAAAAAAATAGTATCTAGTTTTCTAAAGATATAAAGCAAAGAAAAATCATGATAGATAAAACACACACACACACACACACCACGCACACTCCCATCCACCAGGTGATAGAAATAAATTCAATTTAAAAAGTCATAATAAATTCAAACAGATTAACTCAGTCATAAAGGAATGGTGTCTAACAAATTTGAAGAAAAAGAAAGCCATTTGATGTTTTAAAATCAACCAAAAACAAAGAAATGAGAAATAATCAAGACAAGGTAAGTTAAAATAATGGCAGGAGATATTTAGGTAAGTTATAATCACTCCTTGCACACAAACACACTCACGCAATTAGCTAGTATAGCAATGTTAGATAAAAGAATTAAAAGCAAAAGCATTAATAAAAATAAAGAAGGCTGTATCCTGGTATTGCAAGATACAAATCATTGTAATAATAGAGGAGGAAAATAAACCACTCTCTCTTCTTAAAATGTTTGCTCAAATGACACCTTCTCCAAGAGACTTACATTCATTCCTCTATTTAAATTGCAAACTACACCCCAGCTTACACACTCCAAACCCTCCTTTTCTGCTTTATTTTCCAGCTCTGTGGCTTCTAAGATTTTTCATTATGTTTATGCTAAAAATTTACGAAAATAAAACTTTTATGCTAATATTGAATATATCCTCTCTCTCTGTTTATGGTTACATTAATATGTAGCAAATGTAAAAAAATCAGGGTGGTGAAGGTCCACTTCAGTTTTAGGACTGTGGTTATTCCCAGGTAGGATTGAGAGGAATGTGTATACAGGCTTTAGTGAATCTGTAATTTTTTGTGTTGATCTTTATAAATGAACTGAAGAAAAATATAGCATTGTAACATTTGTTAAATCTGTGTGGTGGGTACACAGATGTTTATGATTTTATTCTTTAAACTTCTCTGCATATTTGAAACATTTCTATGGAATGATAATTTCATCTATCAGAATTTGGTAAAACTTCACCCTTGTTTTATAAATTAATTATGTTAAGAATGTTAATAAGTAAGGATTTAAAAAAAATATTCAGAGAAGTTTACAAAAATTAAAAATAATATTTTGGAAAATTTTCACAAAATAGGCTGAGAGAAGCCAAATACATACACTATTAACTCTATTAATGTTAGACTGGCTAGATTTTAATGGGTCTATCAACTTAAATGCTGTAGCCCCCACATTCCTACTGATTGCAGTGGACATTTGCAGAAAAATAATTGTATTTGTAAAATTAATAACAAAAGAAAAATAAGAGGTTGCTCCTTTAAAATTAGATCGCAGTTATAGTAGTAGTTTTGTAAGTTGGAGATTAAGTCAAGTGTAGAAATTATTGAAATCATCTTCATAGTCTTTAATTTGTGATAAAAGAGCATACACTTGATTTAAAAGGCCCATAAACTAGTGGTGAAATCCCAGATTTTGATAGTAATTGTAACATTAGTTGTAACAAGAATTTCTCATGGAGGTAGTTAATTTTATAATTTTCTTTTAAGATCATCTTGTACATACACTCTATAAAAACTGAGATGTCTGTACATGTCTGTGATTCTGGCAAGCAATATTAATCATCTTCATAAAAACTCTTAAGTACTAATTGCACAAAATATTTAGGTGATACTTTAAAAAGCATGCAATCTTCCATGATTTCTAAAATCTGAATATCCTAGTAACGTTCAGACACCCAAACTGAGAAGGCAAAACAAGTTCCATGCGTCCAACGAGCCAAAAGAGGAAATGTAGTATTTGAATATCACAAGTGAGAGGTGGAGGGAGAAGAGGCAGGAATGTTTTCTTGGGACAGTAGTGGTGGAATGACATGTTCTGATAAGGCGAGAGGAATCTCATTTCACTGGTTTTGTCTTTTCTGAATCTAAGAAGTTCCACATACCATTTCTTATAGAATGTATTTCCAGTAGTCTTTTGTCAGAATGACTGCCATTGTGTTTCTTAAAATTCACCACAATATTTATGTAGAATAGCAAATGCACCTTTTTCCTCTAGGAATTCTAAGAAGCCTCCCTAGCTTTTGGCCCTGATGTCCTCACTTTCCTCTTCCTCTGAGATGTGTTATATACACGTATGGTTAGTATGTGCAGTCTTTTTTCAAGCATCTCATTTCGTAATTTTGTCTCACCTGACTTTTTGTAATGAGTATGTATTTTCACATGCATGTGCTTTCGTTTTCTCCTCAATTAGAATATTAGTGCTATACTGAAAGAACATTTTTCTTTAAATTTAATTGTTAAATCCAAGACCTTTAGTTTAATGTGTAACTAATTTCCTATAGAATTTTTTTTTATGTGATCAATATTATGTTTCCATGGGGGAAAATTTTCTAATGGATTGAATAAAGAGTATTTGAATAGAAAAAGTATGAAGGGCTTAATGATGATTCTATAGATATGGTGCCTTCTCTTTAAAGCCATTTTGCCAAAAGATCAGATGTCACTATATTAAACAAACCCAAAGTATTCTAATATTACATTTACAAAGTAAGTTTCAAAGTTTGCTCAAAAGATTTTTTTGTTTGTTTGCCTTAGTGTTCATCTTTTGACATGAGTCTATGGCCTATTTTTATTTTAACTGTGAAGATATCTCAAGCTACCAGAGATGTCATTTATAGAAATGTTAGAAAAAGTGGTTGATTTTGCCCAAAATATATGAAACCCTTCCTTTAGTTCTGCCTATCATTATTCAACATCTTGAGTTGAGACTCTCCTAGTCCCTATCCTTTTTTGGGTGGCTTCCAAGAGGTATTGTCTATTTCTTTTCAACTTCTATGCTGAGAGTGATGGTTATACTGATGATAATTCTTTAATCAAATGCTTTCTATGTGTAAGTATCTAACATTCATTATTTTATTTAATTTTCATTACATCCTTTGAAGTTGATACCGTTATTATCGCTAATACAACTGAAATTCAGAGATGTTAAGTAACCTGCAAATATCACATAGCTAGCAAACACGAAAGTTAGAATTTAAACTCAAGATTGTTTGACCCAATGTCCAGTCTTGTGCCAATTAAGGTTACAACTAAGCCTCCTGACCCTTTACTTGAATGGAGCAGTAAATTATTTAGACCCTGTGCTCGACACCCCTCAAGATAGCCCTTATTTACTGCTGTTCTCACCCTTCTATCTGAAATGTGTCCTTAACAGTTTTCTCCTTAAATTATTTTTGAATAGGTTAGATACGCGTATGGTTTAAAAGTTAAACCATAAAAAAGATAATAATCTAATAAGTCTCATTCCCGTAAAAATGAGGGGCTGCCCCCATTCATTTCTTTCATCACCTCTGGTTCCCTATTGGTAACTCTTTTGATTAGTTTCTTATTTATCTTTTCAGTGTCTCTTTTTGCAAATGTAAACAAAATCTAATATACATTATTATCCTTCTTCCTTCTTAAGCAAAACTTTGCAAAGGTATATATATTTTCTTGCACTCTGCTTTTTTACTTAACTGCTACTATTTCCCTAGCAGCATGTAAAGACCTTTCTCACTATTTCTTTACAGCTGCATTGTATTCTTTATTACCTAATGAAATTTTCTTTTTAACAATCCTCTTTCAATGATCGCCAAAGCTATTTATATATTTGTTTTAGTAATTGGGCAGGATCCTTCTTTCACTCCTGGCAATTATCAAATTCATCACATACTTATACATAATTATAAAGTCATTTAAAATAGATATCTCAAAAATAGAGTAGTGTGATTAAAAGAAGGGGTATTTATTGAGAAGCCAGGAAGTTAATTGATAAATTAAAAAGCGGGATTATATAATGATAGGTTTGGGAGATGAAAAAACCCCTAAAATATAGCTTAGGATCAGGAGACCTGGATTTGAAGTCTTCTCTGCTACTTATGGAATCCATGAACATAGATAAGTTGTTTGACATCTCTGGTCTTCATTTACGTCATTTGTAAAAGGAGGAAAATAATAGGTACCTCAGAAGATCGTGATGAGGATAAATGGGATACTTAATACGGCTCTGAAGAGTATGCTGCAGATAGTAGCCATATAGTGGGCATGTGGTAGAAAATTACGTTTTCTTTCTTCTCCATTGTATTGTTCAAGTTAATATTACAAAAATATGAGTATTGTCCTGCTTTTCCAACTTCCTCATCTAATCTTGTCAATGAATAGTTTAAGATGAAAATGTCTTTCTTGGTATATATCAATGTGATTTTCTTTGGGACTGTTATGTAGTCTCTATCTTTCTGTTTGGTTTCCTTCTCTTTCTCTGCTAGGTTCCTGATGATTTTATAAGAAGCATCTTAAGTGATTAAGGCCACCCACTGTTTTTAATCAGAGCTGCAGAACTGCATGTAGCTGAAAAAGCATTAGAAGGGTAGCTACATGACAAGGTTGAATGCTAATTGGATTTGGGGATTAGAGTGGCATGAATAAGCTCCGCACTTCTTCATTCTCCTGTTTGGTTACTGTTAGAATATTTTCTCTGGGAAGGCAAAGCAAATGATAGGTCTGAAACTAGGGAATGACCGTACAACTATCAATCAGAATTCTGTCAAGGCTTCCTGTCACTTGTAAGCAAATCTATTCCTGGAACAGTAATAACCACCACACCCACCTAGTTGGTACTGTAATACAGTACTGAAATGTCAGAAAATTCTTCAAACAGTTTAAACTGGCAAGCCCTCTGATCTGTGATTCATCTGATTGTCCATTTTTTATTGCTTTGGAACATTTGCCAGAGGAATAGCCAATAAGGAGACAGATGTGCTTATAGTTAATTTCTGATAGAAACTGTTGGATGCTTTATGTTAAAGCTGAAAACCTCTAAAGCTCTATGAACCTCTCAGAAAAGCAGATTAAAGACAATTTTTAAGATGCACCAAATAGTTTTTATTTATAATATATTTATGGATGTCAGCAAAATAAAGCTGATTATTCTGCTTTTGCCGTGCTTCTGTTGTCTCTCTTCAAGGACTGGTTTCCATCTTCTTAGGCCTCTCAGTTTTACTCTTTCACCTTATTGCTCCCATGCCCATGAATGTCAGCCTTTAAAACATATTGTTGGAGTTTTTTACTTATGAGCAACACTTACTCTACTTGAGGTGTAAAGTTTTAAAAATCATATACTAGCATAGCATAGTATATTCATGTAAGGAATATACTGTGTGATACACAGAAAACCTATAGATTAGTCAGTCCAATTTCCACTTTACTGCTTCTCCTAACCTTCCCATTAACTTTCCAAAGATTAGTGACCTTAGGAAGACTATAGGTTCTCTCTGAGCTGCAGCCTCATTAAGTTTAAATAACAAAAGGATAACACCAGCTATGTAGAAAAGTTCATATGATGATTACATGAGATAATGTATGAAATCATTCTGCAAAGTACTTTGGACATGTAGTAATATATAATTTTAACTGCTTTAAATTTTTTAATTTGAATTTCCGTCATCTCATAGAGTTCCTTTCCTCTAGCCTACTTTAAGTCAGTTCACTTCTACCACATGCAGCCCCTAGTACCACTAATTTGATTCTTTTCTTTATAGTTTTGTCCTTTAAGAATGTCATAAAAATGGAGTCATATAGTTCTTTTGTTTTTGTTTTCTTGTTTTCTTTTCTCCTTTCACTTAGCATAATGCTTTTGAACACATCCTCATTGCTTGCATCAGTAGTTGACTCATTTCTGCTACTATATTTCACTGTATTGATGTACCACAATTTATAAATTCACCTGTGAATTGAATGTTATCAGTTTTTAGCAATTAACAATAATCCTGCTTTGAACATTTGAGTACAAGTCTTTTTTTATTTTGTAAGTATTTTCCCTTTTCTTGGCAAACTAAATGCATGTAGAAGAAATATTGAAAACAGTTATATTATTAATAGGAGAGGCAAAGGCATGTAGAAGAGGATCAGTTTTCCACATTTCACTTAATTGGCAAAATGGTGACACCAGTAGATAACTTATATGTATTTAGTATAATTTATATGCATTTAGTATAATTATATGTATGATATATATATTTAGTATAATTCCTAGAGCAACCACTAAAACCTATTAAAGGGATACACTCAAAAACACTAAAGCGAAATAATAATGGAATTGTAAAAGATGTTCAAGTAACCCACTAGAAGGCAAGAGAAAGAAGGCGAGAAACAAAAACAGACAAAACAAAACAAAAAGGCAGACTTAACCCCTAATATATAAATAATCACATTAAGTACAAACAGTTTAAGTGAGACAATTAAAACATACATAGTGCCAGAGTGGATTAAAAATCATGACCAACTATATGCTGTCCACAATAAACTCAATTCAAATATAAGGATGGGGGGATGGGAGGGAGGTCCAAGAGGGAAGGGATATATGTATACATGTAGCTGATTCACTTCATTGTACAGCAGAAACTAATACCACATTGTAAAGCAATTATACTTTAAATAAGTAATAATTAAAAAAAAGAAAGTCTACAAACAACAGATGCTGGAGAGGTGAGGAGAAAAGGGAGCCCTCCTACACTGTTGATGGGAATATAAACTGATGCAGCCACTATGGAAAACAGTATGGAGGTTCCTTAAAAAACTAAAAATAGAGTTACCATATAATCCAGGAATCCCTCTCCTGGGCATTTATCTGGGAAAGACGAAAATTCTAATTTGAAAATACACATGCAGCCCTATGCTCATAGCAGCGCTATTTACAATAGCCAAGACACAGAAGCAACCTAAATGTCCATTGACAGATGAATGGATAAAGATGTGGTGTGTGTATATATATACATGTATGTATGTATGTGTGTGTGTGTATAAAATGGAATATTACTCAGCCACAAAAAAGAATAAAAAAGCCATTTATAGCAACATGGATGGACCTAGAGATTATCATACTAAGTGAAGTAAGTCAAAGAGAGACCAATATCATATGATAGCACTGATATGTGGAATCTAAAATATATGTTAAGTTATTTACAAAACAGAAATAGACTCACAGAAATAGAAAACAAACATGGTTATCAAAGGGGAAAGGTTGGGGGGGGAGATAAATTAGGAGTTTGGGATTAATAGATATACACTGCTATATATAAAATAAATAAACAACAAAGACCTCCTGTATAGCACAGGAAACTAATTCAATATTTTGTAATAATCTTTAATGGAAAAAGAAAGTGAAAAAGAATATATATGTATAACCAGATCAGTTTGCTGTATGGCAAAAATTAATACAACATTGTAAATCAACTATACTTCAATAAAAAGTTGTTTGTTTTGGAAAAATAATATAAGGGTATAGGCAGATTGAAAGTAAAAGAATGAAAAAATATATATCATGTAAATATTAATCAAAATAAAGTAGGAATGGAAAAATTAATATCAGATAATATAGATTTCAGAACAAAGACTATTTCTAGAAGTAGAGAAGGATATCATATAAAAATAAAAGGCTTAACCTACCGAGAAGACAGAGCTATCCTTACATATTTACACCAAACAATTGAGCTTCAAAATGTGTGAAGCAAAACTGAGAGAACTGTAAGTAGAAATATTCAAATCTATGATTAGAGTTGAAAATTCAAAACTTCTTTTTAAAAAACTGATAGAACAATTAGACATTAAAAAGCAAGGATGTAAAAGAACTTAACCATGCCATCAACCAACAGGATCCAATCTTTTTTTTAATTGAACTTTTCATGCAACAGTAGTAAAATACTTATGTGGCACTTTTCAAGTGCCCATAGAACATACAACAAGATAGACCATATCCTGAGCCATAAAACAAAATTTAATACATCTAAAAGAATTGAAACTGTATTCACTGACCACAGAGGAATCAAACTAGAAATCCATAACAGGAAACTAATAGGAAATCTCAAAACACTTGGAAACCAGACAACATATTTTTAAATAAACAATAAGTCAAAGAGGAACTTTCATAGGAAATAAAAATTTAGATTGAACTTAATGAAATGCAAATTAACATATCAATATTTGTGGGACACAGCTAAAGAAGACTGGGAGGGAAATTTACAGCACTAAAATGCATGTATTAGAAAGAGGAAAAATTCAGATTAATACTCTAATCTCTCAGTTCAAGAACCTAGAACAAGACCAAACTAAATCCGAAGCAAGGATGGAGGATGAAATAATAAACATAACAGAAGTCAATGGAATTGAAAACAAAAAAAAAAAACGATAAAGAAAAAAATGAAACAAGAGCTGGTTCTTCGGAAAGACCAATAAAAATTCACAAATCTCTGGTAGGAATGACAAAATAAAGAGAGAGAAGACACAAATTGCCAATATCAGGAATGAAGCAGAGGATACCACCACAGAACCTGCACACATCAAAGGGATAACTAGGGAATACCATGAACAACTCTACACACATAAGTTTGATAACTTAGATGAACTCTTCAAAAACTATCATAACTTACATAATATAAAGTTGATAGTTTGAATAGCCCTGTAACTATCAAGGAAATTGAATTCATGATTTAATAACTCCCCTAAAAGACATCTCTAGGCTCAGATGATTTCACTGGAGAATTGTATCAAGTATTTAAAGAAGAAATAACACCAGTTCTACACATACGCTTCCATTAAATAGAAAGCAAGAAAATAGTTTACGAAGCTAGTATTACCCTTAAACCAAAACCAGATGAAAACAGTACAAAATCACAGAACTATAGACCAACATCCCTCATAAATATGATGCACAAATTCTTAACAAAATATCAACAAATACAATATATAAAATGATGCACCGTAATCAAGTTAGGCTATATTGCAGGGATATCAGATTGATTCAATTTTAAGAAATTCAAACAGTGCAGTATATCATATTAACAAGCTAAAGAATGAAAATCTCACAATTCTATCAATCAATGAAGAAAAGTCATTTAACATTAAATATGTATCATAAAGAAAAGCCTTCAGGAGAACAGGAACAGAGAGGAATATCCTCAACTCGATAAGGAACATCTACAAAAAAGACACAACTAACATTCTACTTAATGTTGAAAGACAAATTTTTTTTCCCGCCTCAAGATTGGGAACAAGGAAAGTATGTTTACTTTCCCCATTCTAATTCAAATAGTGTTTGAATTTCTAGCCAGTGTCATAAGGAAAGGAAAGGAAATGAAAAGCATGCAGTTTAGAAAAGATATAAAACTGTCGCTATTTGCAAATGACATAGTTGTCTTTGTTGAAAATCCTCAGAAATCATTTTTTTTAAACTCTTAAAATTATTAAGGGAGTTTGTAATGTTTTCAGGATGAAAGGTAAACATTTCAATGTCTATTATATTTCTGTGAATTAGAAAATAATATGGACACTGAAATTCAAAACAATATCCTTTATAGTTACTCAAAAATATACTCAGACGTAGTTCTTAAAAAATATGCACAATACTTGTCTGCTCAGAATTAAAAATTTGGATGGAGGAAATCTAAGAAAATCTAAATGTATGGACAGATATGTTCATGGTTTGGTAGTCTAAACATAGCAAAGATAGAAATTATCCCTATAATAATATACAGATTGATTGCAATTACTGTCAAAACCCCAGCAAGAATTTAGTAGATATAGACAATATTATTCTAAAAATTATATGAAAAAGGTAAAGAACTTAGAATAGCGAGAACAATTTAGAAAAAAGTGGGAGGAATTAAACTACTCGCTTTCAAAATTTTATTGTGTGGTATTCTCAGGTTGGAGACATGGTTAATGGAGACAGAGAACACTGAAGTATATCCACAAAAAAATATGCCCAGCTAATTTTTGACAAAGGTGCTAAACTCAGTGGAGAAAAGAGCTTTTCAAACAAAAAGTGCTTAAGCGATTGGTCTTCCTTTAAAGAAACCAACAAACAAATGAGCCTAAATCTTAAATCTTATTAAAAAATTAGCTCAAAGCAAATTATGGCCTTATATTTAAGATATAAGACCTTTAGGAAAAAAACAAATAGAAGAAAATCTTAGGAATCTATTGCTAGGCAAAAATTTCTTATACTTGACACTAAAAACACAGTCCATTAAAGGAAAAGTAGATAAAATGGACTTCATCAAAATAAAATAATTGTGTGACAGAGTTTGTTATAGGGAAGAAAAGATAAGCTACACATTGGGAGAAGATATTTGGAAGACACGTGAAAAAGGACCACTATCTAAAATATATAAGGAACTCTCAAAACTCAACAGTAAAAAAACAGAACAAACATTCCAATTAGAGCATAAGCAGAACACCTGAACAAACATATCCCTGAAGAGGACATGCAGATGGTAAATAAGCATGTGAAAAGCTGTCAACATTTTTACCCATTGGGGAAATGCAAGTCAAAAGAGAGATGAGATATCACTACTCACTTATTAGAATAGATAAACAAAAAAATAGTGACAACACCATATGTTGAGAGGATGTAGAGAAACTGCTCATCCTTTGCTGGTGGGAATTCAAAATGATATAGTTACTCTAGAAAATAATTTGGCAGTTTTTTAATAAAGTAAATATGCAGCTACCATATCACCCAGCAGTGCAGTTCTGGGCTTTTATCCAAGAGACGTGAAACTATGTTCACATTAAAATATGTACATAAATCTCTATAACAGCATTACTTATAATCTCCAAAGACAGGAAACAACCCACTTGTCCTTCAACTTGTGAATGGTTGAAGATACCTTGGGAGCTCCATACCATGGAATAGTACTCAGCAATAAAAAGGAACTGACTATTGACACAGGCAATAGCCTGGATGAATTGCCAGGAAATTATGCTGATAGAAAAAAGTCATCCAAAAATATTACATACTGAATGGTCCCATGTATATTGTATTTTGAAGTGACAAAATTATAAAAGCAAGAAACAGATGGGTGCTTGTCAGGGGCTAAGAGGGAGGTGGGAGGTAGAGGGAATTGGAAAATGGCAAGATATCACCATTGAGAAAAACTAGGAAAAGAACACATAGGATCTCTCTGTCTTATTTCTTAGAATTACATATAAATCTATAATTATCTCAAATTTAAATATTTAATTTAAAAATATCCCCTGGGACTTCCTAGGTGGCACAGTGTTTAAGAATCCACCTGCCAATGCAGGGGACACGTGTTCGATCCCTGCTCCAGGAAGATCCCACATGCCATGGAGCAAATAAGCCCGTGCACCACAACTATTAAGCCTGTGCTTTAGAGCCCGTGAGCCACAACTATTGAGCACATGTGCCACAACTACTGAAGCCCATGTGCCTAGAGCCCATGCTCTGCAACAAGAGAAGCCACAGCATTGAGGAGCCTATGCACCACAATGAAGAGTAGCCCCCACTCGCCGCAACTAGACAAAACCTGTGTGCAGCAACGAAGACCCAACACAGCCAATGAATGAATGAATGAATGAATGAATAAATTAAATTAAATTAAAAAAATTAAAAATTTCAAAAAATTAAAAAATTTCCTAGTGGTAGACGGCAGCTTTATTTTGCTCAAGGTCAGGTCTGTAATACTAAGGGATTTTTCTCAGTGTCCTTGCTTCACTGCCATCTTTCAGCAGGCCCTCAGTGTTGGTGGTACAGATGAGACTTTCTGCTGCCTCCCATTCATCAGAAGTAGACTGCTGTCGTGTGTCACTTGGTGTAAAGTGTTTTAAAAAATAGATTATATTATTATCAGGTGTGGCAAGGCCAACAGATCAGGGAATCATTACAATTGAGAAGATAGTTTGTTGCACTCACAGATCCTAAGAGAAGGGGTGCACCCTGTGATGAGGGGCCACATGGGGTAGCACTAGGGTCAATCAGGAGGCAGAGGGAATGAGGAAAGGTCTTCAGTGAGAGCCTTTGTTATGATTTCTGTGGGAAAGCATGGGTGAGGCAGGGTAAGCCTGTTTAGGATTGATTAACTTGAATAATTTCAGCAGGCTGTGGGTCATTGGGCCTGTCCCTAGTTGTCTGGTACTTGACTCTGGGGTAATCAGAGCAGATGGATCATGGTCCAGAATGAGACCCTGATAAAGGAGGTGGTTGGGATATAAGCTCTGAATTGAGATGAAAGGTGTACTCACAGAGAAGAGTTTTGCTGTCTCTAGGAATTAGCTAACCCTGAAAGGAACTGTCCCTTTAGGTTCAGCAAGACCCCAAGACATCAAAGTACCAGAATACAGAAAACAAAAGGCGTGATTAATATACATGGCCTTTGGTGGAATGGAGATGGCAGTGGAGGGTTTCATATCATCTGCTGTATCCTCAGACTTAGATCCTGTATACCTGATCCTCAGGGCTCATGCGCTTCTGACTTTTCCTGGCCTCCGCCGGAGGCAACCTTCCTCTGCTTTGTATCAGGGCAATGATCTTAAAGATATTAGAGCTTTTCCTGCTCCTCCTCCAACAGCAGTAAGCTTTTACTTGGGATCAGGGCTGGAGGGCTGTCTATCCCTTTCCTAGCAGTGTCCTACTGTGGCTTGTTACTCAGTACATTGCACCTAGGGGCCTGGGGTGTGTCTTTGTTCTCCTGCTCCAGCCTCAGTCGTAGCCATGCATTTTTTCAGAATCTGTAATACTGTAAGGATATATGTTTGTGTGTGTATGTGTGTGTCTGTATTCCTGAAAATTGTTCTAACCTTTGCTTCCTGTGAAGTTTGTAACACAGGAGATCTCCGTACAATTGCTTAGAAATGTCATGAAAAGCAAAAAAAGACAGATAGATGACTCTCCCAAGTGATTTTCTGCCAAAGGGGTCAAAAACTATTTTGTAAATAATTCTTTGACTTTACGGGACAAAAAAGTTGTAATATAACTTTCTTTTATCCATAGATCTTTCAGCTATAGCGAGAAAGAAAAATTCTTCCTTTCATATCTTAATATTGCACTTTCCAATACAGTTCAGATAAATTTGTTACCCCAAATTTTGGAATGAGAAATAAATATTTAGCTTAATCAGGTGTTTCAGAAATAATCTTATGATTTTTTGAATGTACAGTGTCTGTATATTTTAAGATATGATTCAATATTTGATTTTCTCTTTCAGAATTTCAGCTTGAAAAAGCAAATTTAACTTCCTTTGTGTCACACTCTTCCTGTTATGTGCTCTTTTTGATTCAGGTAGCCTTGGATTTCTAGTTCAGCTCAAGTTTTTGATGCAGGTAGGCTTGGATGTCTAGTTCAGTTCTCTATTACATATATGTATGATATTAATGAACTAGATGGAAGGAACCAGTATTGGAGCCAAAATATTTTACTTAAAAATAAATCAAATGACAAGGCAAGGTTAGAAAAGGCAAGACCAAAACCATTTCCTAGATACTGAGAATTAGATACCTGAAAATGATTTTTAAAAGCCATCTTTGAAGTATCATATTTTTATATATTACTTTTTTACTATATATTTTTCTGAGACTTTGATGTGATAATCATATGGTAAAGTAAGTGTAAACTGTCAAGGGAAAATGGAAAATAGAGATGAAGTTCACTCAGAATATTTAGATGACACTTTCTTGCTCTTTTTCATAGAAAGTACATTGGTACCTTTATCTCACAGTACATAGGGATATAGGACATGTTACTGTGACACAGCCAGAACCTTAGTTTATGACAGCTGTGCTCTAGTAAAAGAATGAGAGACTTAGCAGTGTTGCAGTCTAGCCTTATTGAGAAGTCTTTCAAAAGTAAGCATGCATTAAAATATATTGTTGTTGTACTCACAAGAAGCATGGAAAATTCCCAAAGGCCAAAAAAGAAAAAAAAATTGATGAAGGATTGATCTCGGGTTGCCTTGGCCTGCGGTGGCTTGCAGTGGGGTTACAGCTCCTGGTCAGTGATTGAGGTCAGGTAGCAGTGGTGACAGCACTGAATCCTAGTCACTAGACCAGTGGTCAGTGACAAGGCCCTGGCCCTACGGCTGTGCAGAAAAGAATTCCTGCAAAGATGGAAAGTAGTGAAACAAGTAAAGTATTTACTAGGGAGAAAAAGAGCAGAATACGTGTGAATAGACACATGGTGGGCTCTGAGAGAGAGTCGTGCCCTCGTGTCAGTTTAAATCACTTATGTGGGGCATTTCTTCTGTGTTTCCTTTGACCAGTCATTTTGATTTGCCTGGTTCAAAGTCCACATTTGGTGTATCTCAGGATTGTCCCGCGTGTGCGTGTGCATCTCTTAGCCAAGATGGATTCCACTGAAGAGGCCTATGGGTAGGTTTGGCCACTTGGCATCACTCCCCTGTTGACCTCCAAGGAGGCTTTCTGCGCATGTGTGGCCGGGGGAGGTCTGCTGACTTTGAGAGTGAGAACTGTGTGGTCTCTCATCTTCTATCTGGGCAGGGCCCAGCCTCCTCTCCCAATGGTCCTGTTATTCCTGTCTCAGAGTATCTGTCCACAGGGAATGAGTTCAGACCGTTTGCCCTGGGGCCTCATCTGTCTCCTGCCTCGGGACGGGTAAGAGAACAAAGAAGCCAGTTTGCCCTGGGAAAAAGATTAATACCAGAAAATTAAACCAATCTTAAGTGTATAATTAATCATAATAATTTCTTATGGTGACTAAAATATATAACTAAAACTCTAATCAATATAATGTGTAATTTGGAAGGGAGGTGAATATGTTTAAAGTGTTCAATGGCTCTTTTATTGTTCAAATTTTATTAAAATTAAACTTTACTAATGTAAGTATGTATAGTCTTATCTCAAGTGTAACCATTCAAAGAATATATTACAGGATACCACATACAAAGCAGAAGAGACAAGAAAGAACAGGGGCTGAGGGTGACAAGTCCATACATAGTGATAATTGAAGAAAATACAGTATAACCTAATCTCGCTACATTTACTCCAGGAATGAAAGAGTTTTTGACACTTAAAATGCAATTAATGCAATTTTCAATAACAGATTCATGTTGAAAAAGAAGCATTAGAAGCATTTAATAAAACTCAGTAGATACTCATGATTAAAAATTCTTCATAAACCAGAAAATCAAAAAAAGTCTTCAACTTGATTAAAAGTATTTGAAAGAAACGTATAAGTATCATCTTCAATGGCAAAATAGTACAGGTATTCCCTCTAAAATCTGAAACTCAGCAAGGATGCCCATTGTCACTACTTCTATTGAACGTTATAATGGAGATTCTTGTCAGTAACGTAAGGAAAGAAACAAAAGATATAAGAGTTGGAATAGGAGGAGCAAATTAACGTAGTCTATGAGTGATATGGTTATCTATATTTAACATTCATGGTAACTACACTTATAGTGGTGATCATTTTAAAATGTATAGAAATATTGAATCACCTTATTGTGTGATAGGAATTCAAATAGTGTTGTAGGTCAACTATACTTCAAAAAAAACCAAAGGAACTCATAGAAAAAGAGGTCAGGTTTGAGGTTACCAGAAGCAGGGGTTGAGGGGGTGAAATTGGATGAAGGCAGCCAAAAGGTACAGACTTGCGGCTATAAGGTAAGTAAGTACTAGGGAGGTAGTGTACAGCGTGATAAATATAATCATCACTGCTGTATGTTATATATGAATGTTGTTAAGAGAGTAAATTCTAAGAGTTCTCATCACAAGGAAAAAAAAATTTCTATTTATTTAATTTTGTATCTATATGAGATGATGGATACTCACTAAACTTGTGGTAATCTTGGTGTGTGTAAATCAAATCATTATGTTGTACACCTTAAACTTATATAGTGCTCTTTGTCAATTATATCTCAATAAAAGTGGAAGAAAGGTAAAAATAGATTACCCCAAGGGTGGGTGGAGAGAATTTCTGTTTTCAGTTTCTTATTGCTTTTGTATAGTTATTTCCAACTAGTTTGTACAGTTTTATAATTTTAAAAATGATAAATAATAAAATTAGTGATAAAAATTCAAAGATTTTGTAAACACATTTTGAGAATTAATAATTGAAGTAACCAGGTGCTAGATGTAAGATAGATACAGAAAAAAAGCTCTGTATTCCAAAAATAGCAACCAGAAAATATATTCAAAAAGAAAAAAAGATGTCATTCAAAGTAACAAGAAAAATATACTGTACCTAAAAATAAATCTAACAAAATATGTGCAACAGTCTAATTGAGCAAGTTATAAAATTTTATGAAAACTTATTAAAGCTGATATAAATAAAAGGAATAATATTTCATATTCGTGATTGGGAAGACCCAATATTGAAAAAAAAGCATCAGTTTTCCACTGATTAAGCTAGAGGTTTAATTAATATTATCAAAAAGCATTTGTATTATTAGTGAGATTTAAGAGAATGCTGAATCACAAAACAAGAAAATTTATGATGAAATAGGAACAAAGATCATCAAGACATCTCTGAAATTAAAATTATGATGCCAACATTAAAAAATGTTGAGTAATACAATATATAGTTGAAAAAGACCTTAATGCTCTGACTGTAAATGATGAATCCATTTTGCACAAAGGGCAAAATAACAGAGATACAAGGTCTAGTGCCCATTTAGTAAAAAGCTCAGAAAGAATAAAGAGAGGCATTATGGAATTTGGAAAAAAAATCTAAATAAGAATATCATGTTTGGGACTTCCTTGGTGGCGCAGTGGTTAAGAATCCGCCTGCCAATGCAAGGGACACTGGTTCGATCTCTGCTCCAGGAAGATCCCACGTGTCACGGAGCAACTAAGCCTGTGTGCCACAACTACTGAGTCTGTGCTCTAGAGCCCGTGAGCCGCAAATATTGATCACGTGTGCCGCAACTACTGAAGCCCACATGCCTAGAGCCCCTGTACTGCAACAAGACAAGAGAAGCCACCACAATGAGAAGCCTGCACACCGCAACAAAGAGTAGCCCCCACTTGCCACAGCTGGAGAAAGCCCATGTGCAGCAACGAAGACCCAACACAGCCAATAAATAAATAAATAAACACATAAATAAATTTATTAAAAAAAAAGAATATCGTGTTCAAAATACTATGCAAGCTGAAAGGCATGGCCTGGTTTGAGCTGTTGATTGAATATAAGAAAATGGAATCTTCTTGATGTTTGAAACATTCTTTTTCAAATGACAATAAGATTAATCTAGCTTTACAGCTCCTTCCCTCAGGGACAAATCACGCTGGTTAAGAAGTAAATTATACTATTACGTGCTTATTTTTATAAATGGTAAGTGGTTTTAAAATTTTAGAATTAAAAAACAGGCAAAATATTGAACTGTGTTTGTTATGGTGGGCTAAGATGCTAAAATAGAGAGACCAAACTTTCTGAGATTTGAAAGACAAAGAAGTTTATATCCTTCCCGCACAAAATAGGTGGGGAATGTTCCAGATCTGTGGGTAGTTCTGCATCACAGAGTCATTTACTTTTATCTGTGGCCTTGTCATTTCCTACACACTTTAGGCTGGGGACAGGTTCTGTTCATTTTCCAGCTGGCAAAAACAGAGAAGAGAAAGCATGACAAATGCGTATCACTATTTAAGTGTCCCAATTTGGAGTTAGCACAGATCACTTCCTTGCATTCTGTGCCCCATTTTCACATCTAAGCTGGCCATATGCCCAACTACAACATTAGCTATAGAGGAGGAATCACCATCACAGAATAAAAATGCACACATAAAGGTATGGTTAAGAAAGGTTGGAAAAGGGAATAGAGATATAGAACGTAGGCCAAACAATTTTCCCAGACTTCACAGAGAACAGGCAATAGGTACTTTTGAAATGGAAAGATCAAGAAATAGAGTTTTAGTGAATTATTTGCAGTTATAAAATGCCAATCAGTAGAATAAAATCTAGTAATATAACCAGTAAAATTTTGAATAAATCTGTGTATTTGGGGGGAGGTGTATATACAACATAATTCTCTTCTTTTATATCAGATAATAGATATTGTGACAAGAAACACAGACTGCTAAGCAGAACAGAAATGGTGAAAATAGTTAATTCTGGGGTGTGGGTGAGCCTTTACTTTTATTTTATACCCTTTGGTACTGATTAAATATTTTAATCAAGTTACTTTAACCATATTACTCTTAAATGATGATTGTAATCATAGTGCTTCTATAATTACAAATAGAATAATGTTAAAACGGGGCCACTGTGTCTCAGTTAAACCTTTCAAGTTCCCTTTGTTAATTTAAGCAGTTGACATAAAAATAAGAACAAATGTTTTCTTCTTTCTACTAAGTAATTCATATTATATTTGAGTTACAAAAATGAGGAAAAACACACACTGAAAATGCAGAGCTATCTATACAAAAGTTAAAGGTCAATTCCTTCTTCAATTCTCTCTTTTAGCTGAAGGCAAGAAACATAAAAACAATGCTTCCTTAGTTGACTGAATATTTTTTATCAGTAAGTGTTACATGGAACCTCAACCTTTTTCTTTTTTCTTTCTTCAAAAAAAAAAAACCGCTTGGAAGAATGGTTCCATCTGCAAAGGGTTATAGACCAATTAATACTGGAAAATCAATTCTTAGTTTATCTTGATACAATTCTACGAAATGAAATTTGGTTAATAAGCAGTTAGCATACTCATTTACAAAGATTTTAATATAATCTGTGTAGCATATGAAGATAACTTTTACGGAAGTACTTTGTGCCAGGTGCTTAATGGAGCTTGCAATATAGCATATACAGAGCGTTTTACACCTGGAAAAGGTTTAGAAATTGCCCAATCTATGATCTTTATTTACAGATAAGAAAAATCAGGTCCAAGGAATATATTTACCCTAGTAGTAGAAGTCTCCTCACTCTGAATCTTATGCTTATTCCACTTAAAGGCACTTTTATTTTTCAGTCTCTTTATCTTGATCTTTAAGAGCACGATATTCAGTAATCACTGCTACAATGCAAGAAAAAACAGAGAATTTACTAGTAATACCTATGTCTACTTAATTATTCATAGCAATATGGAATCTGAAATTAATGTGGCATTTTCACTTGAGCATGTGTTTACTGTAGTTAGAATGCAAGATTTGTACCACATTTGAATCATGTCCAGATTCTATACATAGTAACAAACAGCTCTCAATTAAACACTGTTATGACAAAGTAAATTGGTTCAAACTGCTGAAGAACAAATCAGTGTGATGTAAAAACAGCTTTGAAATATGGTAAACCTTTAACCCATCTATGTTTCCTTCAAGAATTTATCCTAAGGATAGAACCAAATATAGTGTAATTATATGTGTATATGTCATGTTTATTATACTTTTAATATTAATTAAATTTAAAATAAATTCAGTGCTTAAGTATAAGAGATTAGTAAATGAAACACAGCCACACAAGGACACACTATTCAGCCAATACTAATGATACTAATGGTATGGATATATGTTTAACATGAAAAAATATTTAAAATACATTAAGTATAAAAGCAGCTTAAAAAAGCCATGTAATCTGTAATCCCAGTTTTATGAATAAGTATTTATACATGCATATTAAAAATATTCCAAAAGGATATCACAATGATAATATTAGTCATTTACAGGTAGAAACATTACAGATTGTTATATTTTTTATATTTTTTTAACGGACATTATTAGCTGTATACTCATAAAAAATATACTGATCTTGACTTTATACATGAAAATCTTAACAGCAAAGGGACACATGCCACTTAATATGATGTCACTCTGGGCAGTGAGAGCCACGGCATGTAAAGTAATCTGTGACGGGAAAGGGAGGAAAGGAATTGCAGAATTCTAAGACAATAACAAATTATTGTTTTTAATATCATAAATTTGAATAAATTTGCTGCCAATTTCATGTAATTGGCCATCTGTCTTGGTTAATTCGGACTTTCTTAGAAAATCTAATAATTTGGAAAAGATCGTTGCATATGAATACATAGATTCTTAAATTTTAAAAAATGGATGATTGATATTCAGCTATAATCTGATTAAGATTTAAGTAACGTTTGTAAAGGGAGAGTTGTTAAAAAGTTAAAGCAATAACTTCATTCAGAGTAACATTCAAGCAAAACCACTGCCAAAGCAAAATGACAATACTAGTAATATATGAGTAAGAAAAAACCTAAAATCTTTCACACTTTCCATTTCACACTGCTTCTTCTCAGCTTTTCCGTAATTTCAGATTTTAACTGAAACAAATATCCAAACAATTTAGAATTTTCTTTATAGTCGTGTATGTGCTTGAATAATGTGCCTTAAGTTGCCCTTTTGCTAGGTAATAACTGGAGTTTATTTTAACTTTTTGGAATTCTCTTAATTTATCTTTGGAGGAAAGACTTTCCCAGTCTTTCTCAGGTTTTTCCTATCACAAAAGCAACATCAAGATGATTTCTCCACAGCTTGCAAATCTCTTAAGCCCAGTCATTCAAACACACTTTTAAATTGGTCTTATACTTCCCCCAATTCTGTAGGTTAGAGCAAATAACACTAATGCAATTAAGGGCCAAAAAACTAACAAGGCAGCTGGTAGTCACACAGTCTAGTAACTCAAGCCAATTTACAAAAGTCACACTGTCAGGAAAATGAGCTTGTTGTCTTTTTTTTCCCCTTTGCAGCAGACACTACAAAAAATTTGTGAGGCAGTATACGTTTATGAAAACATCACTGTCTACTATAAGCATGCTTTTATCATGATGTTTGACAGGTTGTAATACAAAAGAATTTCCCACAGATATTGGCCAGTATAGTCATTTTTACTTATGGTCCATTTATATCTCCTTGTGATCTCATCTTTTGTCCACTGCAAAAGCCCTCCCATACTCATTTCCTGACATTTTCTATGGTATAGATAGTTTGATTATGTATTTCTCTGCTCCTCGTTATTGATTACTTCACGTTTTTCATTATACATCTGAGAATAGAATAGGACCCCTTATTTAGAGCTACTGATACTGGGCACCATACTGTTCAGGCTTATTTGAATTCTCATCTGGGTTAAATTCCAGTGCTGTTCTTGGCTTTTCTCACTCTTGTGGTCTCTTCCTCATTACCTTCTTGGTTATTCTTCAGTTACTTTGAATTCACTGACTGTATCCATTCTATTTCTACTTAGTAAATGCAGTGCCTGCACCCCCATTATCTGAAATGTGTTGACTATTATTATTATTGAAAATGTGTTGACTATTGATTTTTTTAAATAGTAGAAGCCTCTATGCCATTATTTTTAATAGGAAAATTAAAATGCATTCCCAACCTATAAAAACACCCAACCAAATTTTCCCAAGTAGTAATAAATACTGAAGCACCTATACAAAACTCAAGACTTTTGCATAATATAAAGCACTAAAGCACCAATTACTTAATCATTTAACACCTTGTTATTTAGCACTTTTTGAGCTTATTAGTGTATATGTGTGTAGTATATAATGATGCTGTCATGCAAAGGATTAGCTACCAGTTAACCTTTTCTTTCTAAGCAGAAAGTTGAAGAATGATTAATATGTTACAGACGCAGTAAATATAACCGTTAACGAAAGAAAACAGAGAGACAAGGTAGATTTTTAAATTAAACTTTTGCAGGCTTCTTAATTGAAGTTTAGCGGGTGAAAAGAGAGGTGGAAGATGTAGTCAAAGCTGCTGATTGCTGAAGGGGAAGGATGAACAAGAGGGGGCTGGTGAAGTGGTGAGAGAGGCAGGAATAAATGCCTGAGGTTTGACCATGTCCAAGCACATGGAACCAGTCGACAGTTTTCTCCTATGGACTCTTTTAACTCTAAAAATGGATGGTTGTAAACTACCAACTGATGGCATAGACAACAATAGGAGACTTAAAACTCAAATTCCACGTCTGTTTCTGTTCACTTTGCTTGTGTCACTGTAACTGGTGATCATATGACAATATGAGATGCTCATGTTCCTGTCATGATCACGTGCACTTGCCAAATTATTTTTAATTTAATTTATTTTTTCAATTAGGAATGCCCTTGAAGAAGCATGACAAATAATTGATTTAATTAAATCATTGTGGTTGAATGTCTTTTTAATATTCTATGTAATAAAATAGGAAGTAAGCATAAGTAATTCCAGTGGCACAGAAATCTGTTGTCTCAGGAAAAGCAATTCCATTATTGGAGGTACAAGTTGAATCATTCACTTTTCTTCTAGGATACCATTTTTAGTTGGAAGAATAATTGATAGACTATGTTTATTCAGACATCTTACCAAATTATTTTCATCTGCATGATCTAAGATTTAAAGATTTGCATCAATTATTTATGTTTCTCTTCTTTCGATTCACAATAATAGTTATGTTGAATGAATTTCTTGCTGTAATTCCTTGCTATTGCATACAAATCTATTCTGCAGCGTTTTCACTGTTCACAGTAGTAAATCTGGCTTCTATACGAGACCCAAGATGTGTGTTTGGTCAGTTCTCTTCTTAAAAATTTTGAAAGTTTAGCAAAAAACTATAGAACAGTATCTGTTTTCCTACTTTACTGTTAGGTATGAAGTCTGTTTTGTAGCCGAGTTGATAAATTTGAGTACCTTCTTGGTCTCAGGACCATTTAATTAATCCTTTGTCAGAGCAGAGTGATCTGCATCAGCACCTCACTCCAGATACTGCATTACTTATTATTGTATAATATGTCTTCAAGGTTGCCAGTCCCCCTGGCTGTAATAGTAACAGTGGTAATGGGAGATACAGAGGGCACTGGTACATTATCTCATAATCAAAAATCCTAGAAGGCTGTCCTTGAGCAGGACATGCCCTAGATACATCAAAAGAGCTGTTTGCAGAATTTTCTTCCTTCATAAATTCTTTTTGAAACTTTTTGATGAATGGTGATAGGAAGCTTTTCACTGAGCTTGGACTACCTCTTCATCATTTAGGCATCACACGTTGGACTTACTACAGTATTGATGCTGAGGCCGTGCTCTCCCTGGATTGCACCCAGGCAGTGACCAAGCACAGTAGTGTTGGTGGTAGATGCAGGTTCCACACAACACTCTTCCAGTGGGCAGTGTTTGTTCAGGAGCTCCTCGTTGGCCTGGTGGAGACGTTCTCAGGACCGTACCACTTCTGAGACCTGGCTATCCAGTTTTCTTCCTTCCTGTCCCCGTTCCCAAGTGTTAGACCTGCTTTAGAGCCTGAAGGTTCTCCCTACTTACTCCTGCTCCTGCTCCTTTTATCCTTCACAGATGTCGCTCTGATTTCTTGCATGAACGTCTCAGAGAACCTGAACTAACATACCGTTTAACAAAAAATGAGCGTTACAGAATTCCACTAAGATTCATGGGTTTTTCAAAGCAATGCTTCAATAAAAGTTTTGGCTGAACATCACGTTTAAAGTTTCTGCCTAAATCTACTGTGTAGTGGGTTGAATAGTGCCCTCCCCAAAGATATGTTCAAATTCTAACCTCTGGAACCTGTGAAGATGACCTTATAGGGGAAAAGGGTCTTTGCAGATATCATTAAAAATATCAAGATGAACTCATCCTGGATTTAGAGCAGGCTCTAAGTCCAACAGCCAGTGTCTTTGTAAAAGGCAGAAGAGGAGAAGACACAAACAGAGAAGGCCATGTTCTGACGGGGACAGAAATCAGTGTAAGATTGCCAAGGATTTCCAGTAGCCACTGGAAATTAAGGGAGCAACATAAGACAGATACTTCCTCAAAGCCTTCAGAAAGAACCATCCCTGAAGATACCTTAACATCAGACCTCTGGCCTCCAGAACAACGAGAAAAATAAATTTCTGTTGTTTTAAGCCACCAGGTTTGTGGTAATGTTTTACAGCAGCCTAAGTGTTAGCTTACCTTTGGCAGCTTTTTTGTTCCTGGCAGGTTTTTTTTTTTTTTCTCCCTCAAGATGACTGAGAATTTCCTCCCGAGTGGAAGCACATTGATCAATGGATTCCTGCAATTCACTGGGGAAGCTGCTGCAGCCTCATTCATCTTTTCATTTCTGATCCTTAACTATTGCAGTGGTGCACAGTCCTTAAACCATCTCTGACTGCTTTCTAACTAAATTCTTTACAAAATCATCACCCTTAATCATTCCCTTCTTTTTTCAGATCTCCAAAAACATTTAAACAATGTGGGGCCAGCCTTTATCCTAATAGGTGAATGGCTGGAATACAACTAAGTTCATCAGAAATCCTCTCACTCAGAATAGCCAGCGCATTTATTAGCATTTTAGCAGCTTTTTAAAATTTGATTGCAAATTATGGCAAAGTCTGTTGAAAGTTGTTACAGCAGATATTCCAATGTAAGATGTGTGAGAGATACCATTGGGAAAAAAAAAAAAAAAAAAACCACCACCACCACAAATTTCCCTCTGAACACTGCCTGATAGGGATATTCAGAAAGCTAAGTGGCAGTATCCAAACACAGTTTCATCTCCAGTTTACTCTCTGATCAATAACTTGTAAAAATATAAAGATTGATTGTCACATGGTAGGTAAATTTCTCAGCTTAAAAATGTCAATTTAAAGGAACTTAAAGCCAATCACTTTTCAGAGTAGTAAGTATAATTCTAAATACATTTCTCAAATATAATATTAGTACTAATATTACTAGAGGTTCTAACGTCCTGGAGAATTTGATCTGCCAGGAAAACATAATTCCTTTCTGAACTGAAATTCTGAACTCCTTTTTTCAGTTTATCTGGTAGTGGGATTAGAAATCTCCAGGTTCCTCAATCTGAACTTTCTGTTCAAAAGTTGGGTAAGATTTAAGAGAAGTAAGAATTACAGATGGGAATATTAGGAGGGGACTATTTAGGGGATGTGGAGCTGAGTATCCTTATAGGGTATCTAGGGATGTTTTTAATTATGAATCATAGACTGTTGTGGCTAGAAGAGTCCTAAAATATTGTATCTTCTAATTTTCTCAGTGTTAGAAGGAGAAAATGGAGGTCTCTTTTATGAGAGGACTATCCTATAGATCATCTGAGAGTCAGGGTCTAGAATAATTCCATGTAAGTTTACAGCCCTCCTTTTCACATTAAAACTTTCACAGCCTCCAGAGGCATGGTAAGGATACAGAAAGATGCAGAATAGATACAGAAAGCCACAAGATAAATATGGTCCTTTTCCCTGAGTTCTGTTTTGAATTTAAAACTTAAGGATTGTATTTTGGAGTTTTATGTTCTTTAAAATACAAGCAAATTATATTCTTTGAAATATATATGCCAGCAAAATAAATAGACTTAGATTTTTCCAGATTACATAATATCAAGTTTGTTGGTAAACATACAGAGAGCTGGCAATTTTTATGGTCAGAAACTATTTAGAAAGTTTGGTAATTTTGTATTGTCTTAAAACAGGATCTTATTAGCATTGTGACTTACAGAATACACTGTTATTTCCAGAATGTCTGGTTCCTCAGTAAATGTTTTGCAACCCACAAAAGAACTTAAAAAATAAAACAAAACTTTCATCTTCTGAGCCAGTGTGCGTTTCAAAATTTTTAATGACGTACAGATTTAAAATTGTAACTCAGTTGCATTTCATTAAATATTTTGATTGAAGCGCATATAATGACTGCATTCTGTTGCCTATGAGAGTGAATTTCTCATAACAAGGTTAAAATTGGTAATTTAAATATAACTGTAAAGCATTTTAGTTTATGTCCTGATTGTTGTTGCAAAAGGAAGTTTAAGGCCTTTGGTGAAAATGCAAAAGAAAATGAAAATTGATAATAATCTAAAATTAAGGTTATGGAAAAAAAAAATTCCCAAGAGCTCAATATAGTCTAACAGCACAGATGATGATAAGGGCTCACAGTTAATAATATAATAATAGTTAATGTGTTCCAGGTACTAATCTCAGCAGAAGCACAGGAAGATATTATTATTATCCCCATTTACTAATAGCAATACTGTCACCACAAATAGTGAATGGTAGGTAATTAGCACTAGCCAATCTACAAATCTTGACATTTAGTTGAAAATGAGCTCATTAGTTTGACGACGCTGCATCATATTTGTGAAGAAACTACTTGAACAATAGTGCATGAAGTGATCATTTCTTGCAGCTCTATATATTTATATGTAGTCTTTCTCTCTGCAAAAAATACAATGAATTCAGTTTGTAAAACCTACCTTCACTGAACCTAATAAATGACTCAAAATAACTTTTAAAAAGAGAAAAAAATTATAGAGAATAAATGAGCAGACTTTAAGTTCAAGGAGTAGGGGAAAATTATGTAACCTCAACGATAAAAGTTACAGTGTCGTCAAGGAAAGGAAAGTAGCAGGATCATCTCTTATTTTTCAGCCTCTCCAAAATGAATTGAATGAGTGTGTGCTGGTGTGGGTAGAACATTGTCAGATGGGAAGGTGGTGGAAAAGGGGACAAGAGGCTTAGAATGCCTCTCTAGAGAAGTAACCCTTTTCATTACTAATAGGGATGGCTCCACATAGAACTGAGCTACTTGGGCTTTCTGTTTTATCATCCTCTGGATAGGAAGAAGGCTGAAAAGACCATTATTAAACAGAACATCATGTGTCCAAGCGTAATTGGCCGCTTAACAGAATGGAGAGAAAATTGAGGGAAAGGGAACAAAAAAAAAAAGACAAGAACCACCACAGTACTGTTAGCTCTGGGGAAACACACATAGAAAGCAACCTGGAGTGCCAGTTTCTCTCTTCCATTTCCCATTATGGCTGGTACAAAGGAGGTTGGCGTCTGAGTAGAGGGCATAAAGCTCTGAAAAGCACGCTAACTGCCCGAAAAATTGTTCTCTCAAACTGAAGAGGATGTCCAGCAGAGTCACAGTGGACTCTTCCTGAGTTGAAGTAATAATGATCTAAAACCCAAGTGCAGTCCCTGTGAGAAGTCATTGAAATCCTCTCCTTGTTTCCTCCCACAGCTCTCTTGCCCCTCTCACTCCTTAGCACTTGCATGGACAAACCATAACCCTAGTTAATTTTAACTCTCCTCCTGCTTTATAGTTGACTGGCCTTCGGTGTAGCCTGACAGTCATGTCCATTTCCCTTGTCCATTCACCTTTGCTGTCTTCTGGGTAACACCTTAGACCTCTCCTCAAATCTCCATCATTTCCTCTGTCCTCTTTTCTCAGCTGATGGCCTTTCTTTCTTCTTCAGTAACTAAAGTAATCAGAAGAGGACTTTACATACACCAACTGGACATCTACCTCCCCCATCACATGAGCACATATATTCTCCCATCTCACTTAGGTAAACTGTCCATGCCCCAGCCTAACCAGACCTTCTGATTTCTTGCTGTGAACTAGATTGTGTTTTTTCTTATCCACTTAAGGACACCATTTTAGTGGCTTTCCCTTTTTCATTCATCTTCAATTGTTCCTTGTCTACTGGATCATTTTTATCAGCATACTGTTTTCTTTTTTCTCCGCTTAAAAAATCGAGTCCACTTCTTGGAGACCAGCTACTGCGCAAATCCGTTGCTTCCATTTGTAGCAAATCTGTTTGAATGAGTTGCCTCCCTTTGCTGCCTCCCATCCCTTCCATCTTATTTGCTCTTAACTCACTCAAATTGGGCTTTTGTCTCAACCACTAAACTGAAACAGTTCTTGACAGGACATGAATGACTTTCTTTTTGCTGAACCCAGTGATCAGTTTCTGCTCCTCATCTTACTTGCCATTATGTGACACGTTGCTCTCATGCCACTTTGCTTCTCCTGGTTTTCTTGCTGTTTCACCTGGTACTCATTCATAGTCTCCTTGCGTGTTCCCCCTCTTTTCTTGACATCTGAATTTCTGAGTGTCCCAGGTCTCAGTTCTTGGTATCTTTTCTACATTTACTCCCCATGTGATAGCATCCAGCTCTGGATTTAAACATCATTTACACAAAAACACTCAAAGTTAGTTCTTTAGCACAGACCCTCTTCTGAATTCCACACTTCTGTATAATTGCTTCCTTGATGGCTACACTTCGATGTCTAATAGATTTCTCAAATGTAAAATCCCTAAAACTAAAGTTGAGAACTCTCCATCCCAAACCTGCTCCCTCTGCAGTGTTCCCCCTTCCTCTTTATGGCAACTGCATCCCTCCAGTTCTTCAAACATAAACCTTTGAGATCCTTCTTGACTCTTCACTTTCACAACCCATATCCGACCCATCAGGAAATTCTCTTGGCTCTGCTTTCAAAATAATCCGTCATTCCTGCTTTACCACTAATACGTTCAAACAAAGCCATCATATCTCTAGACTGAGTTAATATAATAAATCCATAATTACTTCCCTGCTTTTATCCTTGTCTTCCACAGTCTGTTTTCAATACAATAGAGTGCTCCTTGAAAAATATTTTGAAATAAAGATGCATTCACAGAAACTTACCAAAAAATATGTACAGGAGGCCCCATGTACCAGTTGCAGATGGTTACATCTTACATAACTACAGTTTATAAAATTCTGTCAAAACCAGAAAATAAACATTGGTATAATCCACAAAACTTATTCAGATTTCATCAGTTTTACATGAACAGAGTGCTTCTTTTAAAACATAAATTAGATTCAGAGTTTTGCCCAAATCTCGCCTTTTCACAAAAGTCCACTCTAACCTTGTTAAAGCTGATAATCCCTCTTACCCTGTACTATTTCTACATAGTAGTTGAAATCTTTTAACATTTATGTATTATGTTTATTTTCTATCTTCTTGCACTAGACTATAAACCACGTGGGCCAGAATATTTTTGGTTTTGTGCAATGATATATTCCAGGTACTTAGAATGATACTTGTTCTAAACTCAGTGCATGCCTCTCAAACATTTGAAAGAATAATTGCACACTTGCAACTGGAGCTTTTGTTTCTGCTCTTTATTTGTTTTGAAAGACCTGTTCTTTCTCCCTAACGTATACAAGATTTTGTTTATTAGTTCATTAAACACTGCTCATATGAGTCCAGTGTCTTCCCAACTCCACATTCATGATGTCATATTGAAGGCTTGAAATGGCCATGATGGGAATATTCATAAGAGCTAAATCAGCAAACACTTCAGGTCAGCACTCTGTACCCTTAGCAGTTGTTAAACATTTGTCAGTGCACCACTGAATCTGACCAGTCAATTCAACCACCAATTAAAATTCTTAATTAAAATTGTTTTCCATATCAATTTTTTTGCTATCATATAGATGAGTGGCTCAAATGAAAGTGTATATTTTCCTAATAAATTTCCTATACAATATGTAAACAAGATAAATTATTTCATGGGCTCTTAGGACAGTGTCCAGCTGGCTTAGGTCTGCTAACAAAATTCTCAGATATTTTGTTTATCCAAGATTCACTCCTACAGATATTTTGTCCAAGGCATTGCATTAGATGCACACATCAAAAAGTTAAGTATAGGTAGATGAAAAAAGGAAAAAATAATAGCAAATGTATAAAAGTGTTTTAAGAACTAATTGTTTAGGAGTATATCAGCAAATAAGGAATATTAAAAGGAGAAAGGAAATTTTCTTCGTAGTCTCAAATCAACAGTTATTCTGGAATTAAATAGTTGTCTTTCCAGGTAAATAGACATAGCGACTGCAATGTGTATGGCCCTTTTCTCTAAGATATTATGGTCATTGGCTTTTCAAGTTAACAGTGATCCCAAGAATTTGCAACAACATGTGGAGAGGAAACTTATACTGAGAACAGTTTAAGAGCTTATTTTACATCTCTTCCTAGTGTAGTTGTATTACTAGAATATTCTTCATAGGATGCTTTTAAAATCCAGGTGTATAGATTTCAACTAGCATATAAAGTGCTATGGTATGACTTTATTTTTAAATAAAGAGTATTTTACATGTTTTTTTCAATATCTGGGCACTTTTATTAAAATTTTCGCACAAGTAGATGTGAACTTCTGTCTCTTGATGACTAGTTCTCCAAATATCTTATTCTATGCTGCTCTAGGTATTTCTTTTCTGCTGCTGACTACAATTTAAGTAGAGCATCTTCTGTATTACCTGAGGAATTGCATTAATAGAAACATCAACTTCTGGATTTTCAAAATACTGTTTTTTTGCCATTGTGACTGGAGGTGAGAGTAGACAAATTTTAAAATAAATTGTTCTAATAAGTTTTTGTTTCCCTGATAGAAGACCATTGAGCAACAAACAAAGAAAATATATGTACATAAATAGGAAAATGTAGCAGGAAAAATTTTGCTGATCAACTCTGTTTCTTTGTGCATCTGTTTAAGAATCAGAGCAATGGTTAATTCAACCTTACCTGAATATGAGAATGATGTAATCATGTGAGAAGCTTTGAAAAAACAATTTTTTTAATGTGAACCATTTTTCAAGTCTTTATTGAATTTGTTATAATATTGCTTTTGTTTTATGTTTCGGTTTTTTAACTACCAGGCATGTGGGATCTTAGCTCCCTGACCAGGGATCGAACCCACACCCCCTGCATTGGAAGGTGAAGTCTTAACCACTGGACCACCAGGGAAGTCCTGAGAAGCTTTTTAAAAATCCCCATGTCTGCGATCCATTGGAGACCAATGCAGTCTTTATCACTGTGTTTTGGGCCCAGGCATCAGTATATTTTAAAAAGTACTCAAGTGATTGTAAGATGGACCCAGGGTTGAGTACCACTGGCTTAGATACAAAACTGTTTTGGTTAGACAGAGATAAAGCTCTTTTACTAATTTTAAATACTGTGTATATAGCTAAGGGAAATGTTAACTTATGAAATTTAATTTTATATCATTTACAGATGGTCCTCAACTTACGATGGGTTAACTTAAAGATTTTTTGACTTTATGGTGGTGCAAAAGAAATATACATATACATTCAATAGACACTGTACCTTGAATTTTGGATTTTGATCTTTTTCCCAGGCTAGCTGTATGCAGTACATTACAGTCTCGTGACACTGGGCAGCAGCTGTGAGCTGCAGCTCCCAGTCAGCCGCAGGATTGCAAGAGTTAACAACCCATATACTTACAACCATTGTCTACCCGTACAACCATCCTGTTTTTCACTTTCTGTACAGTGTTCAACAAATTACATGAGATATTCAACACTTTATTATAAAATCGGCTTTTGTTGGATGATATAGCCTAACCATACGTTAATGTAAGTATTCTGGGCACATTTACGTTAGGCTAGGCTATCCTGTGATGTTTGCTAGGTTGGGTGTATTCAGTGCGTTTTCAAGTTATGGTATTTTCGGCTTATGTTGGGTTTATAAGATGTTACCCCATCGTAAGTTGTGGAAGATCTGTGCTAATATGTTATGCACATGAATTCTAGCTCAGTCTCAGTCTTTATATCAGAAGAGTCTCCTCTATAGACAGTTGCAGCTACGCAACGCTACTACTACAGGGTTAAAACAGCCACTGTAAAGATGCTTGTGACTGGGCCCAGGAAAGATTTCTAGGCCACAAATATCCTTCATGAAAAGGGGAAAAAAGTCCTCTGGGAAATCTAGATTTTGAAGGAAACTTTTGAAAGCACTGAGTTGAGAGAACTAAAAGATGACTTTTTCATGGTCTCATGTAATGTGAAGATTAAAGGTATTGGTAGCCTCTCTCAAGTTGACAAATCTTTCAGTTTTCCCTGGAAACCCAGTGTCCTCACTGAAACAGGGACCCATGGCACTGTTTACTTTGGCAAATAAAGGACAGGATTATTAATCTACAGTCAGTTCTTTAAAAACTTATTTTTAAAAATGACAAGTGAATTTCATAAGTCAGATAGTCTTATTGTTAACCAGTGGAGTATAATAATCTTCTCATAGAAGCTATGACTGTTATTTGGGTGGTAAAACTATTGGCTGCCACCATCCTGTGTCCCCAGGGTGAGACACTAGGGACTTGTCTCTCCAAGATCAGTAGATATGTCCGACCCAGGTTCCTTTCAAATTGCTACTTCTGCCCTGGGTCTCAGAGCATGTGAAGACTTTGCTTGTGCCCGTTAGCAGGAAAGTCTCTATTTCCTACAGCCCTTCCATTCTCTTGAATGCCAGTCCCGGTAGCCTTCATTGTCAGATATTCTGGGTGCTCGCCTCTCTGGTGCAGGACTCCTGGGCTGGAGAGCTAGCTGTGGGGCCCCTCACTGCTTGGGGGGAAGCTCTGCAATTGTGATTGCCTTCCAGTTTGCTCTTCTTGAGTATATCACATTTTCATCCCTCCTACAGTTTTGCGGTTCCTTCTTTATATCTTTAGTTGCAGAAGATCTTTTCTACTAGTTTTCAGGTCATTCTCATTGATAGTTGCTCTGTAAATAGTTGTAATTTTGGTGTGCCCATGGGAGGAGATAAGCTCAGAATCTTTCTCTCCACTATCTTGGCCCCTCCTGTTGTATTTCTTGTATATGTAGAAGATATATTTTTCATCTCTTAATTTAAGTTGGTAAAAAAGAAATAGAATATTTCCATGTACTAGTAATAAAATGCTCTGAACTAACTTAAATCGTGGACTCCAAGAAGATGACTTGGCTGTAATGGAAATTTCCATTGGTTCTTTTTCCAACATAAAGAGACCAGATTTATATTGTATACAAGAATTTGGATGACTACTTCAATCTCTTTGATCTGTGTGATTTTGAATAAGTAATGATTTCTTTAACCTTGATTTTATATGTGTTAAATGGGGAGAAAGTTTGATGAAGTCATAAGGTAATTTTGAGTTTTAAATGAGATAAGATAAAACACGTTGCAATCTCCAAAACACTCTATACATGCAAACTTTAATTCATAGTGTTAGTGGTACTCAATGCATAAATCAGGTATAGATTCTAAGAGAATTGTTACGAGGAGTTCCACACAGGGCAAATTGCTATCTGTTGTAGTTGAAGGTGGCCCTGCGAGGTTTTGTGGACAAAGTGACAAGTAAACTATGGCATACATTATGCTTGAACTTCATTTGACATTGAAGGGAATGCTGAGCAAAAAACATCATGGAAAAAGGAAAAGCTCTGAAATCATGAGATACCATGGGAATTGTGTGTTTATATATTGAATCGTAAATATGGAAGGCACTGAAAATAATTATTTGTAGCTAGATTTTAATCATATTTTGACACGTTTATGATGCCAATAGGAGGAGCTTGTGCTTCATTTCAAAGACAAAGGAAATATTGAACGATGTCTGAAGTCTGTTTAGGAGGGAACAAAGGAAGAGGAATTTATTGGGCACTAGACACTTTGCTAGACGCAGTATTTCAAGGTCCGTTACCATTATTACAATTTTAAGTGTTAGAAAACTGAGCCACAGAGAGGTTAAATATATGCCCAGAGATATTCAGCCAAGAGTTCTGAAGCCAAGACTCAAATCCAAATTTATCTGGCTTTAAATCTTTCCATTACTCCATGGGGCCTTTGCAATTAATCTGACAAATGTATGTTGAGTTTTTTGGAATAAAGAAGCAAAGAGGCAGTGAAATCACAAAGGAAGTTCATTCAATATGCAACAGACACCTAAAGAGATTTGAAGTGTTCTATTTTTTTGGCTGCATTTTTTAGGACCCGTTAGCTTTATTCTTCTATTTTCTAAACATTGCCAAATACAATTACCAATTTATTTTTTATGTGAGAATTATATAAAAGGATTTAATTTTTCCTTGAAAATCATGTACACATTCAGAATGTTCCTAACTGTACCTTTCTAAAAGGTAGCTAGGTTAACTCTCATGGCATTCGATATTATGTGACTCAGCCAAACATGAGAGGATTCACAGGGACTGAGCACTTTAGAGGATCTCTGGAACAACTTCTGCACTAGAGCAGGTGCTAGAAAGACAAGCCAAAATCTCCTCTGTCAATCCCCAGGTAGATTTCTTCTATTCCAGCAGATATCAAAGGTGTTTGCTGAACAAAATTACTCTTGCCTTTAGGCTTAGTATCACCTGACTTTTTAGATGATGCTGAGAGTGATAGAAAAGACAACCCCAAATGACCCCATTGTCTTTGTTGTGGTTATTAGCATTAAACTACTTCCTCGTAAGATGGATATGCTAGTCAAAAGGCAGTAATTGGTATCCGGTGTTCTTCTGCAAGTTTCCTACCCTAGAAGCCAAGGCAAGCATCCATGACTCTGGAATCAGCCCTGTATTTCAGAATTGCCTCAAGTCACGACCCTCCTTTGCTTTCTGGGAGACCCAATATTTTGTGTGGAGTATCTGTCCTGATCCCTTATCCCAAGGGTTAAACTAGCTGTTTGAACCAGGCTGCCCAGCATTTCAGTTGTCAGTCTTCTTGGAAGCCAGACCTTTGTCCCATTACAAATACGTATTAACTGTGAATTGATCTCCCAGTTCACAGCTGCCTGCCTGTCTGGCTCCCTGCCTAGATTTGTCAGCCTGGAATCTGTCACTGTGCTCTCATACTTGAAGCTCCAATATTAGCTGAAATATGACTGAAACTGTGTCTTTCACTCAACTACTGTCTGTTCATCTAGGCATCACTTCCTTGGTATGTCTTGTACTAGAGGGTAGGTGGGACATAGTTAAGCATCCTTTCTTCTCTTTGCTGCCCCAATGCTTTTTGATTTGTTTTTGTTTTCGCCTTGAGGGATCTTAGTTCCTGGACCAGGGATCTAACCTGTGCCCCCTGCAGTGGAAGTGCAGAATCCTATCCATTGGTCTTCTGGGGAATGTCCTGCTCAATGTTGTTTTGGACAGACATGGTTCAGAGTTGATATAGTCAAAAAGTTAGTAATGTTTATGATTATAGGTAATAGGAGCAAATCCAGAAAAGCACCTGAGTTACAAAATAAATAGATGCGTGTTTTTTTCTATAAAGGTACATAGAACACAGCAGTAGGTATTTCACAATCTAGTGCAATTTGGGAATCCAAGCACATATGTAGACAGTTTACATAAGGCAATTCTGTTTAAAATATATGGGGCTAAGGTAAGATATCTGGAACCCTCTGATGTACCATACAAAAATCTGCATCTATAGAAGATTGGCTAGAAAAGTCAAGACCTCAGTCTTAGAGAGATTGGACCCGTGAAAGGTTACTGCGACATGAAGAGAAGAGCAAGATAAGGCTCCAGGTTCTGAGCTAGATTGTGAAGTGGGAATTGGATTCTGAGTAAACTTCAGATGTCAAGACGTTAAAAATGGAACTTGAGAATTGGAAAAGGAGTGAGTTGAGTTGATGGTGAGTCATCTGAATATGAATCAGAGCTTCTTAAATTGTCCCAGACCAAGATGATCACTGAGCCTCAGTTCATGGAAAATGCAGTCACAGAAACAGAGATTTTGGCTCTTAATTCATTAATTTATTCCTAGTGGTCTCCCACTAAGAACATTCCAATAAACTGTTAAAAAGTGACATGAATAATTTTGAAGGCTGTTGCCTTCTCTGGGGCATTTATAAATGATTACTGAATGTGTTTTTCATTCCTATGTATACCTGAAGTGAAAAGCCCATCTTCAGGTGGTATGTCTAAAGTTCTGTGGAAGGCCTGTCTATAAGAAACCAAATTTTTCTTCTTCCACTTCAGTTTCTTCATGGAGCCAAGTGACGGTTAAAATAGTCTATTGGGATATATTATTCCAGGATTTACACCTCTATATATGTGTATGTCTCTGTAGGTATGTCCAGAGGGATCTGCATCTACATCTATAAACAAGAGGAAGTAAAAGGTGTTCTGCTAACTTAGTGCCTTATCATCCACAGAGAAGGATTTGAGAATAAGCAATCAGCTTCATGTCTCTTTTTAATATGTCACCTGGTCTCTGAAGTAGTATAAGTTTCTGCCAAGGAGCATGTCAAGCAATTACTGTAATTTGTTGTATTTTAGGAATAGCTGTGATCATTTCAATCCCAATATTTATTACAATACTATTGTTTCAGCTTCATAATAAATTGAATGCTGTGCAAAAATGAAAATATGCATTTTCTTCCCTAGGGCAACTACAATCTATCAAGGGACACATATAACAAATTAACCTTGATCACAGTATGGAAAGTGCTAGCAAAATATATAATGAAAAAAAATGTATACATAGGAAGCTGTACAGGCTTCAGGTGTGTTATAGTGCATGCATACACACACATACACACACACGTACACACACACCCCCACCCGAGAATCTCAACAAAAAGACAAACAACCCAGTTAAAAAATGATCAAAAGATCTGAATAGGCATTTATCCAAGAAGATATTCAAATGGCCAATAAGCACATGAAGAGGCGTTCAAGATCGTTAGTCATTAGTAAATGACTACTCAACTGGAAATCAAAACCATTTTATAACCATAAGATGGCTATAAATAAAAAACTAAGAAATAACAAGTATTGGCAAAGATATGGAAAAATTGGAACCCTCATACATTGCTGGTAAGAATGTAAAATAGAGCAGCCCGGTGAAAATCTGTTTGGCAGTTCCTCAAAACATTAAACATAGAATTACCATATGACCCTCAATTCTTCTCTTGGGGATATACCCAAGAGAACTAAAGTATATATTAGAACAAAAACATGTATATGTGAATGTTCATAGCATCATTATTCAATTATTCATGGAAATAATTCAAATTATGAATGAATGAATAAACAAAATGTGGTGTATTCATAAAATGGAATTTTTTTAGCTGTAAAGAGGAATTCTACAACATGCATTAACCTTGAAGAGTCTATGTTAAGTGAAAGAAGTCACACACAAAGGCAATACATTATATGATTCCATTTATATGAAATGCCCAGAATATGGGATTTCCTTTTGGGGTGAAGAAAATGCTCTGGAAATAGATAGTGGTGATGGTTGCACAGCATTGTGAATATACTAATAAACCACTGAATTGTACACTTTAAAATGGTTAAAGTGGTAAATTTATGTTGTGTGAATGTTAATGCAATAAAAAAAGTTACATACATATAAAACTAAACAGAATTCAAGATATAAAGAAACAAATTTATAAATTCCAAATGAAAGTATAATTTATAAAATATAGGCATGATACATTTGATGGGCATCTAAGAGTGAATTTTCTAAGAGTATTTCAGAAGCTCATTTGTAAATTAGTTTTTTGGGAACTAGAAAATGTTTTATGGTTGTTCAAATATTACTGAGTCTTGGGGATAGGATTATATACAAATGCCAGGAAATAATATCCAGGCCCTGTTCCCTAATAGGAAACTAAAAACATTCTGATTATTTTCCGCAGTTTAATTTCAAGCTCATTTTATCACTATTATTTAAACTTCATTGAATATTTAAATGACAACAATATTTGTTAGGTGTTGGTTTCCTCTCATTTAAATATACTATAATTTTGCGATTTCTTGGTCAAAATTATATTTTGATAACTATGAGAATGTTATGTTAGTAGATTGAATACATATATTTTTATTATATTTCTGTATAATTTTTGTGTCATAGTATTTGTGTTCTTCCATGGTATTATTTCACATATTAATTCAAGATCCTTTTGTTAATATGATAAAACTCCTGAAAATTATAAAAATTTTGAAAAAAACATAGTTTAAAATACTTTTCATAACATATCTGAACTTTTTTCTTAGTTGATATAAAATAAGTTGAGTTTTATGTATATTTAGAAAATTCTCTCTAAAAGTGCCTGCAAAATACTAAGATCTATAGTTTGCCTCTGAATGGATTCTGTTGTTTTTGTTTGTTTATGTTTTTGTTTTTGTTTTGTTTTGTTTTGGTATCCCAATCTCCCAATTCATTCCCCCCCAACCCTCCCCGCTTTCCCCACTTGGTGTCCATGTGTTTGTTCTCTACATCTGTGTCTCTATTTCTGCCTTGCATTTCCTCATTCACAGTTGTTAGCATTTGCCTCATGTATTGAGGGGCTCCTATATTGGGTGCATATATGTTTATAATTGTTATCTCCTCTTCTTGGATGGATCCCTTGATCTTTATGTAATATCCTTTCTTGTCTCTTGTAACATTTTTTATTTTAAAGTCTATTTTATCTGATATGAGTATTGCTACTCCAGCTTTCTTTTGATTTTCATTTGTGTAGAATATCTTTTTCCACTCCCTCACTTTCAGTCTGTATGTGTGCCTAGGTCTGAAGTGGGTCTCTTGTAGACAGCATATATATGGGTCTTGTTTTTGTATCCATTCAGCCAGTCTGTGTCTTCTGGTTGGTGCATTTAGTCCATTTACATTCAAGGTAATTATCGATATGTATGTTCCTATTACCATTTTCTTAATTGTTTTGTTGTTGTTTTTGTAGGTCCTTTTCTTCTCTTATGTTTCCCGCTTAGAGAAGTTCCTTTAGCATTTGTTGTAGGGCTGGTTTGGTGGTGCTGAATTCTCTTAGCTGTTGCTTGTCTGTAAAGCTTTTGATTTCTCCACCAAATCTGAATGAGATCCTTGCTGGGTCAAGTATTCTTGGTTGTAGGTTCTTCCCTTTCATCACTTGAAATAGATCATGCCACTCCCTGCTGGCTTGCAGAGTTTCTGCTGAGAAATCAGCTGTTACCCTTATGGGAGTTCCCTTGTATGTTATTTGTCGTTTTTCCCTTGTTGCTTTTAATAACTTTTCTCTGTCTTTAATTTTTGTCAGCTTGACTACTATATGTCTTGGTGTGTTTCTCCTTGGGTTTATCCTGCTTGGAACTCTCTGCACTTCCTGGACTTGGGTAGCTATTTCCTTTCCCATGTTAGGGAAGTTTTCAACTAGAATCTCTTCCAGTATTTTCTCAGGTCCTTTCTCTCTCTCATCTCCTTATGGGACCCCTATAATGCGAATGTTGGTGCGTTTAACATTGTCCCAGAGGTCTCTTAGGCTGTCTTCAGTTCTTTTCATTCTTTTTCCTTTATTCTTTTCCACATCAGTGATTATCACCATTCTGTCTTCCAGGTCACTTATTCGCCCTTCTGCCTCAGTTAATTTGCTATTGGTTCCTTCTAGTGTATTTTTCATTTCAGTTATTGTGTTGCATATCTCTGTTTGTTTGCTCTTTAATTCTTCTAGGTCTTTGGTAAACTTTTTGATCTTTGCATCCAGTCTTTTTTCAAAGTCCTGGATCATCTTCACCATCATTATTCTGCATTCTTTTTCTGTAAGAGTGCCTATCTCCTCTTCATTTAGTTGTTTTTCTGGGGTTTTATCCTGTCCCTTCATCTGGTACAAAGTCCTCTGCTTTTTCATTTTCTCTTTCTGTGGCTGTGGTTTTCAGTTCCGCAAGACGAAATACTGCTGATACTGCTTGATTCTGCTGTCTGCCCTCTTGTGGAGGAAGCTATCTAGGAGGCTCATGTGTGCTTCCTGATGGGAGGGACTGATGGTGGGTAGGGCTGGGTGGGCGGAGCTCAGTCTGTTTTTCTTATTTATCCAGCATAGCTATTATTAGTTAATGGAGTGACATATGAAAAATGCACTGTGTGTTAAGTTCAACAAAGAGTACTTTTTTTTTTTAAACTAAGACTATTTCATTCATTTAGAAGTTGTTTTATCAAGAAAACAAGGGAAAAAGCATACTATGTACTCATTTATTTGCATACTAATTCATATAATACACAGGCAATGGCCCATTCTTGGTCAAAACATACTTTTTGTGTTTCCTTTTTTTTTTTTGGCTGCGCAGTGCAGCTTGATGGATTTTAGTTCCCTGACCAGGGATTGAACCCAGGTCTGGCAGTGAAAAGCACTGAGTGCTAAGCACTGGACTGCCAGGGAATGCTCCTGTTTCTGTGTGTGTGTGTGTGTGTGTGTGTGTGTGTGTGGGAGATTGCCTTTCCCAATTTGATGGCCCTTCAAAAAAGGTAAAGATCATTTTGCATGTTTGTCTTAAAATTTAATATTGGGTGATATTTATATTTTAAGAAGTCTTTGTTTCTCAACTGGATTATATAACTACACAGTAGCATATATAAATAATTTGTGTGTGTGTGTTTTATTTCTTATAGATTCTACAAAGAAATTAAAAGATGTTCTTGAAGAATTCCATGGTGATGGTGTGCTTGCAAAGTATAATCCTGAAGGGGTAAAACCTTTTTTCTTTAAGTTTCATATAGATGTTTGGAGGAGGGATTTCTTAACAAAGAGTTCTTGGAAATATATATTCATATACAAAAGGAAATTCATAATGAAATGCTATTCTGGAAGATAACATTAAATGGTGTACTACTTTTTCACCCAAAAACATTTTGCTAATGAAAATAATATTTCTATATCGTGTGCTTGGAAATGTATACATTATCTGTAATATACACTAGGTTCTTTTCCTAAAAGTCAGGAAACAGTTTTAGATAGAAAGGAGAGAAAGTGTGTCTGACTCTCACTCTATGACCTACAATTTTTAATCCCAAATGAAAATAGGCATGGGGCAGGCAGTATTGCCTTGACTGAAAAAAGATTCTGTGACGGATATAAGTGGTCTGTTACTTTAAAGAGCAAGCTTGGATACAAAGAGAGGAATTTCTTCTCCTTGTTTTAACCTGTTACCAATAAGCTTATGAGTCCCTGAAATTCTTTCCCTGTAAGAACTGGGTGTCCTGTCAATCGCTTTGAAACACCTTGCTTGAATGAATGGCTTTCCCCTCCTAACTGTTAATAACCTGGTCTTTAATGTTAGCTGAGAAGTGTTGCATATTAAATGTTTGATCATCATTGCTCTAAGTTCTTCTGCAGCTTCCCCAAGTGATAGTTGGGTTGTATAGGAGTGAAAACAAACTGCCCCTCGTAGAAGACTCTTTTGCCTGGATATATTATCTAGCCATTTGATAGATTTGTTTGCTGATTAAACTATGATCTGTTTTTTGTTATCATTGTCATTTTGTGGTTTTGAATGTTTACAAAAGCACAGTTCTTGGTTATCCTTAATATTTTACTTCTCTGGGATTTATAGAACTAATATTTTAGTCAAAACCCAATCTCTAAATTCTGACCTCAGAATATTCATTTTTTTTTATAATTTCCTTTTAGTATTTCCAATACTTACTATTTTTTATTCCAATAATTACTATTTTTCCTTCCATATTTTTATTCTGTTTACATTCTGATACATAACTATACCTTTCAACTCTTTAACCTAAGATTTATTTTCTTTTTTAAAAATAAAGTTAGGGTTTAGTGCCTACAAGTGATGCAGAAAATAGACAATTTAAAGCCATTCCAGTTTGCCTATATCATGGGGGAGAAAAGCAGACATCTAGCCTACATTTTCCTCACGTTTTATTTTCCTAGATGCTTTAGAGTGAGAAAAAAAATGTTGGCAGATAAATTTGTAGAACTGAAAATCTCAAAGACCAAGAAAGCAGGGTTGGAAAGGTAAAGATGACAGCTTTACTGAATTACCATATGACCCCAAAAATTAATATTTACATTCCCAATCATAGTTGAAAACATGTATATTATCCAGTCTGCATGCAGAGACAACACCAGTTTTTTCTCCCTAAAGATAGCTGTCGGCTTAAATTCAGTTGGAATGTGATCTTGTTCGCAAAGTAGACTTTTTGCTTCAATTATTTCTTATTTAAAGGGCTCTCAAGACTTAGTCTTACTGATATTATATGTTTCACGAGGGTTATCAGTCACCATATACTGGATTTATTGAGGTAGTTACTAGATTCATTATTAGACACACATATGATGTCAGCCTTTTCAATAATGTAATACCTCTCTATAAGTGCACAGATCTGCTCCTGAAATTCATTATTAAAATAATGAACAGTTGAAAAACAAAAAAGTTAGATCTCATTAAGACCCAAAAGTATTGCTAATTTAAGAGTGAAACCACTCTCTAATTTTGAAGCTGATAGGTATTTTTCCTTCAGGAGAAAAATTTGAAGTTTTTATGAGTCTTTTAAATACTAGTATGTATTTTACAAAAGCCAATAGGAAATACTTAAGAATATTCAATGTTTAGAAATAAACAAGGCCTAGAGGTTATGTTCAGTACATGCCTTCATCAACTTTACAAAAGGTTACTCTACTAGTAGGAAGTAATTCATACTGTCAACTCACATGTGAAGTTGTCACTCTCTATTGACTGGTCAAGTTGAGCCCAAAGTAGACGTAGATGACTATCTAATTGATGTTCAGTTATACAAGAAAAATTAGAAAAGTGATTAATCTAGTTTTGCTTTAGAATAAATGACTTATACTATGTTTTCTAAAATAGACATGGCCTGTATCATCCATATAAAATATATTTGCAAAGAGAGAACAACCTAAATATCTCTTAAATCACTTCTCCCCTTTATAAAGTAAAGCTGCTTAAACGGTAGATGCATTATGTTTTCCATCATTCACTTGAACTATTGAATTATAAAAGCTCTGTGTATAAAAACTGAATCCAGTGAAAATGTGACCTGTTTAAGTCTGTTTGAAGAGAGGAGAAATATTAAGTGTAATGTATGGATGACATTTATTTTTAATTCCTATGAGGAAATAAATGACAGAATCATAAAATATAAATTTAAACAATGGCTTCAAAGATTCTTTAAGACTAAAAACTTGAGAAAGGTCTTGAGATAACCAAACAAATGCAATTATAAAGTTTTTAAATGAACTCATTTTAAGGAAAGTAGAATGACTTTCCCAAGATTAACCATCTAGTTTGTGACAATAACTGCAATTAATTATCTGCAATTAGTTGTTTGGAATACCAGTTTATGACCTTTCCTCTTCACTTAATTGGCTAGGCCATTAGAATGAGAGGGGAAACCTGGGGAAGTAAGAAGGAAAAGGGGAAGAGAAAGGTATTTCTCATGCATTGAATGGCATTGCTTATGTAATGAGCATGGCATGTTCCATTGCACATAATTATTACTGACTCATGCCGAACAAGGTAAAAGATGACTATTAGCTTCCACCTAATCTTACGTGAACAATATAAAGAGTATGATTACAGGTAGATTGTAGTGGCCGTCCAGTCTTAGTGAGAAGGTTCATAGTAAAACACAGTCGGAACATCTCAGATATGACTGATTCATGAGAGTCATAGAATTTTATAATATGAGGAAGAATCAGTTTGGCATTCATAAATATTTTTTCCGTGGATTGCAAATTCCACACCAAATTATTTCTTTGATATCTAAAGAGATGGGAAGAAATTAAGTAGGCCCTTATGTATGGAAAAATATTTATCTTTAAAGGGGTGAAGAGAGGCTAGGTACGTTATTCTAATAGAAGGAAACATTAGGAGTGGTGAATAAGCATAATCAAATATATCTTTATATATACTATTATATTTTCATATTCTCCTCTGGAAGGTTTTAATTATACTGTATGTGTTATTCATTATATTTATTTCGTGTCAGAACTGTTTGCTTATTACATTCTAAGATTGAGTGATTCAATGATTCTCAAATTTTAGCTGGCATCAGAATCACCTGGGGGTCTTCTTAAAACAGAGATTGTTGCCTCCCCACCTTAGTTTCTGGAATGGGGCTTACAAATTTCTATATTTATCAGCTTCCTAGCTGATGCTGAAGCTGCGATTTTGGAACCACATTTTTAGACCCATGGATCTAGGGTATGTTTTAAAATCAATCTGTAAACTTGACTTTTTAGTTAAATTATCAGCAATATGAGTTGATAAGTATAAATTATCTTACCTTAACACATGTATTCTTTCTTTCCTTGCATGCACAGAAACAAGACATTCTTAATCAAGTAAGACATTTTCTTTTCTATTAAAATCTGTCTTTTCTTTCTTTATTCTGATGTGAGCTATGTATATCTCATCCATATCAGTGAGCTATACTTCTGTACCAATAAGATTCATATAATATACAATATTAACTGTAATATTTATAAAGTTATAAGTGACTGATATTTGTTCAAATTAAAGACTCAAATGGAGGAGCTGATACCTCAGTAGAATCAAAAAGGGTCCAGAGTGCAGGTTTCAGTTTTGTAGACTCTTCAACTTAATTTTCTTATTTCACCAAAACATAATCAGGCTCTGATAAAATGACTTATTTAATGAAAGTCAAATTATTTTACAGTGGGAGATTTAATAATTGCTTTTAAATGCGATCGATAAAGACTTTTTACTTGGTCTATGGTGCTGTTAGAATCTGTAAAGAAAAAATGAGTGAAAAGCTCTTGATTTTCACCTTTCTGAGAAAAAGAGTAACCCATCTGTTGCTTCAACCACTCTCGTCTAGTAAAGTCCATTTTGTCAAGGAAGTTTTAGGTCCATAGTTCAGTTGGATGCATAGAATTAGAACACATTTTTGAGTTCTCTAAATGGATGTTTATATCCTACTAGGAATATATCTTACTAAAATGCATGAGTTGTCTAAAATCATAATATTATCTCCCTTGGACAATACTGGATATGTACTAGCTGCTTCTTATTCACAAGTTTCCCTGTTGTTTCAATGGAAACGAGCACTGTAGTTTCATCCCAACATGTCCCAGTACAATAGATTATATCAGAATGATCCTGACTGACTTAGACACTGGTCTTAGGATGAAGCACAACTGAAATGGCAACTCATTGCTGGTGACAATTTTTACTAGCCCCTTTCAGACCTGACCTCTGTGGAAACCTACTAGCTCCTCCAAAGACAGTCTACATGGGCTTTATATTATTAGGAGGCAACTCCTCACAGTAAACAATTGCTTTTATGAAGCAGGCCCTCACTTTTAAAGGACATTTGTTGTGCTCGTTGGTCAACAAACACATCATTCTGCACAACCGGCATCCCTACTCCAGGTTGTCTGAACACTGGTGACAAATGAGCCTGTCTTTTCTTGGGGTCAGCAGAGTGAGCTTCTCCCTTCCTTTTCCTGGCTCAGTCTTTGTTCCATATGCAGTTGTTTAGTGGGGAAGCAATTTCAGTTGCAGAGTAGAAAGAACCTGGAAAGCTGAGAGTAGCCAAAGGGAAAAAGAATGAGGGCATGCATACTTACTGCTCTATATGTGTTCTTTGTCTATCAGTGTTCAGTGAGTGTAGGATTTTCTTTTTATATTTCCTGTCAGTAGATGATTCTTGGCCCAAGGCTGAGTTAAGTTTTCATAGCTCCCTGGGCGTACCTTATCTTTGTACTCAGTACTCTATACTGGGTTTATGTTAATGTGTATACCCTTTATATTCAGACAAGTGAGTTGCTTCAATCCCTTAAGAGGAAACCTGGGAATTCAGAACATACATTTTGTAATGCTGCTGCCTAATGTATACTTTAAATGTCTTTAACAAGGATACTGACACTATTATAATTATTAGGAATGATATATACCCTTGTACTGTAAGCTGTAATTGTCCTTCCAGAACCGAACTCAACCTTTGCCATCAAAGAAAGCACCTGGAAAGTATAACAGAGAAAACGTGGCCTTAGGAATCCAAATGAACTGAGCTTAGATCCCACATCTATCACATGTGAGCAGGTCTTGGACAAGTTACTTCACCTCTCCTAGCCTCAGTTTGTTCAACTATAAGATGGAGAGAGTATTGACTCTACTGAGTTGTTAAAAGGGTTGAAGTCTAAAGTATTTATAAAATACTTAGCTCTATGTCTGACAGGTGTTCTATTAATGTTTTGAGGCAGTGGCTGTTGGTGACACTGTAGGGAGCAACGTGGTTTCATGTGAAAGTTCTGGAGAATGTATGAAAGGTTAAAGGGAGAATATCTGAGATACCCCCAACCAATTCTGTAACGTTGATTTTCTCAGAGCCTCACCTTTCTCATCTGTAAAGTGAGGAAATATAACTGTAACTCTGATGTCTTGTCCAACGTTAAATTAATTTCCTTCTACCATGAAGTAGGAGTGGAGGACATGACATGTGCTTTGCTTCCCCTGCCAAGTCCGGTTGCAATCCAGAATGCTGTCCTGGTGGTAGCGTTATGGTGTCTGTTATATTTGCTCCACCTCCCACAACTGCATAAATGCCAGGACAGTTAGTTAGCAAGGAATGGATGTAGCACATTAACCAGTATTTCTGCCTCTCTTCCCTATTACCATCAGCACAATTGCAGTCACCTTCCCCTTCTTATCAAACCTACAACCAGAATAGTTTTGAAAACATACCACCAAATTGAAGAATAAAATGCCTACTACAATTGTTATTACCCAATTTTGATCATGTATTAATTATTATTGAAATACATAGAAACTTTTGTTTCAACATGTGGTCTCAGTTTGTATGCCTTGATACTCAGAGAATTGCTCTCGCATAGAATGGTACCACGTCCAACAGTTTGAGAAAATATTTGCATAGATACTTGTGACATTAATTAGTTATGCCATAATTAAACAAATCAATTTGAATAACTTCTTGCAGGTTTCTGGTAATTGCACTGAGGATCAAATCTCAACATTTACAAAAAACCACACTATTTTATATCTATGAAAACATTTAGAATTTGAGAATGGATCATCTGCTACATCTTATCCGAAATTTAATGATTTGACTGCTTCAAGTGTCTAGGTGATATCTGTCACAGTTGATATATCACAGTTGATCTATTTCTCCCTTAATGTTCTGTAATAGATATATAGAAATTTTAAAATAGGTAAATATTTAAGGCATATAAGATACAATTATACTAATGGCTCTACAGATGTTTTAAAAACAAGTTTAAATAATTTGAAAATTGAATTAGTAGCTCTCCGTTTAATAACAGCTAATTTTGATAGGCAGTATTTAAACATTCTGTATAGGTTGCTGTTTCATTACATTTATTAAATAATTTAAATTATTGAAAATCAGGTTAGAGAGAAAGTGATGCTGGGATCTTCAGGTAATCTTTTTGCACTTTTGCAAGAACAAGTAGAGCAAACTCTTTAGGTGATTGCTACTCCTAACATATTTCAGATATGTGGTAAAAAATAATAGATTACACTTAGAATGTCAAAATGTTGCAGTCAACTCAGAGTTTTCAGGATTGTGGAATTGAGTAGAGATAGTTATATCATTACTTTTTATTTTTATACTTTATTTTATTTCCCTTTTTCTCTAATGGCTAGCTTATTGATAGACTAGTCAATACATTTGACAGTGATAAACCAGTTGTACTAGGTATGAATATTGAAAAATCAAAATCTGTCATTAGAATTAAACTTTGATTAACTATAACATGGTAGCCTTTGAAGTCAGAAATATTTAGGTCCTTGGCACTAGCTATGAGCTTTTGGCTTTGGGGAATTTACGTGACCTTTCTGAGCTTCAGCTTCTTGTTTTCTATAAAGTAGGAGTGCCAGTGCCATAGCATTTACTTATAGGGTTATTGTGAGGATTGAAGGATAGCATACACATAACATACTTAGTGCAGCTCCTAGAACACAATAATGTTTAGGTAGTTTCTCCATTATATGCAACAAACATTTTAAGCAAATGCCTAATTTTATTTTTCCATTTATGGCTAATATCACTGACTGTAAAGATTAAAAGGAGAGATTGGAAGCTTTAAGAAGGAGTTTGACATAAAAACACCCACCAGTGAGAGAGAAACATACAGAAAGTGAGGAAAGCACTTGGAACAAAAGTTATTAGGTTGCATCCCAAATGCATTTATTGCATATATGTATTATATACTGGATATTGTATCTGGACCTGTGGGAGAAACAAAAATGGCCAAGGTGATCTTTGCTATCAAAATGTGTCAAACTATGAAATATATTTTACAAATTGCTGACAAATGCTTCAATTCAGGGAATTCTTAAGCCCTGAAAATAATTAGTAAATTCCCTAACCCAGTTGTAAAATCTCAATCCCTCATACTCACATGCTCGCTGAGTATTTGCTGGTCTGTCTTTTATACCTTCTCATCTTGATGTTTCTCACAATAATAATCCTGGTATATGTGGGCCTTGATGGATTAGAAAGAATAGAATATATAAGATGGTATATATGTGCAACCATTCCAAATTTTTGGTTATTTTGTTATCATTACTTTCATTCATTTTGTTTTATTTTAATCTGCTACAATATTAAATAAATAGCCATATGCCATTATACTTTAAAATAATCTCATTTGAGATTTATTAAGTAAAGCAATATATGGCTGCTCAGAAATTTTTGTATGTATCCTGTTTCGCAAACTCTTACCATCCTACGTGAATCAATTTCCTTTCTTGCTAGATTTCCTACAAAGAGGTCATTGAGTGAAATTGTGGGGGTTTTTTTGTTTTGTTTTGTGTTTGGTTGTTTTTTTTGTTTTGTTTTGTTTTTGCTATTCCAATGTCCTTACTTCAAATATATGATGAGGAGGCACTTTGTTGTAAGAGACACTTTGTTAAGCACTATGTGATGCAGCGTTGTGCTGGATCTTATAGTCTAGCAGGGAAGAAGAGATATTTGTCATTCTTCCTACACGCATATCTGCATTAAGAGAGCGAACGACCTTTGGAAATTTTCTTTAAAAGTGAAGATGCAAGTAAGCAATCGTTAAAAACTGACATTATTAATGAAAATTATATATGCATAGTTGTTCACAAAATCTTTATTGGGTTTTATTTTTTGAGGAGAAATAAGTTTTAGAGCATTTGGTGTGTGCTTTAATAACAGCTCACAGCAGTTCTAATGACAACACCGAAACACAGGCAAGACTGTCCTGCTAGATGAGAGTGGATTCCAGCTAAATACAAAATGTAGTTGGATACAGACTCTTGATCACAAGGTATACTGAAAATCACAGTAAAAATAATCTGCTTAAAATTCTTCCAATCCATTATTTGGATTTCATAATTTTAGAATACTTGGAGTAGCATTGTTTGTTATCCTTGCCATTTATCATCTCTTACTGGAAAATGTTTCTAATTTTCTCTCTCCTGAGACTTAATAAATGTTAGTTTTAGGTAAAGACAAGTACAATTAATAAATTATGCACTGCTGAGGTAGGAAAAATAATTTCATTTGCCAAAGCTAAGTTTTAAAAATCCAGTGTGAAATTCACACTTTCACTCTTTCTCTTGAATGGAAGTTTCTCCATGGCAGTTTTAGGAGACTATCAAGAAGCTCTTTGAGATTTGAAGTTACGAATAATTAATTGCAATACAAGATAAGCATAAGCAATGAGACGTTTAAAATGCACCTTTTTTCCCGAAAATATCTTAATATTAAAAATATGTATTTAAAATCTCAGGAAGTTAGCCCTGCTACATATTTATATACTTTGGCTCAATGACCTTTACATCAGTGTTCAATTTAACATAATTAGTTAATGATATAAATTAGACAGCAAAAGTGAAATGGAAGTGGTGAAAGAAAGCCTATGACTAATTTAAGCCACTGACTACCTCATTTGATCAGAGTTCTTTTGCCCAGTAGCCAACAGTATTGTACATATAGTAGGCACTCAGTGACACTTCTTGACAAATGAATTAAAGTCATTACTTTGTTAATGGTTTCAGCTAGTTCCTTAATCTAAGATAGTTCAGTGACTCATTTTTATCTTTCAGATGTCACGTATTAATCAGCTGTGTATACAAGTTTGTTAGAAAATGTGAAAATTGGACTATCTTTTGTCTGATATGAAAGCTATAATATCCTATCATATAAAATAATCCAATTATGTAAAAGAGTCATATGATCCCCTTATGGTCATATGATCCAGTTAAAATGTTATATCATATGATTTCCTGCTGCAATCCCTCCAATAACTGTTCATCTCACTCTGCCTTAAAGCCATAATGCTTTATTAATGGTCTGATATATGTTACATGATCAGCTCCTGTCCATATACCACCAAAGATCCTATCTTTTACCTCCTCTCTATGACTCTAGTCCTCCCTCAGTCCTGCTCTAGTCTCCTGTTCTCCCTCAATAGCTCCTAGAGAAAATCCTCTAAAACAGGAGCATCTTAATACCTTAGGACATTTGCATCACCTGTTTTACCTGGAATGTTCTTTCTCCAAATATGTGCAAAGCTCTCTCCCTCATCTCAATTAAGTCTTTATTCAAAGAACCGATTCTCATTTCCTGATCATCAGATTTAAAGCTGCAAGCACCCCTCCCCCATATATAAACCTTTATTTCTTTATTTTTTCAACATTTAATACCTTCAGACATTGCACAGTTAACCTATTTATTTTGCTTTTTTTTCTTATTCCCTTCATTAGAAGATAAGCCCCCTGATGGAAGGAGTTTTGCATGTATCAGTAGCATCTTTACCCCACCACCTAGAACAGAATCCAGTACAAAGTGGATGTATGCATAATGAACATTTGCTGAATATGAGAAAATCTTCCTCCCGAAACTGCCAAAATAAATTACAAGTAATGATAGAGTGACGACATTTATTTTCATTCACTTTGAATCTACTTGGATGAATACTAGAGTTATTTCTTTAGTATTAGCAGGGATTTAAACACCAAGAATCCAGATGGTCAGATATAATAATGAAAGGCATATAGAAATGTGTTCTGAATTTGTGCCAACTTGGCAACAACATCTGAGCAGCTTCCCAAGTTTGTATTCTTTACAGATTCTCTGTGTTATCTCCCTAAATAGCCTGGCTGCTCCTTCAGGAAAAAAAATGAAAAAGCAGTTTTCAAAATTCTAAACATCATTTGGTATATATGTCTCTGAGCTTACAGCCAATTCGATTTTTGAACACTCATTCAATTGTCTGACCCTACTTTTTTCTTGAGTGTTTCTGTTGCTATGCCTGTAAGGATCTCATTCTATTTAAAGGTCATAATCTTCAAAAACCAATGCTAATGCTGCTATATGACAGCGGTAGAAAATAAGATACTTAAATTTGAAAATATTCTGCTAAATCATGAGATAAGGAAAATGTATAGATTGAGGACAGTATCCACTTACAGAAATCTGGTATTTTGGACAACACAGAATTTGAGAAAAGATTTGAAAATCTTTTGCTAATAGAGAAATAAATGGGTTAATCAGGAAAAGCACTGAAGGTTAATTCCTCAGTGAATCTGAAACACTGAAGCAGCTGCCTTTTGACTTTGAAGAAGTTTGGGTTTTGCAACATTGTAAGCTGTGTGTAATGACAGGAAATGTAAGAGAAAGGAAATTTGCTCCCACCAACACTGTAAAGAAGCTGGAGGAAGAAGCTGACATCATCAGTAAAACTTCAGTCATAAATAGGATGACATCATCTCATGGAAATCATTTAAGAACTAAGGAAATTTTTATTCTATTATGTCTATGATAGGCTTTTATTTTTTTCAAAGTAAGATAATCTATTTTTAAAGGCTTGCTTTCTAAAGGCAGTAATTTGCCAATGTTGCCTGACACAGAACAATTACGGCAAAATATCTAAGACAACAAAAGCTGTGTATTAGATTTGGAAAAATGCAATGAATTTTCTGATTTTATGGACCAATAAATAGAAGGGCAAAATAAGATAATAAAAAATCCATCTAACCTCAAACCAGTGCTTCCTTTTATTTATTCCTTTTTTTTTTTTTTACTATTTTATTTCTTTTACATCCTGTGTTCCTAAAGGTACGTTAAGTGCTTTACATCAATTTATTGTGTGTAGGCAGCAATCCTGAATGTTTGATCTTATATGGAGGAAATTAAGGCATAGAGCTGTCAGATAATAAAACTAAGCTATTTTTTGCTTGCTGAGCAAAGGAAAGCTGTAATGCTGGAGAAAGTTCAGAAAGTTTTCCTGAGATCTGAAAAAAGAAGGACCAAGGAGAAATGTATTCCATATTAAGAGGAATGTCATACATTAAGTGCACTTTTTCCTTTTGATTGGCTATTTTTCATCATTAAATCACAAGCACCAATTTCAAGGAGGATCTATGTGGGTTATGTAAGGCTGTATGAAGAGCACACATTTAGAATGTGGCAGATTTTTCCTTAAAAGAGCAGACAGACGCATGCCTTGCCCCAAATCACTCAGGTGGTGAGTGGAGGTATTGGAATATGAAACAAATTGTTTTATTCTGAAGTCCTTGTTTTCATTTTGGTTGGTTGGTTGGTTGTTGTTGTTTTCCTGTGTTACCACATCAGACCTTGGCTTGAAATAATTGTGTTTTAAACTACAATCTTATTGTAAAGGAAGATCTAGAGAAAAAATTTTCAACAATTATAGTCCTTTGTCTACATTTTAATACCAGTTTTCTCAGGAAAAAACAATGAAAAACAAGTAAAAAACAACAACAAAATACCCCAAAACAATGAACTGTGTAATGATTTGTTTAATGCAAATGGAAACATTTAAGTTAATATGGTTTTAAGGTTCATTCTTCAAATACTGTTTGGAATTCTTCCTAACAGATCACCACATGGTAAGGTAATGATTGGTATTATAGATGGAGAATTTCAGGCACAGAGAGCTTAATAAATTGCCCACTGTCACACAGCTGGCAAGTGTTGGAAAGGAGAGTTGATCCAGGTAGTCTGACTTTAAAACCGGGCTTCATCTGTTATGTTTCCAAAGGAAATGCTGACTACAAAAGGGTCAGAGAGAGGAGCAACTATAAGTAACTTTGATTTTAATCACAATGCTTGTGCATATGTTTACCACACAAATTTCCAATAACTTTGCAGATAAAATTAACTCCTAGTTCCCCATAGACCTCCTTACATGTTGAAGATTATTGACAAGTGTTGGTCACTCATCCAGCTGAGTGTGGATTACTTCTCTTTCGATAGGCCATTCAAAGGAACCCTATTAGTAAGAATAGGTGCCCTGCTCAAGACAACTTATTTGGATGCACTGGTGTGGCTGTTGGCCCCATCTGCGTATTTTGAAACATTGGCTTCTTCCTCGTGGCAAATTTCTCTTTGAAAGTACTTCTGCTAATTGATGCTATTCTTTATCTTGTATATTCGTATAATTCATAGTTTTTAGTTTTGTGGGTTCAATCCACAAATAGAATTTACAATATTCTGTGGTGATGGTGATTCATTGCATATGGAAGGAAATGAAGTATTTTTACCACCACCAATATAAATATATCAAATGCCCTTCTGAGAGTGAATAAAGAAAGCAAGACTAAGTTAAGTTTAACCAAAAATGTCAGATTAAGTTGTAGACAGAGTCTTGGAACCATTAATAAACAAAGTAAAGTGTTCGGTTTTGTTTTTTATTAGCTTGAGATTATATTAGGTACAAAAGCATACACAGTACATATACTTAAAGGGCATGTGATCTAATCTGCAAAAATTTACTTTCTCATAATGATACCTCTGTATGTCTGATTCCATTTTAGGTTCATTCAAAACAGTGCAATAACAAAATTGGTCATTCTCTACCACCTCATCCCAATATTTTTACATAGGAAAAATAAACTTTTGTATCCAAAATAGCAATTTATGGAATTAATTTTATTCTCATCGGCCAGGATTTTATAAAAAATTAGGAGCAATGGTCTGCCAAGATTTATTTTTGTCTTATTTTTAGTTTCATCTCAGTTACATTAAACTGGGTAATTAAAAAATGCCCTTCAGGGGGCTTCCTGTGAGGCCTGTAGCCCTTGTACCCTCTTGATCTGGACAGATGTGGCCTTATTTCCGTTTCTTCTCCGTAGGTCTCCTAGTCCCTTCAAATGGCCTACTGGATAGTATCCAACACAACTCCAGGGGCCTTCTCTTCCATGAGGTCTAGAGCTATTTCCCAGGCAACATTTATGCATCACTGTTGCTGCAGTCACAAGGAGGGTTGGCCAAGCCCAGTACAATACCATTTTCTTGCCTTTGCCCCAAAGTATCTGCACACTTGTCCTCAATTTCCCAGGCAGGAGGCAGATCCTGGCCCACTATTCTCATCTGCTTGGAGAAAGCAAGCTCTCCTAGTAGCTCCTGTGAAATCTTCTCATTAACTTGAGGAGAGAAAGTGGCTCCCATCACCATTTCCCCAAGTGGACATGGAGATTCTCAATGTAGCAATACTTCTTTGCATGTAAATGTCAACTCTTTTATAGTCCTGCAGTGAGTAAGAGTGGGGAAGCATCTTGAAATAGGTTTCTTTGAAAATCTGCATAGGAAGAAATAGAGACACAGATGTAGAGAACAAACATATGGACACCAAGTGGGGAAAGTGGGAAGGGTTGGGGGGGAATGAATTGGGAGATTGGGATACCAAATTGTACACTCTAAATATATGCAGTTTATTGTCTGTTAACTGTATCTCAATAAAAGTTCTTAAAAAAATCTGCATAGGAAAGTTTAGAATTTTAATTTAGAATTTTATATCCATCAGCCTTGGTGTTAGGGTGAAACTTTCACGTTAACCACTTTTTCTAATTGTCAAAAACAATATTCACCATTAGAGACAAAGAAAAGAGATGAGAGAAATACCTTTCTTTCTGAGTATTCATGCTGTGTTCATGACTCTGCATTGGCACCTTCACGTGATTGTCTGATTTAACCATCATAACAACTCTGCGGCATTGGGAATATTATACCCAATTTACGGAGGAGGAAATTAAGTTTCATAGAGTAAAAATTTTAGGGCCACACAGATACTGTGGAAACAGAGATGTCTGAGTGGAAAGCTCCTGCTTTTCCTGCTCCATTACTGTAGGTAAGACATACAGACCTAATCGCCAGTGTCAGCCTAGGACCGCCCAATGTATTTCTCAAATAGTTACTTTCCTTTTGTAGACTTGAATATAAGAATGTTTGAGGTCATTTCTCCTGCTAATGATTTTCAACATAGCACAAAATATTAACATTGGCTGAGTCTTAAAATATGTGTTTAATTTTTTTTTCCAGACAATAGATTTTGAAGGTTTCAAGCTATTTATGAAGACATTCCTGGAAGCTGAGCTTCCTGACGATTTCACAACACACCTTTTCATGTCATTTAGCAACAAGTTTCCTCATTCTAGTCCAATGGTAAAAAGTAAGCCTGCTCTCCTTTCAGGTGGTAAGTTTAATTATTTACTTTAAAAATGTATATAATGCAAAAACCTCAAAGGGAAAAATCAGTATAAGTTCTCTACACGATGAGATGATTTGTTTAAAAATTATCTTTGATTCAGGATTTATCCTTTTATACTAAGATCATGCAAAGTATTTAAAATGTCTCCAATATAATAATAACTAAACATTAGAGAAAATAGACTTCATCATTATTCATCACTTGTCATTTCAGTGTCTTAGAAGTCTGTGTTTAGGTAATAATTTTAAGAGATACTTCCATCAAATGTAGGAAAGTGCTCTTTTAAATGACTGGAGTATATATTTATGTCTAAAATACATAGTATTTAATATCAATTGTTCAAATTACTAATATATTTTCACATTTTTAGATTTCTAAGCTCTCAACAGAGTTTTAATTTTTTTCTTAAATACTTAATTCAGTTTTGTCACCATAGAGATGGTTGGTTCTCTCATTAGATGTAGCTTTTCAGAGATGTCTGATGCATTACTACCTGCCACTAATTGTATCACTCACCACACAGTCAGGAAAATAGAAAGCTCACTCTGTTACTTTAGGGAATGTGAAACAGGAAACTGGTTAAACAGTGTCAGAGAGTTGAAAATGCCAAGATGAACATTGAGGCATGCTGAGGTAGAACCACAGGAAGCATATGCCTCCCCCAGCATGAAGTCATCAAAACCCAGAAGCTTGGAAGGAGGAGGACCTCTTGGAGCTGGGAGGCAGAGTTGGAGGGGTAGTGGGGGTGTTGCCTGGCAGATCTTGCTGTTGGATTCCTGTGGAGGGGGGTCCTTCCTGACAGGTTCTGGTAGCTCAGGAGCTCAGGGAGGAGCCTGCAGCCCTGGAAGTCGGACCTCTTACAGTATCACCATGGTCTGTGCAGGACTGAATAGTGGGAGCTCACTGTGCCTTCCTGGTGTGGTAGTAAGCTGGAGACTAGAGCCCATTGCCACTGCTGCCAGGTTTTGCGAGAGTGAGATGCTGGAGAGATCTGACAGGAAGTGTAGGTAGACCAGCAGGAACTGGTCCCTTTTCCCTCCTCCCTCCTCATGTCTCTCTAGTGCTCCCTGTGAACCCAGCAGGTTTCCATCCGGCAGTGGAGAAATGTAGTCTACAGCAGTGTTTCTCAAATTCTTTGATCTCAGGACTCTTTTAGGCTCTTGAAAATCACTGAGGACCCCAAAATCCTTTTGTTTATATGAGTGATATTTATTTGTTTACCATATTAAAGATGACACATACTAGAAATTACAATGATCAACCCCCTAGATGTTGACAAAAATAACATCTTTATGCAAAATGACTATTTTCAAAAATTAAAAACACTAGTGAGAAGATTGACATTATTTTACATTGTTGCAAATAACTAACATCCAACTTCATGGAAGACATCTGAATAACCACATCTGCTTCTGTGCTGCCATATCATATGTCATGTAGCCTCTTGAAAATTCCGCTGTACACTCATTAGAGATTGAGAGTGAGAAAAGCATATGAATCATCGCTGATAGCATTTTGACTTTACAAATCCCCTGAGAGGGTCTTAAGTACCCCATGGGAGCCACTGGTCTAGAGACTTCCTGCTCTAGTATCTCAAGGTAGAATATCGAAGTGTGGGTAAAGAGGTGAGGAGAATTTTACTAACTAGTACTCTAATAAATAGAAAGCTTAAAACATATAATTAAGAAATAGGTGATTGAGCCATAAACAATCTGATGACAAGTCCACACTATTAAGCCTTATGTTGTGCTGCTTCCCTTTCTATTAATGAAGTAATGTATTTTTCCTCAAGCAATCACATGTTGGTCCAAGCTTTTTAAAACAGATGTACACCTTCCACATGCTATAGTTTTGATCCCTTCAAAATACAGAAAAATTAATATGCCTATAATCTTTAACTGCTCATCAAGTATTGTAGTTCCTTAAATAATTCCCCTTATACTGTGAATTGAGTGGTAGTGGACTCCCCACACTTGCTGTTTTCTCTGAATCAGTTCCATTTAGCTTGTCTTAAAGTGTGATTTCAGAGCTTACCAGTGTTCTGGGCTGAACATTTTTAAATGAGACAGGTTCTTACTTGGATATAGAAATTAAAACTTCCGTGTTCTCCGTTTCACACTATAAAGGGATTGCACATTCCTTAGAAATAGCAAAGTTGTCCCTTATTTAAATTTACATGAACTAATACTGTCCTTGGGTTCTGAGAAAGAAGGGGGAAGATTTTTTGATATGTTGTCTCTTTGAGTCAACAGACTCAGACTAATTGTGTCAGACTTGGAGGAAAGAGGCAATTCTAATGACTTTGGTAGTTTTGTAAGAAATTCGCATCTCAAACCCTCTTTCTTCAGATAGCACATTGTAAGTACTACATAAAAGATGCCAAATTTTCAAGGAGTAGAGATCAAATCAGATTTCAAAATGGGGAAAAAATAAGGAATAACGGCCTTTATTTCATTTGGGATAATCACACATTCTGCATAGACCTACTTGAAAGGAATTGCGAGATAGGTTGTGTAACCCTCATGCCACGATAGTATTAAACTGTGATGCCTTTTCAAAGCGTGGCTGCAACATTTTAAAACATAGGTGCCTGGTGTCCTTTGTAGGACTGTTTCTCATTCTGTGTACTTTTCAGAATTACCTGTGATAGTCTTTGTTTTTGTTCTTGTTGTTTTTCTGGGAAATAAGGACCACTGGACAGTAATAAAATTTTCAAAGCCTGGGGTGGCCTTGACTCAAAAACTAAAAAGCAGATATACTTTTATTCCTAGAAACTTGCTTTACAATGATCTAAGGTATCTACATAAGATGTATTCATGGTTGAAAAAATCACAAATTATTTTTGAATAAAGAGGTGCTATAGTATACTTTGTTTATCCGCTCTGAGAGTTCACAAGTTTCATTACCACAGTACCATCAGGAATATGGTAGCCATTCTTGATTCTGTATATTAACTGAACAATACAGGCTATTCAATAAGAAGAAAAACTTTTTAAAAGGAAAAAAATGTGATTCTTGTTCATAAACAACAATCATGTATTTGGTAGAAGTAAAGCATTTAGTTTTTATAGGATAAAATATTTTAAAATAATTATAAATAGGTATAAAGGTTGTGAGTGTGTATGTAGTTGTGTTTTGTTGAACTTGTAAAACTTAATGATCCATCTGGCACTTCGTGTAGTGGATGATGTATTGTATTGGAACATTTTGTTGCCCCTAAGTGCCTCTCTCACCTATTTAAATATAAGATGATTAATTCCACTGTTCCCATGTTGGATTTTTAGTGTTTGAGTATATTCGCAATGTACCACCTTTCCAGCTTTTTCATAATCTCTTCTGTGTCATTGTAAACCCAAAGTCCCTAATCCTAAATCTCTTTGCTACTCCAGTGGCCAATTTCTGATCTTAACTTCATCCCTAGAATCTATTACTTGAATTATTAGCTTTACAGAATTGTTCAATTGTTCGGAAAACTTTTTTTTTTCTGCAAGTGTCTCATAAACCCTCAGCCATGAAGGGTATTATGATCCCATATTTCAGTCCCTACAGTTTGAACACTGAGCATAATCAGGGAGAAATCTCATAAATATACAGAATGTTGCCACTACAAATTCCTAACACCCAGTATTTTTTTTTTTTTTTTGACATAGAGAAAGAGATTTATTTTCTTTTAAGGAATTGACTAACTTAATTGTGGGGGCTGGCAAGTTCATTCAGGGCAGGCGGTCAGGCTGGAAATTCTGGCAGGGGTCAGTGTTACAGTCTTGAGGTAGAAGGCAGTCTGGAGGCAGAACTCCTTCCTCTTCTGGTGACCTCAGCCTTTTCCCCTAAGGCCTTCAACTGACTGGACAAGGTTCACCCACATTATGGAGGGTGATCTGCATTACTCAAAGTCTGCTGACTTAAATGTTAATCACGTCTGAAAAATACCTTCACGCAACATCTAGACTGGTGCTTGACCAAACAACCAGGTACCATAGCCTGGTAAAGTCAAGGCATAAAATCAGCAATCACAGAACTGTATAAGTTAACAGGGATGAATATAGCCATCTGGTCACTGAACCAATGTGTCAAAGATTCAGAGGTATGAAGTAGGCAAATCTCCACACTGGAGCAAGTGTGAGAAGCTGGGACCTTTATCTAGCATCGTTGTTGCTTTGTTCTTCTACCCCAAGAAAATTCCTTCCAAAATTGGGTCTTTGAAAGGAGGACCCTCTAAGGAATCTGTCCCTGTCTTGAACTCACTCCCTCTCTGTAATCCAGAGCCTCTGTACTCCACACAACACCTTATTCAAGTTCCCCAGCTGGATGCCCAGCCACCACCATTGGAAACTTCATCTCACCACACCCGTTGATCCATCCTCTTTCTTCCCTCCTAATTAGCACCCCGCACCCTGGCCTGATGTTCCCTGAGCTGTCCTCTGCTCACTGTGGGCTCCACAAGGGCTGAAGGAGTCAACTCTACTCCTCTGAGGGAAAGCAAATACAGGTGCCCCAGTTCTTATTCAGTCTCCCCCAAAGTGAAACCTTCAGCTGCTTACTTTACATGTAGGGTTGTCAGATTTAGGGGGAAAAATCCCAGTTAAATTTGAATTTTAGATAACCAACAGATAATTTTTTAGTATACATATATCCCATACTTGGGACATATATTACAAAGTTATTCGTTGTTGATCTGAACTTGATGCCTAGTTAAATTTGAATTTCAGATCAAGAACAAGTAATTTTTAGTACAAACATGTCCCATGTAATATTTGAGACATACTTATACAAAGAAAATTATTCCTTGTTGATCTGAAATTCAAAAAAAATTTTTTTAGCTCTTTATTGGAATATAATTGCTTTACACTGTTGTGCCAGTTTCCGCTGTACAACAAAGTGAATCAGCTGTAATTATACATATATCCGCGTATCCCCTCCCTCCCGCAACTCCTTCCCACCCTGCCTATCCCACCGGCCTAGGTCATCACCCATCATCGGGTTGATCTCCCTGCCTAACACCCAGTATTAACATGGCTTTAACCTCTCTTCAGCTTTGAAAAAAACATCTGTTCTGAAAAGTATTTATTCTTGATACTGTCTCCTAGATCAATTAGGTTAAACTTTACAAACCTCCTTTACTTTATTCATATCTTTCCGCTCACTCTCAACAGATGACATTTTTTTCACGTCATACAAAAAAACAGGCGCTGTCCTAACATAAAATGCCTCAGTTGTTTACACACAACCCCAAACTGTTTCTTCAGCTCACAGAGAATACCTATCACTGTATTCCACATGGAGCCCTTCATCTGAGTGTTCCATAAGGAATCAAACTAAATGGATCTGAAAGTCAAATAATTATATTCTACCCAAATCTGCCTCTATTCCTGTCTTCTTTCTTGGTGAATGGAATCCGAGTATTTATCAATTTCCTTACCCTAAAATCCTGCACTCTTTCTACGCTTTACTGCCTCACTCCTCATGTTTAATTAATCAAAAAGTGATCTCTATTACTCGTTGTAACTTCTTCTCATTCTGCCAGTGTCAGTTTGATTCACCATTGTTTGCGTCATAGACTATCAGTTAACATGACTCCCAGCCAGGCCCTGCCCTCCCATCTGCAGAGGGTTCTTTCTAACACGGAAGCCTGCTGATGTTATTCCTGGATTCCCAGGTTCAGGCTTTCACTGTCACCTTGTGGAATGTTTTCTAAACCTATATCTTCCAAGTAAACATAAATCCTTGATATTTAAAGCGGATTAAAGCAGAGTTACTTAGCCTTGGGAAAGGTCTGTGTACAGGGAGTCCTAGTTACTCTGCTTTCCCCCACCCCTGGAGACACCCCCTCCTGAAGTGCCCTTACTGAGAGTCCAGGGCCTGGGCAGTGCAGTTAAGAAGATGATAATATCTGAGTTCCACAGCATTCAGCCCATGCCCTGCAGCTTATAGAGTCTGCCTACCATCCTCATTCTCTGTCTCCTTGCCCCATGCACCCAGGCCCTTTTCATATCCAGCTGTTTGCTGTGACTTAAAACCTGCTGTGCTTATTCAGGACTCTGTGCTTTTCTGCAGGATGTTTCCCCTGCCCTTATTTCACAGCAATATCCAGCTCCTTTAGGTCTCAGCTAATGCTTCATTCTAATTCAAGAGCACATGCTGTGTTCCATGCTAGGATGCAATGACCAGTAAGATGGGATACTTAGAGTGCAGCCGGGAAGCAACCCTGGCACGCTTGTAAACGTCCCACCATCTGCGTCCTGTGGAATAGCTGGCACATCCCTGCCCCTCTCCAAATCCCACCTGTGACAGTTGTTGCACAGAAACTCCTGGAATTAACCCTCTTCAGTTAAATTTTCTTTCTTTTTGTGTAGGGTAGCAATTAATAGCCGTTGTTAATAACAGTTACTTTCTCTAAGAATATGGCAATTAGAAGAGAATGTGATGTGCTTTAGTAACTGGTCAGGCACTTACACTATATATTCTTGTTGGGCTTCCAATGTCCAAAACATTGACTTTACAGGAAACATCCTTTACTAGCCATAGGTCAGTGTAAGAGTTTTTGTTATTTCTTACTAGTTGTTTTATAGGATATGTAGAGAAGATTTTCTTAGCATTCTTTAAATCAGATCACATAGTGAATTGACCAGTTGTGCCATTTAATTATTCATTTTATTATTTCATTAATTCATGCATCCAACCGTTCATTTTTTTAAAAACCACATTATATGCCAGGAATTCCACAAAAAAACTGAGGATCCTTTAGAGCCAGGGGAAAAAGCAGATAGTTAGGTAATCAATTTTATTACAATTAAATAAGTGCTGTGCTCTGTCTCAGGAGCAACTGATTGAGATTTTAACCATAAATTGAAATTATCCAGGCAGCAGTGGGGGGAAGGACGGATGGGAGTGGATTGGAAGAGAGTTCCAAGAAGAGAAAGCAACATCTACATTTCTATTAAATATTAAAAACATATCCCATCAAAGGACAGTGCACAAACTTTAAGACAGTCAATATTTATTTATTCAAAAATATTTACTGATCACTTACAATGTGCCAGATACTGTTCCAATTACTGGGAATACATCAGTGAGCAAAATAGAACTACCCCTCCCACAGTCATTTACATTCTAGTGGGGAGAGAAGGACTACTACAAAAGTAAAAATCTGTAGTATATCCAACAGGAATGAGTGCTGTTGGAAAAGTGAATTGGATAGAAAGTGGGGGTCAAGGCTGAGGATGACTCAAAGTCCTGGGTTTCTCATGACTGACAAACTGGGATAAGAGTCATTAAGAGGTGATTTTTGATGGTCCCAGAGCAGATAGTAGTCATGACCTTGGAAGTATTGGGCACAGCCTGGAGGTAGGTTTAGGGGAGCAGCCCTGTCAGGATTAGAGTCCTGACAGCCTTTGGGGGGTGGAAGAAGGTAGATTTTTGGGGAGTCATGAGAGAGCTGGGGCTGTGCCTCGACTCACTTGGGCTGGGGCAGGTGACATGACTGGAGGAGAGGTGGGATGGGTAGCCAGGGTCCCATGGTGGAGAGTATTGTCCATCATGCTATGTTTTTAATTTTATCCAGAAGAAATTGGAGAGCCATGAAAAGGATTTAAGCCAGAAAATAACTACACTGTCAGTGGTTTGGAAGCTATCACGAAGGCAGTGAGGCTGAAGGTATAAAAAAGTTCCGAAGGTATTTAAGATTGAGAATAATAAAAATTGTCTCTGAAAATGTTAAGGTACTTTATCTTGGGTCTCCTCTCATTGCTCATGTGATGTGGCAATGGTTAGTGGATTTGTGCTGTGAAGCTATAATATCAGTAATGGCATTTAGCTCTTTTCATGTTGTCTCTACAATCAGAGAGTCATACCACAAGGGCTTTTTAGACAGAAAAGGAGAAACAATTCCTTTTTTGTCCACAAGGAAGTTAATCAAGTTAAGAGCAGAAAATTGTACAATGAAGATGAAGTACTTAAACCTTAGGGAAAATTTTTTTTGCTGAATGACCTTACTGAATGTTCTTACCAGAAGACACACTTTGTTAATTGTGCTGAGAAGTAAGTATTACTCTTATTAGGACTGTCTTAAGGTTATTAAAAATGTATGTGTGTGTATGTTTAGTGTAAAGTAGCTTTGTTGGTCTTTTGTGTCTAATAAGCTACTTCAGTTTCCACCATGCAAACAAGGGCAAGCCAGGTCCCAAAAAACACAAATTGAACAGAGTACAAGGCTTATGTAACTATGCTATGGGGAGATTCTTGGCACACAGTAGGCCATTTCAAATGTATTTTTGATTTTATTAATGTTGATATGCTTTATTGATAAAAATGATTATAGTCTGTTCAGTTTATATACCTACATAAAAACGCTCTAGAAATAAAGGATTTCTATCTGTTGGCCAATATGCATTTATGTACATCAGCCATTATAGCTTTTTATGCCTCTATGGTGCCAAATTCTGACTTCTAATTATTATTAGTAGTAGTAATCTGCAAATAATTTTACTCCAATAAATTTTTTTTCCTGAAACTCTGCAAACCCTAAAAATCCTTCTCTGAAACCAGAGAAAACTCCATAACTTCAAGGCCCCATTCGTAATAAAATTACTGTCAGTAAAAGTTTGTCTGAAATCTCCTCTTTAATTATTAAATGGGTTTGAATATACTGAACTTGATTATGTAGGTTTCTTTATTCTTCTATCTGAATATTCTAAGTAAAATTTTGCTCTTCAGACTTCATTTTCACTATTAAATTTATTGATCCAATATAAAGGGGTTTTGTGTTTTGAATTGCATCTTAATAATTGCATATTAAATGGTAGTGTTATCTTAAGATTGTTGCACAATATGTTCACAAATATTTATATTTTTTGAGATTCTTATAAAGGGCAATATGATATTTAATACTTTACAGAGTCTCAAATCAATCATAATATTATTTAATTTGTGATATGCTCCAAATAATACTTAGTAGCAAGCTAGAAAATATGCAATGGTATTGAGCATTTGCTTTGATCCGCTAGAACAAAAGCCCTATGAAAATGGGATTTTTCATCTGCCTTGTTTAGTACTTTCTCTCCATTGCCTAGAACCTGGTTTTGCATGACTAGTATTAAAGAACCTTAATATTTATTTAGGTTTATGTTTATAGAGGACATGCTAGTTGCATACCTATTAAAAACACAGTTAAGCAAAAAGAAAAATCATTCATAATCCATTTCCCTATAAGAAAATGCGGATAAAGATTTGGTAAATCTATATTTTTGTGTGCATGTTTACACATGCAAGCAAGCACATACACAGGTTTCTCACCAACAGGTATTAAGTGGGTGGCCCAAGGGCTGATCTGAATGGAAGATGAACATTTAGAGCTCTCAGCCATGGCTAGGATTTCTAATTTCCTTCCAAAGGTTTATGAAATAATCAATGTGTGCACTCTCAAGAGTCTTGAAAACCAGACGCTTAAAACAAAAGGTCATTTATTGAGAGGCAGGAGACAGATTTCTCTGATTTATTTTTCTCTCTCTAGCCCCACAGAATTATACTTAAAATATGTGAAATCCCACATCAGGCTGCCTTTTGAATTGTGGGTGCACTACTAGTCCTTGTTTTCTCAAGTGCAAAATGGAGATAATACATATATCTATCTTACTGGGTATTGTGGGACTCAAAAACATAATGTACATTAGGAATACCAGCTATTACCATTATTCATGAAACAGATCATTTTCCTATGTTTTAGTTTGCAAACACAGGATAAAGGTCAAATTCAATGTAGTTTTTTGTTGTTGTTGTGTTTTCCTCCTAAGATGTCATACATCCTGAAAGAGTGCTGTAAAATTTAAGGAGTGTTATTGGGATTTTTTTTTAATGTGACAAATACAGAAATTTCGGTAGCATGCCTTCTTTTCACGTGTGGTATTTTATTTCCTGAGCTTAGGTATTTTCAAGAAACTGAGAGTAACTCAACCAGCTCTCAACTCTCCGCCTGTAGACAGTGTGTCGCCTCCATTGTGCTTGCCACCAGCCCTATGTAGCTTTGAAATCTAAATTTAAGTTAGTTCACAATCAATTAAAACAATTCAGTTCTTCAAACATCAGCCATGTTTCATGCTTTCAGCAACCATATGTAGTTAATACTGCTATATTGAACAATGTATGTATAGAACATTTCTATCATTGCAGAATATTCTACTGGGCAGCACTGATAGAGCAAGTCTTTTTTTTTTTTTTTTTTTACTGCTTTTGAAAAGAGCCCAAAATTTGGAGTTAGATGACCTGTCTTCAACTCTTGACTCCTGGGATTGCTATGTGACCATCAGTAGTTGACTTTACTCTGAGTTTCTACCCTTTTCTCTCGCAAATGGAATTGCAGGGTCAATGTTGTTGGCACACAGCTAGGAGTATTATTCTTGCTCCTTTGCAGTCGTTATTCTTCTTCTAGAACATCACCCCCAAAGACCTGCTTCAAGCCCCGCTCTGTATGATTGCTTCTTTCGGATTTTTGCCAGTGTCCAAAAAGATGAAACCCACATGATGTTCTTAGAGGGATTTTGCTGACCCTAATCTCTTGTCAAGGATTGTATCCCATTGCCTCTCCTCATTTTATGAGGAATCACAATCTAGTTTACACAGTCTCTTTCATCTTGCTGCCAGTTTGTGTAAGCATAAAAGCATTTTAAAAAATTATTTTATTTTAAGACAAGCATAGTTAGAAGTTTATCTAAAAATCATGAAATGTATGATAATATTAAATACATGTTGTTACTCTTGATTATCTGTGCTACTTATCATGACATTAATATGAATACTGGAAGTATTATACGTGATTATACTATGTGACAAATTGCCTCATAAGCCTTATAAATTTCTTCAAATTGAACCAGTATAAAAAATATGGAAAAACCAAGTTACCAGAGTGTTTCATTGCCTTATAAGTTTAGAATTTTAATTTGTCTTTTTAGTATTGAATATTTCATTTTAATAGATGAAGGGAAACAATGGCGATAATGCTACCATTTTCATTATCTGGGATGTGAGTGTTTGAAAATAAAATAAACTGGAGCAGAGGTGGTAATCGAACATGTACCCAAAACTGATTTGCTAATAATTGAACCTTGAGACTGGAATTAGAAGTATCTATTAGAACAAAACTTTTTAGGTCATTCCTGAAGAAATGGAGTGTCTATGTTGGAATATGATGAAATCACGTGCTTGAAGAATACGGTAAACATAGGCAATATTCAGTTTGACTAATGCTAACTATTTTTATACTTAAAACTGAAGAGAAGAATGTTTATATATATATGTTATGTACATATATATAATCATCATAAAAACAGAAAAATGCCATCGACATACATGATAATTATTCCTAGTAAAACTAATAGACTCATTATTGTCCCTGTTTTTCAGGGGTTTTTGGTACTTTGCTGTACCTTGTAACATATGTTATATGTGTATAGGTATATATGGGTCTGTGGACATAAATGATATGTGTGTATGTGTATACACTTCACTTCTGTGGGGAAATATTTAAAGAAGCATAACCTTGGGCAAGACAGAGAACCTGCAAATTTGGGTGTCAATCACATGATCTTCAGAGCTGAATATTGACCACTTGAAGCAAAAAAAACATAGTGTTTTACCTAGCTTCATGTACAGTTCCAATTCTAAAGAGAGAGTTTCACCGATGATTGGATGGTTTAAAATGGCCTTTGTTAAAGGGAAGTAGCCTTTTGAGCCTCTTCTTCAGAGGCTCTTCCTGCTAAAGAGAAGTGTAGGTTTCCATTTTCCGTCTCATTTGATTGAGGCGCTGTAGTCAAGAAACCAGGCTTACTACATTCTGTTTGCCATTTGTATAGTCTCCTGTGTGTTCTGTGTAACTCTTAGCACAAACTGCTTAAAAGGAAAAGGACTTTTCTTCAGGACAGTGAACTTTCCTAGAGGGAGGTAAGTGCTGGGAAAGAACTACAGCCAAGTTTGGGACAGGAAAAAAAATTTTCTAAAGGGTAGAGTAGGGTGTAAAAACAACCTCTATGAAGACAGATTGAGGCCTTAGGGCCTGCTTTCAAAATATTAAATGAAAATGTAAGGAAACATTTTCACCACATGAGGGGGCAGGAGTTAGGAGCAGGAACAAACCCATGAACTTTTTCAGTTCAACACGTCAAGATGCAGTAAAGTCCAGCTCTATAATTTTTGTTGTTGTTGTTGTAAAGTAATTGTGAAAAAGGTCTTTGACATTTTTTTTCCTGTGATGTACCCTATAAATCTTTGCAAAAAGTATGTATTTTACCTCTCAAATTTAGCTAAATTGGACTTAAGGAAAAGTTGATTAGTTCTTCACTGTGTTGTCATATATGCCCTTAATTTCTTCTTTTAATAACCTTTAAATATTTTAAAAGGTTAAACTCTTACAGAATTCAATACCTGATACAAGTTTTAGTTTACAACATATCATGAACAGAAAATGGCAAATAGTCAGCTCATCTTGTCAAACAAAAAATAATTATAGTGCAGTAATATGTTTTCTCTTCAGAATAGTGTTAAATTTAAATTATATGTTCATGTTCATTATAGATATTATATACAGAAAAGGCAAGCAGAAAATTATGTGATCCTCATGTTCTCCAAATGTTCATGTTTAGTATTATGAAAGCTGATCATGAAATACCATGACCTTAATTTTATTAATACAAATGATCATAAGTGAAAATATATAAGTGAAAATATATACCTTTGGCATTTCTTCCAAATGAATGTGATGGCACATGCTTTTTATTCTTTCTTGCTTTGTGCTGAGTTTTTGTATAAAAGTTAAATCAAGCTGATTAAATCATTTCAGTACCATAAGGGGGGAGCATGGAAGAGAGGATTAGCTCATCAGGCAGGATAAGTTAGGTCATAGTTTATCCAACCGTAATTCAAGTACTGTGTTCTCCAAGTCTGGAAGTTATGGTCATGGGAAGGATCAGTGCCAAAATGTCTTTTATCCTAAGTTGAAACTGCTTATGCCTGCAGCTGGCTAGGCTTTAGATGCTTAGTTAGAATTAGTCAGGTGTTTTCTTTTGAAAGCTCAGCGTTGTCTTCTATTCACTGCCTTTGGTTTATAAAAGTGACTGTGTTAGTGTGTATCAGATATACAGTGACACTTGTTAAGGGGGAAAATCAATTTATAATATATGTGTATATATATATAGATATGTTTTTCAATAACTATAAACAGAAGCGCAATTAATGTGAAGCATAGAGATGTATTTGAAATAAGTAAGACTTCGATGAAAAAAAAAAGGAAGACGTAAAGCATTATTTTTCAAACTGGGTCGTGGCCCACAGTGGGTAATAAATTCAGTTTAGGGGGTCTTTGACAAAATTTTAAGAATGAGATAGAAAATAAGTTAACGGAAAAGAAAATATTGGCACAGCTATGAAATCTACTAATGTGTGTGTATTTGTATTTGTGCTGGATTAAGATGTAAACAGTTTTTCTTACTTTTCGTTGAAGAAAAATAGTCTATAAGCTATTAGTGTAGAATAAAGAGGATATATTTGCTAGTTATGAAGTTCTGGGCAGCTAATCTTGCTAAGCCTGTTTCTCATCTGTAAAATGGGAATATGTGATCTCCCTTACAGGGTTATTAGGAAAATTAAGTGAGGTGATGATACATATGCAATGCCCAGCATGGTTCCTGCCACATGGTATATACTCAGTAAATGGTACATTTTATTAGTAATAGCATCGTGACCACTAAACAAATTAACTTCTGACTTTTCATAATGCATTAAATTATATTCCTGGGTCTCTTGAAATGGCTGAAGGAAATGACAGGTGTTCAGTGAAAGTTATACATGGAAGGAAATAGACTAGAGTAAGAGATGTGGTCAAGTAGAGGTGTGCTGATGAACGACAGATGAATGACAGGCTTATAGAACCGTATTTGGTTAAGATTATTCCCTCCATTCCAGTAACTCTTGGTTGATTAGGAACCAAGTAGCCATTCAGCCCGTTAGCCATTTCACCCACATACCTTTTATATGGCCAGATAGACCTCAAAGGATAATTGGGGTTTACCTCGAGGTCTTGCCATATGATCTGGTTTCAGAGGCTTCTCTATAAGATGGAACTATTTATTGTGAAAGAGTTTCAGCTTAATTGTCATTGGCTAGATAATCTGCAGTCATCAGCTGTTATGGACAGGCATTCAACTTCCCTACTCTTGCCTTGGAATAGGCACAGTGAATGGGTGTCAGAAATAAAGTATGGACTATATGAAAACTAAACTATAGTTATATGTGCTTACCTCTCTAATTAAATCTTTCTTTTTTTTTTTAATTTATCTTTTGGCTGCATTGGGTCTTTGTTGCTGCGCACGGGCTTTCTCTAGTTGCTGCGAGCAGGGGCTACTCTTCATTGTGGTGTGTGGGCTTCTCATTGCAGTGGCTTCTCTTATTGCTGAGCATGGGCTCTAGGCACACTGCTTTCAGTAGCTGCAGCACGTGGGCTCAGTAGGTGTGGCACGCAGGCTTAGCTGCTCTGCGGCGTGTTGGGATCTCCCCAAACCAGGGATCAAACCTGTGTCCCCTGCATTGGCAGGCAGATTCTTAACCACTGTGCCACTAGGGAAGTCCCTAAATCTTTCATGTTTATCCAGATTTTTGTTTAAGTTCTCTTTCTCTCTTACTCATGGGCAAATTCCTTGATAGCAAAAAAGGATGTCTTATTCATGGTGTTGGCATCTGTTTGACATAAATACATGTTTTTATGTGTGAATGATTCCTGATTATCAATATATAAACCATATTGTGACAGATGCACACTTCTTCAGTTTTTTGTTGAAGACCATTTTTTAGTCTCCCCAGCTGATTTACAGCCGTCACTGACTAAAGCAGAGAAAGGTGGAATAGGAAAGCAGTTCTTGATGCTTTGAAATCTGTCCACCAACTAACCCTGGGCAGGAGAATTCTGACTTAAACACCCTCCAGTGAGTAGGCAGAGCAGTCCCTGTGTCCCCCGATCCCAAAGAACTCTCTATTACTTAAAAGAGTCGTAGAATGTCTGTCTCTGTTATGTTAGAAACCAGAGAACTTAGTCATTTTATGCCTAAGAATTATACAGCTCACATGGTATAGGCATTATTTCTGTGTTTCGTTTGTTGGTTTTTGTTCGAGAGCACTGAATGTTTTTAAGAATATAAAGACAAATATTTTTTTCCAGGTCTCAGAATGAATAAAGGTGCCATCACCCCTCCCCGTACTTCTCCAGCAAATACGTGTTCCCCAGAAGTAATCCATCTGAAGGATATTGTCTGTTACCTGTCTCTCCTTGAAAGAGGAAGACCTGAGGATAAACTGGAATGTACGTGTTTCTTCATGTAGTTTACTTATCACGATTGGGGTGGGGGAAGGGACTAGATATTGACAAACTTAAAATTGCATCTACTATGGTTGTCGAAATTCTTATTAAATAAAGTGACCTTGGTTAATAATAATAGAAAATCCTCCAGTTGAAAATCAGACAGTTAAAAAATATCAAGAATCTATCAATTTTAGCTTATTATTGATGAAGGTCCATTTGTTACTATTTCTTGAGCATATCAATTGACTTTTTTTTTTTTAATTTGCTCAGTTTGGTAACCAGACCATGTTGAAAAGTATCCTTTGTGTTGTTTTGGAAAAAAACACTTATTTCTAGTATGTAAGAGGTCTTCCCATTAGTCAGAAAGAGGGTTCACTATACACAGACAACCTGAGCCTTTCTCTCTGGAAATCTTCCTAGAAACCTCCTGCACTGACTTTCTTTGCCAGGGACAAATAATTTCTTAAATGCTAAACATGAGAGTTGCATTTCTAGAAGTTGACTCTAAACATTATAAATAATTAAATAATAGCTTTTTTTTCTTCTATGTAGCAGGTATTTCAGATAGAGAATTTCAATCTAGTTGAAAGGTAATTGTGCTCTTTATAATAAAATACAGTAACTGAGCTCTCTCTGGTGGCAAACTGTATTCATTGCAAGCCAAGAAAATATTTTTCAAACGTTTACTATAAGCCCAATCATTCAGTAATCTATTCTGGCTCCAAAGCCCTTGCTAAATACAGAGCTGGTGGTTTGTTCGATAATCTGATTAGCCTGATTATATTAGACATCATTAACATGAATTAAAATTTCTTGCTCCTGAAATGATGGTGAAGAGAATGAACCCTAAATTTGATATTTCTAAAGCAAATGTAGAATATTGTGACACCTCAGAATTATGATTAGGTAGCATGTTTAGTTAAACTTAATAGTAACTTTTTGATAATATTTCTCTTACTAATAAATAATTTAATATAATATGATTATTTAAGAGTCACACCTGCTTAGGTTATGAATAAACCACATTAACATCATTCTTTAAATACATATTTATTAGTTCTAAATGTTGAATATTTGCATTTCAGGATTTATTTGTATTCCTAAGAACCTACAGAAATCTCTCTCATTCCAAAATAAATATTAATGTTTAGTGATTTTTCTATTGAAGTAAAGGCCAGAGAGTAAGTTTTCTCAGGTGTTATCAGGACCGTGTTTGGGATGATTTTAAAAATACAAAGAAAAATATACTTTTCCAGGCTTGAGAATAAATAAAAGCACCATCACTTCTCCACAACACGGTCTTTGTGTTTCAGTCTAATTATTTTTAGGTTAACTGGAAGAATTTTGTTTTTAAGGTAGAATTCCTAAGAGGTGTGTTGTAAGTTCTTAGTTTGAATCTGTGAATCCACAGTCTTTCTCCACTGTTACAAGGCAGAATGTTAACCCAGGAGTGATTCAGAAACACTGGATGAATCAAGTTGAACCTGACCTGCCACTTGCCTTTCTTCAGTTCTATCACTCCCCTTTCTTTGAGTTTTCCAGCTCATGTTTGAGCTTATACCATTCGGTTGCATTTCCTTTTTTTCTTAACCATTTGTTTAGACTTTCCTCATACACAGACTTGTTACCACCTGGCATTACTGCTGTGGTTTTCTACCAGACTCTTGGAAGTGAATGCATAGATGAGAACATTGTAGCAAGGCTGACTTGCCCTTTTCACCTTACGCCCACTGTAGTGCCTTATGGAGAGCCCTTCAGTACATCTCTCTTTGAGTCTTCTTAAATTCCTCAAATTCTGTGACCTCATCTCCGTTTTCTTTTAGCCACTCACTTTTGTTGCAATACCCCAAGCGTTGTAATTTCCAAAGACTGCTCTTATTCTAAAAATATAAATTCTAGTATTTTACTTTGATCATAGCCTATGTTCACTTAACTTCTTCCTTTCTTACTTTTAATCTAAATATAGCATAGCACAGTACTCACGAGCCTGGACTCTTCATTTCCCTAATTGAATGAATCTTGGCTTTGCCCCTTTCCATCTGAGTGACCTGGGCACATTTTTAAAACCTCTCAGGCCTCAGCTTCCCAAGCTGTAAAATTGGAGTCATAATAATGTCTATCTTGTATGTTTGCTATGAGAATTAAGTGACCCAATATTTGTTCACATAAATTCCTTCACATTTATTAGTTCACATAAATGTTAAGTGAAATAAAAGTTAAGTCAAGACTCTTGCCCCTTGACTACTTCACTTCCTCCTAAACTTGCCTGCTGCTTTTGGACCTCCCATCCCTTCAAACATAGACTGCCTCATAATCCATGAGTTCCATCATTCCTTCTCACTTAGTTTCAGACATCTAATTTATTTGCTCATATACTGAGCTGCCAGAGATTTTGGGAAATAAAAATATTTATTTCCCAATAATAACTCTGCTCAAAACCTCAGCAGGCCTTCAGTGCCTTCAGGGTTTCTCTGGTCATTGACTTCTAGTTAAAAGTTCATTCAGATGCTTCTTTGCTGTAAACAGCTACCTTTGTAACCATCACCCCACTCATTAGCTGTGAATGCTTGTAGCTTCCTCTCATGTTGCCTAAGACTTGTCAGCTTCTATAACTATTCTTTCTTCTTTCTTTCTGACTCAGGATGATTGTGTCCCTTTGATCATTCCTTATTGAATAATACATAAAAGCAAGCCCTTAAACTTAGCATCCATAAACTAATCTGGCTTCACAATTGGACCCCAACCTATTTGGCCAGTCTTACATTTGGCTTTGACCTGCACAAAAAAGTCCCAGTCACATGAATCTACTTTTTAATCATCAGACAAACCCTGAACTTTTCCACCTTCATGCCTTTGCTTATAATGTGCATTTGCTAGGGGTGTATATCTTTCCCCGTGTATATGAGATCCAGTCTAGTCTACACTTGGAGCCTAGCTCACATCATGACTCCTCTTGCCATCTCTAATCAAATTATTTTACTCTCCTTCCTTGTACCATTGCGCTGTGTTTAACTTTCCACTCTAGCACCTACCACTTGAGTATGTGTGTTTTTCAACAGATAGATGCTCAATAAATGATAATTCAGTGGAGCTATATTGAAGTGCATGGGTGCTTGACAAGAGAAAAAATAATGTGCATTATTGAAGGCATCAAATAGTACTAACTTTATATTTTTACGTTAAAATAAAGTATAAATGTGGCATTCACATGTGGGTTAGTGTTTATCAAATTATTGACTTAATTAGAATAACTTTTCAGTTAGCTTAGTTACTGAAAGTATATCACTAAAAAGAAATCAGTTAATGCATATATGTGGAATCTAGAAAAATGGTACAGATCAACTGGTTTGCAAGGCAGAAATAGAGACACAGATGTAGAAAACGAACATATGGGCACCACGGGGGGAAAGCGGGGTGGGTTGGGGTGGGATGAATTGGGAGATTGGGATTGCCATATATACATTAATATGTATAAAAAGGGTGACTAATAAGAAAAAAATAAAATTATATACTTTAAATATATGCAGCTTATTGTATTTAAATTATATCTCAATAAAACTTTTTAAAAGGAAAAAAATATAAACATTGAAAAAAGAAAGAAATCAGTAGGAAAATATTCAGAAAACAGATAAATGACGTAGAGATAATGAGGACTACCCTGTATGTTAAAGTTACTGCTCTGTCTAGTATTAATCCTAGAACCACTGAAATTTAACACTGAAAAGACCTTAAATATCATCTGGTTAACCTTCCTATAGTGTCGATGAAAAAATTGAAGCCCACAGAGACTGGTTATTAATTATACTGCCAGTTTAGCTATCTGTGATTAAAATGCATGATTTCTGACCTGCTATATAGGTGCTCTTTTTATTTTGAAAAGCTGCCTTTTCTTGTTTAGATTATTGTTTCTTTTGTGGAAAAAAGGAGAAAGTATAACACCATTATATTAGATGTCAAAAACTCTAAGCAAATTATTTTCACCTCTATCCTTATGGTTTATTAAATAGGTCTAGAAATACATAAAACAGTAAAAAATTGTGCGTTTAAGAAATTCTGGCTTAAATGCCTTTTAAAATATATACTTTCTAATCTTTAAAAACAATTTCCATAATAATATTTTTATATCAATAACATATTATGCTAAGTACAAAAACATATTCAATGGGAAAATAGATTAAAAACTTGCAAATCTTTTGGAAAAGAAACAAATTCTAGATATAAAGAATTACCCTGGTATTGCATAATGTGCCTTTCCTTTGATCTTTTAACCAAATTCTTGTGTGGGCACATAATTGTTTCTGTATAAAGTATAATTGCATGAGCATAAAAATAGAAAAAAAGTGGGTTAGACTAGTTTGTAACTTTGTAACAGGTACCCACCTTTGGAAGCTATCATGCTGACAGAATAATTTTAATATTGGGCTTAAAATTATTTTTGCACCTAAAATCTGTATCCTTATATGTTGGTTTTAAAAATAAAACCTATTTGTTCAATGATTCACTTGACCTTGGAGACTAACTTTACTTTTAAAATCTAAGGAAAAATAGTCTTATTATAATGCTTGTGGATATCTATTAATTTTATCAATATTATTCAGTATTCAGATATGGTTTTAAGAGGGAAAGTTTCTATAGGCTTACTAAGCCAAACAATTTTTATCTTCCATATTAATAACTGCCCTTTTCCTTTATTTAGTTAGTTTCTCTATTCCTATATAACTAATTAATTCCCAAATCCTCCACAATAAATTGTGATTTGGAAACTTGTGCTTTCCATCTGTTCCCTCATCTTTTCATTATTAGTTTTCTCCTTTATTTAACTTTTTCAGTCTTTCTGAAGTATTATTTTTAGATGATGAGACTCCAAAACAGAACTCTGAATTATTATGTTTTTTAATTTTCCTATCTTCTAACTTCTTTTCTTTTATGCCTTTCATTAGGCATCTGGGACTTTTTCTACATCTATGATGACTTTTTTTTTAACTCTTCCCAGCATAATTTTTACTTCACAGAGAATCCACTTTTTTCTCAGCAGCATCCTTATTTGCTTTGATTCTTATTTCATGGATTGAAACTTTCCTCTTGTAAGGTGCCCTTCTCCCTGTTTTGCTGATTTCTTCCAAATTACTTTGTTTTGAAACAACCGCTTGGTGGTTATAGGTAGGTGGGTGGGTGGGTGAGGTTTAAGTCTGACTTATTAGAGACGAGGAAGGGGACTTGCATTTCTCAATGTTCAGTATATACATTTTCACATGATTACACTCTTTGGTATGGTACACCTACCATCAGAATTCCTGAGTACCCTGAGCTCAGAGTCCCTGTGGCTTGACTGCTGTAAAGCTCAAAGATCCAGGCTCCTGTAAGGTAGAGGGCTGGCATCCCCTCAGGTGCAAAGTGTGAGGGATAGTATTTAAAGGTCTAATTTCTTTTCATGAAGATTATCAATTAGTTTTCCTTTCTGTGTGAATCTGTGCATCCCCTTCACCACTAGCGTTAAGTCTATATTTCTCAGGTTTCTACGTGTCACCATGTGTTTTCCAGCTTCTAAAATTTTATTATTCTTATCTCCTCTCATGTTTTCTTTGTACTTGTGGGGTTTTGCCTGTTTCATCCCTTACTGTTATTACTGTAGTGGACCTTCAGTAGAAAGGCAGTGTAACTGTGTGTGTTCAATATTTCATGTTTTGTACGACCCCACTACAATTTTAAATTAGGAAAGTAGAGCTACCTCTGAAAATTGAAGTCCTAAAATTCTTCTCTCTCATCCAGGATCAAAGAAAACATTTATCTTTGGTTTATACTTGCTGAGATTTAGACTACAAGATACTTAGTGCTCAATATGTATATATACAATTTTATTATTACTATAATTATTAACTAGAACTTAAAGTTCTCCAAGTTTCTTCATTGGTTAATTGGGCAGAATTTATAGACAGCCATTAACTTCTGTTAATGTGTTTAGAAATTAGTATAAAAATATACTAGGGCCTCTACTTCATACAATAGTAAAGTGTTTTCAGACCAACTTTTCTGCTAGAAAAAACTAGAACATTTAAACTCAATATTTAAAAAAAAATCTGTTTGTAAATTTCAGGAAATTATCAAGGCAAGTTGGATTTGTGGGTTAAATTTCTGGCACTGGGGAGCTAGGCTTTTGCCACGATCTTTAAACTGTAAATTCTTAGAGAGGTGAGGGGCTGAGAAGGTAAGCAGCTTTGGTAGACTGGCTTGGGGAGAAAACTTGAATTATAGAGTCTTTTTAGCGAGTATATGATAGTCTCTAATTGTGGTTTAAATTTCCATTTTCTTTATGATTGATGATGTTGAGTACTTTGTTATGATTGACCACTCATAGATCTTTTTTTGAAGCATCCACTTGGTTTTTTGCATCTTTCATAATTGGGTTGTTTGTAATTTTATTACTGAGATATACGGTTTGCTCATATATTCTAGAAACAAGTCCTTTGGTAGATATATGTGTTCTGAAAATCTTTTTTCAAATCTGCAGCTGCTTATTTATTTTCTTAATAGCTTTTCTTTCATGAGCAGAAGTTCTAATTTTGATGAAGTTTCATTTACCTGTTTTTTTTCTAAATCTTTGATGGTTCATATTAGCTTGCATTGAGGTTGTAAAGATGTTGTCCTACATTTTCTTCTAGAAGCTTTATAGCTCTGATTTAAGGTTAAAATTTAGTTTCAAAGAAAGTTAAAATTTAGTCTTAAAGTTGAAATTCAGTTTGACCTATGTTCATGTTTGGTGTGAGGTAAGGGTCAAGGTACTTTTTTTAATATGAATATCCATCCAGCTGTTCCACTGTCATGTTTTGAAAAGACTGTTCTTATCTCATTGAATTATTTGGTGCTTGTTGACCATAGGTGTGTGGATCTCTATCTGTACTCTGTGTTTCCCATTGTTCTATTCGTGTAGCCCTTAGTCAGCATGTCACTGTCTTGATTCCCTTGATTTTTAGCAACTCTTGAAGTCAGGTCATGTATATCCTTCAGATTTGTTCTCCCTTTTCAGGGTTGTTTTTGGTATTCTAAGTCATTTTTATATTTATGTAAGTTTTAGAATCAGCCATGTTAATTGTTAAAACAAAGCTACTGGTATTTTTATTGAGATTGTATCCATTATATAGAACAATCTGTGGAGCATTTACATTTTAAAAATATTGAATCTTTCCATTCATAAACATAATATATCTTTTCATTTATATAGGTTTTATGTATTTTTTTTTTGGTGAAGTTTTATATTTTTTGCAGAGGTCTTGTCTACCTCTTGATAAATTTATCTAGTGTATTTAGGTTTTTGGATGTTATTGTAAATGATACGATTTATGTTTCATTTTCTAATTGTTCTTTGCAAGTGTGTAAAACCGCAAGTGTCTTTTTATCCTACCGTATCACTAAATATGTATACTTATATATTTATGTATAAACATATGTCAATATTTATGCTATATAATTTCTAATATAAAATATAATACATAACAAGTTATATAAGATCTAATAATTATGTAGCTATATAAGTTCTAATATAAGATATAATACATGATATATATGTTCTAATATAAGATATATATATCATATATCAGTTATATAAGTTCTTATGTATGGAATATGTACTTATATATATATAAAGTTCCAATTCTTTTTGATGATTCAATAGAATTTTCTAAATGTACCAACATATTATTTATAATTAAAAGATAGTTTTAATAACTCTTTTCTTATATGTATGCCAACCCATCACTGCTTCTCTGAGTACAGACAGAGCACCTTTCAGTGTTACCACCTGTCACACACCCCTTTTTTCAATTACTGCTGCTGCTGCTGCCTCCCGTCACCATGGATTCTGTGAAGCCCCTTTATTCTTGGGTCACTAGCATCTGATTAATCTTTTGGGCTTGTACTTCTGATTGGTAGAGGCTGGATCACGTGCAAACTCTATTTTCAAGTCAGGCTATTAAAGAAAAGGTATCTGGCTTTTTATCTGTTATTGTGCTTTATAAAGTCTGGCTTTCAGAATTTAGGGAGATGTTTCAGATGCTGCCCCAAATGAATGACAGATACCCACACACCCCCCCCACTTGTGTGTATATCTTTGAGCTCATGTTTCCAAGAAGATTTGCCAGTAGGCATAGGGTGTCTGTATATTGAGCTGTGCAAAATGGTCTAGCAGTCATTTATTCCCATAAGGAATCACTCATTTTAAAATATAGTTAGGCTTTTAGAAGTCCTTGCCTTGTTCCTGGTACTTAACCCCTTATCTGAGTGGTCTGTGAATTCCTGCCACTGAAAAAGATATTTTTACCATTTTATGATATACTAAGAAGTCTTGAAATGCTTAGTATCCACGTTGTGCTAAGTTCTTTTTTTCTTTCTGAATTTTTTTCTCATTTAGTATATGACAGAGAACAATTATCATGGTTTTGCAAATCAAGATATTTACGTCCTTTAGCAAGCCTAACATTATATCCTTTAATTCAGTAGGTAAACATTTCCCCTTGCATTTCAAAATCTTTGAAGTCTGTTTCCATTTTACAATAAATAGAACATGATAGCTTAGATTGGTAACATTTTTTTTTCCTTTTAGTGATGTGTAGGCTAGTTTTCCATATTATAAATATCTTAGAATTTTAAAAATATAATACTTATTTTTAAATATAAAAATAATAATGTTATAGATTAAGGTCACTGCATAATTATGTCTCTTAGTTGTCAGTGTCTTTAGTTAATATTATAGACCTCAGACATCAAGACTCTCCAGGAAATTATACAAACCCAACACAAATCTTCGTTCTACTCCTCTGTTTTTACAGCTGTGTCATTCTTTGTTTATCTCAAAACAGCACCTGCAGCCTCTTCTGTAGTGTCCTGCTGGTGTGTGAGTTGTACGAGGGAATCCTCAGGCCAGGCATGGACCTATGCCATCCTGTTTTCCTGAGCTCCCTACCACGGAGCCAATACTGTCTTTTTCTTTATTTGATTAGTTCAAAGAGTGGTTACCCTATGCAACTACATCTGCGATTTAAACAAATACACCATTATACCGATGATAATAATGCATTTTATGTCTTTGCATCCTCTATCAGAAAAATTCCTTTATTTAGCACTGATTTTTCCTTTCCCATACTGCTTAAGGATTAATCAAAACAATGGCTTACATTTGTATAGTGACCTACAGCTTTTGATACACATTTGTGTGTATCACCTCACTTTCACAACCAATGTGTGTCTTATGACAGGCTGATTATTCTCGTTTTGTAGATAAGAAAACAGTGTTTGACTAAGCTCATATAACAGTGGATGGCAGATTGCAAATTATAGTTGATTTCCAGACCTCTGAATCAGTTATTTCTTCTTATCCACTCTTGCCCTTTAACATCCAGGCTCTAAATGTCTGAACTCCTTCTCTTCTGTTATTTTTGAATTTCCATTTAATGATCCTTGTAGTAAAAATTTGAACAAATAATATCACTTTTTAGTGTTTTCTAGGTATATAACAAAAATTGGTAGAATTTTTATCTGAAATACAGTGTTTTTGTTAATGATTAATTCATCTTTAAGCTTGAGAAATGATCCCATATATCAATTGCTTTGAGGAGGGGAGGGATTTAGTAGTATTTGTTTTTGACAGAAAATAAATTTTAAAGAATGTGCCTTATTCTAGCATTGATCTTACTTGCCTGTAATCTTTTTTTCAACACCTCTTTTATTTCTAGTTATGTTTCGCCTCTATGACACGGATGGAAATGGCTTCCTGGACAGCTCGGTAATTTTTTTCTTCAAATTTTCTGTGAAAATTTCAAAGTAGTTTGTTCTGAAAAATGCAATGAATAAATTTATAGCTATTACCACAGAAGACACAATATAATTTCCATGCACTCGCACAGCATTTTTATCATCTGACTTTTTGAAAGCGAGTGATCTCAGGAAAATGTTAGGATTACAGTTTTTCTATTGAATAATTTTACTACAAAAAGTGACTTTTTATACACAGAAAGATGAAAAAGACTTCAACCCTGTCTGAATAAAACATAAGAGAAAGATGAGACCATTGATCTAGAAAGGAAAATATATATGTATCTCTCTCTCAATGAGATTAGACTTTTAGGAAAATATCAAGAATACAGGTAGAATTTAAAGGAATTATAAAGTCGATTCAGTCGTTTTATTGTTTTCCCACTTTTTCAAAGTACTCTTTGTCGTGTATGTTGATGAAATAGGTAATTATATTTACAATTGCTTTGGCAAACTTCCCTTTTAAAGATGTCTCATTCAGCTTTAAATCAAACTTGCACTCTGTCTATCGTTTTAGTCATAAAAATCAATAGAAGAAAAATAACATCTCATGGAAAATAATGATTAAATGTTTATTTTATTTGTAATATATGCAAATCATTGATAGTTTCCAGAGGAGTAGTTAGACTCTTAGTTCTCTAATCAGGGCCTCATGAGTAAATCCATCTTAGAGTCCACCCCATGATGTATTTTCTGTTTCACCTTTTATATATTATATCATGTCCTGTTTTATGAAGGAAATATAAGAATATTCACAAAAGAATAAGCGTCACATTATAGAAATTTTGAAGTACATAGGCACCTGTAAAACCAAATGTTTTGGTATATTTAATATTGATTAAAATAAACATTATTTCTGTAATGAGTTTCTCTCATCATCTGATGTCCCTTCCTATGGCAGAACTCAAACAGACTTTTACAAGCAAAGCAGTGAAGTTGAAAACATATTTATGTAACACTGAACAGGATAATGGTGCATTAGCTTCTCCAGAGAGAGAGAAAAATATATAATTCCTACTCTGGGAAATGACCACCAATCTGAATTGATGCTGTGATTGTGGGATTTCTTGTGTTAGGGTCTTTCTAATTTTTCAAATGCTATTATTTTTAAGTGCCTAGTGTGTTCAGTTTTCCACTTAGGAATATTAAGCTGCATGATACATTCGCTCATTTTCTGGTGCCATTTCACAGCTAGGAGTTTTCTTCTACATATATCAATAGGCTTATTATAGCACTTCTGACTATACTCATGCAAATTGTATTTTTAATGCAGATTTGCTTTATTTTTCTTTTTAATTAAATGAAAAGAATGTTTCTTTACTAGGCTTTTAGCTGTGGATTGGCAGCTGATTAGAAAATTCAGACAAATCCTTTTCTTGGTCTCCGGCCATTTTTGGTTAATATATAGTAGATTACTAGCAACATTTTTGACTATATTCCCAATATTAAACAATGAGCTGAGAATAAATAAGTTTATGATTAAATTAGTCTTTTTTGTAAATAAAGTTCTGGATTTAATTTCTGTGGTTTTCTCCATACAACTTACTGCCCCAGGGTATTTTCACTATCAGGTTGGAATTGTACCTTCTGATGTCATTTGTCTTCAGAATTTAAGGGCTGTATTCATATACAACAGAAGAAAATTAATACTTTGATAAATGACCAGTATGTCTGATAATACTAGTTAATGTTTATTGATCACTGTTGCCAGTTAAAATAAACGTATTTCATATAATAGCATATTTAATCTTTGTAGCAACTCTGTGAACTAGGTACTATTAGAGTACCCATTTTACTGCTGAGGAAACTGAGTCTTAGAGAGGTTAAACGACTTATCAAATATCACATGCCTACACAATAGTCCAGCAAAAATAGTTTCCGTTCCTCAGGACATATCCAGAGATTTTAATGGTCCCAAACCATTAAAGTGCATATAAGCAAAGATAAAGTATCTGGGAGATTAGTTACACACACACACACACACACACACACACACACATTCTAGCCCCTAATTCTAAGGGATTTGTGTGTAAATTTTTTCTTATCTGTAATACATAAATATATTTTTATTTGTATTTGTTCTAGGGCAACCAGTGTTGTGTAAATAACATTTTCATGATTACATATGTATTTTTTGGAGAAAGAAAGTAGCTTTCATCAGCTTCTCAGAGGAACCCATGACTCCTCCCCCTAAAAATCTCTTTTACTGTATTTTTGTCTTCATTCTATGAATATCAACCACATATGTTAGATCAGAGATTTGAGTAGAATAAATTTCATTAATGTACTTTCAAGCCTTATTCTTTTATACTTATTATATTTTAAATTATCATACTATAAAACACCACTTTTAATTATGTCATGGACTGACTATCCTTAAAATCATTAGCATTCACAAAGTATATTTAATCTTTTCTGAAGATACAGACAAATTAAAACATTAAATAAATTGGTATGAAAAAATGTTTTATTTAGCCAAAGCATATATATGAACCAGCAGTTCTTCAGAGAGTTGACATTAAGCAGAAGAATGTGAAAATTCAAACTAAAATTCTATCCCCTCATAAAATAAACTCTACATGCACTTAGCCTCCAAACCTTGACCGGAACACACCTCTAGCAGAGCAAATTATACCAATAAATGGATAGAGCAGTCAATATGCATTCTCCGTGTATGAGAATAAAAATAAACCTCTCAGCTGCCCTCAAAAACTTCCTCCCACTCTTTCACACCTGTTTTGAAGCCGTGGGGTCAGGATACTCAGTACTTAAAAATCACAGCTTGTGAAAATACGCATGCTCCTACTTTCATCAGATGCTGCTTTTCAAATAAAAATGTTCTTAAAAACCTTCTCCTGGAAGAATACCTTTCTTTGTATAGTTGTGCCCTCTCCTGGTGAATATTTCTAGACAAAGTACAAAAGGAATGTATGTTTAGGCTCTTTTTTTTTAATGTATAGTTAATTACACCTTTAAAATGAAGAGGTATATGTTTACTTTTTATATAAAATTAATCATCTCACTCCCTTTAGTTTTTGAGCTACAGGTTGAACAAATCAATTCCTGTAAGTCAAAGTTGAAGAATTTACTAAGACCTTGTGTTCATTTCCCCTCTCCTTCCTTCCCCCCAACCACCCCCCCTTCCAGGAACTAGAAAATATCATCAGTCAGATGATGCACGTGGCTGAGTACCTTGAATGGGACGTCACTGAACTTAATCCAGTAGGTATAGGAATGATTTAACTGTTGGCTACATTCCAGAAGTCCCCTTTCTCTTTCATCTTTTTCGCAATCCTAATATATTATTGGCATTTGATTTTTTAAACATTTTTATTGAAGTGTGGTTGATTTAAAATGTGTTAGTTTCTGCTGTACAGCAAAGTGAATCAGTTGTACATATACATAAATCCACTTTTTTTAAGATTCTTTTCCCACATAGGTCATTACAGAGTAGTGAGTAGAGTTCCCTGTGCTATACATAGGTCCTTATGAGTTATCTATTTTATATATAGTAGTGTGTATATGTCTTTTGATAACTCTAATTTACTATATCTAATCAATAGTCAAAGTGGATTCTGAACAAGAAAAGGTATATGTGGTTTTCTGAAGCTCTTAACAAATTAACAACTTCTATTTTTCTTCCTCATGTAAATTAATTTGAATGGTAGTCTAATATAGGTGTAGGTAAACAGAAGCTGCTGATGACACTGCTAAGGTCACACCATGCCACAAAAAAGTCAGAATTGATATGCTTTTTATGATCTCCATGATTTTCCTTATGTGGAAATAGCTAAAATAATCTAAAAGAGGATGAAGGTGATTAAGAAGATAATGATGGTTTACTACACACAGTGCACAGTTATCTTTGCACACAAGTGTTATTTAAGGCTCACAACTCTACAAGGTAGATACTACTACTTTATTTATTTTACAGATGAGGAAATTGAGACCACAAAATGTTTTTTAAATTTATTTTATTGAAGTATATTTGATTTACAGTTTTGTGTTAATTTCTACTGTACAGAAAGTGATTCAGTTATACCTGTATATACATTCTTTTTCATATTCTTTTCCATTATGGTTTATTACAGGATATTAAATATAGTTTCCCCCAAGTAGGACCTTGTTGTTTATCCATTCTATACATAATAGTTTGTATCTGCTAATCCCAAACTCCCAGTCCATCCCTTCCCACCCACCTCCCCCTTGACAACCATACGTCTATTCTCTGTGTCTGTGAATTTGTTTCTATTTCGCAGATAAGCTCATTTGCGTCATATTTTAGATTCTGCATAGAGGTGATATCATATGGTATTTGTCTTTCTTTGTCTGGCTTACTTTGCTTAGTATGATAATCTCTAGGTCCATCCACATTGCTGCAAATGGCACTATTTCATTCTTTTTTACTGAGTAATGATCCGTTGTGTACATATACCACACCTTCTTTGTCTGTTCCTCTGTCAGTGAACCTTTAGGTTGCTTCCATGTCTTAGCTATTGAAAATAGTGCTGCTATGATCATTGGGGTGCCTATATCTTTTCAAATTATAGTTTTGTCTGCATATATGCGTAGGACTGGGATTGCTGGGAGACCCCAAAATGTTAATTACTTGCCCAAAACTCTGCAGCTAGTTAAAGACAGAGCTAGGAAATTTTAATCAAATTGTTTAAAGAAATAGTATCTAACAATGCCTGTAAGAGCATGAAAAACCTCTTATTTTCAATAGATTTATACCAAAGTTACAATATTATTCAAATATGTATTAAAGCATATGCAATTAACATCTTTCACTTTGGCCACAGGTAATATTTGGGGGAGAGTTAATGAATGTTATTGATTTTAGTTTCTCTTTGAAACCAAGTAAGTTTAGCATATTGTACATTAATTAAGTAAATACAAATCAATTTTATGTAAATAGTTTACATTTTATATGAATTCAAAGAGCCTATTTAACTGCATTAATTCACATTTATGCAGTCAACAGCATGGTAATGGCATGATTATGTGATAGGAACACTCTAATAGCTTTTCCCTTGCTTTACAAACTAATGTAGTTAAAGTACAACAAAGTCAGGGCAATATCATGTAAAGGGAGAGCACCATTCTTACTGGGATTAGCGTTTTCCAAGTTCTAGCTCAGCTGATTTTTCTTTTTCCTTGTTTTCTTTTTGAACATGAACATGTGCGTGCTGCGCACCCAATGTGTGGCACATATCATTAACAAAATTGCAGTCTGCATATGAAATAATAAAGGCGATGGTAACGTGTATGTAATTCTAGGAATACTGCTTGATTCATCTTAATACTATTTTCACTGAAATCAAAAGACTTCTTACAAGTTTTGCTGCCTTTTTTGGTCATGTTAATGTAAAACAGCTTTCTGCATCCTACTTAATACCTGCGAATATAATTCATCTATCAATCAAGCCTCTTGTCCTCACGGGAGTAATAGAGGGAAGGGGATCTTTTTCAATCAGCTTTCAAAGCAGAAGGAGGCACCATCACATCACAACAAAAAGTATTTGGTGGTGGGAGGTTTGAGAAAAGGGGGTTCTGGATGCTCTAAAGAAGGGAACAGTTGGTGGTCAGGCAGTCTAATTAGGACAAATACCTACGGGAAAATACAAATAATAAGCTGTATAGCATTATTAGTCATTTGTGCCATACTGATAAGTCCACCCTTTCTGTGGGCAGCACAAAGGATAGAGAGTCAAGATCAAAGACTTGCCCGTGCATTGTGTTTGCTGTCATAGTAATTGCCTCATCCTGCCCAATGATTCAACAGCTCTCCCCGTTTCAAACACGTGTGTACATTTGTACACGTTGTCTTACTCCTGGTAAGTTTGCGTGATGAGTAAAAAGAATTGTACATTTGAGGTTGATGGCAATTAGTAGGGGAGACTGAGATGTCCTCGAAGGGAGTTTTTAAAAAGTAACCCAGGCTCTACCATGAGATTTATTAAGTACAAAATGCAAGTATCAGCCCTTTGAAATGAATGCTCTGTGTTTTACTTCTCTTTTGTTCATTTCTACTAGATCATCAGAGTCTTCGAGGGGTAGGGCCTTTTAATGAGACCCCTGCCATTTTGCCCAATTCTAAATGATTTCCCTTGTCTTTCCTTTTAGAGAAATGAAATAATTATTTCAGCATCAATTTGTTCCAAAGAGTCTCTTTCTGATACCTATAGATAAGTTTGTTTCCATGAAGGAAAAGACTCTGATTTTCAAATACTTCCTGAGGGCAGACACCAGTCAATCAAGTTCAGGGTTGCTGAGGCAAACAATACTTCTACCCACATATCAAGTATTCCATTTATCGCACCTTTTAAAATTTTCCTTCTAATGCTCTCTGTATTTCTTTCTTTTTTCAAATCGATTAGAAGTTCCCTATTAGATAAAGGTGGTGAGTAACTTCCTTCAGTGGATTCTACCATATTTGCCATCTTGATGCCATTAGATGGGAGGTACTTCTCCTTCCCAGCAGCCAAGGGTAATATGTTTGAGACTCAAGAATAATTTCTGCTAATATAACACTAACAATTCCTATATTACTCTTACTATATATGCTAGCTGCTCTTCCAAGATACTTATAATATATTAGCATACTTAATCTCACAACAACCCTTTGTATTAACAACTAATATTAGCACTATGCAGCCCAGAGATAAATGTATTACCAACAGACACTGTAGAGAACATTTTGGGACACTCTGTGCAAAGTCATCCTTAGAAAAGAAATCTAATCAAAAATGATTTGATTGTTTAGCTTCTTGGCTCTATTAAGTTCTGATAGGCAATTAAAAGCAACTTAATTCCCCCGCCCCACACCACTTAGCAAAGAATTATTTCAGCTCTTTGCCATGAAGTTAATTTGTTCAGTCATTATCTGGCATATATTTGAATTTTAAAAAATAATCTAGAGAAAGCAATTAAAGATAACTTTCATACTTAAAGACACTTTCTTGTTTAAGGTGTACCATCCAGTGACAAAATATTAAAAAGTTAAGCAATTATTTCTAAAAGTTGATCAGTATAAGTCGTCAGGTTCTAGAAATCATAACAAAGCTGCTATATTCTCAATAATAGGATTAACATGGTACCAAGTTATCTAGATATTTACCTAAACCCTCTACTTAGCTGCTAGTCACAGTTTATTTTAACCAATTCATTGCAGTACTCTGTTTTATCATGTGAAATTTATTTTATTGATTTATGTCAAGTTTTTCCTCATCTTCTTTACTCCAGATCCTCCATGAAATGATGGAAGAAATTGACTATGATCATGACGGAACGGTCTCTCTAGAGGAATGGATTCAAGGAGGGATGACAACAATTCCACTTCTTGTGCTCCTGGGCTTAGAAAATGTAAGCATTTACACAGAGGGGTGGCCTGGCGGTAAGTCAGTGGGGTTCCCTTTTATACATTTTGATTATAAAGTCATCTGGCTATTTTCTACCATTACGTATATAGTGAGTGCCCAGTCCTTCTAATACGTATGTCAGAGTGCAACTTAACAATAACTCCTTATATAGTAATGCTTGCCATGAATATATTAATTCATTTTAGGTATTACCTTATTATTTAATACATAATTTCTGTCCTTTCCCCCACTTTTTAAAGTACAATCTAGTTAACAAAACATTGACCTAAGTTTATGTAATGCAAGAATCACCCCAGTATCACTGCATTCTGTGATTCTTGTGGTGCTCAATCCCCTTATGTACTCCCCCTCACCATGAAGATGATCTATTTTGTTGATAACCAAACCCATCGTTGGAGGAGCCAATTATATATAGAGGTGATTGAGAGTGTGTGTGTGTGTGTGTGTGTGTAAATGTTTTCCTTACATATCAGCAGTCTGTCAAAGTTCTTCCTTCTAAGCCTGTCAGAGTTTTCTTATATCAGTGCCTCCAGGGGTAATTAAAACTAGCGGTTTGGGGAATAAAGTAGACCAACCTAAGATCAGAATGTGATATGACAGTGATTTTGAATCCAAATCTTGCTGCCCCAGCTTGATGTGAATTTCAGTAATAGTTAAATTAAAAATCCAGTGAGTCAACACTGGATTTTTAAACTTAGTATTAATAAACAAGAATTAACTGTAACATGAGTATAGTAAAATGTATACTTAGATTCAAAGAGCATTATATAGAAAGTCCACGACATGTAGACTATTTAGAGTTTTGAGCTGCAGGAACCTAGTCTCCATTGCTTTGCTGCTGATCCCCAGATTTTTCATATTTCTTGTTACCAGCAGAACAGTGTTTCGGATTCAAGACTGTACCACAGTCACTCAAGATACCAAATTTTTTACAAGTCAGTTCTCAAGAGATCTTGCAATCTGTGTTTGTAAAACATGTGAAAATATATAAAAATATGTTTGTACATATTTACATATGGATTTGGGGATATATAAATGAGTTTGGGGTGGTAGAATTTGTCTCCATTTCACCTGGATCTTCAAATTATTTTACATTCAGGCTAATCTTAGCCTTCATGAGGCTCATGGGATTTTAGACATGTTCAGAGGAAGGAAAAGAAAAAAAGATGATAAACAGGAAATCACTCTTAAAGTACATAGTTTATTAATACAAAGTTAATATAGACCTTGTTAATAGGTACATATTTCTACATCTTGAAAATGAATGAAGCAATACTTCTTGTATCTGATGTTCTCATGCTATGCATACCCTAATATCTTTTTGTAATAACTGACTATATATCTCTGTATCATAAATATTTGTTTATTTTTAATATACCTTCTGTTAAAAGCATATGTAAATCAGACTGTTGAGAGAAAACAGAAAGAAAACTGACAAAATGTTAACTTTGTAAGGTTTGGTGTATATTCTATACTGGAAAATAGTTGGCAAATGACTATTCAAGAAGTTCTAATGATAATGGTTCCCTAGAAGGGAATTTTATAATTTTAAAGCTAAAGTGTTTTTATACTAAATATTTATGAAAATTCTTCTATGTGAAAATGAGAGAAGATGCAGGAATTAGTAAGAAAATCACTTGGTAGTTGAGGGTTGGACAGGAAAGGGCAGAAATGGAGATATAGTCAGTCATCTATATTTTTAATATCAGAAAATTTTGAAATAATGTTTTCTTACAGAAAATATTGCTTAGAAATTTTTTAGTTTTATTCATAAATACAGATATTTGTGAAATTATGAAAGTAGCATGAGTAAATATAGTCCACAACTCTATGTGGATTTAACTAAAAATATTTTAAACAAATAAAACATACCTCATCAGTTTCTAGTATAGCAGTAACTTTATTTCAACGGAATGACAGTTCTTTGCCATTAATGTCCATAATTTACTTTATATTCATATTCTTAGATTTATATTTTATGGTTTTTGTTAAAAGACTTTTTTTTGCGGGGGAGGGGAGCTTACCAGGAGAAATCAATGCAGGGTTTCAAAGAAACCCAAGTTGTGTTCCAAAGCTGTGTTCCCACTGATGGCCACTAGATGGCAGGGCTACATTGTTTAACACTTGTAGGTCAACTTGAATATGAGATTCGATGTTTTCCTTATGAAGAACAATTCTGAGAGTGTTTTCTTCACTTCCTAAAAAAAGAATAAGCCAATAACATTCTTAAAATTGGCTTTTAATAAAATGGCTAAGCAATGTAATTGTGATCACAAATCAGAGCATATATTTGTTAAAAACAGCTTTCTAATTCCCAGGCATGGTAAGTGTTTTACAAACCAGGAATGCCACAGTGACAACTGAGTGATGAGGGCCTTTTTTTAGTAATTGAGATTTATTTCCTTTTCTGGAGGCAGTTAATGTGTTATGCTATTACCTGTAGAAAATTTGATTCATGGTGCCAATCCCCCCCACCCCACTACCCACTTTTGCTTATCAGATTAGAAATCTAAAAGCTTTAGGTTGAATTCAGCCATTTATTGTGAGGCCTGTCTTGTTATATTGTCCTATATACTGTTTTCTGTTGTCAATGATGAGCTCAGGGAGTAGATGCTAATTGATAGTGCATGTTAAATACCACAGTGTATTTGAAAGTGACCGTGGTATACTAGCCCAATTACACAGATAAGAATATTGCCCTGGGAGAGAAGTCCTCACGTGTAATGTAAGGCAGAGCAGTTGTCATCTTATTGTAGTTCATTTTCCTCCATCAACAGAATTTTTAAAAACTACTCTATTTTACATAATACCTGTTTTGGTGCCAAAATCAGAATCGTAGTTTATCAGCATCTTCTTCTTTATCAAATGCTGGAGGGTAAGAATCATTTCCTTTCTCTTGCAAGAAGTCCTTCAGACTTCATGAGACCCAGTATGAAATGGTATAGTGTCTTACATCTGAAGGAAAATTGAGAATTTGGGGTGGCATATGTGATTTTGATTACAATAAAAAATTATGCCTGAGACTGACTTATTCTTCCTTCAGCATTCATCTCATTGAAGAATTACTTTCAAAAAAAAATCTCATTTTGAATGAAAATGTTTTTGAAGAATTACTTTAAAAAAAAATCTCATTTTGAATGAAAATGTTTTTCTTTTTAAAATAACTGTATCTAAACTCTGCTCCAGTGATTGGCAAACTTTGCCTGTAAAAGGACAGATAGTAAATAGTTTAGGCTTTGTGGGTCATAAGGTCTCTGTTGCAAGTGCTGGACTCTGCCACTGCAGTGCAAAAGCAACCACAGACACCACCTAAATGAGAGAGCAGGGCTCTGTTCCAATAAAACTTTATTTATAAAAATAGCTTGCTGGCCACTTTTGACCTATAGTTTGCTGACCCCTGATTTATTCTATCGTTAATCTGTCATACAAACAGAATGAGTTTTAACTGTTTTTAAATCATTTTGGAAAAAGAAATCTGAGATTTTGATTATTATTATTATTATTAGCCTCGATTAGACCACTGCAGCAAGACATAAGGACTAACGAAGAGATAGTAGAGTGGCAGTGAATATTATCAAATTGACCTTCACCCTGGCTTGGTCGTTGACTGACTACATCATTTTGTGCCAGACAGTAGTCCTCTCTGGACATATAAAAAGAAGTTAGGAATACCTTTTCCTTTTCTAATATTCTCTGAGTTCAAACATTTGTTTTCCTAGATGAACAAGATAATTAGTAATGCTCTAATTCCTGAAATCTGTAATCTTGGATCATTATTAGATTTTTTCAAGGAAAATTACTGAATTCAATTATCATAAAAACAAGAAGACACATTTAAATAGGAGCCTAGCTTAAAATGAAGATACCTTAACTTCCTAGTCTTGGATGGGTGGGCCAAATCTGACCTCTATGACTTTTGAATGGTTACGTATGTTAATTTTACTCTATGAGCTCAGAGTCCTAGTCTTTAATCCCTATATGTAGTTTAAACTTTGCCATTGATTGAAATGTTTTAGGATCTTTTGTTTTGGCCTGATTCAATAAAAGTAATTGGTTTGCTTCCTGATTTCTGATCAGATGTGTCCCTTGATGAGTACAGTGGAAAGCAGAAGATGATATATTCTTAATAGACTAAGCTATATTTGGAAAACTAATGTTTCACACTCTATTTTTTAAAATTTAATTTGGTTGAGATGTTGTTCTGCTGTTTATACATTGCTCAATCTAAAAAGGAGTTATGAAATTGGATGAATGCAACAATTCTTGAGATTCCACATTGGGTCATTCAAGGAAAATAACCATGTGATGTTACAGACTGTTGAATTGGCATTTGAACCTTAAGACTATCAGGGTCTGAGCCTGACTTCAGAATGTGGGATCTGGAGATGGGCAGGTGATTGCAGCTCCACTCAGAATTTTAGGACTTCTCTCTGCATTCTCTTTGCTCAGGCCTGATATAGTTCATCTTTTTGTCTAAAAGAAGAGTTTCTTTCATATTGTGATAATTTTTTGGAGACCTTGAACAGAAAAATAAGGTAATTTAATGGTGCTTATTATTTAATGTGTTGGAATCCATTTGCGACCTTAGCTCTTCTGTGTGTCATAAGTGAAGTTAGTTGAAACAGGGACCTGGCCAGGCGGGGGGATGGGACATTTTGACTGTGACATTAGTGAAGTTTCTCCTTGAGGTCTTTTGGGAAAAAAAATGATATTATTGATAACAGCCCTAGTTCACTTGAACACTATGCAATCTTGGAAGTATTTAGGGGAAAAAACTAAAACTTTAGAAATCACTAGGATAATGAAATAGTTTTTAATATTTTCCAAAGAGCATTCTTCTTTTGAAGCCTCCTTTTGACTTATAGGGGATTAAAAAGTGAGGAAGACCCTGGTGCTCCCTCTCTGTGTGAATTTCCCTGGATTTCGTTAAACATTTCTCTAATGTAAGCACAGAACTGAACTGCTTCATTATAAAATACAGTGTTTACTAAATATTAGGAATAAACTTTTATTAAGAGTAACGTCTGGTAATGAAAAAACAGGAGAACACAATTTTTATTAAATAAAGTGTTGTAAACCTACAGACACCCTTCTCAAATCTTTTGGCTGAAACACTGGGATGTTGCACAACTCAACCCAATGATGGTAATAATATTTGCTGTTTATATAACACCAGTCTTCTGAGTAGCTAAATTGACTTCACAGGTATTGTATAATGAAACCTCACACCACGGCCCAGGCGAGGAAAGTGGTTACTTTCATTTTATTAGGCAGGAAAATAAGAAAAGTGAAATGACTTATCCACATTTTCATCAGAGGCTAGGAATCAAGCCTTCCAGATTCCTTCTTCACTGCTTTTTTATAAAAATAAATTCCTCTCTATGACAATAAATATTTATTTGCAATAGAAGTACTAAGAGGTGTATGCTCTACTGGCTGATAGAATATAGTAAGGGACAGATTCTCCCCCTTCCCCACTAAGTTTACCGTCTAAATAAGACAAACAAGATGAGACATGAAAATACAGAGCGCTGGAGTGTAATTTGCACTGCTGAGAAGTAGTTGGCTCCTGGTTTCAATTTCTTCTCTTGAAGTCACATACATATTTCATCCTTTGCATATTTTGGCAATGTATCCGGCTAAGAGCTATAAAGCTATTTAATTTGTTTTTTGGTAAAGCATTTTATGTCTGGGTAATGGATTTGTACATCAGTGGCAGCCTGTAACATGGCTAAGTGTTCTGATTGACAGAACACCCACGTTCAGACTTGTTTATTTTTTGATAAGGAAAATGCCAGCTAACTTAGTCCATATGTGCGCTTCAACAGGAGGAGGCTTATTCACATGTAATGGACACTCATTTAAAAATAAAGTGACAAGGCTTATGAGAACAGTAATATGTATGAAAATTAAATTTTCCTTTCTCTTTTTCACTTAAAAATGTTTTTAAGCATTAATCTAATTATTTAAACTAATTAACTAATGCTTAATGCTAACTTTATCAATATATTTAAAAAATTAACCTCTAAACTTTTAACATCAGGGTAACTTATTCTTACCTGAAGGAATAGAAATTTTGAAATATAGTTTGGAAACTATAGCAAAATTAAACAAATACATAAAGCATTCCATTCACATAATAAAGATACTAGGAATCTTATATCTCAATCAAACCAGAATTGGATTCAGAAATTACTATAAAATCTATCTCTTAAGTTTTTGGGGAAAAAAATGAAACACCATTGTCTTCTGATGTCCTCTCCATGACACCGTCTGCAGAAGTGCTTTTGCTGAGAACTTGTTAGGTGTATGTTAGGAAAATGAAGCTGAGCACTGTCGACAACCATGAAGGGTCTGAGGGTTACCCTACTTGCAAGTGAACAGGTGAGCTTGCCACAGTTCCACAGGTGCTGGCAGAGGACAGGAGTGCCGGGGCCAGAAACAAAGACTTGTTTACTCACAGCAAAGAAGCAGTAGGAGCTTCACATCTAAGCTAGTTCTCCCAGCCCACTAAGTCTCTCAGGGGCGATGGAGAGAGGTCCAAGTAATTACCTTGCACAACATCAGAGCTCAGAACCCCTGGCTTGGGGAAACTAAATCTTTTATAATATGCAGGAAACAAACCTGATAAACCTTTGCTTAGAAGGGAGAAATTATCTTTATTATAATGGACAGTAAGGAAACCTGCCCTCTGCACACTCAAACACCTTTGAAAAGATAGCCTGGAAAAAAGGACAGTTCTTCTGCTTACAAAATGTGCAGAAATTCAAGAGACCCATGGAGAATTATCTCCCAGGAAGCATTTTCATTAATGTTTCATATTATGATGCAAATTTGACATTTCTGGTTCTAATGCAAGAATTAGTTACTATGGATTTAATTGGGCACTTCAAATCTGGTGGTTTATCTCTTGACTGGGAATGAGAAAAAGTAGTTAGGAAACATTATTATTAGTATTTTATTATCCAGAGAAACAAGATGATCTGAACATGTTTATATTGTCTAACTACCACAGAATTTGTATTAGTGCCCCAGCACATAATAGGTGCTCAAAAAATATTAGGTCAGTGTGTTCTAAGAAATACGGCAACTTGACTAACCTGAAAAACTGTGACCTGCATTGGTTTCTATAGAATACCAATAAATGATGTCTAAAATTAATCTGAGTTTGATACAACTTGGGGAACGATGTATCGTTCAACAAGGAACTGCATGTTAGTACAGAAGATGATGGTAACGTAAGTAATGACATAGAATAATTTCATTTAATGTCTTGACCTCCTTGTAAGGAATTGAAGAGATTCATAAACATCATATTATTTCATTTTACTTCAGTCTTAAACGATGTATCTAATAGAGTAGCTATTATGATATTATATAGAGTTTTACTTAGAAGAATAAATAATAATTATAGTTGTTTTGCTAAAATGTGAATTAATTAAACTCAAGGTTTTATTGTGTCAAATAATGATAGAGGTTGTTATAGGTAAACACAATAATACAGTTTTAATATTTTTGCCATTTTTCCATGAGGTGAAAATTATTCATATTTTGCAAAATAGAAGTAAAGAAAATAATAATGTAATTAGAGCCTTGCAAAAGTTTATTTTTTAAAATTTGCTATTTGAGACATACAAAAGTTATAACGGATAAGGAATCCCCCAATTGAAGCCTTAGAATATCATGAATAACTTACTTTTAAGTCATTCTTTCCCATCCATCCCACCCCCTACCTCCTTATTAGAGCTAACCACCATCATGAAATTTGCATATTTCTACTATTAAGCAAGGATTAACATATTCTGTCTAGGTTTTCATCTCTCAGAATCTTCTGCTCAACAGTATTTTCTCTTTATTCATTTATTTGTTTATGGAATTGTGCTAAGAGTAAAGTGTACAGAGGTGAGGCAGACACGCCTCTGTTCTGAGGAGTGCTCAGTTTGGCAGGCGGTTATGATGGTTTGGGACCTGCTGTTGAACTCTTGACATTAGACGAGAATTTGTGGGTTGCTATAGCACCCGAGATTTGTTAGCAGGATCTCATTCCACTAGAGCACATGTGTTTTTCTAGACTCTGTGGCGATCTTAGAGAAAGTCAGGGATGAAATAACAGATTGTCTTCAAATGCTTCAGTCCAGCTCTGAATTTTATTGGCACTTACATATTCCACTGTTTATTTCATTAAGCGAAATCTGTTTCTCTTACGTCCCGTGCAGAATGTGAAGGATGACGGACAGCATGTGTGGCGACTCAAGCACTTTAACAAACCTGCCTACTGCAATCTTTGCCTGAACATGCTGATCGGCGTGGGGAAGCAGGGCCTCTGCTGCTCCTGTGAGTATGTTTGCTTTGCCCAGACGTCATCACCTCCGGTGAGGAAAGGTTGATTTCATGGAATAGTCCTATTGGTAAATGGAGTTAAGAAATAACCTGAGCCTTCCCATACCTGTGATTTATGTTTCCCTGCAGTATGTTTCTGAGGGTTTAGATCACTCTAGTTTTAACTTTCTTGACTTTTGGAAAACTCTCTCCTTGGCAAAGAAATAAGGACATTTTCCAATTCACGAGCCATTTTCTTTCCACTGTAATTTAATTTATTCATGATTCCTGTTTCTTCTGGGAGCATTATGAAAATGTCCACTGGTCTCTCATTTATATCTTACACATATTTGTCCTTCCTTTTCCCCTTAAGTTAGTCACTTTATTCATATTGTCTTCCTATAATGAGCTAATTCCTTTCAGTCTTTTAAAAATAAATATTTGATTATCAGTTTCCATTCAAATTAAGAAATCACAAGGAATACAAACTAATCTTATACCTCAGGACATGATTTATAATGCTATCAGGAAGAAAATCTTCATATATGGTTAATGAATATTAGAACCCAAAGTGTTGCCAGTTCATGAATTGTGGCCATTATTTTTATTTTGGTGCAATTATCTTTGTAATATTTATTTTATTCTGTGATGTTCCGCCCAATAGAATTCTCTGGTAATGTATGTAACAATTAACTTATAAAAGAATAAATGAAGAATTTTTAAATAAACGACATGCATGCCTGAGGAACCATTGCATTCCCTGATGCCTCTGTTAAAACAGAGGGACTAGTGAGTCCTCCTCGCTGAAGTGTGACTTTGTTTTGGTCCAGCCTGTTGTCCATGTACGCCCTTTTCTGCAGTGTATGGAGTTACTGAAACTGTCAAGTTTATTAGACACATCCCATTTTTGTGCATTTATATGAAATCTAATTTCTTATCTGGCTTCCATGTAATACATAATTTGCAGATATTATTTTTAGTTAAAAGCTTCTTTGGTAGCATATTCAGGAGTTGACTTTCTCTCAGATATTTTATTTGACATTAAAAACCATACTGTAGGGCCACTTTTAAGTGCTTTCTTAGGTGTTTAAGAACTTTAATAAAGTTACATAAAATTACCCCTTGCCTCTTTAGAGGGCAGTTTCTGGTGGCCACATTTATAAAGCTAGTTACACTAGAACATGTACAAAGAAAGTAATTTGTTTTCAAAGTTTTATTAGTTTATGGAAAATAATTTTTCCTGGTACTTTCTATTGATGGGAGCTTATGAAACAAAATGATAATTCTCAAATATTATGGGCAAGGTCATGTAAGAGTGAGAAGCTTGCTCACAAATTTTAACTGGTTAGTGTGGCAAATGTAATACTCAACATTATGGCCAGTATGGAAGAGAAGAGGAACTGTTTTCTTCGTCAGTGTCGCCAAAGGAAATCACAGATGTGGATATTTGGGAAGGGTTTTACTATATAAATAAATACTATGTAGACTTAGTTTTTTTTCATTCTAATTTCATGCAGTGGTTAATTTTTGTTTGTTTTGAGAGAGCTACCTGGTTGTTTTTTACTTGATTTTTATTCTATGTATTTATGCAATTAGAATTCTTAATTTGAAACTGGTGTTTTATTAAAGAATGTCTGTATATGACCCTGAGTTATACTGAGAATCAAGCCGTGAAGTAATTTAAAGATGCCAATAAAGTGTATGTGTTGGTTTTATGTCACATTTTGTACACACACACATGTACACATGTGTTTGTACGTGTGTATATACTTATTTGCATATACATATAAAATTTTGCATATATATATGTGTGTGTGTGTGTGTATGTGTACACACCATACACTTCCCAGCAAATGTTGTTCCTTTTGGACAAACAGTGCCATGATGGCAATGAGGTTTGAAGTTTAACTGAAGGCCTGGCATGTGTGATGAAATCTATTCTCTAGAAATAGACTAATCAGCCATTTAAGGTTTAGATAAATCAATAGACAAAATAGCATAAACTCATGGGCTTTTATTCCCATGCCTGCCAGCTGCTCTCATGCCTATACTTTGTAAAATATAGATCTCTTCCTTCTAGCAAATGACACCAAGCCATTTGGCAGTCATCAATTTGTCTTTAATATTTTTGTCATCTGGGAATTATTGTGAAAAATTTGAGTGAGGCCTGATTTAATTAAGCATTTCCTGCTATGCCATGATAGAGGAGTCTTGGTTTTTCACATGCATAATATTTCCTGTACTAATTGGCCTTTTGTATTCCATGGTAAAAACAGTCGACTTGGACTTTTCCTTGATGTGGCTGATTGGATTGATTAGGGAGCAGTGGCTATGAAACGAGGTTCTGTTAATGTCATTCTTTCTCTATAAAATTGCAATCAGAACCAGGATTAGCTCTGAATTTGTGTACATGTTTCCTTTCAGTTTGCAAGTACACAGTCCACGAGCGCTGTGTGGCTAGAGCGCCTCCTTCTTGCATCAAGACTTACGTGAAGTCCAAGAAGAACACTGATGTAAGTGTGTGGCCATGCTTGCTTTTTGAGGGTGGTGTTTACGGATGCCTGCTCTTACCACAGTACTCTTGTTCTGTTCTAGGTGATGCATCATTACTGGGTTGAAGGCAACTGCCCAACCAAGTGTGACAAGTGCCACAAAACGGTTAAATGTTACCAGGGCTTGACAGGACTACATTGTGTTTGGTGTCAGATCACAGTGAGTAACATCGGAGAATAAATTACTAGCATTCACTCGTGATGAAGATGGTTTATCCCACGTTCTTGGATGAGTCCTACCCTGGAAGGCCATCCTGAATTTTAGACTAAGTCCAAGTTAGCGTAAATTCATGAGGCCTTCTTAGCTCCTGTGTGGCTCCCAAGGGGATAAAGGTCAGGGTCAGATTTGTCCTCATAGAATCCAGAATTTTAGAGCTAGTGACAACCTTAGAGATAATACTGTTATAAGGGTTTCAATCTCTGCTCCATGGAGTTCTTGGAGCCACCAGGAAGGTAACCAGACACCATGGCTATGGGTGGGCAGTAAGCCTGGGATAATGACTGTGTAAAGCTCAGCCATCTCCCTGCCCCGAAACACTATTTTGGTAAAGTTTTCTATTCTACAGGTTCTAAATTTATTTCAGTCTTAGAATCTATGGGCTTAAAAAGGGTAGAACGATGAATAATGTGGTACAAAGACTTAATTTGATAGTGAAGATACAAAGACCAAGAAAAATCTATGTGAATCATCAGTGACCACATGGCTAGGTAGAGATGCAAGTGGGTCCATATTTTAGTTCTTAATGCTTCTAAGAACTCACTTAACCCTTCTTTACAACGTGGTGTTGCCTTGCTCCTTTAGTTAAATCATATATTGAGGAATTAGAGATATGGATGTAAATGCTGGCCATTAATGGCATTGACAGTTGAGAAAGAAGAGGTCACTTGGTCTTTCCTGGGAAATCTTAGTACTCTACTTAGTTTGCTTAATTGTCAGAGCTGCTTCAAGTAACTTCTGGAATAAATGCAGTTGTTGATGGTACCTCTAATGTTTCATGTTGTATTTCTGGAAATTAATTAGAATGCACATTTTTAAGAATAGCCATTTGTTACAATTTAGTGCAAAAACATTTATGGGGCTGGGTTTTCTCCCCCATTGGTTTTGTTTTCTTTTTACAACTTGTGTATGAGTCATCTTGTTCTTGCTTTTGTGGGAATAAAACAGTAGGGAGCACTGTTTCCGTTAAGCAAATACGTTTCTCTGTAGTGCCCCTCAACACCCCTCTCCAACACACACAGCATTTAAAAATTTTTCTTAAACACACACACACACACACACACACACAGGATAATGAGAAAAACAAACAGTGACTTGCATTTCAAAAGTACAATTAAGTACTTTTTTTAAATGAACACATTTTCTTCAATCATTTTCAGCTATTACTTGGCTAAATTATATTTACATTTGAAATATCTTCAATTATGAAAGACAGTTTTGTTTTTTTTGAAGTGTTTGGTTATTATAATAAAATGTCTAACAATTTAAATTACACATACAAATTACTTAAACATGTTGAGTTCTCAGTTTTAAGAAGACCATAGCTATTTCATTTTTAAAAAGTTTGTGCTCATTAAAAATATTACTTTTCTTTTTTTTCTTGCTAATCATCTATGAAAATATTTAGTTTTCGTTTCAGATCTTATAGGAGTTCATTCCTCTTATTTTCCTCATAAAGTGCATCTTTCATTAGTTATATCTTTACTATAAACTGAAGTTAGAGAATATCAGAATTTATTTCTTCTTTGTATTTCAGATTATTTTGCCATTCTTCATACATTTCAAATGTAATGTTTTAGATTTGTTATTTTCTTTCTTGTTTTTGTTTCTTGAAAAAAAATGTGTTTGAAGTTTGAACACTCTAAAAATATCCATTGCTACCTTTCCTAATACAAAGGCTTTTAGAGATTTTAAGTTTCTTTATTTGACTCCTCTTCTCCATTCCCCATTTAATCTCTATGAGGTGTATCTTCTGCCCTTTTCATTCTATGGGAATCATTCTCCCCAAAGTTACCATTGCTAATGGTCTTATTGATAATCAAGACATCCTGAAATTTTTTTCTTTTTATATTCCATTTTGTTTTTCTTGTTTTCTTTCTTTTGTTTTAGTGGTTCCTCTCATCTGTGACTCCAAAATCTATATTTCTAGCCCAAGCACTCTCCAGGTATATATTAGTATTTGGTCCTGATCTTGATATTGTAAGATATTAGGCCTTTCCTCTCATAGGAAAGAAGGTGCTACCTCTGAATAAACTCTGCTTTTAAAAATCTAAGGATTTCATGTCTAATTCAGTTCAGACAACATGCCCCTAACATCTTATTCTTAATGAAAGATCAATGTATACATGACGATGACTCTTTTGTCACTACAGCAAAGCACAAAATAAGCTGTAAATGTCTTTAAATCCCAAGTTCTGCTCAGGACACAGGCAAACTAGGGAGCAATGAAGGGTTAAAGGCAGAGTCAAAGAAAAGTGGTTGCTTTCTTACTAAGCTCTCCCAGGACCCAAGGCTTCTGGCTAACTTCAGCCTTATGTGCTGTAAACCATTATCTCCGGGGGTCCTGTGCGTGTTTGGTTCATGAAACAAGACTTGCAACTTTTAAAAAAGTTCTCCTGTATCCAGAAGAATATATATAGCCTTCTCAAAAGTAACTTCAGCCTCTGTGTTCTTTTGGATTTTGAATGTTAAGCAATTATAAGAATACATTTATTAATATATTGATCTTCTGCCTAGGTTAAACGGAAGATATTTACCCCAGAACATTTTTATATTTAGTAAAATCTATACTTTCTTCTTGAACTAATGTATGAAAGTTTTAGTATAAAGTTGATCTGCTCTTGACTGACGCTTACACTACTGATTGCCTTTAAACAAACTGAATCACTTTCTTATGTCTTTATGCGTCCCAGAAAGTACTATTAATATAACAAAGAGCTAGCAGAAGTTGTGAAAGTGATGGGATATGGCACCATTAAAGCTGAGCTTTAGGAAGGCCTATGTGAGCAGAGTCCGGGAGGAATAGATTGTAGAGAGAAACAAAGAGAATGAAACCTGGCTTCATTTTTCCAAATGCCATCAATTCCTTTATACACGTGACTTTTGGAAATTGAGTCTTCACTTAGTCATAAGTTAGCCTGACCAGATTCTTAGAAATGTCTCTGTCCAACAACTAAGATAGTGGTTGTACAATCTTGGGCGAAGTATGTAAAAAACTTTGGCCAATTTCCTATTTTATAAAAGGACTTGATACCTATCTTGTAAGATTTTTGTAAAAAATTAAATGAATGAAAAAATAATCTGTGTAAATGTGTTTTGGGCAGGACCTCACACATAATAGTGCTTAGTGATTGACAATTATTATCATAGGTAAAATATCATGTGGGGACACAAAACCCAACCCCTGGCTCACAGAGGGCACTCCAAGAATGTTACTCATGCCATCTCTCTCACTTCTGGAAGGATCTGTAGTTTCCCAGTCTAAAAATAGCACCTCCGTGTTCTAAACGCATCCAGAACCATGTGGTCCTGAATATCACTAAATCCTAGGCTAAGCTGATTTATTTATATTCACAAAGAACAGCTATTCCAACTCTCTTCTATCAGACATGGTAACATCATGCTTACAGTCATTGGAAACAGAGTTAGAAGTCAATCTCTTTTATCCGTGTCTTTCACCTCCGTCTCATATATTCAACCTATCACTGAGCCTTTAAGTTTCCTCCTTAAAATATCTCTCTCAGACTTGAGTTTTCTGTCTTCACCATTCACAGCCCAAGTGCAAGCTCTTAGCACCTCTTAACTAGATTAGAGTCAGAAATCTTGGCTTATCTCCCTAACAGAAGGTACTTTTCCTATAACACAGGCTGCAAACCACCTCCAGAATCATCTTCTGAAAATACTAGTTTGTTATCATATGCCACCTTCAGCAACTTATAATAGTTCTGTGATAATAAATGCAGCCCTCACCTCTTCCTACCTCACCCTGGTTTGCACTTCCCCAAATATCAGACCCAAAGCTAAGCACATGACATATATAATATTCACCTCTATGCCCAGCCCCTGCTGTGGCCGAGCATGTCTGTTGACAGGCCTCTGGGAAAGCCATGCTTCCCCCCTGTTATTTTGTTCACTCTGTTATTGCCCTGAATGCACCCACCTCAAATTTTAACTACACCTCAAGAACCAAATTAAGTTCCATATCTTCCTTGTAATGTTCCTTGACACTAATGTTTGCTTTTTCTGAATCCTTTCTAGACTTTTATTCCACATCAAAGGAAAGACTGAAATGCTGTGTCATGTCTGCATCCTAACATTGACTACACTGCTAGATTGCAATCTCATCCAGCTCTGGGTCCAATATACACATTTTTTTCTCTAATCACCCTAAATCTTGATGGATTGCTGAGTTTAGAGGAGATCCTAAATAATTTCACTTTCATGACTGATATGCTATTCTTCTTACTGCTACATGGTGGATTTTAAATGCATGATTTAAATTCTGTTTTTTTTAAATCACCCTGCAATACTCAAATCTGCATGATATTCAAGTAAGTATAGGCTAATACTTAAAGATAGAAAACATTTTAACACCTCTTTTTTATTCAGAACTTGTGGTTTCTTGATATTATACTATTTTGTCATCATGTAGATAGAATGTTAGGCTATTAAAACTGGATTTTATCTCCTTTTGTAAATCTAACCACTGAAAGAATAAAAACAGAAAAAATCCTGAGTAAGAAGAGTATAAGCTACCTTCTAACATTTAGGTAGCCATTTCCCTGTGCTTTATAATTCAATCAGCTGGGCTGAATGTCATCATTGCTTCTCTCTTCTCCCCTTTGCTTACATTCTCTGATCCTTAAGATCCCACTGTTTAAACATGTACATTTCTGTCATGACCATATTTTCTTGATATTCTATTTAAAACATGTTATCATTTGCTGCTGGTTGTGGTAAAATATCCATGACAGGCAGGACTCCCAGAATAGGAGGCTGATACATTTCATTTGAGCTTGGCCAAAGAAAGCCTATGTGATGGCTATGGATGATTGATTTTTGGTATCTTGTAGGGCTACTGCTTCTTTTAAAATGGTAAATTCCTAACAATAATGTTTAAAAGTTTCCAGTGCCTTTATAATAGAAAGGTTCTTGCTTTAGCAAATGCCAGCATTAAGGCAGCACCCTGAAACGGCAAAATGTTAGAGATAAAGAATAAGTATAAACCAACAAATGTTCCTCTAAATCTGGTCACTTCATTTTTCTGTAGAAAAATTATTTAATTTTTTTCCTCCAAATTCTTATGAAAATTTATTTTCTATTTTTCTTCCTTTTGACTTCTTAGATTCCATTGCTTTCTTCTCAGTATAATACCGTCACTCTTTTCTCAACTGCATCCAATAAACAGATACAGATACACACACACACACAGAGTCATTCACACATTTTCTTTTTCTTACTAAATTGAGACGGCTTTTTTCAATAAACATAGATCTGGCTCTAAATTAGGTGCTATGGGAAATTGTCATAAACTCTGAAATTATTTCCAAGTGTTTAATTCACTTCCAGGAAACGCTGGTTTATATTTTATGAATTTCCTAGATATGGGACTGATGCCCTTAACATGAATGGAAGTTCCTGTATGTATAATAAGAAAATGACCTGAGGATTTCTATGCCTTACTCTTTAGAAATGCAAAGGTAACTGTGAACAAAAATAAAAACACTTTTAAACAGGTAATAATTTCTTTTCTCTGGGGCTCCATTGCCTGTTTCATTTAAGAGGCAGGATTCATCAGTGTTCTAGTTTGTTTCTCTTCTCGTTGAGGCTTTTTCTATTTTGCTGATTGGGTTATCTTTAAGACAATTGTCAGACTTCAGTATCTTACTGACACTGAAAAGGTCTCAGCTGTGTCTTTTTCTGTAAAATGTCATGGTGATGAGCAACTTGTTTTTATTGCTGATTATATTCACATTTTTCCTTTTTACAGTTTTATTGAAAAATAACATACATACAAAAAAACTATAAATATCTTAAGGGTAGAGCTCAATGACTTTTGCACAAATGAATATCCTGTGTAACCAGCACCTGATCAAGAAAGAGAATATTAACTGTAACCTAAGATAGTTTTAGGTGGAAGTGTCTTTTAAATTCTCTTATATGGTTTCTGTTTTGTTGATATTTGCTCTTTTTTTAAAAAAAAAATAGACTTTATTTTATACAGAAGTTTTAGTTTCACACAAAAATGATATTCACTTTTAATCTTGACAAATAGTCCTGGGCGCTATAAACAATTTCTCATTGGCTTTCACATTTTATATTTTGTCCTCAAGTGTGTCTCTGAGAAATATGATCAATGCACTAGACCTGCTATACAACACTGTGGAATGATCAGTATTTTCCAACTTGGTGTCCTCTGCTTTGACACTTCTGGCTACAAATAATGTCATGATGTTGATGGATACCCAAATATGTTTAGCAGTTGCCAGATTCCAGTCTTAATAAAAGTATAAGGTATCTTGCACATTATTAGTTAATAGAGACTTCTTGGGGAGGAGAATTTTCTTGCACTGTGTCTCCCTGTTTCACTGATGATGACATGGTTACTGACCTCCTTGTAGACCTTGCTACATGCTTATATTCCTGCAAGACTCGGCCTTGCAGCTGCCTAGATAAAACTCAGAGATGTGGGCCATGTGACAATCAAACTGGACAGTGCCATGCTAGTTTTATTTAGCTCTGCAGAGAGCCGAATTTTATAGTACCAGTTGCTGATACCTGTGCTCTGAAACCCTCAAACCTCAATGTGAAGAGTTACCCCTTATACACACATCCTGTACAGCTTATCAACTGTGTGATTCTACCTGAGTCCTCAGTTCCTTTTTTTTTTTTTTTTTTTTTGCTGGGGAACTAGCCTAAATGCCAAAAAGCTGTCATTAAATTTATTTTATTTTTGTTATCTTTTCTTACATCTGGTAACCCTCAAATAACTGTATAGAGAGGTTAGTCATCCCTTATCATATTAGTTGCAGATTGTTAGAAACACATGGAATGGAGGCATAGAGGAGCCTGAGGCCCTCAGCTTATGTATCCCTGGTCAGTGCTGGCAAGAAACTCAGAGTGCCCTGCCTCTCTGTCCTTCAGAGTCACATGTAAAGCTTCACAGACTGCAGTCAAGAGTGAAAATTCAGTACTTTGTCACTCTGTACACACAGAAATTTTCTCTTAGATCTCTTCATTTGTAGAGGCTCCTTAGAGTCTTGCATTGTCAGTTTTAAATAGATTGTATGGGATCAAAAAGCAGAAGCTTTTCCTCTGTGACACCACAGTACAAAAGAGCCTTCAGACACACAGCCTGTCTTTGGTTTGGATTCAGTTTTCATAGGGGTTGGTATATTCCTTTCCTAGGGCTGCCGTAACAAAATATCACAAAATGAGAACAGAAATTTATTCTCTCATAGTTCTGGAGGCTAGAAACCCGGGATAAAGATGTCAGCATGGTCAGTCTCCCTCTGAAGGCTGCAAGGACGAATCCTCCCTCGCCTCCTCCTGATTCTGATAGGGGCTCTCAATCCTTGGTGTTCCTTGGCCTGCAGCTCCATCACCATATCTCTGCCTCTGTTGTCACATGGCGTTCTTCCCTCCATATCTGTCTCTTTATGTCCAGATTTCTCTCTTATAAGGACACCAGTCATTGGATTAGGACCCAACCTAATTCAGTATAACTTCAACTGAACTTGAGTACATCTACAAAGATCTTATTTCCAAATGAGTTCATATTCACAGGTTCTAGGATTTAAGACATCAATTGGGGAAAGACCAATTTAACCTGTAACACTTGCTAATCTAGTTGTCTAAATCCAAAATTTTAGGGCCATGATTAATTCTAAGAAAATTAAATCCAATAAATTGATAATATATGTAAACTGGTCACTAAATTTATTTTGAGGAAACTATGCATTTTCATTTGCCAAATGAGTATCTTTTAATTTAGTTCAGTTTGTGTGTGACTTCAAATGCTTCTTTATTCTTCAGTACCTCTTGCCTCTTGGCAAAAATCAACAATACCTGATAAGATTAAACCACTTTTTTAATAAGGAGTTTACATGCCACTGAAAAGCAGAGCTGCTAATTATGGATGAATGTGTAAAGATACTTTTATTTCATGTAATGTGGCCTAGTGTGAGTTAATTACTGTACAAATAACCTTAACTCCAAGGCAGGACGTTACCGTGATAGATGTTTTAGATTCAAGGATGACAGAAATACCCCTTCAATAGTGATGAACTATACTATCACCAGCAGCAGATCAACCCCAGACTCCTATGCTTGGTTGTTAATTAACTGTTATAAAGGTAGGTTTGTTGTGGAAATTAATGTAACCATGACTTACACGGGGTGGCTTTTGGTTCAAAACTGAAAAATGAAGCAGTTCCTTTTTGGTTTTATACAAGATGTTATTTTATTAATATGTACCATTTTTCTAAAGTATCAATATTTAATATTAAATTGATAGGGAGTAGGGGGCAGATATATCCCTAGATGCCTTTAAACATTTACTAATTTAGCAATTCGGTATGGTTCCAATAAGAACTATCCTCAGTTTTTAAAAAGATCGCTATTTAATGCACTGTTATAACACCTTGATTTAAACTTGTGACAAGGTTGATAAAAATATTGGTTTAGGTTCATGCATGTAGAAAAGTAAATAACACGTTATATGATGATACACAATGTAGAGCTGATAAATACAATATAAAGATACATTTTTATAATCATAATCATCTTCTTATATTTATATCCTGCTCCTACTGAGATGAATCTCTGGTTACATTTACATATTGAATTAGAAAGTTAAAACTAATGATGGGATCAATTATGCCCCATACTGAGCTGTGCACTTTGGAATGACTTTGAGAAAACAGGAGGGTCAAAAAAAAAAAAGCATCCACAGTGCACAGTGATTTCAAGATTATGCTAACAGATAAGCAAAGGAAGGACTGCAATGGACAATAATGTGTGTTTGTCAAAGAAATCCGGCTTTTCAGTGGAAAACCTACAGCACATTTCTAATATAAACACTTCTGAGAATCGGAAAATATATAGTCTGGGTCACAGAAGTTGCTAAACGGTTTATTTAAGGTAGAATATATATAAGGGCAAATGTAATCTGAATCCCTTTATGATCCTGTTTGTTTGTTCTTGTAATTCTTTTAATGTGTTTGCTGTATCTCGAGTGAAATAGAATCTGCTTCATGTTTGCTGTTGTCATGCAAACGGTGATAGTGTCCTCTTTCTCCTTTCCTAGCTGCATAATAAATGTGCTTCTCATCTAAAACCTGAATGTGACTGCGGACCTTTGAAGGACCATATTTTACCACCCACAACAATCTGTCCAGTGGTATTGGTGAGTTTTTCTTTCTCATCATTCTGCTCTAGCTTGGGGTTTCTGTGACTGACTGGTACACTCTAGCACTCAATGCTTCCAGAGGTCATTTTTCCATTGATGAAGGCAGAACTAATAGACCTAAAATACCTCATGACTTCAGAAAAGACCCCTTTGCCCACTATACTTCCTGTTCCCTTCATGGCACAATAAACGTCTAGGTAAGGTATGCTCTAACTGAAGCTGACTCAGGTTTTATCACTTAGTCATGCTGTACTTACCAGAAATTATATAGGCAGAACACTTCCACATTTGACATGTTTTATAGATCTAGCTTCCCAGAATAATGAAGTTATTCTTATGGGCAGTTTTGCTGGAGATGCACATTATGTATTTGCAGTCGGGAGGTCTCTCACCTTAAGTTAGAGGCTACTTAGAGTGAGGACACACACCTTGAAGAGAGCTATGCACTGCCATTAGGTGTATTTTATCTTTTATTAGTGAACAGTAAATTTACCTGAAAAATAATTACTTGATTCAATAAATATTCATGTGAAAGATGAATAAGTAAGGTAACCCCAAAAAGAACAAATCTTGATAGAAAGAGAAGCAGCTATTCAAAGATAATTACACTTCAAAATCCAAATCATTTCTAAAGTGAAACAGTTATTTTACAAAACCAACTATTTTATATCTATATTGCAGTTCTCATTTTTTTAAAACAACATGGAAATTAACTAGCTGGAACTTCAGTTTGATATAATAAAAATACAACAACTAAGAAATGTTAGACAAATACTTTTCTAAAGGTCAACTTAGAAATTAATCAAATTACTCAATTTGCACCCACTTATGATTCATTTTGTAATTATCTGTAAAATACTGGTTGTATTTAAATGCCTTTATTTAAAAGAATTAAAAACTATTTTCTTAAACTGCAAATATAAAGCAGAAGAAAATACCTCCATATTGCTGAGGACAGCAGTAACTAATTCTAAATTTCCTTTCCTCATGTAAGATTAGACATCCTGTAGTAAATAAGATTAATTAAAAGTAATGAGAGCCATATTAAAATACTTTGTTTTAGATGAATTTTGGTATTATGTTTATTCTTTTGTAGTATTTTCTTAAAGAGAAAGAACTTGTAGAATTTTTATATATCTGCATTCTTTTTAAAAAAGTGTAGTAATTTTACTGGTTTAGATGCATCCTTGATCTCAGATTTTAACTATAAGAAGAAATCTATTATGTCATTCTAGTATCCAACTATCTGGGTATAAAATCCTACTCAACTCAATGAACTAGGGACCACTTCTTTGGCCTACTTATATCAACCTCTGTTCTTATAAGTTCAAACATGAGATAGACCCTTTTATTATTCCATCCTTTCTTTCTTTGAGAGAATCAAAGGTAAAAACATGGGTTAAATGAATAGTCTTGTCTCCAACAATCTTGCAAACTCTTTCAGTGCTTTTATAGACACTTTTGATTCTGAAGATTTATTTTCACTCATTAAATCTTCCTACAGCTTTTATCATGATTTGTAGCTCAACATTTGCTATGTTATCGTTTCCTTGGTACTATCTACTCTGAAGTATTAGGCACCATTAACCACCTCATCCTTTGTGAGTGTCTACCTTTCTTTAACTCCCATTATATCACCCTCTCCTGATTCTTATTCTCTTTCTCTGGACACTTCCCTTTAATATCTTTCCTGACTTTCAAGATTTCCACCTGCCCCGTGTTGGTTCACCCATATGCCCTGCCCTCACATGCCACAGCTTTCTGCTCTTAACCTTTTTCCCAGCAGGATCTTGTTTATTCATTTAGTTCATTACCGTGTTAATTTATATTAATTTCATCCTCCTCTTCTGAATCTCAAGTGCTGCAACCTGAAGGTTCCATGTTGTTTACATGCCTGATATTATTATTATTATAAGTAATAACAGTAACTCCTATTTATTGAGCACATACACTATACCAGCTACTATGCTAATCCATTCAAAAAGTATTTATTGAGTGTCTAGTATGTGCCCAATAGTATTAACAGTAGAAAGAAAAACAGCAAAAACCCAAATCAAATCTTTGCCTTCATAGAGTTTTCATTCCAGTGGGCAATAATTATTTAGTACCTGATTATATTAAATTACTGGTGGTATTTCAAGCTTAAAGAACAAAATTAAAGTAGGAAAAGAAGAGAAGATATACTAGGACTGCAATTACAAAAGAAGTAGTTAGGAATTCACCAAGGAAATAGTTGAGTAAAGAGTTGAGGAATGTGAGGGAATCACTCCTGTGGCTGTCTGGGGACAGAACTTTGTGGACAGAGTCAACAAAGAAGGACAAGCAAAGAGAAAGCCTAACATATCTGAAGGGCATCAAAGACATTAGGGTCTGGGTCTCATTCTGCAGGGGGAATAATAGTAGAGAAGGTCAAATATGTCTTAAGATGTTCATATGTGTAGGACAATTTAGGCGATTTTAAGTTCTTTAGCTTTCATTGTGAAAGAAGTTGGAAACCCTTAGAGGATTTTGACCAGAAGAGAGAATGATCTGACTTATATTTTTAAAAGAAAAATCAGTCTAACTGGTGTGTTGAGGGGGTAACAATGGAAAAAAATATGACACTTAGATTTTCTCAGAAAAGTAGGAAGCTGGGTCATTGCTGAGAGCAAAGATGGTATGAAAGTTTTGAGGATCAGGAAGAAGTTACACACGAGTCACCTGGGAGAGTGTGTGGATCAAGGAAATACCATATGATTGCCAGGAAATAATGAGCAGTCTCTTCTTGTTAATAACTGTGAATTTAGAACAAGATCAGTAAGCTTGGATGGGTATATTTCTCTGGTCATTGTTCAGTCATATTTCTCCAGTTACATTCTAGCTGCAGGAATAGAGGAGGCATGGACCAGACTCAGAGAAACCATGTTTTGCCCAATGTGATGAAAGGAGAGAGGAGAAAAGGAGCTGGGAGTGTGAGCAAGGGAGTGATTGTAGGGACTGGCCATGGAATTTAAGCTGGGAAACAAGGGAGTACAGACATGAAAAGTGAAGTACAGTAAGGCGTGTTAGGAAAATACATTGTAGATTACAATGGAGTCAAAAATTTTTGGAATCAAGCTTATTGGTGTCAAGTTACAAGAATGAGGTGACAGTTGAGATTATGAAAGGGTTGCAGTTTTTGGTAATGATTTGTATGGATTAATTTATTCATCACAGTGACGCCATAAGGTAAATATTGTAACTACTCTGTTTTATCTATGAGGAAACTGAGAAATAGAGAGATTAAGTAGATTTCCCGTGTCACATGCCTATGAAGTGGCAATGCAGGATTGGAACCCAAGAATGATCATTCCAGATCTTGTACACTGAGCTTGTCGTTTCTACCTTTTCTCCAAAACCCAAAATAGGCCTTCTCCTATTTGCCTTATCTCGAACCTTCATTCCCCGAATTTCCCAAGCCAGAAATCTTAGAATTACCATTGGTGCCTCATATTGAATGTCAAATTAATCATTAGGCAGCCTGTTCTGATGCTCTCACTTCTTTCTCGATTCTTCAACCCAACTGTGACTGTCTCATATGTCACTCACAAATTGTTCTCCAGAATTCTCCTAGTACTAGCAGTATTATCACTGAATTGTGTCTTTTCCTTGCATTCTCCGCACTGCTCCCTGGATCCACTTTCAAAAATACAATAAAATATTTTCCTACTTAAATATTTAAAATATCTAAAACATTTTGAGTGATTCCTATTGCAATTCCCAACCCTCTAGCATGGTAAACAAGTCTCTTTAACTGGATCAACCCGCCTAATCCTTAACACTCCACCTTACACACTAGAAATCAAGGATTTGAACTACTTGTAATTCTCTAAGTACACCTGCTCTCTGAAACCTTTGTGGTTTTGTACTTGTCTATAAATTAACCTAAATCACTTTGCCTTGTAGCCTTGCTAAGTAGAAATTAAAGTTTACTTTCTGATCATAAAATAAGTATATTGACTCTTAAACCCGTTAACTGTTTAAACACTAAAACTTTAAACAAATTAATAAAGTTGTTCTGCACACAAAATTGCTTAATATGCTTCAGCTAATGGACTCTGAGGCTTTTCAATTTGTGAACTCTCATTAACATCCCAGGAATGATTTCACACTGTACCTCCTGCTATAAATTTTTAAAATTTCAATGAAAGAAAATTGTTAGCCTTCAAAAATAATGGGACCTTATTTTGTTTTTTAGTCTTTAATAACAATTTTCTTCTTAAAAATATAAGCCTCAGTCTCTCATGATCGTGTTCTCTGAGAACAGCAGGTGAGTTTCAAACTCAGTTATTGCAAAGTGGTCATCAATATGATTTCTAACTCATTCTAGAGAATATGAAGTGAATTTAAGACATAAGATTTTGTTGAAGTTTTTTTATCCCTTGCCTTTGACCCTGTGGTCAGGAATTGGTTATTCAATAAGCAATATAAACTCATTACAGATCTCTTTTTTCTGGTTGAAGCATTTTAATGACATACTTCAAGGTCAAGGTCCACAGCAGCAGTCTTATTTTTTAGAACATCTTTTCAGGTATTATTTTTTATTTATTTTTTAAAATTTCTATACCTCTCTTCTCAGCCCTCAATCACTCCCCAACACATTAACTTTAAGTTAATGATTCAAGAGATACGTGCTCACCTGTAATGAACATTAGCAAGGTCAGCATCTTCTTTACAGTGATGACATGCTTTTATAGGCGTGCACTAAAGTAGGTTTCCACAGATAATTTGTCTTGAGAGTGCTTATTGCCATAAAAGTGGATTAAAACTGACTACTCTGAAATTAAAATAGAAATGTAATCTGTGATTACATACATCAAATATAATCATGAATTTCTGGAGTTGAAGTTGGTTTTTAGTATATTTTGAGATTACTATCACAAAAAGCTTCATTGCTTAAAATTTATCAAAATTCTTTGTGACTGTATTTAGGTACTTATAATGCTTTCTTTGAGAACCTTCCAGCAAAAAATGATTGTTTACTGCCATATTGAAGATAATTTCTGTTGACAAAGATATTGCATAGATTTCTTGAAGGTCTTCCCTCACCCTACCTCAAAATAACTGGAAAGTGAATCTAATCCATTTAGTCAGTACTCTTGAACAGCAACTTAATTTCTAGAAAAGGCCATTAACCCTTATTAATTGATCGTCAAAACGGATGTTCTACCTTTAATGGACTCCATCAAAAATGCATTCGTGATTCTTGTTCTGAATCACACTCAGAAGTCTCTGCTGTCCAATCCCAGTCAAATGTCAATGCAAAAAATTGTAATAATTTCATATAACCCATGACATGTAATTTGCCCACTCTTTTATGTTCTAAGTTTTATCCCTAACCCAAAACAGACTTGGTCCATGTTGTGTTAGTCCCTCATATATTTGCTTTAGTTAAATTTGAACTCACCATTGTCATCAACCTGCACTGAAAGGCTTTTTAAAAAAGTCATATGAAACTGCCCCATTGTAACAAAAAAGGTGTTTTTTTGAGATGCCTTCCTTACCATACAGAAGTCCCTTTCTGCTCTGTTTAATCATGGTTTGTTATCTTTTGGACCCTATGAGTCTCATTACTATCCTGTTTTATCTTCTATCCTTAAGAAGAGTAGAGTTAAATTTATACTGACATTTGATCATGATGCTGGGAAGTATGTTATTTATTTCTGTGTGCTAATCTATAAGTCTATTGCTGTCCTTTTCATAATTTTTTCTTCACTCTAATGGCCTCATTTAGTACTTTTAAAATTATTTTTGATAGTGCATAATCTTTTTAGGTCCCAGAAATCAATGGAATAGGCTAGAGTCCCTCTGATTCTCAGAATAATTTTATAGTGGAAGCTGTAGATTTGATCAACTTCTCTAGAGCTATAGTGTAGTCTTCCATTCATTATAAATTTTACATATTTTAATGATCAGACTAGGTATCTATGATTGCACATATTTTTATAGTGATTCTTCAATTTGGGTTAGGCTTTTATTCAATTAATTCTGCCACTGTCAACAAAGGAATACTTGAGATGTCTCATGAGGAAGTAGCTCCTTGAACTTTATATTTGAACAGCAAAAGCACATCATCATTAAAAATCATTTCTATTATATTTAGTTTTGTGATTTAGTTTTCTTTTTATAAAATAATTATTTTACATTATAATTAAAAGCAAGGGTCTATTCTCTAAATAAGGAGTTAATTAGTAATTTTCTATATCAACATATATTAGTAAAGTTGATAAAATATTGGGATTATATAATGTTGATTACTTGAACTTGGGCTTATATTATCCAAGTTCATATAACTGTTATGTATCTACTCTTCATATAACTGTTATGACTACACCTTTAAAATATTTTTAGGATCATCACTGATAATCAATGCACATTGCTTTTATTTACAATATCTGCAGTGCCAGATTCCTTCCACTTTTTTCTTCTCTTTCCTTCTTTCGTCTTTCCTTGGGCTTTTATTAAAGTCACTGGAGCTAAAAATTCAGATAAGAACAGTTCTCTTTTTTACTGTAATTTCAAGTCTGTTGGGCAAGACAGGCAAGCAGATTACATATTATGGTGTGTGACAAATACTAACTTAGTGAGACTTTAGTGAAGAGAATCTTCATCCATCCTGAGGGTAATTCAAAGAGTAAATGAAAACTTTCTTGAAGATATGATGCATGAGCTGAATCTTGAATAAAACAAGGATTTGGCCAGCAAAGTGAGGTTTATATGCATAGTCTCAGAAATAAGAGAGTACAGAGTGAGATCTTGAAACGGAAAAATGTTTATTAAGGCTTATGAGTAAAGGTGAGGTATGGAGAGACAGGCAAAAGAAAGGTCTGAGCTGGTGGAAAGCCTGGCCTTTCTTGTGAGGGATTTGGGCTTTATCCAGTATAAATAAGAGACTATATGGTCATATTTGTGTTTTAGAAAGAATTCTGCTAGTAGTGTGAATTATACTAAATTTAAAGCAGGGAGCAAAGGAGATATGAGAATATAATTACTGGGTTGTGAGGCAAATAATCAGAAAACACCAAAGAGGAAGAAAGTGAGGGAAATAGAAAAGAGCACAGAGCAGAATATTAGGGTTTGATTTGATTTCAGAATAGATTAGTTCCAGAGGATGGTAAAATCCATTATGCAGCCATGGATCTGGGTAGCTCAGCTGGTGCAGAGGAGGTTCACTAGATGTTAGAAGGTCAAGGAACTCTGAGGATGGTCTATTGTATCTTATTCATAAAACCACCTGGGATAATTACAGCGTCTTGGTGGAAAGGTTGCTGTATCATAGTAATGAATAAGAGTAGAGGGGAGAACTATTAGATTCCATGAATCTCAAATGATGAGTTTCTACTTTGGGGCTGGAAGAATGATGATTTTGATGCAAAGCCAAGATATTCCATAGAAAAAACAAAACAAAACAAACACAAAAAACAAACAAAAAAATACAAGTAATGTTTGAGAGAATGAGCAACCGCAGAAGTGTTATAGTGGAAGTGGCAGTGACTTAGAAAGGAGGAGGATAATTTGTTTATTTTGAGCAAAGTTTCCAGAAAGCCCAACGAAAAGTTTTAGAAATGAAGTACGGAAGATCATTGAAGAGTAAGAAAGCAAAAGTAAGCATGGGGTACTGATAGCTAGAAAGGATAGAAGCCCAGAAACTTAAGTTTCTAATATAAACTCTGGATTTGTAGACAAGTTATTATTTCAAGTGGTTACAGCCTGGTGACAAATGATTTGTGTCCAGAATATAAAGATAATTTATGTAAATCAATGATAAACAACACACAATCTAATCCAAAAGGGCAAAATATCTAAAGAGACATTTGAATAAAATATATATATACAAATCACCTATAAACATATGAATATATGCTCACCGTCTTTTCTCATCAGGAAAGCACATATTTAAATCTCAAGAGATAATACTACACACCCATTAGGATGATTAAGGTAATTAAAAATCCTAAGTTTGGAAAGGACATGAAGCAATCAGATTGTTCATACATTGCAAGTGTGAGAGTGAATTGGTTCAACCCAATTACTGTTAGCAGTATACTGTCTGTTTTTGAATCCTGGCTTTTTCACTAGTTTTATGACATGAAGCAAGTTACTAACATTTTGTACTTATGCATTCCATTTGGAAAATGGAATTAAATGAATTAATTCATGTACATTTCTTAGAACTATTCCTAAGTATAGTAAGTTCTCAGTCGATATTATTTAATATTACTGTTATTGTAAGTATTATGTTGAATCAGAAAGTGAATTTTAACCCTATATCATAAGAGACCTATGCATTTATTAAATAAAATCTATAAAAACAATATAAAATGAAGAGAAAAATATTTTAAAATCTCTAAAATAGTTATATAGGCACCATTATTAATATATAAATAGAATCACTATTAAAATTTACCTCGATTTTTAAATATATATTTTGGTATTTTTGTAATTAAACTTGATATATCATGTGACATCCTATTTTTACATTTAAACTGATATCATTAAGTGTTTATGTATTCCTATATACTGTGTAACATCACTATTAATGGTTGCATAATATCTCATTAATTGAAGGTATTATAATTCAGTTGAAAAAGTGTTTATATTTAGCAGGTTTGCAATTCCTTATTTTGATCTTATAAATAACACCTTAGTGAACATCCTTATATGAAGAGTGGCCTCTCCCAAGTTACTCTCTGATCTATACTGAAAAGTATCATTTTTTCCCCAAAATGTACTTATTTTATTCTGCAAATGAATCAGATTTCACAGTTGTTTTGTTCTTTCTGTACTATAAACACATTTCCAAATGCAGTGATTGAAATGCATCCTAAAGCCAAAAATTACTTTTACAATAAACAATTATTTAAACATTTAAAAAACTAATTTGGTGGGCTTATTTTATCTTATTGTTAAATAGATGTAGTATTTTCAGAATATACAGTTAATATAGTATTCGCTGGCAGGAAGTGATATAAAACAAAGAATATGTTCAGCACTGTGCTTTTTTTGGACCAATTGTGGTGCGTTCTTCCTGGAATGCTTTCTCTTATAATATCCTATATTACCTTAAACTAACCTTTAAGAATGACAGAGAGATAAGTAATAAAACTTGTTAGCTCAGAGAAAGAAAAACAAAACTATTGAGAAAATATGAATTTTAAACATAGTCTTTAGATTTGATTCAGATGGTTCCAATTCTACCTCTCTCTCTTCTTCACTGTGACTCTGCAAACGTGGCCAAGTGGTGGTGTTGCTGAAGCAGCAGTCTATGTATCTCTAGGTATAACACCTTCAGAGAACCATATGTCTCTATTAACTTTTCCTCTTCTTCCGATCTTGCTTGCTCTTCCACTATTATAAGAATTCTACTAAATTATGCATTGTAGATGTGGTAAGTCTTAAATAGCATAGAGTATGTGAAATCTTTCTTTCGAACATGTGTTTACCCCTCAGTAATGTCAGAGGCCTGTTAGGGAATGGAAGTATAGCATGTGGTTCTTTCTCACAGTCCAAGGATTATGGGCTCTTCCTGTCCTATCTTTCACTTACTCCTAACCAGCAACAGTTAATAACGACAATTTCAGTACCAAACATCAGCTAATTAAAAGAGGGAGGGAGATACATGAATTTCCCGTGATTCTGAAAGTTGGATACTGAATTCTCATTAACCTTATTTCATGAACTAGTTAGAGAGCTCCCAGAAGTTTAGAGAGCCTGGTGTAGAGGTGTGAACAGTTGGCTAAGGATGTAACTTGCCGCACTGAGCTTCAGGTTTTATTTAACATCATTTCAGCTGCTTCACCCTTCTTTTCCATTTACCTCTTTAACCTTAAGCACAGTTACTAAAGTCATCTATTTTCTTGAAAGTTCTTTTTGTAAGGCACATGGGTTTGCGCCTATGCAATTTTCTTTTTTGTCTAAAGAGTGGGACAAAGCACATTGTCAGTGCTCAATAAATGTTTCATCAATGTCATTACTTAATATTCATTTAATTAATATTCATTATAGATCAATTCATAATTGTCATCATAGTAATGATAGGCAAGAAGGAATCTCATTTTTCCCCCATATTTTGAAAATCTAACTCAGACTCAATTTCATGATATTATTCATTAAGGATAGCTGCTTTTTTTATTTTTTTAAGTATGTAAAATTGAATTCTGAATGTTCCTATGTTTTTTTTTGTCAGTGGTTTTCTGCTTCAAAATCCAATGAAGGCTATATCAAGCACTGGAGAGCTATATATAATGTTTGTAAAATATGTGTAGATTCATTTTGGTCAGGCATAGTCTATGTACATGTACTTTAAAAGGCCGTAGTAAAAGAATCTGAAAAGGACCCAGCATCACTAAGTGATGATTTCATCATCTGCACTTGTGAGATGAACTATTTATTTGTTACATTGTCTTAGTTATATTGGTTTTATTGGTTTCTGAAGAACCATCTTTATGCTAGCCTAGGCCATATTATATAGAATATGTATACCCATAAGAAGAGTCTAATATAGAAGAAAAAGTTCATATATCACAGTTAATTATACTTTTTCCCTAATGAATATGGTAGGATTCTATTTTTAGGACTCTAAATAGAAGTTTTAGTTTATTTTTTAATAGGGCTGCAAAAATATTCCTACAAGTTTCTGTGATATTTTGTGCCTAAAATATTGCTGTATCCATAGCAAGTTATAATAATTTTTTAAGGAAACAAACATGTACTTTCTTGGTTTTTGTCATGATTTATAGAAAGTTAAACACAAAAGGCTAATATGACATATACTGGAAGTTCTGTTAACCGAAAATCTGATAGAAATCTAAAACATGTAGACAAAATTAAGCATTATCTAAAGAAGGATTAAAAAATTCAAAATCTAAAATCTATAAGATAGACTCAAACAAAATAAAGAATATCATGTATGTGTCTGATTCAAAAGGGAGAATGTAAGACTATCTATTAGTGAATTGTTACTCTACAACTTATTACCAAAAATATTCAAGGCAGCTTATATGAATATACAGTAAGCAGCAATATACAACATTATAAGTTTTTGCCAAAATTAAGTTAGTCTTAGAAATTCATATCCCCCAAAATTGACAGAGGTAGTTTGCAAATTTGTCCCTGAATGTCTTAGTAGCCTTCGGAAAAGGAGGGAAATATTGGCTTGACAGTATTCACAACTTAAAAACAAACCATTCACTTAGAGGAAACAGTTTCTCTTGTTACTGTTATTACTAAGACCTGAGATTAATTTCTTCCATGTGAAATTGTATTGGTACGGGACTACACTTCAACAATATTACTGTAATTGGTGTAGTATGTTTGTTTCTTTGGTTTGCTTTTTTATAACAACTGTCAATGCAGACTGATGGCTTATGGCCAAAGTGCATTTTAGTGTAAATAAGTCTATCTATTGCCAAAATAAAATAGTAATAATTCTGCAATAAGAAAACAAAGAAACAAGCATGGCGGTTAAAAGTTAGATGGATGTCATACATGAGGATTTATTGTAGCAAGCAGAAGAAAATGTTAATAAATTTACACAACCAGGAATACTAAAGGAAACATCTCTTTTACAATATACTGATTTGAGAAGGGTATTTAAAAGGTTAAGAAAATATATAGAGAAAAAAGTAGTGTGTTAGCAGAAACTAAAATGTGTAGGTATATTCATAGGGAAAAATCATCATTGAGAACAACTGAATCAGTAATTTGGAGGAGAAGGTTAAGAAAATCTCCTACAGTGCAAAGGAGAATGACAAAGTGGAAAGAGACCTTGCTACCCCTAACCAAAGAATTAAAACTAAAGTATTCTCTTAAGTGTAAGTATACTGAAGAAAATCAAGTTGAACTAAAAAGAACTTACATTTCTTCAGATTCACTCGTCTACATAATGCAATTTCCATGTAATATTTTTTGTTTGACAAAATGATTGCAAAGTTTGCCTGGAAGAATAAATGTGCATAAACATGAATTCTGAGAAAGAAGAGTAATAAGGAAAGCCCCGTTTTAACAAATCTTAAGAATATTTTTACTAAAGCTTCAGTGATCAAAATGATGTAATAGTGGCTCTAGAAGATATAAAGAACTGGTAGAAAGTCTAAAACATATTGAACTATATGTAACGGTGTGGTATATGATTAAGGTCACATATCAAATCTGGTAGGGGCTAGTGGAGATTAGAGGTGTTGAGATTACTGTATAACCATATGGGAAACTAGATTAAGATAAATTCTACTTTATACTTATCCCAAAATAAATCAAACATGGATTTAAGATTTAATTTTTGCCTTTAGAAGGCCTTTTTTATCTTTTTCCTAAAAAGAGAAAAATAAAAGGTTGACAGCCTTGGCCAATCAAAAATTTCTTTAGAAAATGGTAAAAACCAAAATTTACAAATCAAGATAAACAAGCATTTTAAAAAAGCCCAATTTTGTAAAATTAGTGCATATAACTAAAACATAGTTCTAAAACTTAAAGCTTGTAAATATTCAAGACTATCAAACTGAAAAGTGAAATAAACTTTTTCTGTCCATTTTGGCAAATATTTTTAAAATGATAATACTCACTGTTAGCAAGGATGTACAAAATTGGCCATTCTCATTAAATATTGGTGAGACCAAATGGCTCCAAATGTCATAAAAGCTCCCAAATATACCTTTGTGTTGGTATTTCTGCTTGTACCCCACAAAGGAAGATTGGAGTTAGTGCAGGGCAAATATCCAGATCTGGTTTCATTTCAGTAGAAATAAATGCTTTATATCATTCCCACCTTCTAAGTTTTAAATTTTGAGTTCAGTAAAAATGAGTCCCTTCACCACTAGACATTTAAGAATAAATTCTAGGGTTGGCCAAAAAGTTCATTCTGGTTTTTCTGTAACAGCACATGGAAAAACCTGAACGAACTTCTTGGCCAGCCCAATATCTTGCTAAGGTAACCTTTGGTGGTTAACCTTTTGTGGTTTTAATGATTCCAAATGAAATGGTGGTGTTCATGAAGTATTTATATACATGCTTTCCTCTGTTTTACTATTAAATATAACTTGTCTGTTCTCAACTTTCACTTGAAACCTGAGCCAGAATTGATTTATATATATATTTTTTGTCCATACATCAATTTCATGCATAGTGCAATGATTTTTGACTCAATCCAGTGTTCATTCCTTAGTTCAGCCTATGCTTTCCCTTTATATGGAATAAGGATCATTTAGTTCTGTGGGAGACCTCCATGCCCAATCCTTGCTATGCAGTCTAGATGATAAAATCTTTATGTTAAATTCTGTTCCTGATACTCATTGGGGCATTCACCAATTCCTTCTCATTTGCGCAAGGAAACCCAAATTCTGGAGGAATACAGCTCATCACCTAGTGTTCTATTCCCTATAACATTACTCCTATTTCACCCCAGCCACTAATATTCTCAAATTATTTCATTTGGATACCAATTCTCCAGCGTCCTTGAGTCATCCAAGGCCTATTTATTCCTCTAGTTTCTTTCATTCGAGCATTTTCTGCCCCTCTCTCTCCTAGAACTCCCCATCTTTCTCCCTTTATGGCATTTGTCACAATCTAATATTATATAGATTTGCGAGCTTCCAACTGAAAAAGACTCAAAACATCATCCTTATGTTAGGTAGCACTTGACAGCACTGTAATTTGAGTCCAGCACTTGAACTTCTCTGTTTATACCCTTAGTTGCTTGTTTGTCAAGGAACCCACACCAGAGGAAGAGCTGCTCTTTCTCCTGTGCCATGTTATTTTCCATATTTGTGTGTGGATGTGGTCTTTGCCTGACTCTTAACATAGCCACAAGTATATGCAGGTATAAAGATATACTTACTGTGTCAGATTTCTTCCTTCTTCTTCAACACACGTTGTTCTAATTTCTGACTGTAAAATGAGTCTAAAACTACTCTGGCCATCTCTCCTAAATCTAATGGCACTCTTTAGTTGGATTCCCAAGGAGTAGAACAGGAACCAGGGATTTAGTTGTGTGTGATATATAAAGAGAAAAATGTTTCTTTATTTAAAAAAATGTTTAAAGGAGGAGGAAAGAGGGAAGCTTTGAGCAAAGAAGTGGTCACAGAGAGAGTTTAGGTCTTGACCTAAGCCTTGGGGGCTCTGGGACAAAATCATACCATAGAATTTTTCTTAACTTAAAACAAGGGGCTGATATTTTATAACCCGTATCAGTCATTTATTAGCTGTGACCTCCTGCAGGATAGGAGGTGCTCCCTGGAGATCCTGCTCCAGTGAGCAAAAGATAATGCTGCAGAAAATGGGACAGCTGGGAGTTCTGAGCAGTCGACACTCAGAGCAGTTGAGGATAGATGTCCTGGCCACGTAACTAAGGATCTCCTTTGGACTACTAGTAGACACCCTTTCCAAGAATGATCTTTTTTGGATCCCCTGCAGCATTTGGCAGTATTTGAGGTGCTCTGTTCTCATATTCCGTCACTCTCATCTAAGACATTTCTACTAGCTTTTCTTCTACCTCTCTGGCCACACTATCCATAATGCTAAATTCCTAGTCCTCTTTCTATTATTAAATATGTGTAGATTTCCATTTTTAATTATATTCTCATGTCAGTATACTCTATAGATTACCTCATCCAATTTCATGACTACAACTACCATTTTTGAACATATCTATGTAAGCTTGTTCTCTCTTATACCCTCTAGATCCAAATACTCAGCATCATGTTGTAAATTTCCTCTTGGGGGTCCCACAGAGGCCTCAAAGCCAACATACCAGGAACTGTACTGAGCCTGTTTCTTGTTAAACTGTTTCCCTGTGCTCATGGAATAGCACCACTGTCATTCCTGTCACTCACACTAAAATGGTGTATCTCTTTATCTCTAGCACCTAATTCAATTTGACATGTAGTAGGTGCTCAACAAATATTTACTGAGTTAATGAATAACATTCAGTCAGCTCTTTTACTCCCAACAGTCATCCCTTTTTCCTGAGTCAAGAAGAAAATACATCAAACAGTGATATAAATATTGAATACAAATCAAAATGAATATGCAACAGGGAGGCTTATTTTTTCAAATCATTGCTAACCATGATAATTGAATTTTATTGTTATAAGCTCATAAAATTGAGTTTAAAGTGTGTGATGATGAGATAATATTAATGAATGTCAAATTAGCATTGTGTTTAGTTTCTGGAGTGGCATTTGAAGTATTTTATAATTATTAGTAAATTTTGAAAAGCTTGTGATTGTTATTTTGTTGTAGTTATATAAAGTATCCAATAGATGGTACTATAAAATGCCTAATATTTTAAATAAAGTGGTATAACAGGTAGAGAGTTTAAACGAACAGTTCAAAATTCTGGAGAGAATTAAGACGTTTTCCTCTGGATATTAAATTATATTTAAAATCAGATTTTTAAAAATAAAGCTTAAGTAATATAGAATTCCATGTGAAATACTGTAAATATTCTCTTAATCTTCAGAAAGTGAAAATTGTTTACTACAAGATACAATTTTCAAACTGTTCATGTTATATCAGAAATTTTTTTTGTTCTCTTTGTGGTGATTACCGTTAGTAAATGTGGTATTTTAGTTAATGTTGCTCAAATCACAGCATTTTCAGCAAGCAGCTCTAGTTGCATGTCTTTGTTACTGAAGTTCTAAAAAAACTTTTTATGTTCAAAATAAAGCAAAACTGTGCAGTAATCTCCCTTCTAGCTTAGCAAGAGTAAGTCCATTGTTTCTTTCAGTTTTTGGTCTCTCCCAAGACCAATCTAATATCTGAGTGAAACATTATACCATTTTGTAAATATAATATGCATTCAGAATGTTTAAGAATATACAATTTTATGGAGTTGAAATTTATTAAAAACATAAGCAATAATTAGCAATAATTGACAGATTGCTTGGAGTTTGCTTCTAAAGCATATATGAAAAAGAGCAGTTTATAGATGGCTTAATTTATCATTCAGAATTTCCATTATAAATTTCCACTGCATATTTATTTATAAGTATGAATACCAAAATTTGATTATCAGAACAAAGTTTTATAAAGCCTACTTCTAAAGCTAAAAATATCTGAAGACTTGTACAATAACATCGAAGGTTTGAAAGTCTCTATATATCTGACTATACAGAGATGCTCCACAGCTTTAAAAATTTTTGCTACTGTTTATGATATTGCTCTTGAATAATGCTGAGTGTTCCTTTGTATGATAGTTATTTATTAATTTATTCAGTAAAATTTTATTGCATATGACCATATGCCAGGTTTAAAGAAACCAAGATAAATAGCTTTTAGGAAGAATGATTTTATGTGAATCAGCAGCTTCTTGTGGGACATGTATCATATGTCCTATGGCTTCCTTATGCCTTTACTATTTTTTCCAGGTTTTATGTAATTGGAATGTGTGGTATGATATTATGCATGCTGTTAAAAAATATGTTCTTAGGTGCATAGGAATCTTCTGCTTAAAGAAAATATGCTATTGAAATCACTTGATCTAGCCTGAGAAACTGAGGCTATTTTCTCAATAAAAAAAAAAAGTAGTTAGTGCTTTGATTAAGTCTAGGCTTTTCCAACCATTATCTCCTAAGCTTGATCAGAATAAATAGGTCAGACTTGTAATAAAAAGGTATGAGATGAACAACTAATTACCTGAATCCTTTAGGTGAAAATGACTTTGTCCACCAAATACATTCCATGTGATGATAACACATTTGTGGATTCACCAGGAAATAATGGGGCCTCTGGATTTTACCCAGATTCTTTAAGATGTTTGTATGCATTGTGTGTTATGCTCTTTTCAGAGACAATGGCTCACACATTGACTCATTTACTCAGACTCCCTAGCATATTGGATGTATGTAATATTACATGGCAAAGTTCCTACTTGAGCTAAATGGGTTTAAATGTAAACTGTGCATGCAGATCTCAAGTGATAGTCTCTTAATAGATATCAGATACTCTTTATCGCTGCCCTCTTTTATTTCAGTAACATTTTAATTAATTCACACTGATTGAATAAATGTACATTGAGACTTGTTTCCTAATGAGGGCGCATTTAGAGGAAAGGTTTTGCATCATTCTGATATCCTGTGGGTAATTATATTCTAATTATATGGTCGGGGGAAAAGAGTCTATAACTCAGTACTGATATTGTTCGTTGGACCCAATTAATTACATGCACATAATGAAAGTTCATGATAAGGTTGACTGGCAGTCAGTGTAAAATTTTAACTCAATTGAATCTAAGCCTAATGTGAGTACAGAATTGGACTTTAACCTGGTTAGAAAATGCTTTGGTGTGAGATCAGTGGATATTTGGAGGGGCAAATGATGAGAACAAATTTTATTATAACTTATTAGTTTTTTAATTCAAGGTCTTTTCCAAGATTGATGGGAAGGAAAACTTAGCAGCCTAATGCTTTAATTCTAAATATTATTATCAATAATCTTTCATTACCTTCAGTGATTTTCTGTATTTTAGAAAGCAGCATTACACTAACAATACAATGGTACATTTCTAGAACAGGTTCGTATGTTTTTTGAGAGAAAAAAGAGGCATAGCAGGAAGTATTACTGATTCATTTTATGAATGTAAATTCAGTAGGTATTAATCTATTCTATTAGGGTGATTTTTTATTTCAAACCACCAAGTACATTCAGACTCCTGTCCCCCAAATTCACAAACATAATTATGTACATGCATACATACCCAATAATAGGTCACTATTAATTATCTATTTTTAAATAAGAGTTCCAAAGAATAATCTGAAAAAATAATCAATAAGACATGCATGTTTTATTTTGAAATGCATTTTGGAGATGTTTGAATCTGATTTTTAAGAATTTTGTAATACTTCAAACAAAAAAGTAAAACCATGATCTAAATATCGGCTCCCATCTTCCTTTACTCAATTTCATCATTTCCTTTGCTTAGATTTTGGAAGAGAGTCTCTAAGATTGAGAAGACTGTCTTCTTCCAATCCTCTTCTCTTCTAAGCCTCTTCTCTCACCCTTTCCTTTTTGTTCACTGCTTTCTGGCTTTAATCTCTTCTCCCTACCATCTCCTTTCCTTCTTTTTCTCTCTTCTAATAGCCCTCACATAGATGTTTTCACTAAAAGATAAATCTGTTGGGTCTCGTCTCCTTATTAGCAACAGAAATACGTTCAGATGAAGAAAGTGCAGTCAGTCCTTTCTTGCTGAGCCCTAAGCAGGCAGTGGAAATATTTGTGTTCTAAAGTTAATAAAACAGTTACCATTTATTGAGAACTTATTTGCCAGACATCATTTTCATTCTAAAGGTGGACATAATTATGATACACCCTTTACATTTGAAGAAAGTAGAAAGCTTAGAGAGATTAAGTAATTTACCTAAAGTCACACAACATGCAAGTGTCAGAGCAATACCAGCTTTACCCCAAATCCCATGTTCTAAACCTGTCTTTTATGTTTGTGCTGCTGCACTCCCTGCAAAATTGGTGAGGTATGAAATAAATTTAGGGGATATAGACCTTCAAAAAAGGCATGGGAAGAAAAATAATGAGGTAAAGTAGAGGGGAAATAGAAATGAAAAGAGAAGGGAATAATAGATCAGACAGTTGGGCACACAGCGTAAGTGATCTTTGTGAAATTATTTTACACGTGTGTAAATATACAAATATTTATTGTGGATCGCAGCCAGAAAGAAATTGAAGAACACTTCCTTAACCATATTGGCTTTGATAATTTTATGAGACTTAACCAAGAAGGATAACATTTCTAATGTTAGCTTTATTTCGCTAGCTAATCAAGTGGGCAAGATAATGTTATTCTTGCTGATTGCTTTTGTAAGTAGAAATCTATGTTTGAAATGATTTTGATATCACTATTAAACACATTTTTAATATTTTTATTGAAAATACCTGGTACCACTTAAGTCTCCAAATGTCCATTGTACCAGGTGTACTTTCCCTGACGGTTCAGTGTGCTTTCCTTCTGGACGCAGACGTGAATATTGAGGGAACTGTTCAGGAGGGAGCCTCACACACCCGTCTCTACAGTATCTCCTGAATGAAACTGCAAATACGCGTAAACAATCACATAACAAGAGTAAGAACAGAACATTTTTGTGAGCAAATGTAAGAGTAGTAAAGTCATCACAGTTAAAAATATTTTTTATTTTTAAATTTATGTTGGCGCAAGCTTCAAAATTTGGCTCCACTGAGAAGTGGTGTTAAGCAAAGGATGTTGGATAAGATTACAACGTGTACTTTCTAAAAACATTTTTTATTGAGGTATAATTGATTTACAATGTTGTTTTAGTTTCTGGTATACAGCAAGGTGATTCAGTTATATATGTATATATTCAGTTATATATATATATATTCAGTTGTATATATTCATTATATATTATGAGTATATATGTTCAACATATATATTCTTTCTCATATGCTTTTCCATTATTGTTTATTACAGGATATTGAATGTAGTTACCAGTGCTATACAATAGGATCTTGTGGTTCATCTGTTCTACATATAATAGTTTGCATCCGCTAGTCCCAAACTCCCAATCCAACCCTCTCCCACACATATTAATTAGATATGTCAAGGGCCAGTGGAAAAGAAAAACGATTTATGTTTCTTCTAATTAACTGACACACTTGCCATACATTGAAATAACCTTTGATTAAAGATGTTAATAAATACAATAGTAGTATAAAAATCATTGGTGATCTATTTCCTTTTAAAATTTGTATTGTGTTCAGATGTGTGAGTGTACACACTTAAGGATGTGCGAAATCATAAAAGGTTAAAGAAATTATGAAGCTTCAATGTAAAAATGAAATTCATGGAAACCAAATATGTATTTAGTTTCTATGCCTAGAGATGTCCTCGATGCGTTTTATTATCATGTGTGAGGAAGGAACAGCTAGCTTCCCTTCCTAGGCTGTGGCAGTGCACCATTTTAGGAATACAGTTGTTGTTTTCCCAAACCTGCTTTTCTGTCTCTCACTTTTTGGGGGGATATCCAGTTATATATAAGGAAAACAAGCTATTTAAAATAGTTTTATTTGGCCACTTTACGTTTATCATGGCATTGGAAGTCATTGTATTAAACTAATCCATACTGATATCTAAGCCTGTCAGAACAGGGATACATTGTAGTTTCTAAATATTTGGCAGTGTTCATCAACATTTAAACTGATTTTATTTCCCGATCACTTAAAAAATAGAGACATGGCTGTAAAAAGAAACTTTTTTAAATTTAAAAAGTTCTTGTTGAACCTGCTCTTGTTTTAATAAATGAAGCCTGCACAGGGAAACAATAGATTTGGATTCTGTCACTAACTTTATTTTCTTGGCTAGTCATGTAAACTTTCTGATGCTCATTTTTCCAATCTGGAAAATGGGATTCCTTGTTTTACTGAGAGGATTAAATGAAACCATAAACACAAAAGTAATTTTTTATAAATATAAACATTGTTATATGGGTATAAGTTATAATTCTGTTAATTTTTCTTGAAATAACTGATGATCCTTTTAATGTGACTTCTATACTCTTATTATAATTTAACCTAAGTCAAATCTCTAATAATCTCTCCATCAAAGATTTTTTTCTTTGTCCTATGACAATTTGAATTAAATTGTCAATTTAAAATGATTACATGTTAGGAAATATGAAGACAAGAGATATCTCAATACTTAAGAATAATAGGATTTTTAAAAATTCTTGATATTAAGTTAAACTTAATAAGTGCCCTGAAGGCAAATGCATCTTTTAAACTAATTATCTGTGCTGTGTATTCTACTTAATATTAAAATGATACTGATTAAATAAAATCAATCACATTCTTCTGTAGTCACACCTCACATTTGATTAAATAAAAAATATATAGTTCCTGTATTGATTCTGATTGCAAATACATTACATTTAGAATTATACACCCATGATAATTTTCAACAAACTGAAACATTTACTCTGCTCATCCTTGATATTTAAAAATTATATACGGAAGAGTAAAAAAGAAGTATGTAATTTCTGGATTTGCTTCTTTTTCTTTTGCCCAGATGCCATGGTTTTCTTATTGTAACTCAGGGTTAGGCTACTGATGAGCATGTTAATTTAATGTATACTCTTTGCCTACATATCTTGATTGAAAGGGAGCTTATATATATGTTGTTTTCATCACCCTTGTTCTTGGAATGAATTTCTAGTGTTGCTCTCAGGTGGCTGAGCATTGCTGGAGAAATTCTCAGAGCTGGTGGCTTTCTCTCTTACATATTTATTACTTCTAGTTCCAGCTGAGCTCTTAATTTCACTTGTTCCTGTTACTCATCAGCTGCTTTCCCATTCTTAGAGGAGTAGTGACAAAATCTCTATTATTTCCATACTTTCTTCATCTTGCTACCTCTTTGTCAACTTCACTCGCTCTCTGTAGATAACTCACATCCCCACTACTCTAAGAAAGACGAAGCCTACAAACATGAATATCTGTAAATTACAGATTCTCTATGAAAGTGGCAGCCAGGCTTCAGTTTCATCCAATAGTGTTTTGTGGGGGATGCCTTAAAATGGGATTTTTATTATCCAACTTGGCACAGTCTTTGCCTTTTGTGGCATTGGGCCCATTTGCATTACCTTCTTGGCCCCTTTAGGTTTTTGCATTTGAAACCCCTGTGACTACAGGCTCAGAACTCTTTTTCCATCATTAGATATTCCCTCAAAATAAACAGATTTGGAAAAGGCTAATACCTGATTGTATGAGCTTCTGCCTCATCTGAAAGATTATTTTTTAAATAACCCTCTTTTATTGTTTATTTTCAAATGGTCCCTCTCTGTCTCTCTCTGCTTCTTTCTCCCAGCAACCTAGATGCTTACCTATATTTCTTTATAAGATTTTACAGAGAAACCGAAACAAACTTTTTGGTGAACTCTCTCTCTATATATGTATAAACATATGTATATTATTTCATTGTAGAAACATTTTTGCACTCTTTTAGGAATTAGAGGATGTAGTGAAAAGATAGAAAAAGAGATCAGTTTTTCTCCCAAATTCCATTACAAAAATTCTCAAACACAATACAGTGTATGAAGTAATTGTTATTTTTCAATCATTCTTTTTATATATATATATACTTATATATATGATGACATATATGTGTATATATATATATACACATTTTTACAGTACACAAATAATAATATAATTTATTAAGTTAGATCTTTTGAAAGTAAGTTGCAGGTTGTATGACACCACATCTCTAAATAATTCAGCAGGCATGTTCTAAGATAATAACAATTTTCTATGCATTTACAATACTATTATCACACCTGAAAATGTTAACTATTCCATAATATCAGTAATTATTCTGTCTATATTCATATGCCCATAATTATTTCTGAAATGTCCTTTATAGATTTTATTTTATTTTATTTTATTTTATTTTATTTTATTTTATTTTACTTTTTTGGTGGTAGTGGTGGGGTGGACAGGAGTTATTTGAAGTTCTTGCATTGCACTTGGTTGTTACTCTGAAACATTTACTAACTATAGTCTTTTCACTTGGCTTTCCATTGCCTTGCTGTGTATAGATATATGCACAATGAACTTCCCAAGGTAGAAGGCTTCTGAGACTCATGCCCTAGAGGCTGCTTGATGGGCATCTTAGATTGATTGCTTGAGAGTCCCTGGGATTTTCTCAGGTCAATGGCATAGGATAGGATAAGGCAGTTAATCTAGACTTGAGGAGATCAGATGTTTGTATATTATGATAAGGCTATATTCATGTCTTTAAATATTTCTTTAGGTTTAAGCTTAAACCAAGAAATAAGAAAGAAAGATAGAAGGCTGACAGAATGCTTTGAGCTGGCTTAGATTGAAGCTAACACAAACATTATCCCTATCACCCATTGCCCCAGGTGTTATATAGACTGACCTGGACTCAGAAGTCAAAAATATTACTGATATGAGAAGCTTTCAATGAAAGTTCTACCAAACCTGTTATCAGTCCATCTGAGAAACAACAGCAGGGGCCTCCGTAGGCGTCTCCTGTTAATGGGATAGTTGACCTGAGTTCATCCTCCCAGACTTCATGACTTTTTTGACTAAACATTTATTGGTTCAGTATTTTTTACTTATATTATGGAAATATATTCTAAATAGAGTTGCATTCCTAGACACTTTAATTTTCTCTGGGACTGCCCTAGACTACTTCTCCTTCTGTTCCACTTTTGGGTGCATGGGATCCTTCTAGTCCACCTCTGTACAAGCAGCCATGAAGCCTCACATGGAGCTATGTATTCTTTTGGGTTGTGCTCCCTTCCTGAGTTCTACTGGGTAAGGGAGTAAACTAATACGTGTGCTCTCAGCTCTTCTGTTCTCATTTTCCGAGTCCCCCTCACATAGCTTGGTCCAGGAGAAGAAGCTCAAATATACTGACTGCTCTCTTCTTTCTAGAGACACACAATGTCTAAGACCTAGCTTCCCATCCACCTTTCCTACTCCCCCCAACCAAGAAAAATCTTTATGTAGTATTTTGAGTGTGATATATCACCTATTATTCCAAATTTGTGTGTTAGGTTATAAAGTTCCACAGGACACAGGCTTTTGGAATTTGTTAACCTTTTCTCTGTTTCTTGCCAAAAAAAACTTTCCCAGTGTGACTTAGAAAAGGAAGGGTTGTAGGTAATTGAAGACATACTGTAAGGAAGACTGGTTTTAGTGTTTTTAACCTAATCATTTAATAATTACTCTCAAGTAAACTTTTGCTACTTTAATTATATTTTTATTTTTTACTGCTATTAGTGGAATATATATTTTTTTATTTCTAGAATATCACAAAATAAAATCAACACCATAAGCTATGTCTACATCAAAAAGACACTGAGTATTTGTAGAAAGGATTGAGAGTTGGACTGGAAATTGAAAAAGTGGGCTGGGTAAACAGCCAACTTAAAAAAATAGTAAGGATGGTTTATGAAGGATAACAGAACTTGAAGATGAATTGTCATTACAGAATATGAATGTGATACATCAGTATTATTGTAGAGATGTCTGTGAAGTTGGCCAAAGATTAGTCTACTTTAAGTATATGAAATTGTATTTTGAATAAGTAATTCTACAGCCTAACCCCTCTGCATTAGAGTGTTCCTTATTTCATGAAAATATTTTTGTTTATTAATGAAAGTAAGCAGAAAAATTATGACAAGGAAATGTATTTGTAATGTATTCATTTATTTCACAGGTGTGTAGTGATATAAGAACCTCCATTGGTACTTGTTTTCAGTTTGACTTCTTTTTTCGGCTTTAATATGAACTTCTCTTTTTCAGCAGACTCTGCCCACTTCAGGAGTTTCAGTCCCTGAGGTGCGTAAGCAAAGGTTTTCACACTTGCAATTATAGGTCATTTATACATCTTGTATTATTATAAAGAACATTTTGGACTATATCAGTGACATACTAATGTTAATTTGTATGTTTTATTTTTTTCATATTTTGATATTTGGTATTGGGATCTTTGTATTTTCATTATGGGATAGACTTGAAGCCTTTACAATCTACATTTGTGACAAGCATTAGGGAAACAAGAAGTTATATGGCACAAGTATGCAGGAAAAAATAAAGGTTACTTTGCAGAGTTTTGGCCAGTGTATAAGAATAGCATTATTCCTATTTGTCACATTTAAACCTTGCAGAAAACCCAAACAGTTCACTCCGCTAAGCCATTAAAATGTAGCTTTCAATGATAGTAAACTGAGAAACTCTTGCTCACTTTGAAGTACTCATTACTTTTAAAAGAGTACGTGTACATTAATCACTTAGCATATGAACATTGCATAGAAAGTTATTGGAATAAAATATAGTCACAAAATAAATGACTTTGATTTTGAAAATAAATGTAAGCATTGCCACAACATTTATTTTCATAGTGTTAACATTACCTTTGAATTAATGAAGCAAAGCCTCCACATTGTTCTGTGACAATATCCCACTCAATTGCTATTATCTCTAAAGGATATGTTCAGATGGTATTGTTTCGCTTAAAATTATCATTTGAATCTGCTTGCTTAGAAAATATTACTCATAATATCTGAATACTAGATGAGTATGATTTATTTAGAGGATAACATAGTTGCACAAAAATGTAATAACCTATCTTCCTTCCCCCCAAAATGTGTTCTAATCAGCATAGGTTGCCTCATTAAAATTTTTTAAAATTTCATTTTGTAACCATAGATACTTACAAAAATACTAGGAGATACGTTTTAAATATAACGTTTCTACTCTGAGAGATATTAAACTGTTTTGATATTCCTTAAGTCAGTTGATACCATTATTATCATAATTATTATAAAGTAGATGTTAAATTACACACTCAGGTGACAAATGTATTAGGAAAGTTTATTATTTAGGCTAATTATTTAAGTGTCAGAGAATTAACTTTATATTTTAAGATCCTTGAGTTTATTTTTGCCCCATCATAGCTCATCAAATGATTAACTGAGCGATTTAAAGTTTTCTCTTCAGACTTGTTAATATCAAAAGGTCTCCCATATTTAGTTATATAATTTGTATCATTATGGATTGAATAAATACACCAAAATTTCTGTTTTCAAAACATCCTTATTTTATTTGTCAAAAAATTTTTTTCTGCTATAAAGTTGTTAGAAGTCTTCCTATACTGCTTTTTGTTTTTTGTGTTTTTTGGCAAGCTACATATATATTTATATTAACTTAAACTTCCATCATGTCCATATCATTATATAAGGTTTTTTCAACTATATTGTTCCAAAAATTTCTTTAAGCCCCTGTATAGATATATACATGGGTGAGTGTGTGAATACACACACACACACACACACACACACACGCAAGAAGCCTTATATTCCACCATTAAGAACAATTGCTTGTTGGTTAATTGAAAATGTGGTTAAAGTGTATGTGGGGAAACTTATAGAAAAATATAAATATATGTAAGTTTTACTTAAACATTTTACTTAAAATATGTAAATGTGTATTTATTGGCTAAACTTTTCACATAAGATCAAGAGCTTTTCTATGTGGACACATCTATTATTTGGAAACAGCATATACCCTTTCTTGCATATATCACAGCCTTATCACCCATGATAAGTTTCAATTATCAATTGTTTTAAAGTATAACAAAGGCATTCCTTATTTTGTGAAAAGATATTTGTTTATTAATGAAAGCAATTGCTTTCAATTACTTTCAACTGCTTTAAACTATAAGAAAAACTCACATCCATCTTTGAAGCAATTTGAGTGTGAAAAACTTTTTATTATTTATTATTTATTATTATAAAATTTTTATTATTACTTCTCAAATCTCTTACAGTCATTGTGTCCAGCCCAACTTGACTGCTCTTCCTACACACACACACACACGCACACATGCACGCACGCACATCTTGTTTTATTGTGCCTTTCCAAAGGATGCAAGTAATTTTTCATGGAAACAACTTATTTTACACTCCCAACTCAATGGTTTGAGTGCTAATTAAATTACACAGTACTAATGATAAGATAAATTCTACTTAAAACTTGCATAAACAAATTGGGGACTACATGGAAATCACTAGGTTAAGCATTTAACTCAACTGGCAGAAAGAGATGTTGCGTATGAATATGCAAGGGAACTGCCTCTTGGCTTTTAACCTTTGCCTTATCGTGGCCATCAATTATTACGGTTTACAAAGGGAATGGAGAGTGAGTAAGGTTGAGGTCCATACGCTCACACATAATGTTATAGTGGCCCAACCATATGCTAGTAAACAGCCCAAACAAATGATTTGGACATGGACCTTCCCATTCCTAAATTTCATTTCTTCCAGTCAGGATTTCTTGAACAGAAATCTTGTAAGTAGTTCACACTCAGTATGAAATTATCCTAGGAGAGAATATGCACGTCCTGTGTGATGTATGAAAATCAGGGCTGTGGATCAAGTTATAAATTATACTTTCAGGCTGAGTTGGTGAGTAGCACCTGCAAGTACGTTAGGAGTAGGATGGACTCTGTCTAGTTTATCTTCTGTCCTCCTACGAAAGACTCATTATCACAACAATTATCCCAAGTTATGGTGACATAGTGAACAAACACAATACTATAAAGTAAATGAAGTACTTCTTCACAACAACCTATCTTTACTACAGTCTAAGCAGTGTACCTGTTAAACTTAATAATAAAATATAGCAATTTTTTTATGTTAAAAATTACTACCATTTACTTAGTGCGTAATTTATGTGAGACCTTCATGTATGTTCTCTCAATTTGTCATCACATGAACCCTCCCATTTTATCGATTAATTAAATGATGGCTTAGAGATAGTAAATAACTTGTCCAAGTCTTTACAGAGACAAGCTAGAATTCAGCCTCCAAGCCCATGTTTTTGCCTCTGCCCAAAGTAAATTTTGTTTCTGTTTTTGAGTAAGTACTTATTGAAGTGATTAAAAAGAAATTGAAATCTTTATATCCTTTATTATAGTTATGTTTAAAGCTGTCCACAAAATTTCTAAAAATTAAGACTGCTTTGCTACTTAGCCGTGTTTTGCTGCAACTTCTAAGGATTTCTAGTAGGTTTAGGGCCTTTGCCATTTTTGAAATGAATTAATGTTTCTCATCAGGAAAATGTTCAAATCCCATAATAAGGTTACTATAATTAAAGGTGCAGCTTTGTAGCTGTCATTAAATTGATTTCTTGGAGTTTGTAACTTGTATAAGCCCAGTTGAACATGGTAACACTCCTGCTTCAGGAAGATCTTTTATATTGTGATTATCCATGAGTTCCTCGGGTTAAATTTCTAGAGTTTCTTGGAAATTTTGGGGGTCTACATCCAGTGGCCGAATGGGCTAAGTCTCCATTTGGGCAAGTGGTGCAGTAACAGAGAAAGCAAGTTCCAGGATGCCAGTAAAGGATGCTGTTGGCAACCAAGCACCCCCCTCCTCCCCTTTGTGGCTTTGTACCAATCGAGGTGCTTTGCTGCTGCCTGTCTCTCATGCTGAGATTGGACAAAAAGAAGAAAACCCTGTACTTGATGTAATCATCACTTGCTGCTTGTCATTTGTGAGTGATCGATAACAGCAGGCTTAAGTATTGTGGTAAACATCCCTTTTGTGAAAGCAGTTTTCAGCAACTTACAAATACACTACCTCTGAGAATCAGCATGATATAGAAAAAGACTTTTTTTTAGAGCACATATTTAAAGTGGCGTCTTTTTATTTCATTTATTTCATCTTTCTGTTTTCTGTGAATGGTCTTTTCAGCTTTTCTTCTCTGTTTATTATGATGATTATTCTTTTGGAATTCTAATACAATATATTCCCCAGTTAAGATCTGTTGTGCTACTCGTAAAGTCTAAGGATCACAAGACATTGAATTCTATATTTTAAATGTCTGCATAGCAAACACAAATGGTTGATATTTGAAAATGCTGAAATATCAATAACTGTATTTTATATTTTGTCGTTATATGTTCTATATTCTTTCATGATTTTTTTTTTTTTTTGGTTAGAGTAGCTCTTTTCAGTGTTGGAATAATTTCTATTGATTAAAGCAATAATTTTCCAACTCTTTTTATATCCTGGATAATTCATCTAGCAGAACAAAATTTGCCTTAATTATAACAAACTAATTTGCTTTGTGATTTAGAGCCCAAAACCTTAAAATAAAAAAGAACTGAAGGTAAAGTGATAAGCACGGTCCCCTATTATTCAGAAAGCATTTTTATCATGAATAAAGATGCAAAATAATGCTGATGAGTTCTTCATGAAACTTTTCAATAACTTCAGCATTAGAAGTAACTTTCTTAAATATCATAATAGAACTCTGTCAGTCAGGGTGAATTAACCCCCAAAACAGCCCAGAGAAATTTTTGTGGACATCAGATTTTTCAAAGATGCACTTGTTTCACCCTTCTGTCCTTCATATAAAATAGGAAAGAAGTAAAGATTTTCTTAGTGGAAATAGGAAAAAGTATCCAACTGCCCTCCTGTTAGCTTATGCTGCTTAAGTAAAATATACTGAATAGCTCAGAGAGACTTTCATACAATTTGGAAATAAACATTAAACAAATGAATATAATAAAAAGAAAACCATGGGAAAAATTAGTTGGTTATGAGTCTCTCCTGTTTTTAAATTGTCAGCCTTGATTAATTTCATAAATTCCACCCACTAAGCATATTTTCCTCAAACAAAGAAGCCACTTGGTTTTCTTGGTGTGTGTGTGTGTGTATGTGTGTCTCTGCATGCCTGTGTGTGTGTGTGTGTGTGTTTAAACAAATGTAAGTTTTAGTATTATTCAGATTATATAATAAAAGTCACCTGCTGATCGGTAGACTGAAGATTTTTTTATTAACTTGTTATATACCTCATATGATTCAAGATTTCAAGAAGAAAATCTTATCAATTGAAAACTCAATTTAGAGTTTTAAAATTTGTTTTTATATTTCACAGTTGCTCCTAGAAAGCATTAGCTTAGTCTAGTCCACAATTTACTCAGAGGGATGACTCTCTGGAGAGACGTGAAACACTTAATCAAGTGCTATCTGCTAGCTGGAGATTCTCATCACACAGGATTTTCCCTAGCTATATGCACAGCTAAGAATAAAATAATATTAATAGATAATTTGGTAACTCTTTACAGACATATACTTACATGTCTTAAATTTCCAGAATTACATTTTAAGTAGTCTCATCACAAATACTGAGTTCCAGTGTGACTAACCAACTTAAATTTTATTTAGTTCTTATAACCTAAGCATTTAGGAATGAAATGCTGAATAACAATTGTTGGATTACATGGCAGAATATGACATGTAAGATAAATTATAACCTTCACAGTGTAGATAGTCATAGAGCATTATTACCACATTTTATTTACCTGCATGCTAGAACCCAGAAGAAAAGCATCCCCATACCCACCAGCAGTGTTACATGCTTGAACTCAGCACAAGCTGCTATGGATTTTCAAATATACACATTGAGCTTAACTTATTTAAACATATGCCTAATGTAACTAGTGGATTTTTTCATATATGTATATGGAAATATAACAAACACTTTGCATGATGGTAATATTAATGAGCACCCTAATGGAAGAACCATACCTATTTTACATTATTCACAACTACTTTCATTTATTGAGCACACACAGTAATATAGGCACAATATTAGAACTCTGTACATTTTCTGTTAAGCCATGCACAACTTTGAGAAATAGGTATTACTAACTCCATTTTAAGTAAGAGCACATTCTCTAAGGCTACATAGTACTTAAGTAGCAGAGAAGGGATTCCACTTGGGATTCTGACTCCAAACCTCATCCTGTAATTGACTCATTTGTGCATTATACTCTCAACTATCTATGGACAAAATGTAATTTGCAAGCTTAGAAAGAATGATCTATTTTTTAAAGTATCAATATTTTTGCCAGAAATTATGCTTATATGAAAGTACATCATTTTCCAAAGAATTTGAATTTCAGGAATCCTATTACACCATCCATTTTCAGTCACACAAAAAATATATTCAGTATATTTGCACCATGAAATTGCAAGGACTATGAAAGGACTATACTGATTAGCATTTATTTTGGTCAGAGAAGTTTTCTGTTCCATCTGGCCCTAATATATTTAAAAAGAGCTTTACTTTTAAAATATTTCCACTTAAAAATACTTTCCTAAATTATAGTAATTGAAAAGTAATTGACAAGACACGTGTAAATATAGGAACAGAAATGTATATATATATCTGAATAAGCCATAGGAAATATGTGGCACTCAAACTTTTACACACGCGTGGCAGACACTGCTAGTTGATCAGGACAGGTTTTCACACCAAGCCTAGACATGCCCAGGAGTCCTTCTCAAGACAATATTTCAGGCACTTTAGAATTTTTGATTGTAACTGGAGTAGAGTAAAAAGAGATTAAGTGTGGCTTTTGCATAGAGAGAATCGACTGTAGGGAGACAAAAGAAGCAAGCTGATTGATCCATTAAGGTGATGGCTACAATAATTAAGGCAAATAAGATAATAGGGGCTTAAACCATGTAATGATGGATGTGATTAATAATCATCCAGTGTGGGATTTATTTTTAAGGTGGGTAGGCAGAAATATTTTTTTTAATTAGTTTTGGACATTTCAGAATTTAAATGCATTCTAGATACTTATGTGGAGAGAGAGAAAGGTCATTTGTATATAGGAATGAAGGTTCTAGGGAGAAATCTGAACAGGGAATTAAACTTAGAAGTCTTCGTTATCAAACTGAAATTGAAAGCCTTGGGTTTAAGCGAAGTGACTTAGAGAGCGAGTATAGATAGTGAGGATGAGAGGTCCAAGGGAGAGGTCAAGTGTTAAATGTTAAAGATTATAAAGCTGGAGGAGGAATCAACAAAAAGACTGTGAGGGAGCAGTTAGTAAAGTAAGAGGAGAGCTAAGAGGACAGGCGAATAAGCAGGTCATTGGTGATTTTAATAAAAGCTGATTTAGTGGATTAATGGTGATAAAAGTTTATTGGGTTGTGTTGAAAAGAGCAAGACAAGAGGAAATACAAACAGGAAGAAGACAACTATAAAAAAAATTTTCTGTCATGGTGAACATAGCAATTGGCTAGGATGGAATATGTGTTTTAAGTTTTATTCCACTCTCAATAATCAATGGTAGCTTAAGGGTCCATCATGTATTTATTTTCAATATTGCATGTAGTATTTATAATCATTATTTTTAGTGCTCAGTACCAAATCCTTTACATTACAATCCTGTATTATTATCTGTACTATTGTTTATGAAAATGATTAGCTTTAGTGTTCCTTAATAACTTTTAACAGAGTCATAATTGGTCACCCAGGGATAATACAGTTTGGTTTTCTTTCACATCCTTTCTTAAAGTGATATTTTGATCACGCATCTATCATATATTTTGAGCTTGTAGAAAGCATCAGCTTTCATGTTATTCACTAGAAACCCCAAATTAGGAAACTGGGCCCAAGTTTGTAGCCATGAAATTCTTCTCTATGTTGCCCGTTGTAGTGAAATACTATTCAGTATTTTTATAAAAGATATTTACCTTACAGGAAAGACAAGCAACAGTGAAAAAGGAAAAGGGTGGGTCCCAGCAGCCAAACAAAGTGATTGACAAGAACAAAATGCAAAGAGCCAACTCCGTTACTGTGGATGGACAAGGCCTACAGGTATGATTCTTTTAATCCAAATTGTAGTAGCTTTCATATTTGTTACTTCTACGCTCTTAGAAGGGCATATGTCCAGCTATCAACACATTTACTTAATGTACAAATTTGTTCAGTAGACAATTTCTGAAACATTTTTATTAATTTATCAAGATGTCAGTTTTATAAATGATTGACAGTGACATTCTGATTAGATTAATCATTTATGATGTTATCTCCATTTAAACTCAAACTGGTAAGAGATCTTGTGTCAATCTGAAGTTTCTGCAAATTATTACTAAATATATACATTTGTGAAATACATATGTGTTATTTATTTCCAAGTATACTTTCTCTGTACATGTTATTATATCTATTTGGAAGTGATTTTGACTCAAACAATGTCTTTAGAAAATGATAAAATGAACTCTGTGTGGAGATTTTTTTCTAAATCAGTAATAAAATAAAGGATCCATTATAATTTATCCATATCTTACAATGTTTTAAGTTGAAACTGAAACTCCATGTATATTTCTAGCTTAAGTTAACACAGGTAGCTCAAAATCATGTTTTTAGTACTTTAAAAATCTCTAAATTACCCTTAGGGTCTCTAACATCAGGAGTAACATTTCTTTCCATCTGTATTTTAAGACTTCCTACAGATTGAATCTATTGTATTTATTTGCCTCTGTTTCTCACTCAAACATGAACATAATCAAAGAATTTGGCTTAATCTATGGATTAAGTTTGTTTTGTTTTGTTTTGTTTTCCTACCTATATGTTTCTCTCTTCCAATTTCTAAATCCTTTCCTTAAGAATATGCTTCAAGTTTCATGCCCTACAAGAAAACTTACCAACCTCTTACTACACAAAGATATCTTATGTCACATACTTGTGTTCAATATACATGATTTTATACCTTTTTTCATTTATTATTTTATCTGTGATTCTATGGGTTATGTCTTTTATATACCTTAATTTGCAAGGACAGTTCAAAGCACACAGTAGTTGCGTAAATGCTCGCTTCTTTATTGTTTTGAATGTCTCATTGCAAACTTTATAATTATTGCTTAAATATTGATAACCAGGTTACTTCTTTGTTTTGACATAATAAAACACATCATGAATAGAAAATTGTTTATGAATTATGAAACGCAAATGTAAAAAGATGAAATTGGGAATGATAAAATTATTTACATTGATTAGAGAGTATAGAAGTTAATTATCGAAAGAGGAGATCAGGGTCCATACCTTTTGAAAGGCATACTTGTGTGTTAAACAACCACACTGAAAGCCCTAAATATGAAATCTATCCACAATTTTGATAGCAAAAGCTTTTAGTTTGTTAAGTGATCCTGTAAAATTTTTAGTGAAAAATAATCAACATTTTTAACAAGTCAGTTGATGATATTTATTAGTGCAAATCTTTAGTCGCTCTGGGTTCCTGCATGAAAATAACAACAGGGCAACCTAATTTTGAAATTCAAGTATATTTACACATGGCTAGGTACATACTTCTCAACATGGAAGGGAAACATGCATCATTTGTTAAACAGTATATCCTAGGCACTGTGGTAATATTTTATGCATATTAATCGACACATCTCAATGAATGTATGAGATAATTATGAATTCTTAATTCTCTAATATATGATAAATATTATTATTACCACTTTAAAAATGAGCATATTCATGTACTGAAGTAAAATTATTCCTAGGGCCTCACAGTGAGGTGTAAATGAGGACCATCTGATTCAGTGTTTGTGTGTTTTACTCCTAAGATCCCTGTCTCCTTGGTTGGCAAATTTTAACAGGTCTAGAAATGCTAAATTTCTGACCACCTTGCTCTTCCACATGCTATTACATTGTTGCAAAGTTTGACATAAAAATCATGAATGCACTAGAATTACAACTGCTTTAGTCTCAGTTTCCTAAGATTTGTAGTTACATCTGACTTTACTTAGATATGAAAAAAAAATTAAATGGTGCATGCAGAGTGTTCCAAAGACTTTAAACTGACATAGCAATATAAGTTGCATTTTCTTTTTTATTCAGAAAGGATCCAAAATTTTCAATCTTATTACAACAAAATTAGTTACATCAAAAACAATAAGTGAAAAAAAATAGGTGATTAACTTTCTCTGTGGATCTGTTTCATTTCTCTAACCAGATAATAACTTTTCATAGCTTTCTTTGATATATAAAAGTGTCAGGTAAAGTTGTCAGCAAAGGGAAGACATCAGCCCTTATAAAACAGCAGTAAATAAATGCTGTCGTCATCATCAGTATAATTTTTTTAATTAAAAAAATTTGTATGTAATCACATGCAGTAGTCTATTTCACCTCAGCAGAATGGACTAAAATATGATACACATAGGCATTCACATAATTTGGGAGAAAATATTTAAAAAGTAAGAGAATAAATTATTGAATAGCTATATCATTCAAAATGGAAAAATAAGTAATTTTTTGTTGTGGTAATCAGTTTTAAAATAATAAAGTGCTTATTCTTTATCGTAAAAGGCAAAAAGGTCTTACAGAAAATTAATTTTTTCTGCAAGTTTTAAAAAATACATATCATAAAAAACATTGAGTTGCAGCCCAGTTTGCATATAACTCAGTGACAGAAGAGATCTACACTGCTTAGAGACTATTAATCATAGTTAAGCACATTCATCTTACTTCTTTCCAGCTAACCAGCATAATGATCAGGATTATTATTTCTAATTAGAGGAAGTAATAGATCATGTATAACCTTAGGATGAGTCTCATTAATTAACCTGAGTCCTAGGGGACTTCAGATAGAGGTGGTTAGGCACTCCGTCTTTGTCACTGCTCACACCATAGGTTTACACTTAATACATATGATCAAATGTAATTGAAAATACAATTCTTTAACATGCAAGAGATATGAAAATGCAGATGATTATCTACATGTGAACAAATGATTAGAAAAACAGAACAGTTGTTTAAACTTTATTAAGCCAATGTTACCTTGTCCCTAATTATTCTTTGAGAAAAAATTTCCAAATATAGGCATCACTTGCAAACCAAAAAGTCTAGTTTGTAATACTCTTAACAAAAGATAAAAAGGGGAACTTTTATATTGAAATATCTAAAACTGAACTAGTGTTGTCCCCATCACAACTGCTTTTCTCTATCTCTACTGTCTTTATTATTTGTAATATCTCATTCTTGTGTTTCCCTGAACTGTAAATTAAATATACATGTATGCACTATACAGAAATGTATACAGTGTGTATAAAATCAACTCCTTTCCTTTGATGGTATGTGTGTATGTATGCCCACTTTGGAATCCTCAGGTCTGTTGATTCTTATAATCATCTCTTCAATGTCATTTTAATGCCCTCTCTAAGTCCAGGATTCCTGTTCTGTACTTTGAGTATATAATAGCCTCTAAAATGAGTCCATGTCTCCATACATATAATGTGCTAGGTTATAAATGAAATGAAAAAAAGTGGAACTGAATAAGATAAGATGTGTCAGGGCTGAGAGCTGGAGTTGTCTACAGTTTTAAGTAAGATAGCAGGATTAGGCCTCATTAAGAAGTAAAGAGTAGGGACATCTCCAGGAACTTTGGCCCATGGAACTGAAATGATGCAATTGCCATTGATGGAGATGGAAAAGGGTCTGGATGGATAAAGTTTGGAGAGAAATTTCTGATGCTGTTAGATATCCAAATGGAAATGTCGAGCAGACAGACGTGAATCTAGAATTCAGGGGTGAAGACAGGTATGAATTTAGGAGTGAAAGTCATACTGATGGCACTTAACCCCACCACAGAAAGTGAGTTCACTGAGGGAGATAGTATATGTAGAGAGGAATGGTTCAATTAGGATTCCAAACCAGTCGGACCCTAACGTCATATTCTTCAGTGTTTACTATATATGAATGAAACTGTCCCTTTATGTGAGTAAATACGATCTCACATGATTAGCTCTATACTTTAAAGAGGAAAATCCAGTGTAAACTGTCTCCTACTACAGTGCCCTTCACACTAATTGATAACCATTCTGCAAGACTTCAAGTACCACACATGCTCTAAAATATTTCTAAACACTTTCTCCCGCCATCAATATTTTCTTTTGTTATCCTGTGTTACCCTATCCAAATGATTTTTTTAAAACTGTTGAGAAGCCCAGGATTCTGTAGAGATGCCTCAAGCACAAGAGTAGGGTGATGGGAAGCTGAGAATGGGTTCAGGGTTCTTTCACACTTCAGACAGAATAATTTGCTTTTCATCCATTTTATATACTGTTTCACTTGAAATTATTTCAAGTGCTATATAAATATTTACTTCCAAGAACAGATAGTTTTAGGCTAATAGAACTTTTAATATATTTATATTTTTGTCTTACTCTTCCCATCTCACTAAAATTTATAACAAAATGCATGTGACATTTTAGGATGACAACAAATTAGTTTTCAAAATAACTGTTTTACATCTTATTTCAGAATTATTGTATGAGAGTAAAAATTCAAAATCTGTCCTGTTAAAGACTATATTAGATTGCTTCCATGTCCTGGCTATTGATGAACCTAGTGGCAGGGCAGGAATAGAGATGCAGATGTAGAGAACGGACTGGAGAACATTGATGGCGGGAGAAGGGGAAGCTGGGACATAGTCAGAGAGTAGCATTGACATATACACACTACCAAATGTAAAATAGCTAGCTAGTGGGAAGCTACTACAGAGCACAGGGAGATCAGCTTGACCTAAAGGGGTGGAATAGAGAGGTTGGGAGGGAGGCTCAAGAAGGAGGGGATATGGGGATATATGTATACATATAGCTGATTCACTTTGTTGTACAGCAGAAACTAACACAATACTGTAAAGCAATTATACTCCAATAAAGATTTTTAAAAAGACCATATTAGATACAGTTCAAAAGAGAGTTAGTGAACTTGAATGTAAAATTGATACATTAGTGCTATCTAATCCTTAGATCCCATTCAAGTTTCACCAGTTGTCTCAATAATGGCTTTTATAGCAAAAGAACCTCACCCAGAATAGTGTTAACTTCTTGATTTTGATGGTTGTGTTATGTTTATATAAGAGAATGTTCTCATATGTAGGCAATCCTAAAAGCTCAGGGTTCTTTTACTAAGTATGACGAGGAATGTGAGAATTAAATGACAAATTGCAGTCTCTGCCGCTAAGATGCTGCTTCTTTTACTTCAGGACTATTAGTGAACACAGTAGTTGTTTAGCAGAATTTTAAAGCTTTTTGAATGAGCATTGAAAAAGATGTTGATTTGCCTAAAACCTTGACATTTCTGGTATAAATACCACCATTAAATGATCCCCTAACACCTGAGTTTTAGTGGTTCTGATATTGAATCACATGTTACTCCTTAAGTGGAGGTTACATTAGGTCAGATGTTTTATCTGTTAGAATCTGTGTCAAAGAGGCACTATTCCATAGTCCCTGATAACTTACAAATAAATATCTAAAGTTTCCAATGCTTTATGTTTATACAGTCTTATTGTAGAAGCCTAATCTTTGATACAGGGATATGTGAGAAAAATTTTGCTAATTTGATTTTATTATTTCTGTACTTCCATTTGGGGTTCTTGACTTTTATCACTTGTAGAGTATCATCATCATCCTAAATTCTTTATTTTCTCTCTTATTTTTCTAGTTCATTTGACCTAATTATCCATCTACTCAGCCCTAAAAATGACATCTAGGTTTTTGTATTTTCAGATCCTCTACAGACTATAATATAGTCTAGTGGGATCTTTATTTGTTTGTAATAATGTTTCCTCAAAACACAGTTTTCCGTAGCATGGTACTGACCTTTATTTGATAAATCATAATTATGCCTTTAAACATTTCAATTAATAAATATTTCTGAAAGTTATTTCAAAGTATATTTTCAAATCAATATGAAAATTTGCTCAAGTGAATTTAATGTGATCTCATGTAACGGTAAGCTGAATATTGAATTTTGGGATGATCATCCTAATTAGTATTTGGGTTCAAATGTTATGTTTTGCTAAAAAATTTTGCTTACCTTGACAAACTCACTTCTATTTAAAAATAAGGATTAACAATTCAAATTAAGTGCAAAAATCAAATAAAATCCACATCTGTTATTCTTACTTTTTGCATGATTTTATAATAGAATGAGAAGTAAAGGAAACTGAATACTAGTAATCAGAGGTGTGTTTTGGTGTTTGTTTATTTTAGCTTTTAATGGGGAGGGAGGAAGACACACATTGCAAGTTTATAGCACAATGGCTTAACCCAGTAGGTACTTTCTATACAGTAACTGATTGAGCACGTGGAGTTCAAAGGAGAAGAGCTGAGAAGTTCCTACAGATCCAGCTCATCCATTTCATATCCCAACTGAATGAGAGACAAATCAGGAACAAAACCCATGTGTCCTCTTTACAAGAGGAAGTAAAACGGTCAGAAAGAATAGATTGTAATGAAAACACATTAGATAAGAGCAGAATTGAGAATATTTTACTCACATGTCTCATACAGTATGAAGATTTCAACAATTTACCAGTGCCTATAGTCATTAGAAAAGTGGCATTTCACAAGAACTGGAGGAAAATATGTTGGTAGGGTAAGTTAACTTATATTATTTAAACAAACAAAAGGAAGAACATGACATGGTGAAACGGTTGTTTTTAATCTTCTCATTGAATATTTCAGGTACTTTCTAAGGGAAAAATACCAGAGCAATAAAAGACACTTTGAATCTACTTTCCAAAAAAGTAGATTGATCTAAAACTTTTCAACTTAATATGTAGAGGACTGCATTAGCTGTATATTTTTTATTAAAATACTGTTTTATCAAACTGTTTTTTTTTTTGGAATATAATTGCTTTACACTCTTGTACCAGTTTTTGAGGTACACCAAAGTCAATGATCTGTATTTATACACATATCCCCATATTTCCTCCCTCCCTCGACTCCCCCCCACCCTCCCTGTCCCAGTCCTCTAAGGCATCATCCATCATCGAGTTGAGCTCCCTTTGTTATACAGCAACTTCCCACTGGCTATCTATTTTATACTTGGTAGTATATATATGTCTGTGCTACTCTCTCACTTCGTCTCAGTTTCCCCTTCACCCCCCGCCCGCCCAAACCTCAAGTACTCCAGTCCATTCTCTGCATCTGCGTCCTTATTCTTGTCTTGTCACTGAGTTCATCAGTGCCATTTTTAGATTCCGTATATATGAGTTAGCATACTATATTTGTCTTTCTCTTTCTGACTTCACTCTGTATGACAGACTCTAGGTCTATCTACCTCATTACATATAACTCCATCTCATTCCTTTTTATAGCTGAGTAATATTCCATTGTATATACATGCCACATCTTCTTTATCCATTCACTTGTTGATGGGCATTTAGGTTGCTTCCATGTCCTGGCTATTGTAAATCATGCTGCAACAAACATTATGGTACATGTTTCTTTTGGGATTATGGTTTACTCTAGGTATATGCCCACTAGTGGGATTGCTGGATCATATGGTAGTTCTATTTGTAGTTTTTTAAGGAACCTCCAAACTGTTTTCCATAGTGGCTGTACCAACTTACATTCCCACCAACAGTGCAGGAGAGTTCCCTTTTCTCCACACCCTCTCCAACATGTGTTGTTTCCAGATTTTGTGATGATGGCCATTCTGATCAGTGTGAGGTGATACCTCATTGTGGCTTTGACTTGCATTTCTCTGATAATTAGTGATGTTGAACATCTTTTCATGTGTTTGTTGGCCATCCGTATGTCTTCTTTGTAGAAATGTCTATTTAGGTCTTCCACCCATTTGTGGATTGGGTTATTTGCTTTTTTGGTAACAAGCTGCATGAGCTGCTTGTATATTTTGGGGGTTAATCCTTTGTCCGTTGTTTCGTTGGCAGCTATTTTTTCCCATTCTGAGGGTTGCCTTCTTGTCTTGTTTATGGTTTCTTTTGCTGTGCAAAAGCTTTTAAGTTCTATTAGGTCCCATTTGTTTATTCTTGATTTTATTTCCATGATTCTAGGAGGTGGGTCCAAAAGGATCTTGCTTTGATGTATGTCATAGAGTGTTGTGCCTATGTTTTCCTCTAGGAGTTTTATAGTGTCTGGCCTTCCATGTAGGTCTTTAATCCATTTGGAGTTTATTTTTGTGTATGGTGTTAGGAAGTGTTCTAATTTCATTCTTTTACATGTTGCTGTCCAATTTTCCCAGCACCACTTATTGAAGAGGCTGTCTTTTTTTCCGTTGTATATTCTTGCCTCCTTTGTCAAAGATAAGGTGCCCATATGTGTTTGGGCTTACCTCTGAGTTCTCTATTGTGTTCCATTGATCGTCCTTTCTGTTTTTGTGCCGGTACCATTCTGTCTTGATCACTATGGCCTTGTAGTATAGTTTGAAGTCAGGAAGCCTGATTCCACCAACTCCATTTTTCCTTCTCAAGATGGCTTTGGCTATTCGGGGTCTTTTGCGTTTCCATACAAATCGTAAGATTTCTTGCTCTAGCTCTGTGAAAAATGCCATTGGTAATTTGATAGGGATTGCGTTGAATCTGTAAATTGCTTTGGGTAGTACAGTCATTTTCACGATGTTGATTCTTCCAATCCAGGAACATGGTATGTCCCTCCATCTGTTTGTGTCGTCTTTGATTTCTTTCATCAGTCTCTTAAAGTTTTCTGCATACAGATCTTTTGCCTCCTTAGGCAGGTTTATTCCTAGGTATTTTATTCTTTTTGTTGCAATGGTAAATGGGAGAGTGTCCTTAATTTCTCTTTCTGCTTTTCCGTTGTTCGTGTATAGGAATGTAAGAGATTTCTGTGCATTAATTTTGTATCCTGCTACTTTACTAAATTCATCAATTAGTGCTAGCAGTTTTCTGGTAGAGTCTTTAGGGTTTTCTATGTATAATATCATGTCATCTGTGAAGAGTGACAATTTTACTTCTTCTTTTCCAATTTGTATTCCTTTTATTTCTTTTTCTTCCCTGATTGCTGTGGCTAAAACTTCCAAAACTATGCTGAATAATAATGGTGAGTGTGGACACCCTTGTCTTGTTCCTGTTCTAAGAGGGAATTCTTTCAGTTTTTCCCCATTGAGAACGATGTTGGCTTTTGGTTTCTCATATATGGATTTTATTATGTTGAGGTAATTTCCTTCTATGCCCATTTTCTGGAGAGCTTTTATCATAAATGGATGTTGAATTTTGTCAAAAACTTTTTCTGCATCTATTGAGATGATCATATGGTTTTTATCCTTCAATTTGTTGATATGATGTATCACGTTGATTGATTTGCGTATATTGAAGAATCCTTGCATCCCAGGGATAAACCCCACTTGATCATGGTGTATGTTTTTTTTAATGTGCTATTGGATTCTGTTAGCTAGTATTTTGTTGAGGATTTTTGCATCTATATTCATCAGTGATATTGGCCTGTAATTTTTTGTGTGTGTGATATCTTTGCCTGGTTTTGGTATCAGGGTGATGGTGGCCTCGTAGAATGAGTTTGGGAGTGTTCCTCCTTCTGCGATATTTTGGAAGAGTTTGAGAAGGATAGGTGTTAGCTCTTCTCAAAAAATTTTAATAGAATTCACCTGTGAATCCATCTGGCCCTGGGCTTTTGTTTGTTGGGAGATTTTTAATCACAGTCTCAATGTCCATATTTGTGATTGGTCTGTTCATAGTTTCTATTTCTTCCTGGTTCAGTCTTGGAAGATTGTATTTTTCTAAGAATTTATCCATTTCTTCCAGGTTATCCAATTTATTGGCTTATAGTTGCTTATAGTAGTCTCTCATGATCTTTTGTATTTCTGAGGTGTCCATTGTTACTTCTCCTTTTTCATTTCTAATTCTGTTGATTTGCATCTTCTCCCTTTTTTTCTTGAGTCTGGCTAATGGTTTATCAACTTTATCTTCTCAACGAACCAGCTTTTAGTTTTATTAATTTTTGCTATTGCTTCCTTCCTTTCTTTTTCATTTATTTCTGATCTGATCTTTATGCTTTCTTTCCTTCTGCTTACTTTGAGGTTTCTTTGTTCTTCTTTCTCTAATTGTTTTAGGTGTAAGGTTAGGTTGTTTATTTGATATTTTTCTTGTTTCTTAAGGTAGGACTGTGTTGCTAGAAACTTCCCTCTTAGAACTGCTTTTGTTGCATCCCATAGGTTTTGGGTTGTTGTGTGGTCATGGTCATTTGTTTCTAGATATTTTTTGATTTCCTCTTTGATTTCTTTAATGATTTCTTGTTTAATAGTGAATTGTTTAGCCTCCATGTGTTTGTATTTTTTACAGTTTTTTTCCTGTAATTGATATCTAGTCTCATGGCGTTGTGGTCTGAGAAGATGCTTGATATGATTTCAGTTTTCTTGGATTTGCCAAGGTTTGATTTGTGACCCAAGATGTGATCTATCCTGCAAAATGTTTCATGTGCACTTGAGAAGAAAGTGTATTCTGTTGTTTTTGGATGGAATGTCCTATAAATATCAGTGAAGTCAAGATGGTCTAATGTGTCATTTACAGCTTGTGTGTCTTTATTTATTTTCTGTTCGTATGATCTGTCCATTGATGTAAGTGGGGTGTTCAAGTCTCCCACTATTATTGTGTTACTGTCAATGTCCCCTTTGATGGCTGTTAGCATTTGCCTTATGTATTGAGGTGCTCCTATATTGGGGGCATAGATATTTACCATTGTGATATGTTCTTCTTCGATGGATCCCTTGATCATTATGTAGTGTCCTTCCTTGTCTCTTTTAATAGTCTTTAAAGTCTAACTTGTCTGATATGAGTATTGCTACTCCAGCTTTCTTTTGACTCCCATTTGCATGGAATATCTTTTTCCATCCCTTTACTTTCAGTCTATATGTATCCCCTGGTCTGAAGTGGGTTTCTTGTAGGCAGCATATAGAAGGGTCTTGTTTTTGTATCCATTCAGCCAGTCTGTGTCTTTTGGTTGGAGCATTTAATCCATTTACATTTAAAGTGATTATTGACATGTGTGTTCCAATTACCATTTTCTTAATTGTTTTGGGTTTGTATTTGTAGGTGTTTTCCTTTTCTTGTGTTTCCTACTTAGAGAAGTTCCTTTAGCACTTGTTGTAAGGCTGGTTTGGTGGTGCTGAATTCTCTCAGCTGTTGCTTGTCTGGAAAGCTTTTGATTTCTCCCTCAAATCTGAATGAGATTCCTGCTGGGTAGAGTATTCTTGGCTGTAGGTTTCTCTCTTTCAGGGCTTTCAGTAAATCCTGCCATTGCCTTCTGGCCTGCAGAGTTTCTCTAGAAAGGTCAGCTGTTATCTTTATGGGTTTTCCCTTATATGTTGTTTGTTGCTTTTCTCTTGCTGCTTTTAATATTTTTTCTTTGTGTTTAATTGTCATTAGTTTAATTAATATGTGCCTTGGTGTATTTCTCCTTGGGTTTATTCTGTATGGGACTCTCTTCTTGGACTTGCTGAATTATTTCCTTTCCCATGTTGGGGAAGTTTTCCAGCATAACCTCTTCAAATATTTTCTCAGACCCTTTCTTGTTTTATTCTTCTTCTGGATGCCTATAATTCGAGTGTTGGTACGCTTAATGTTATCACTGAGGTCTCTGAGACTGTCTTCTATTCTTTTTATTCTTTTTTCTTTTTCCTGCTCTGTGGCAGTTATTTCCCCCATTCTATCTTCCAACTCACTTATTCGTTCTTCTGCCTCAGTTATTCTGCTGGTTATACCATCTAGAGTATTTTTAATTTCAGTTATTTTGTTATCCATTGCTGTTTGTTTGTTCTTTAGTTCTTCTGAGTTCTTATGAACTGTTTCTTGTACTTTCTCTATTTTGTTATCGAGATTTTGTATCATTTTTACTATCATTACTCTGAATACTTTTTCAGGCATTTTTCCTATTTCCTCTTCATTTATTTGGTCTTGTAGGTTTTTTTCCTGCTCCTTTATCTGCATGTTGTTTCTTTGTTTCCTCATGGTAGTCCAAACTTATGGGGTTGCTTGTCCTGGCGATAGAGGGTTTTATAGAAGACTGTCCAAGCCCTAGACTAATGGCTGAGTGTTGGCTCAAACAAATACTAAGTCTAGGAAACACATACATGTATAAGACACACAGTTACTGAATCCATTAGGATATAAGGCACTAGAAAGACCTGACAGAAGAACCCCAGTATGCTATCAGATATTCAAAGAGAAAACCAACAGAAATTGAAAACCCAAACAGAACAAAACAGAAACAAAAGCAAAAGCAACCAAACAAACAAATAACACGTTACACATACAAACACAAATCCAGGGAGATATTGAAATCTAGGATCAAATATAAAAAAGAGCTAGAGTACCACCAGACAGAACGGAGATTCTCAGAATGAAATTAGACAATTGTACTAAGACCTAAGATAAAGACAAAAACCTAATATTAAATACCAAGGTGGTGTGTCATCTGGAGAATAGAGCAAGGAGTCTTAAGAGATCGATAGTGTTGCTTATAAGTATGTTAAGATAAAATAAACTAAAAATGGATGGAAGATGGGAACAGAAGAGTGTAGTGTGACTGGAAATATGCAAATAAAAAGAAAGGAATAGAAATGTATAAAAGATAGAGATGAAAAGAAGGCAGGAGAGATATATAGTCCGTACTATCAAAAACTTAGCTAGAAATAGAAGTATATAAAAAGGCTAAAAATAAAAATAGAATAAAAAATAGAATAAAAAATATGTTATAAAACTTGTAGATCCCTTAGGACTAAGATTGTAATTAATAAAGAAAAAAAGAAAGAAAAAAAAAAGAAAGAAAAAAAAAACAGAAGTAATCCCAGAATGGACCAGTTCAATAGAATTGATACTAATATTTCTGTTTCCTTAGAGTCTCAGCTGTAAGTGTCCTTCTACTCACCTTGGGTTTTTTGTATTATTCTGTGACCAGCAGAGCTTCCTTTATTGTTCGTCTGTAAGCGTTGGTGTGTGAGGAGAGGGAGGGTACAATAGTGGCTCCTTCCCCTGGGAGTGAGTGAGCAGTGGCACCCTGCCTGGGTCACGGTGGCATGGGCAGCTCAGGTGGTGCCTGTTGCAGAGGGACACCGGCGGCTCAGGCCAAGAGAGCGACTCCAACTGCAGCTCCTCCCCCGAGCTACGACTCCACCAGGGCACCCTGCCTGGGTCACGGCGGCTCAGTTGGCTGTGGCGGTGCCTGTTGCAGAGGGATGCCAGCGGCTCAGGTGTAAACAGAATGTCTCAGAGTTGGACCTCTCTCCGGGTTTTTTTGTTCTTGGCAGCCTCCCTGCTGCAGGTGTTCCAAGCCTTCTCTTGGCTGTCTGCCGGGGCTTTATGCTAGCCCCGCCCGAGGGCCTGAGGGTCCTTGTTATCCCTGAGCGCCTTAGGTGGCCCACAGGGGTCCCTCCACTGCCTTTTGCAGGCTCCAAAAGAGAGAGAGGCTATGCCTGTGGCTCCTCCCCCCGCCCGTGAGCCAGCAGCCTCCAGCTGACATCATGACCAGGCAGCTCCCAGGGGCAGGCACTCCTCACTGCGGACCTCTGCCCTCCTGTTCTCTCTGTCCGTCTCTTTATTGGCAACAATTTTTCTCACCTTGAACCAGCTCTCCAGTTCCCACGTTCCCGCTCCCAGATGCTCTGTTCAGCTGTGAATCGACGTCTCAGTCCGGGAACGCTGAGCTGTGGTGCGGACCCTCCGTGTGTTTCTCACTGCCCGCCGTCTGCCACAGCTCAGCTGCTTCACCCTCTTTGAGCCATCATAGATGCCTCCCTACCGGTTATGTCGGGATCCTTGCAGTCCTTTCTGGTGTCCAAGGTCATCTGCTGGTGTTCAGTTGGTTCTCTGTGGGAATTATTGCATCTTTTGGTGCATTCCCAATGCATCTGTGGAGAGGGATGCATTCCACGTCCCTCTACTTTGCCACCATCTTTTCTCCTACTCTCAAACTGTGTTTAGATGGGAATTACATAGGAATATATTGAATAGGAATGCTTTTATTTAAAAGAGGTTTCTCCACCAGAATATAAGCTCCACTAGGACGGGCACTTTTTTTGGTTAAATCGAGAAATGTGTAGTGATGAAAGCAGTGCACGGCATATAGGGAAACAATCAATTTAATGGCTTCCTGTTTAGCAAATAGACTGGATTAACTGGCACTCTGCTTCTCAAGCAGGAAAAGAAAGCATTGAGGAAACATTGTGTACATGGGGACTCAGGCCGAAAGTGGCCTCAAACCATCTTATTTAGATTCTGGTTCACAAGTGATTGGGAAGATGGATTCCAGATGTGCTACAAAGCTCTAAAGTAGGGATCATCTATAAGAGCAGGGCTCACTATACTTTGGTCCCTTTCTTTTCTAATCTTTTTTTCCCACTATATTCTGCTTTATTCTGGGTGGTTTACTCATGGTCCCACAAACTGTACCTATTGTTTTCATCTCATAGTTATTGAGAGGTAATTCCTTTTTCATAGCTGCCTTCTGCTCTGCCCTATTCCTAGCTAGATGCTACCTGTCTTAGTGGGGTGGGTATTCCTGTTGATATATATGGAGTCAAAGCACAGGATTTAATTAAGTTACTAAATAGTTCTATCTGTTATCTATCCATCCATCCTCTATCTCTCTGCATTATAGAACAAAAGAACCACATTCTTGAATTTGCTGATTGGCATTTCATGACTTAGAAATTACAAGAGGTTCTCTTTATATGTAATGTAAATAATCTGTCCACATATCTAACTTTTCTTCTAGATCACTCCTGTTCCTGGTACTCATCCACTTTTAGTTTTTGTGAACCCCAAAAGTGGTGGGAAGCAAGGAGAACGGTATGTTTTTAAAAATCAGGTTTATTTACAATGTCATATATCTGTAAAAAGGTAAACTAAATTTATGGTATAAAAACATTTAAAAATATTATCCCTCATGGTTCACTAGTTTTAATTTGAAGTAAATGGTGCTATCATTTCTATTCAACAATGTATATTGGTATGATTTCTCCTTGTTTTTACAGATGAAATTTTAATATAATAATGGTCTTTTGTTAATATTTTTATTATCATATCTAAGGTATCTGAGTTCTCTCTTCCCTGCCTATCACCCCTAACCATTAACAAAGAGCAATGCACACAACATACTGTTGAATGAAAATTGGTTCTCTAAATGGTCAACAAGGTAACTTCAGGTAAATCATTGCCCAGTAGTAAAAAATAGAATTTATATCCAGCTTCTAGACAAAATATAATGATTTTCTGCATGTGCGTTCCATATATCCTGGAGAAACACCGTATTATAGTTAATCAGAATAATAATGAGCTGTTTTATCAGGTATCTCAGTATTCTTGTGGACAACAAAAAATTTTCCCTTCTCTAAAATTAGTGATTAAATCATAGTATTTGATAAAAATCTGAAAATCACCACATTGAAGATTAAATCTTTAATGTCCTTCTAAGACAGTGTCATAAACAGAAATGCAGTTGTACCTGTCTTAATAATTTCTAGAACTCTTTACTAATTCCAGCCAAAAAAAGCAATCAGATAAAATCAATCACACAAACACCATGATAATAAAACAGAGATTTCCATTGTGATTTCACAAAATAATGAAATTGAAATGTTTCCATGAATAATAGAATTCTGAAAAGTAATTTCCTTTCCTACCATTTAACTCTCCAGCTTTATTTCAATTAAGTGAAGAATAGTCATTTTCCATTCAACAAAATATTATTTTTGCTTAAAAAGTTTTCCCTCTTATCACCATATAGTTATATTTTTAACTCTGCTGAACATGATAGAAATTATTTTAAATAATTAGTGGCTTAATAATATAAACTATTTATAATGCTTTATTAAAGAGAATAGTTGCTTCACTTTTAGATATATAAAATAATAATTAAACAATGATGCTAAAATTATTTTCTCGTTTACTACTTACAGTTTGTTAGTTGTACGTATTATGGATATCTTGAAAAGAAGTAAACTATTCTCAAAGCATTAGATAAGACTTAAATTCATGTTGGAAATTAGAAACAAATGAAGTATCAAGTGAAAAAAATACATTTCAAATGGAAATATTTCCCTCAAATTAAGATAACATTAATCATGTAGAATGACCCTTAACTGAATATCTGCCTCCCTCTTCTCCTACTACATAAAAATAATTTCCTTTAAATTCAAAAAATAGATATACTGAAGTCATTGGAAAATTAAATTTAATGGGAGAAGGGAGGATATTTGAGTGCTATATGCACACCCACTTATGCTTTTTCCTTTATACACTAAGAGAGACCATTCAAAGTCAAAAGAATTGTAAATATGTTTAAAGGAGATCTATTATTAATGCAATCATAAATTGTCCTGAATGCATAAGAGGCATCTTTCACAAATAATGGGATTCTATTCAGGGTTTTCCTTTCAAAATATGTAGGTTGTCTTCTTTGATGTATTCATAAGCAGAAAAAGGTCACAGAATTATATATTCACACATAATTTCCCATACCAGTCAACAGGTGTGAAAATGTTCACACATCATGCAGACAGCAACACTTGAAGGAATCTAGTATCTACTAGGAACTGGGGATGAGACAGAAGACACAGTCATACGGGGGGCAGACGCATAAATAGATTCACTACAGTAACCACAAGGTAAAAGCTAAGCTAGGCATGTTTAAAATAAAGGTGCTATGGAAGTTCAGAGGAAGAAATGATTGTCTCTGAAGACTCAGAAGTCTAGCTTTTGAGTTGATTTTGATATAAGTAGATGTTTGCCAGATGAAGAAAGAAAAAAGTTTTGTGGATGACTGTGGTGTTTTGGTGGGAAACTAAAAGATATTCAACAAGGTTGAAATTTAAGAGGAAGGAGGAGAAAGATGAGACATAGACTATTTTAAATATAATAAAATATTTTATAAGTAACTTGACACTGGCAGGAACTTTTCAACATGGAAACAACATGACTGTACCTAAATAGAAATATAAAGGAAGGCTGGATAGGCAAGACTTTTACAGGGCTGGTGAGAGAACTTGAAAGCCTGAAATAAATAAGGCAGTGAGAATAAACAGGTATAATAGACATCACGCAGTTCAAAGGTACAAGATTGTCCTCTATTTCAGGTGCCGGGGAAGAGGAGATACTGAGAATGACTCTAAGATCATTCTTGAGGCACTAGGTGATATCATTACTCAAGATCTAAAATGTGAGGGTATTGCACAAGAAAGAGGAAAGATATAAACAGATACTGGAGAGTTTCTATCAGTAAATATTATATGAATGTGTTAAGATATATAGGAATATTTTCACATGTATATATAAAAACTAATTTTAAAAGCTAAATATATTCCTTCACTTTTAATATTTTGTCTCAGAATTCTGATATGGGTTGCGTGTGTACTTAGAAACATTTCTATTGCATTTGTTATATAAAGATGAATTTTTTTCTGAAAAAAATGAATTATTTAATATGTGCCTGTTGAAATACTTTAGTAATTTTGTGAGGTAGCTCATCAAGATGATTGTTTATATGAAATAATTAAGCAGATGAGGTCACAGTCTTTACTTGTATACATACAAACGGTGTCCAATCCCATGTTATATATGGGATAAATAACTTTCATCTCAGTTAGGTTGGCCCAATAATGTGTAAGTTTCATAAGAATCTATTGAGAGAAGATAATTAACTAATTTTATACAGATATTTTAAAATACTTATTTGAAATCTTATTAGAGAAATAGTATTCAAAAGGAAAATAGAGTGTTCTAAATGCATAGGCATATTAGGAATAAAATTTTGGAGGTATCACTAAGTTTCATTTTTTTCTTCCATATGTTCCTCTTTATAGAATTTATAGAAAATTCCAGTATCTACTAAATCCTCGTCAGGTTTACAGTCTTGCTGGAAATGGACCCATGCCAGGGTAAGTCTAAATGTATTATGACCATTGACTCATTTCATACTAATTAATTAAATAAGCAGCCTGACAAACCTACAAATAATGTTATTCAAACACAGCAGCCAGATTAGTATACAAAACAACATTGAATATCAACTACATACAAGAAACTAATGTAGATGCTCTTTTTTCAGAATGGCCTGTAATGTAGATGCTCTTTTTTCAGAATGGCCTATTTCAATCACATTTTCCTCCTTTCTAAATACTGTGAAGTAATTCTCATACTACTTCTACTACTAATGTTGGTAATAATAAGAATGATCACAGCACAAACATACACATATATTAGCTGGGTGCTTAAATTACTAAACCATCTACCTGTTAGAAGAACTGCTCTCCTTTCCTTTCTTTATTAAATATAAGACATAGATCTACTACAGAGTAAGAAAAAGAAAAGCTGGTTAACAAAGAATGGAAATCATAATATGATTTTTTCATTTACTACTTACAAAATCCAATAAATATCACTCTCTTATAAGATACTTTATTAGTAGGCAAGATGTAGTGAAATACAATTATTTTTCAACAGATACCATATACTTTTGATGTCACAAGTATACACTGGAATAAATCATCATTAATTTGGCCTAGTTCACTAATTAATGTCATTTTCTTCCACTGATCTGATTTCTCTCTTTCAACGTGATAGTAAACATTAGACTGGGTGAAGTAGAGAAAAGCTCTATATATAAACTTCTTTTTAAAAAAATAAGTATGATTAAAATAAGTCTTCCAGGTTATTCTCAGAGATGAGAAACCAAATGCTAAAATTGTCTTTTAAATGCTCAGAATAAAATTTATGCCATCACATCTCATGTTAGATAAATGTAAATAACATGCAATTAATTAGCGTAGGCTCCCACAATTATACTCGTCTTTTCCTTCCATTCCCTGCTACCTGTTGTCCAGGTCCAGTTTCCAAATGCTGAGCAGTGATGTGTGGAACCTTCTTGCTGTGGAAGGCAGGCTCACCACAGGAATTTAGTTCAGAACGCTGCCTTTGTCAAACTCTAGACTCCACCAGTAGAGGATCATGATCAGATTATTGGCTAGGTGAGCCACATGCCAGAAGTTCCAGTCTAGTTAAAGGCAAGCAGAAGTAAAGTCTTGATATTAACAAAGAAGCTCAGTCAGGATGCTTCTTGTTCTTGTTCTTTAATATTTCCTGAACTTCAAAGAAGTAGCTCTTATTCTGCAGGATTAGGGGATTGTGCTTTAAGAAGTTTAGCCACTCCAAGACCCCTGTAGTTCCACCAGACCAAATAAATCCAGGATTTGCTTGTATTTTATAGTTAAACTAAATGCCTACTGACTCTGCTAATGATAAATCTTATCATTTGACCACCCTGTGTCATCACGGTCTTTTCTGTGAAATGAAAAAATAGTACCTGCCTCATAGGATCGTCATGAAGTTAATTTGGATGATACCCATGAAGCATATTAAAATGTGCTTACCACATAATATGTCCTTGATAGATGTTATTTGCTATCAATATCATTTATACTAATATTAATTAATAATCAATAACATAATGACTTTGTAGTTCTATGTAAATGTACTGCAATAACATTGATTTTTAGCCTTGGTTTCTCATTTCACTTTTGTTTCCTATTCCACTTTAAATATGTATTACATGTATCCTTTTACCTTTAACTGTTAGGCATCCTATTATCTTCTCTATTTTAATAAACTGAAAAATAAAAGTAATAAATGTACGTGTACAATTCCACACTACAATGACTATTATTTAGAAATTATGTTAAGGACCCCAGTTTAAGCACTACCACCTCTCAGGAATTATTATTGAGAATTGTTTGTGGGTATCATCTGAGAACTTCTATAAATATAAAAACTTATGTATGTATATAATGTATTCATATATATATACAATGTATTCATATATAGACATACACATATATGTGTTGCATAAGTAGATTTTTTACTGTAATTTAGAGTGTAGTTTTTTTTATTGCTCTGCAACTGGGTTCTTTTTCCTCAAAAGCATATGGTGGATATTGTTTGAGTTCAGTAGGTATTGATCACTGTAATGTTTTTAAGAGCTGCACAGTATTCCACAGTTTTGTTAGCTATTCTATTATCAATAAATATTTATATTGCATGCATTTTTAAATTATTGACGTAATTGAAGTTAACACCTATCAATTTGTCTGTTTTTAGAAGCACATTCAGATATTTTCAATTTTACTTGTTAGGTTCTGCCAAATTACTATACAAAAAGCTTGTATCAAATTACAGACCTAACAGCAATATATAATGTTCTATTTCCCACAACCTCCTTTAAATTGGCTATATTCAGTAATTTTTATTTTTCTCAAATGTACTAGGTGAAAATGTATCCTTATTACTTTTATTTGCATGGCTAATCGATTATAAAGTTGAATATGGCATTAATTAGACTGACTTTTCTATAAACAACAGAAATATAATCTAGTTTACGATCCAAAATAGAGTTTACTGAAAAATTATGAAGTTGCTCATAGAATTAATGGAAAAATAAAGAACTATGTTTCAGAAAAGATAGGAATCAGGACAATTTGAGGAAACTGACTAAAAAGACAGAGTCTGTAGGAGTTACTGCTAAGAGAAATTGATTCCAAATGCTTCTGGTATTTTTGCTTCTCTATTCAAGATTCATATCCCTGGGAGAAACATATTTATTGGTCTCTCGTTTCCCTTGCCACAGCCTTGGCTACTTTGGGATGCGGCATCTTGACTAACAGTCCTGTCAAGACTATTATCTAAATTGTTTGTTTCCTCAAAGCCAAATGAGGATGCTATAACCTGAGGATGAAAGATGAATTCTTGGTGGGAATAAACAATAGGTGTTCACCACAGTCCAACCATTGGGTTAACCAATATCTCGTCTTTTCTGAACTTAAAAGTTGAAAAAAAAATACCAATCAACATATTGCCACTACTAAATATTTAACCAAAAATACACATCCTCCTAAAATGTAGACACCCCAAAGTCTCATATAGTTACTATATATATCCAGCTTCAAGTCCTGGTTCTCTGAAACACCTCTGGAGATGACTATCTTCTTTCTCTTCATCAATTTGGTATCAATATACAGAAATGTAATGAGAAAATTATATATTTAACTATAAATATGAATTTCATTAAATGATATTCTTAATAATACAAAGAATAAAACACACGTAAAGTCTATAGTCCTGGTATTAGTACTGGTTGAAAGCTGTAGCTGAAATAGAAAACATTTCTCAGTTTCTTGCAAATGTTCACCCAGTGTAGTGACTCAAATATTTTTACCTGATAGATCTGAGATTTTGGTAGTACTGCTTGTGCAAGGCTGAATTCGTTTCTCATTTACCTTGAGTGACAAGCATGGTAGTACATGACAGTTTTAGTACTGTTTATCAAATATTTCCAGGTCATCTCCAAGGCACTTGATTTTGATTTCACTCCTTTCACCTTAGGTGTTAAGAGTGGCCATATGACTATCTCTCACAATAAACTGTGATCAGAAAGTAAATTTTCCACGTTTTCTTTTCCTTTACCACAGTGACTAGCAGTATTCAATATTGGCCTTTTGGTTAGCTTGGATAACAAAGTGAAAATGGAGAAAGGATCTGCCTCTCACCCAAGATTCCCATAAAATGAATGATAAATAAGCCTCTGTAAGGTTATGCCACTAAAATTTGGGTTGTTTGCTACTCTATGTAACCTAGCCCTTACAACTAAACCGATGATCAGAGTAGAGATCCTGTAGGTACTCCCTATTCCCACTGTAACAGCAAAGCTATTTCTTCTTGGGAATCAGAGTCAGTTATACCAGTTAACATCACGTTTGTCTTTGTGCCTATTTGTCTAGTGGTATGAGGAGCCTCAAAATGCCCAAGTGTCAGTTTCAACTTCAATGAAAATTTTATTGTCTCATATGCTAACATTCCTCTTTGATGTTAAAACATCTAAACCAGAAGAGTTCAAAACCAAGGCAGTGTGAAGCAAAATATTTGAGTGTATTAGTCAGTATTCTTTAGTGAAACAGACCAATAATGTATATGTATAAAGAGAAATTTATTGCAGGGAATTGGCTCCCATGTTAATTGAGGCTGACAAACCCAAATCTACAATTTGATGTTCCAGTTTGAGTCCAAAGGCTGGCAAGCTGCTGTAGAACTAGGAAGAGTCAACATCCCAGTTCAAAGGTAAACAGGCTGGAGAATTCTTTCTTGGGATAGGGGCTGCCTTTTGTTCTATCAGGCCTGTTAGATGAGGGTCGCCCACATTAGTGAGGGCAGTCTGCTTTACACAGTTTTATGGTTTAAGTGCTAAATCTCATCTAAAAATACCCTCACAGAAACACTCAAAATAATGTTTGATCAATTTTCTGGGCATCCATGGAACAGCCAATTTGACACATAAAATTAAGATTCACAGTGAGTAGTAAGTGTAATTGTAAGTTTCATCACCCAAGCTTTACATTTTGACTCCAGAATCATGTTTTCTGAATTGGGTAAAGCAGCATCATATAGTTCAGAGCACATGATACAGCTCTTTGATCGTACACCACTTAAGTGCTCCCACTGATTCAGTGACTAAGTCTTTAGTAGGTTATTTCAGTGTTCTATAGACAACTGTTTCTCCCTGATAAAATATATAAGAAGGCCTTTAAATCTCAGGGGCATCAGCCCACTGTCTTTCTTCCTTCTCTGTGAAAGGCATTCCTTGAAAGGAGCAATATGTGAGACACTCTGATAGTGGATAAGGCATTCAGTAAGTCATTTGCTATGACCATTGACAAGTGCATAATGGGAAGGAAGAGTAAATACAATTGCTAGAAAAAAATGTCTAGTTAGTGAGGACAAATGGCTGCAGTTGCATTATGGAAAGGGTCCGGTGATTTTAGACTACCCTTAAGTAGTTGGCTTAGGTTCCCTTGAGGTATAGTAACATATTGGAATTCACTAATTAGTTCATTTGATGACAATTGAGTACTCCAGAGTCAGTGACTACTTTTCTTGTTGCAGATAGATTCACGTTGTTTATCTCTTCCAAAGCTTCCAGCCCTACCAACATGAACATGAGTGTTTTGAACACTCACTGGGAGTGACTAAGAAGAAATGCTAACTGGCATTTCTTTAGAGCAGTTATAGTCCCAATTATGGGTCCATTCTGAGAAATTCACTTACATGAATTTCCCTTCCATCACTCATTCTCCGTTCTTATCCTTTCCAAGTCCTTAATAATGTGAGACATATTTGTTAGTCAGTACTATTTAATTGGTATGTTTCTAAACTCTTAACATCTCTCTGTCCAGAAAAGGTAAACAGGAAATTTTACTATTTGAGATACTGCCCACTGGTCAAATGGCACTCTTTTCTGTCCTCAAATTATTCCTGGTTTAGTTGTACTGCCACAGCAGCCTACCTCCAGCTACTTCTGATATATCATGGAGAGGCACCGGTAAATCAATTTTTTTAATCCTTAAACAGTGAGAATGGAGAACTCCCTATGAGGGCTTAGGTATTGGTTGAAGGAGGGGTTGGGAGTATAGCCGGATTCAGAACATCTGAGGGATGGGCTGAGGCATTTCAATTTCTTAAAAACTCCCCAGCTGATTATGTGGAGACAGCATGGAGAACCACTGATTTAGTAGATTAATTACTATAAAATAGGTATTATAGGCCATACTGATATGCTACAATTAGAGTAACTTGCCAATTAAATTTATAATAATCACTTTAAATTCTTAGACAACCATTAGTATTTTGCACTACCATTTTTGCCTCATATGGCTGAATCAGCAACCTATTGTGTTTTTTGTGTCTCAAATTTTTCAAATTTAGGAAAAAAGTGTCTCATAGGCCTAGGTTTGGCCACGTGTCTACCCCATTGTTTGGGTCAATACAGTTGGTTTCCTTGTTTGATAGATGTACCAAAACTGTGTTCAGCAGCATGATTCCCCACAGTCAAGTAAGGCAAAAACAACAGATGCTCCAAACAAGCATTTTGTCTTATATATACTAAACTTTTGATTTCTTATGTGAAGCATATGCTCTTTTATTTCCCTATTTTCCTTTTGATTTGTCTTTTTCGTGTTCATTTTAAAATCTTATTGCATAAATATTATCATCATTTTATATATGTTGCAAATGTTTTCTTCTCATCTGTTCTATGTGCTTTCAGTTTATATATTTTCTTCTTTTTTTGTCCATATAAACATATAAAATTTTCATTGCTAATTGTACATTGAATGATTTTTCAATTTTACATTTTAGAAAAGCCTTTCTTCAAGCCAAAATTATTGAAATATTTTTATATCTTTTATTAATTTTGCATTTTGTTTTAAATTTCTAACCTTTAATCTTTAAAGATTGCATTTTTCTTAGAGACGCATTGACAGATTAGGATGAGGTAGAGATGGAACATTTTTTCCTTCAGATCGAAATCTAGCTCTCCCAACAAAAGCTATTCATTAGTCCATTGTTTCACCACTGATTTGACATACTTCATATATGGTGAGATAATATATATGTTAGACTGTTGCTTCCCTTTCCTTTGCTTCATTGATCTATTTGTTGATTCTCACTAGAGACTGTTTTATATACTATAACTCCCTAAATTTTATACTCTCAAAATTTAATGACATTTATTCTACTCAGTGTGTCGTTATTGTCTCGAGTTTTTAAAGTATGAGTTTCAGTGGAATTGTATTGAATTCTACTTTCATCTTGATCACTCTGAGAATGCCCTGTTTCATGTCTGATGTCAGTGCCCAGGCTGCATGCCCAGTGGTAGACCTGTACTTCTGTTAGAGGGCTGTTCCTCAGTTGTTATCCAGGAGTCAAATGCCACAGGTAGCTGCTCTGAAATGGGACCCTGGCCAGGCTGTGTGCTGTAATCCTTCACTTAATCCCATAGCTGACCTGCTCATTTGTTGTAAGTCCTCCCATCCCTGTTTCTAGCTGTGCCATCTCTGATCCTGAGTCAGCCGAGGTGGAGGGGGTGACTTTTGCAGCAGTTCCCTTTCAATGTATTGCTTTTTAAGTTCTATTCTGTAAGGCCTCTTTACTAATCTAATATGCACTGTGATTTCATTTCATTTCTATTTCTGGTTTATTACTTTTTCAATGCCACTATAGATACACTTTTTAAAAAATAAATATTTTATCTATCACCCTGAGCTTGCCAGTTATTAATTCTTTTGATGTCCTTGTTTTCTCCATTTTTCCTCTTTACCATACCAAACGTTTACATCTTTTTGTATGCATCTCTTCTCTCATCCTGTGTTTCTTTATTTCTTCTTTTCTAACATTTTGTTTAGAAGCTTTTCTTGATGTATTGAAACTCTGCTAATCCCTAGTGTAAATTATCTAGTAAACACCAAAACTCTCTGCTCACTTCCCTTTTTATCTTTGTGTTCAAGATAGAAGTAGGTGTTTATTTGTTTATCTTTATAGTATCTCTTTACATAAATTCTATCACTCTGATAATGGCTATTTAAAGATATCTGAAAGTAGAGTCTGTATCATATAAGTTGCTTCTTCCTGATGCGGCATATTATGATATAATTGAACAAATGGTTGTGAGGTATAAATTAGTTGCAAAAATGAAATTTGAAATATATATTGCTCACTGGTCTTCACAGAATGAGTTTTTTTTTTGCTTCACAGCATTAAAATAAATATGTACATCTCTAGCTGTTATACCAACTGCATATGCTAATGTGACTTATGAAAAGTTAATATCAAGTTTTTTGTATACTTGTGATATTGGTTGTTCCCATCTGACTATAAGCTTCATGAAAGTACAGATGGCTTTTTCTCATATCATCCCTAAAATATTTAAGTAAAAAATAACAAGTATTTATTGAATTGAAAAAATATACAAGATAAATATTTTTAAATGATGTAAATTATTTTCCAGATTGTTCAGCATAGTTAGGCATAATGAATTGTTTGTGAAATAGGTGCCTTGTAAAAATCTTTGGTTTCATCTACCTGAATGAAATGTGAAACATGTATAATTTAACAAATAAAATTTAACAGTCAACATACAGATTCACATATTCCAAATATCACACATTTTTCCATGGTAAAACCTTGGACTGCATTCTCCTGTTAAAATAAATTTGTGATTTAGAAAACACATAACACATTCCACAGATTTCATTACTTTCTTAATTTAAAATATCATTTTATATAACAAAGTTTCTACCATATTTTACTTAAATAAAAACCCTCTAGAATCAGAACTATGACCTATTACATAGCTCTTGTTATGAAATCTTGTCATGTCAGAGAGCTGAACAGACTCCTCACAATGGTAAGAAAATGGTCATCAACATTCAATCCATCTCTGCTGCAAATTTCCAGAAAAAAAAAAATCATTGCTTTGCTAATGTAAAAATAAGGCACTCAACTCACCCTTTCAATCCTAATGATTAATCATAAAACAGGATGCAGATGATTTTGCAAGCACCCCCACCCCCCGTTAGATGTGTGAGCGTAATTCTGTCTCTGCCTTGGTCACTGAAGTGATTGAGTTTGAGAACTGATGTATGCGACTATATTGAAGATCTACAGTTATACAAGCGACAAAAATATAACATGTTCCTACAGTTAACAAAGTCATATAACTTCTAGCCTTGCAAAAGAAGTTTGGGCATTACAACTCTATGGTCACTCTCCATAAACATCAACAAATGGATTATGACTTTAACGATGTTGAAAAATATGAAATTTTATTATTCATTTCTCAGAGAAAAGAACAGCTGAATAACAGACTATAGATCCATGTGGTATTGTTTAGAGGTGATTACTTATCCAAATTCCTTGAACACGCTAGAAAACGAACATTTTCTCCTAAATTGACTGTTGAAAATAACCAGTTCATTTGTGTATATCCTTTTACCTGTTTCTTATTTTATTCTCCAAATGTTAAATTTCTGATAAGTATCATAAACTATTTTATTTAATTATCCTCAATTTGCTAGTATTATCTAAGCTTGTCCAGCAAGCTCCCTGGCACAACTTTACCGTCAGCCCCAGGGAGTCAAATAACAATGTCTTACTAATGAGTGAAAATAAGAAAGCTCATAGCAGATGATTATCTCAGAATCCTTTATTAATGATAATGTAGTAACCTACTCCTATAATTTAATTAGAAATAGTAACAGTGGACTATTGAATGTAGTCCACACTCAAACAGAATAATGATGCAACAACTAAGTAAAAAGTGAAATGGTAGTTTAACAATAACAATGACAATAACAACTATATATATAATATTAGTAATATAAATTGATACAGCGTATATTAATTCAATGGCTACCAGATGCCAGGAAAAAGTCTTAGCTCTGCCAAACCACTATGAACAAAAGAAACAACAGTTTCTGCCCTCATGGTCTTATATTTCAGTGGAGGAAGGCACACATTAAACTAATAAAATATACACATGTCAGCAGAGAAGGTGAGCAGAGTGTACATTGGTAGTGAGTGCTCGGTGATGGTTATTTTAAATAGGCTGAGTAGGAGAGGACTCACTGAGTATAGACATGAAGGAGATGAGGAAGCAAGCCATTTGGTCATCTCTTAGAATAACATTTAAAGCAGAGGGAGGAGCAAGAGTAAAAGCATCATAGTGGGAGAATGTTTAACACAATTGGGGAATGTTAGCAAGAAGGCCAGGGGGGCTGGAGCAGAACAGATAGAGATAACATGGTACTGATGGGCCAGGTCACACTGGGTCTTACAACTACTGTGACCATAATAGTTAAGTTTACTCAGGATTCTTCTGATTTATTCCTGGTGTTACAGCATCCAACCCAATTTAGTATTAGCATAAGGATTTTGTATTTTTAATTTAAGTATTATTATTAATGGATACATTATAATAAATGTGAGGGGTTTAAGAGCTGTCTAATTTGCACATCCTGCTTTTGTTGTTATCCTCTAGTAGTATGTAAGACACATACATGTCCAATGAACAGAGTTGGCACTTTAACCTATAAGCATTTCATCTGAAAAAGCAGAAAAAAACTTTATCTTCCCAACCCTTCCCACATGTAAGCAACGACTTCCTCTGAAATAGTGTACAGAGACTTCAAAGATAAAATTAAATGTTCACTGAAAGACATCATTAGCCAACTGGTATACTTGTTAGGCTAGTCCATTATGCTGTGGCCTGTGCCTCTCATCTCCTTGTGAGATGCAAAGGGGAACAAATATAGTAATCAGCATTGTGAATGGAGATGTGGGAAATCGTAGGTTAGATGCACAGGAAATATATGTGAGGAAGAAGAGAATGAGCAGTCCTGCCGAGAACAATAATGAAGTTTGAATACTCTTCCTCAGTGTCTTATAAATTAAACATGTAGCATATAAATATTGTGTTACATAATGCATTTTTATTTTGCAGTAAAACTTTTCAGCAAATATATCTCATAACTGAAAATGCATATTAAATGAAAAATTAAGGTCTGGATTTCTATGTTTTAAAAAAGATTGTTGATGAATACATAACTTGTATGAAATATTTATCAACGTTTACCATCAGCAACGGGACCTCCAGTGATATTGCTGGCCATGTGGAAACCATAAACACAAATATGCTAAAGAAACATCAGTATCTGCTTCAAATGAATAGTGAATTCTCTACCTGAAGTCATTTAAACTGCAGAAAATTCCTTTGCATATCACTCTTTTAAGCATGATTCTTCATTTAGATCAAATGTGACTTTTAAATTAATGTACATTTTCAATTTCAAGTTTTCTTATGTGTGTTATGAGTGAAATAATAGCTATTAAGATTTTGGCTATGCTAGCAAAAAAAGAACTTTAGAAATTTCGATCAAGTAATGCCATTTTTACAAACAGAGTGATAGGAATGTTTGAAATAAAAAATTTGTTTATTGCAATAATGATTTGAGTGCATACAATTTGCGGACTCCCAGTCAAGTTTTTGGAAGTTCATTTGGATGATGGTAAAACATTGTACATTATTGATAATATTATCGTAGATACAGTTAAAAAAATTCAGCCCTAAAGATTGAATTATTTGTTCCTGTGGTGATTATTTGAATATAGATTTTGGTAAAGCACATCATTATGATGAAAATATGTGTTTTACTAAAGTAAGAAACATAGTTAAAAATGTATGCTTTGACTTGGTTGTGGTATGCACATAAATCATAATTGCTTTCAAAGATGCTTTAATAGTCTATGAATTACAATGAAAGCCTTAATTGTCAAGTTGTATGCATGTGCACATGCACACACACATTCACAAATTATTCAATCATTCTCTTACTGATTCTACAGACACTAAGGGACCTTTGGGGAAAAAAAAGTAAGAGTGAAATCTTAGGTCACTGAGGTAATGAAGTCTGTGAAGTCTCTATGGATAACGCTATACCAGCTAGACTTTGCTACATTATGCTCTGTTCTCCTATGTAAAACTCTAAAGCTCAATAAGCATGAAACTTTAGGTAATTTGATATAGAAGCAATCAGATTATAGAAATCTATAATTTGATGTCATCTTTTCTTCATAAAAATATTATTCAAAATTGTTCATATGAAAAGCCAATAAATAAAAAAATTAAATATGTAAAACTAATTAACATAGTATTGTTTTTATTCTAGATCTTATGATGTAGTATCTGTGAGCTATCTTAAATTTTCAACGTGTTGTGATTTCTTACTTTAATAAATATTTATGTGTATATTTATATATTATATTTATATATTTACATGTAATGTATATAAACCTAAATTTATATACATTTTTGCATATTTTTTCTTAAAGAGGATTTCAGATTTTTCTAAACATCACATTCCACAAAATCAGTATTCATCCTTGATCCTAATTTACCAATCAGAGTCTATGGGAAGTAAATTACCTCAACTTATTTTCATTACTCCTGCCCTTATGAACACATTGATATTCACACCCCTCCTGACTTCCTTCCCTGTTCTCTCACTGGATGAGGCATCTTTCCTCCTAAATAAGGTGTACTCAACTTCTGTTCTGGATTCCTGCTCCTCTTGCTTCTTTGATACTTCATTTATTATCCCTACCCTCTCATTATTACATCTTGACCTGATACTGTTCTACTGCCTCTTTATGGTGAGTATGTAAGCCCTCTTAATATATGACTATTATGTATGAAAATGATTTGGATTCGCTTATGGAAGCATGTGTGATTATTAAAGTGTTATAATAAGCACAAATTACAGCAGGAATGGATAGAGGATAGAGTCTTAAGACCAAAAGGGAAACAGAAAAACAATTCCTAGGTCATTGCAGAGCTGCAAAGACATGAGCAATATGTAAAATTGAGGAAATTCTCATTTTTAATTTGAAAAATCTCTATGCAAATGTATAGCTACTTACTCCTCAACTCTTTGTTTCTTCACAACTATATTTTTAATAAAATGGGCTATTCTTTCACTTCTCCATCTCCTCTTCAGTGCCCTTGCAGTTTTGACTTTACCCTCCTCTGAGAGTGCCATTGTCACTAAAAAATTAGTAAGTGTTAAGTCAAGTAGTTTTAGCTGTTTATACCTATCTTTAAAAAACTTCATCTCCCTTAGATATTAGGGAATTAATGTCTCCTGTCTGTAAGTTGCTGCTTCTTTTATATCTGGATACATTCTCCTTAGTCCCTTTTTTTGATTCATTTTTTTCCTAGAATTTCACACTCAGAACTTCATTCATTTCATGTACATATGCTTCCTTAATTTTATAATGATAAAATAATAGTGATTTGTTCGTTGTAGGCTAGGGAATATGCAAAATATTATCACCTAATGAGGTAGGCATTTTCTTCATTTGCAGATGAGGAAACTCATGACCAGAGAGCTTAAAAGATTTGCTCAAGGTTCTAGTCTCATAAAAGAGCAAATCCATGTCCGTTGTATTCCAACAGAATCCTTTTTTTAAAAAATTTATATTATTGAAGTATAGTTGATTTATAATGTTGTGTTAGTTTCTGGTGTACAGCAAAATGATTCAGTTATACATATATGTATATAATAGTTTGCATTTGCTAATCCCAAACTCCCAATCCATCTCTCTCCTTCCCTTTTGGCCACCACAGGTCTGTTCTCTATGTCTGTGAGTTTATTTCTGTTTTGTTGGTAAGTTCATTGTATCATAATTTGGATTCCACATGTAAGTGATATCATATGGTATTTGTCTTTCTCTTTCTGACTTACTTCACTTAGAATAAGAATCTCTAGGTTCATCCATGTTGCTGCAAATGGCATTATTTCATTTTTTATGGCAGAGTAGTATTCCATTATATATATGTAGCACATCTTTATCCATTCATTTGTCGGTGGATTGAGGTTGTTTCCATGTCTTGTCTATTGTAGATAGTACTGCTGTGAACATAGGGGAGTATGTATCTTTTTGAATTATAGTTTTGTCTAGATATGCCTAGCAGTGGGATTGCTGGATCATATGGCAATTTTATTTTTAGTTTTTTGAGGTACCTCCATACTGTTTTCCATAGTGGCCATACCAATTTACATTCCCATCACAGTGTAGGAGGGTTCCCTTTTCTACACACTCTGTCCAGCACTTTTTAAAATTTTATATTGGAATATAGTTGATTTAAATGTTGTGTTAGTTTCAGGTGTACAGCAAAGTGATTCAGTTATACATACACATATATCTATTCTTTTTCAGATTCTTTTCCCATATAGGTTAGTATATTGAGTAGAGTTCCCTGTGCTGTAAAGTAGGTCCTTGTTGATTATCTATTTTATATATAGTAGTAGGTATATGTTAACCCTAAACTACTAATTTGTATCCCCCCCCCACACCTTTCCCCTTTGGTAACCATAAGTTTGTTTCCTAAGTCTGAGTCTCTTTCTGTTTTGTAAATAAGTTCATTTGTATCATTTTTTTAGATTCCACATATAAGTAATATCATATGAGATTTGTCTTTCTCTGACTCACTTCACTTAGTATGATGATTTCTGGGTCCATCCATGTTGCTGCAAATGGCATTGTTTCATTCTTTTTTATGGCCGAGTAGTATTCCATTATGTATATGTATCACATCTTTATCCATTCATTTGTCGGTGGATTGAGGTTGTTTCCATCTCTTGGCTATTGTAAATAGTTCTACTGTGAACACAGGGGTGCATGTTTCTCTTTGAATTATAGTTTTTCCAGATATATGCCCAGGAGTGGGATTGCTTGATTATATGGTAGCTCTATTTTTGAGTTTCCTTAAGGAATCTTACGGTTTCCTTGCTGAAACACAATCCTTTTAACTCCTGTTCTTTGTTCTGTATTCTTATTCTCTTTTCATGATATGGATTGCTTTTGAATATCTTCTTTCTTCTCAGATTTATCTCTCCATGTAGATTTATCTAACTACTTAGTCTGCATTTCTATGTTAACTTCTGATAAGTATCTCAAGTTTTACATTCCAATAATAAACTCATTTTCTCACCCTTTTCCAAACTTGTTCATTGTCTATAACTTGATGAATGGAAAGAACATTCACTTTCGCATCCCCTCTGACAATGCATTTATTCTCCTCTAATTAATCTGCATTAAATGCATTAACTGTTTTCAAAAAACATCCCATAGCAACATGAATCAGGTGTCTTCTTGTCTGTCTTCTCAATTAAGATATGTGATGCCAAGGACTCTATCTTGCTTTTGAATCTCTGGAATCTAACCCAGTTCTTAGTACACAGTTGTAGTTAATAAATGCATATTAAATAAGTGAATTGATGCAGGTGCTATATCATTGATAAAATTACTTTCTTAGATATATGGATTTTCCATTAAATGCATCTCTCTTTCTTAGGCGTAGCTATTCTTTTGTATTTGATCTTAGTCAAAGTAACTTTTTTTTTCTTTATAGCTGTCTAGATGTATTTCCTAATTCAAAATAACTTCTTTCTTTACATTCTAAAGTTAAATTGGTAGAATGATCAGATGCATATAAAACTCATCTTAATTATTAATAATAAAAGCATTAGGATAACAGAATGGATTTGAGTGGATTGCTTAACAGACCCAAACAAACTAATCACTTTTACTGCTACATTTTAGGGGTTAATTTTAGACTATCCTTTGTACCACAGACTATATCTCTGTACTTTCCAGTTGGATGTATTAAGAATACATATGAATTCTTTCAAGTTAACTTCTTTGAAAGATCAGGAAATATGTGTGACTTCTGGTTAAATTAAACCCTTTATCATATTTTTCACTTCATTCTTCATTTCATAATTGTTGGTCAGTTCTACTTGTGTTGTAATCATGTAACTTACAAACTGAAAAAGATTCTAACTGCATTTCCAAAAATATATATGTATGTGTGTGGGGGGTGGGGGTGTGTGTATATATGCACACACACCCACACACACATATACATTATTATACACATAACATATATATATATATATACACACATATATATATATATACACACACACACTAGTACTTTGCGGGATGGAGACACATGTACATGACCATAAACCTGACTGCATATTTTTAGCATGAAATATAGAATGTAAATACTGTGTTGTATTAATTCCCTCTCATTCTAATGAAGAAAGCTCTTACATGTATAGATGAGAGAAAATAACCATAACAATGTTCTTCATTTATGTTCTTCATTTATTTGGCCCTTACATACTAATTTTTATGAATATATGTATATATGTACACACACGTATATACATATATATATATTTAAAACACCCTAAATGGGTCACTGTCTTGCACATAATAGAATAGGTTTATATTTTAAAGTAAGATATTTTTAAAACTGTTTTATCGTATTAGTGAAATCATGAATACTTTCAATAAAAATTTGACTGTTTTAAGTATTACTTTGTTTTTATTCACTCAAAAATGATTTGAGAGAATTTGATTTTCATATTAACACATTAATTTTCCAATAATTATGTGCACCAGTCAAAAAAAGAACAAATATTTGGATCACTTTACAGAACCTATTTACTGACTTCTTTCTAATTTGTTTTATACTAGGGAGAATATTAAAGTTATTTAATGAGATAACAGTTTTCCCAGGAGTAAATATTCTCCCATTTGCTATCTCTCATTCTCTCTTTGTCATTTTTCTCTGCCTCTCTCCCTTTTTCTTCTAAGATACACATATGCATACAAGATGTTTTTGAGATTTCCAAAGATAATGAAATTAATGTTTTAATTATTAATGGCTCATTGGGGTATATATTTTCTTGAATACCCTGAAGGTTACTTCTGTATATGATGACAACAGCATTAAATTTTATCAGGTTCATAATGGTGAGTCCAAATAACATTTTTTAGAACCATCCCATTTGTCTACATTAAATGCCCCCCCAAAACAGTATAAATTCATCTTTCATACAATATCCTCAAAAGATTAGCCAAATTTTTGAAATTTTGAAATTTCAAATTTTGAACAGGTGCTCTTCCTAGTTTACCTACACTTTATAATTTATTGGTAAAATAGAGTATGTAAGATATGAGATGGGAGAACCTAGTTATAATTAGCTTTACTTTAAGCTGAAATGATTGGGAACGTACATTACAGTTGATGAGTCATCACCTTGAAGCTCACAGAAAAAGATGAAATATATCCCCCCCATTTTCTAGTACATAGCATAGAAAAACCTTTGGGGGACATAATTGCTTCATGCATAGATTTTGTCAAATTGGCTGCAGCAGCAGTAATAGTATCAGTGACACCAAGGTATATATAGATGCAGTCAGGGCATTAGAAAACAAGATGGAAGGTATTAAGAATTGGTTTTCTAGACCCCCCCCCCAAAAAAATAGTTTAAAAAACAATAGTAACATCACAGACCAGAAAGTTCTGCTTGATTTTAGTGAGACAATTGTGAAGCCATCTAATCTTATAACTGTAAGAATAATATATAACTGTGTACATGCAAGTATGAATGTGAGTTGACCAGAATAATAAGAGATAAGTAGGCTTGTTTCTGGCTCAAAATATTTAAACAAAAATGCAGACCTTTCTTAATGAGCTCTTGAATTAAACTATTTATTCTAAACAAAGAGGAGGAAAAAGAAGATGAAGAGAGTTGATGACATATGATAAAATCATTTTTGATGTTTCAGCCTTGTGTTTCTTTAATACAAAAGAATGAATATGTACAATTAAATGAGCACTCATTATTATTCAAAGAATATTTATTATTAGATAAATATTACTTAGATTCCTCTAAGTATCAAAGAATATAACTTTATAATATATAATGTACAATATGTATACTGTTTAGTAGCCATACATTTATATGCTCAATCTGATATATCGAAATTAGATATAAATGGCAGGTATCACTTATTTTCTTGAATAATAAAATGTGATATTGGAATAAAAAGAAATTCCTATACATTGTCATTTAAGAAATCTCATTATAAGACACTTTCCGAGATAATGGAATCAGTACTGCAGTTTCTCTTCTTTCTTAACAAGTTGTTCTAGTGTGCCTTTTAGATACTATTGTTAAGCACTAATTCTTCTATGCTGGTTTTATCCTAGCTCATATTTAAAATGGAAAGTAGACTTCTGAATCTTAGATGAAATATTTTGATTTGCTTTTAGTGGTATTAAGCATCATAATCTTACCACCCGGTTTTTTTTAGGGTGTGCTCTAGTGGTGGCTGTTGAGCATGTGTGATAAGAAGGCACTGCTGCTAAACCCACACATTAACATAGGTTCTTTTTTCCAATTTAGCTATCATGGATAAACAAAAAACTCACTAGGAGAACTAGTGGTATAATGACAAACATTGAAACCTCAAGAATCATTAATCTGCTTTAAAAATCGTTTTAATTTCAAAAAATGTCCATAAAATGGCAAAAATAAATTCAGGAGCCATGCATGATTATTTTATTACAAAATGTTTATACCTACTGGTTCTTCAAGTGAAACAATGATAGGTGAAAGTTTCCACAAAGGTGAATCTTTTCCGACACTCCTCATTTCCTCATCTTTCCCATTGTTAGGATAACTTATGAAGTGAGAGCCGAGCATCTGCTGGTCTTTACAGCTTAATGAATGAAAAGTCAATGGTCACACAAAGCCCTGCATTTTGACTCTTGCCATGTCTCTTGCATTTGTTTGTTCTCAATCAGAGCTGTTTTCCTCTGCACTTTCTATCTCCAGTGCCGTAAATAGGTCTCCCAATAGTGTCAGCTTGGAGGTAGGAGAGCTCTCGTCACTGTCCATCCACCTTTGCTTGTCAGAAAATTTTCTTTCTATTTTGCCATAACACTATGGGCGGGGGAATGTGGTAAAATAGAGGAGTGGCAATCTGACCTATAAAAAATGTTTAGTACTTTTAATAAAGATAAAATTATTAAATTAATAACCTCTGGATAGTACAATGTAATTTACATACACTTTTGTTTATTCCTTAAAACAGCCCAATGAAGCAGGTGGTTAACTTCATTTTAAAGATAAGAAAACTGAAGCTCAGAATGATTAAATAATTATCCAAAGCTACTATTCAAGGAATGAATGAAATAAGGAATGAATGAATCTCTAGGGAAAACTGCATGGATGAAGTGGATTAAGAAGTTAAGATAGAGAGGTCAATTTTTCAATCCATTTAGCAGTCAATTTACAGAGAGTAAGCTGGTCTGACAGTCACATGGGGTTTATGTTTGGGGGTAGGATGCTGCTGAAGAACCAAAGATGACAATTTTAAAAGAAAACAAGAATGAATAACAGATGAAACATCATCATGGAGTAGAAGAGCAATGGTGAGTCACATGGTCGGTTAGGCTTTCACCAGAAACAATTATGGTAAACTTTTCAGCTCTATGGTAAACTTTTCATCTACTGGCATAATTTGAAAGGGTTTTGTAGGCTTCAGTGACAAGGTGTTTGAAAACGTAGGAGACAGACAATTTAATGCACACATATAGTCAGTAAAAACTGATTTAGAAAGTATTAGAAAATATGTTCTTTTTCAATAATTATTAAAGGAATTGAAAAATTATTTAATACCTCTTACTTAAAAAAAAAAAGACTCAGCAGAAATTGGATAGTTGATATGCAAGTGCTACCAGTTTTAAGGAACTTCCAAAATTATACAGATGCCTCCAAAAAATGGAAAATAAGGGCGTATTCTGCAGTTCATTTTATGGGACAGAAAAATTTTGATAAAAAGTTAGACAGAGGTGGTATGAAGAAAAAAACAATAAGTTTATTGTATTCATGAATATAGATCAAAAACTTCTAAACGAAGTGTTAGCAAACCAAACCTAGAAAATGTTAATAAAAATGTTAATTAAACAGTGTCCAATTTGGGTATATGAAAGTATTATAAGAATGGTTTAACAATGCAGAAATATGTAAATGTATACTCTCACATTACCAATTAAATAAATCATATCAATATCTCACAAGGTGCAGAGAATATTAACATTGATTCATAGTAAAAATTCTTTCCATATAACAGGAATAGAAGGAAACTTTATTAACCTTATAAAAGGTGCCACTCAAAAAAGAAAAGAAAAACAAAATTCCTACAGCAAGCGTCATCCTAAGTTGGTAAATTCTGGAAGTATTCCATTTAAATTCAGGGACAAGATAGGGATATTCTCTATGAATGCTCTAATTCAATAAAGTACCAAAGCTCTGGCCAGCATGATAAGACAAGAAGAGAAATGACAATTATAAGGATTGAAGATCACTAACAGAAACATTGTTATTAGCATATAATGCAGTTGTTTACATAGAAATCCAAATTAATCTACAAACATAATATAGGCAATAGAAAAAAACAAGTAATGTGGCTGTTTATAAGATCAATATATAAAAGTCAAATATATTTATACATACAAGCAACAAAAACATCAATTTTAATAAACAATTTAAAAATTTTAAGATACCAACATGAACTATAAAACAACCAACAATAAATCTAACAAAGTCCTGCAAGCAAAAAATTTAAAAAATTTATTTAAGGATATTAAAGAATATCTAAGTTGATTGAAAAATCCTATATTCATGGATGAGGAATTAAGTAACAGCATATCAATGTTATTTCTCCTAAAATTGATCAATAGACTTTATGTAATTTTTTTTAAATTATGATTTTTGGTGTGTTCTTTTTATTTTTACTTTTATGGGATATGACAAGTTAAATTTAATATGTATACAGAAAAGCAAAGAAAAAATAGCTAAGATTTTTCATGTTCAATGAGATATAGACTAACCACAAAGCTACAGTATTGTAAGAGTGTGCTGCTGGTGCAGAGATGGACAAATTCATGAATAAAATAGAACAGAGACTAAGAAGAAAAATACCCACATATGGAAATTTGATTTATGATGAATTTGCATGATAGAAAATTGAATTATTCTAAACATGAAAAAATGGATTTAAAAATGAGAAGAAACAATACCCAAAAGGAAGGAAGAAAGGAAGTGAGAAAGGGAGGAATGGAGAAAGAGACGGGGAGGGCAGAGGGAGGAAGGAAGGCAGTGAAGAAGGGAAAAGGAGGAAGGGATCCCTACTAGACAGAACCACTATAGAATATTGTGGATATTTTATATATATCCTACATTCTATTCTATTCTATTCTTTTCTAATACCTCATACCATCCTATCTTACATCACCACATAAAATTTCTATGTCAAAAGTAAAACAAATTTTAGGAGAGTAAATGTGAATTCTACCCACTGAGGAAAAAAATTGTTATACCGAACAGGCTAAAGTGCTAGCTATTTATCAAAAGACTGGTAAACTTGAATACATTAAAACTAAAATGTTACTTGTTAAAATACATATTAAGGAAAGTAAAAGAAAAAAACTTTAAATCTGTAGGAAGTATTTGCAAAACACAAAACAAAAAAACCCAAAAAGGATTAAAATCAAGACGTAAAGAATTTTTACAAATCAACAAAAAAAGGAGTAAAGATATGAAAAGGCACTTCACAAATGAGGAAACACACAAAATTAAGAAGTGTGACATTACAAGTGTTAGGATGGGCTCAGCACAATTTTTTTCCACCTTCTTTTGCGTACATGCATTGGTACAAATTATATTGGAAACAGATTAGCATCATCTTGTAAAACTGCAGAAGTGGTCACTGTCCATGAACACTAGAAAGTATGTCCAATAATGCATTTCTATGAGAACATAAAACTAATCAACCCAAATATTTATTGCATGGATTTTAAAAAGCATATTCATATATATGGTATTAAACACAGCAGTAGAAATAAAATAACTTCAACTACACATGGATGGAAATTCAGCTACTACATGGAGGAATCTTAGTAACAATGCTGAGAAGAAAAAGCAAAATACAAACAAAGAATGTGGTGTTTATGGCATACACATGATAACCTGAAATTCAGAATAGTGGTCACCTTTGTTAATGAGGTAGGGGGTGCTATAGGCAAAAAAGACAGAGGTATATGTAAGTTATTAGAAATGTTCTACTCTCTGGGGTGGGCAACTGGTACGAAGGTGTCTATTATATTGCTTATATAGCATAAGCAAACTAACCAGTGATAGTCTGGAAGAAAATATTGCAACATGTCTAACAAAAGGTAAATGTCCACAATACAGTACATAAGGAAATACAGGAACATTTCATGTTCTAAATATGTGTGGCTCTTATTATCAGGTGGTGGGGTTTTAGTTGATTTGTTTACATTTCTATTTGTTTACATTTCTAATATTGTATTAACCAAATAGTTTTTCTAATGATGCTAATTTAAAATATATCACTCATAATATGTAGAGTTTATAAAATAATAAAATACAACTTATGGAAAAGAGGGACAAGGCTTTAAAGATGCAGTTCACCAAGGAGGTCACACATCTCTAAACCTACAAAAATATGCTCAACCCACTAGTAAATAGGCATGTGATTATACAGTAACACCACCATGGTATTTGCTACTTACTGAAGAAATATTATAAAGTTGTTTATATGTAGTGTTTTGGAGTTTCAAGGAAATGGACCCTTACATTTTCTATAGTGGAAGCCATTCAGAGAGTAACATGATGTTGTAATGGAATATTTCCCTTCTAGAAGATTAGCTTTTACAACATAATGTACTTGTTCACATAAATGTATTCAGATAATGCTGAACTACAATACCTGTTTCTTTTAAACTAGAGTTTAAAATTACATGAAATGACTTATTGAATTGTAGAATGTACACCTTATTTGATACATTCACTTATAAATCCTGATATATACACTGACACAGAAAGATCTCTGACATTTTTAAGTCAAAAAATGCACACAGATAAATTAAAAGGATGCATAGCATAATCCCATTTGTGTTAAAATATGCGTGTGATAACATTTACATGTGTACATTTGTATATGTAATTATATAGAAAAATTTCTGTATTCAGTCATCCCTTGGTGTCTACTGGGGATTGGTTCCAGGACTCTCCAGATACCAAAATCTGCAGATGCTCTAAGTCCCTTATATAAAATGGCATGGTGTTTGTGTATACTTTATATCATGTTTAGGTTACTTATAGTGTGTAATAAAATGTAAATGCTATGTAAATAGTTGTAAATACAGTATAAATGCTTTGTAAATATATAATTATGGCTCACCGAATTCAAGTTTTGTTTTTTGAAACTTTCTGGATTTTTTTTTAAGATTTTCAATCCTTGGTTGGTTGAATCTGCAGATGCGGAACCTGCAGATATGGAGGGCCAACTGTATTATATTGTTATCATTGGGGCAAGAAAGGTGAAGAGACACATTCCAAATATTCTGTTCTATTTCAATTCTTTTTTTTTTTTTTTGCAAGAAAATAGGCATGTATGATTGTGTAACTGGATGCATTACTTGCCTTTGTAGTTTTCCCCAGGTTGGTTGCATTAATAAACACACTGCTTGCAGTAGCAGCAGAAGCACTAGGCATTTATCACAGCTGACCCAGCAATTAGTCTTAAGTATTCCTAGGTGGTGCACACCGCCAGCCAGGTCAAAAGACAGGGGGAAGCCTGGCTTCTATTTACAGATTCAAAGTCAGAATGAAACAGTGAAAACAGTTGGCTAAAACCTCAAATGCAGCCTGATCAATTTCTCCCAGTAACGGAGAAGGCAGAAAACTCTCAAAGACATATTTACTGACCTATTTGTCATATTTATATAATTACTCAAAAGAATTGTTGGTCAATAAAAATTAGTAAATGAAACAATTTTTATATGTCACTCCGGATTATGTGAACTGCATATCATATATGGAAACATATCGTAATGAAAATTATTATAATTTATTAATTTTATTTTTTAACTTTAAAGTTGATAAAAGAAGACATTTATTATAGAATATAGAATATAGAATGACAACGTTTAACTTAGGACATTAATACTTCTATTTCAGAATTTTGTTCTAGATAAGAATTTAATATTTTTAAGTAAAGTCAAAATCTTTCATTAGATGAAATGCTAAATACACAAGACTAAAAATGTCCTAATTTTGAAATATCAATCATGTGCCATAACATGCTTATTTTTCAGGTTAAACTTTTTCCGTGATGTTCCTGATTTCAGAGTGTTAGCCTGTGGTGGAGATGGAACTGTGGGATGGATTTTGGACTGCATAGGTAATGAAGATGCATATTTAATGTGGTTGGGGTGAGAGTGGTAACCTTAAATTCTGTGTACTTGATTTCATGTATCCATACCCTAGGATAAACAGAATACACAGTGATACAATTAGGCATCTATAATGTTGCACACTGTTTACTGGCTTTATTCTTCTATATTTCAGACTTATAACTGACAAAATAATTTATAAGTAACTAGAACTCCTTCTTTTCTCATTCATTTCTCATGGAATTTAATAAACCCTCAGATACTTCCAGATCTGCATTGACCAATTCTTTTTTAAAAATAGGCCCTTTCACAAAAAGGAAAGAATTGATTCAAAAGAAGTTTTAGTATCTATATATATTGAAGCAAACTTTTATTTAGTCAATGCAGTTGAGAATATTCTAATTAAAAGTGAATACATATTGTCAGCACACTTTTAGTAAGCATCTAACAACTTTCATCTACTAATACTTTTTTAAAAAATTAATTAATTTATTTAATTGGCTGTGTGGGGTCTTATTTTGCTGTGCGCAGGCTTTCTTTTAGTTGTGGTGAGTGGGGGCTACTCTGTTCTGGTGCGCGGGGGCTACTCTTTGTTGTGGTGCATGGGCTCCTCATTGCGGTGGCCTCTCTTGTTGCAGAGCACGGGGTTCTAGGTGCGTGGCTTCAGTAGTTGCAGCACAAGGGCTCAACAGTTGTGGCTCATGGGCTCTAAAGCGCAGGCTCAATAGTTGTGGCACACGAGCTTAGTTGCTGCACGGCATGTGGGATCTTCCTGGAGTAGGGATCGAACCCGTGTCCCCTGCATTGGCAGGCGGATTCTTAACCACTGCGCCACCTAGGAAGCCCTACTAATGCTTTTTTTAAAAGGAAAAACAGGGAAAATTGTATTCTTTGGCCTTCCAATAAACAATCAGTATTTATATACTATATTTAAGGAGAAAAGCAGGGTTCAAGAACTGCAGAAATTAAAGAGTTGGTTGAACAGTGTCTGAGAACTGATAAGAATTTTAGTGAAAAGAGTAGGATATTGTTGGTTTGCATCAGCCCCTGAAATGTAAGCCTTGGCTGGTACACTGTGGCACATTCCTACACAATCTCTTCCCTCCCCGTTCTTACTCACCCATCTATGCTCACTTTGAGGGAGAAGGGAGAAAAATAAAGTAATATATGTTTGTGAGATTGTGATTCAAACAAAAACACGTGGAATTTCAGTGGCAGATATCTCTACTGAACCCTAACACTGTGTTATATAAACTTGAATCTCAAGTAAACCTCTTAATCTCTTCTGTCATTGACTGACACAGAGCAGTACAACGGTTGTTAGCATTTCACTAACTTTTAGAATTCCACTGTTTTCAAAATATTTTATTCCTTAAGTAAAGTGTACCTCGAGTTGACGCTGCAAAAGGACTTTTTAAAGGCACTTACTTCTCCACTCTGGTCACATCTTTGTATGAATATTCCTGTGTTGCATATACCTGCATCCTTGAGAATTTCAATGGAGTTAAATCAAACTCGCTACAATTTTTAACTGAGTTAACATATTTAAAAGGCTTTCCTCACAGCATAAGCCTTGCAAATTCCTATCCTCTGTGAGTTATGGTATTTATTTGTTTTACAAATTGCTAGAAATATATACAAATTAACCACAATTTATAATTGTATATATCTATACAGTGTAACTTTTTCTGTTTATAAGTACGTGGTGGAATGCCTTCCATGCCAAGCTGTGTTTTTTATTGTTGTTCTGTCTGTGATAAAAAATTCATTTTAATTTTTCAATTCTACAGAAAAGGCTAATGTAGTCAAGCATCCTCCAGTGGCTATTCTGCCTCTCGGGACCGGCAATGACCTAGCAAGATGCCTGCGATGGGGAGGAGGTAAAATAGCTAAAACAACAACAAATCTTAAAAAACAGAAATATAGTGCATAGGACCCTCCCCAAAAAAGTAAATCCAGCATTTCTTCATTGTATGACAGCTACCATGTGATTTTAGCAAATGTAATTTGTGTCAGATATATAGTGTAATTTTGAACAATAGTCTAGGGTAGAGAAACAAATAGCGGACCAAGAGTTAGACTGTGAGTGCTAATTACACACTTGATGGGGCAGGCAAGCTTCCAGCCATCTCTGGTTTTTGGGTTTCCAAATTAAGAAATGAGATAAGCATGGATTAACTCTAAAATAATGTTTAGATTTGTAATCTCTGAATTGTGCGAGAAAATTACAAAGGAAAAAAGGTGAAAGGCTAACGAATGACTTGCCCAGGAATGAGTATAAGAGGTAACACATTTTCGGAGACCCACTTTGCACTAGGTGGTATGTTCTGTACTTGGGCTATAGGGTTAAGAATAGAAAGAAAACAGGATATGCTTTGAAGGAAGACACTTGACATACTGAAGGAACTCAAAATGGAATAGTGTAGAGGGAAGAGGTGAGTAAGGGGAGAATATTTCAAGATGAGATCTTAAAATAATTTGAAGTGTCATTAATAATCTAAACTTATCTGAAGATAACAAAGAAAAGAAAACCATATTTTGTTAAAAAAGCAAGAACTAAATCCTAAATATTTTAGTATCTAAACTCAGAGAAGCTGAAAAGTATCTACTAAGACAGTGTGAATCAGAAGCCCTCAGGGAGCTTATTAAAAATATAGTGGACTGACCTCACCTCAAACATGCTGAATGAAATCTCTAGGGATGAGACCCAGGCAACTGATTTTCTTTTTAAGCAAACTCTCTAAGTAACTTGATTTATAACAAAATTTGAGAACAATTGTTCCATGAGTACCTGGGCAACTTGTGAACTCTAAGATGTGTATATGTATTTGTGTATATGACAGAATTTGAAACCAAGTTGAAACCATAATGTATGATATATTTATGATTTTCATTAAGGATATAACTTAAAGAATATTATAAAATACTGAGTTAAATCGTATGGAATCTAAAGATAGATACAGACAAATAGATAGAATGAAATATTGCTTATGAGATGCTCATATTTTCCACTGTTAATATATGTGTATTGATTAAAAGGAAGAGAATCAAGCATGTGGCTTCTTGTGTATTCCTCTGGAAAATATTTTTGGTATTTGAAATTTAATAATTTTATTTTGGTTCCAAGCTAGCAATTGACTTAAATCTCAAATTTGATATAGAAGTTCCATTTGGGGCCTCCTCTATTTATTTCCTTATAAAACAGTTTTAACGATATTATCAGTGGCCAAAGATGCATGGATTACAGTATATGTCAAAGTGTATATTGATGCCGAATTCTTTGTGAGTGTCTAGCACTGTTCTAGATGCTACAGGTTGAATGAGGAAATAAATAAAGGGCTCTTACCCTTTTGGAGATTACCATTTCATTGAGTCCACAGACAATAAATCATTAAACAATGAAATATACAATTACAAAATGAAATACGTAATTACAAAATAAGGTGAAGGTTATGAGTGAATCAAACAGAGTGTATTTTTAGAGAATAATAGAGGGGAACTATTCAGCTAGATGGTGAAGAAGACCCCTCTGAGGAAGTAACATTTAAGCTGGATTTAAAATATGAAGAAGAAGAAATAGCTCTCTGTATTAGAAAGACTGAAGGAAGGCTAATTTAAGTCTAAGAGGTCGTGGGGTGGTGGGTAGGTTTGTCCTCAGGAGGGGAATAGTATGACATTGGAGAGATAATCAGGAGCCATTATAGAGGTCTTTGTAGCGATAGGGAAAATTTTACATGATTGACCTTGAAGCACACAGTGAAAATTTGAGTTTCAAAAGCAGAGTGACACAATGACATTTATGTTTTCAAAATAGATTAATCTGGGGGTATAAAAGATGGTTAAGAAAATATGGAAATGTGGGGAATCATAGTTTTAGAAATGAGAACTTGCATTACCGTTGTAACTAGAGGATAAATGGACGGCACTAGGTTGGTGGTAATGCAAATGAGACAAATGGACACACTGACATTTTCAGGGATAGACTGATAGAACTTGTCAATGGATTGGGTAGGGACTTTGGGGAAAGCGAGGTATCAAGGGAGACTGCAAGATGCCCAAGGGGAGCAGTTAGGAAAATGGAGGTGCCATTTGCTGGAGTTTACTAATAAAGAAACATGCTCTGGAGAGGGATTATTTCTTGTCAGGTGTCTAACTTTGAGCAAGTTGCTTAACAACTGTATGCTTCAGACTCCTCATCAGAACTTGAAGAAAATAATAGTATCTGCCTTGTAGGTTCTTACACCCAGCTATGAAGTTGTTTGCCCAGTGCCTGTGCTGAGTCCTTCCTGTAATTATACTAATTATCATTATGCTTAACATTTGGGAAAGAAATTACTTTATTCAACCAATAATCATTTGGTTCACTTAATGTCACTGGAATCTATTGACTGGAAGCTTAATTTTTATGAGTATATTTACATATTTTGGAAAATGTAACACTACAAATGTAAGATGTCCTAGAGCATTTGAAAAAATATTTAATTTACATTCTCTTTGCAATTTTTCTGGCAATAAATAATCTCTCAAACAAAATTCTGAAGATTATTGCAAGACAAATGTTGTTTTGTGAAGAGTAAGGGGGTAAGAAATGGAGTTTTAGATGGAGCACACTCTTACAAATATATGTTGTTGCTTTTCTTTATGTGATTTTAAATTTTTAAAAATTTCTATGACTTTTTAGATAGATTCAATCATTATAACATCATATCATTAAATCGAAGATAAATACTAATTATGTTTTCATTTGGTTTCTTAGCCTAGAGTGATTATAGGCTTTAAATCAAAATAATGGAAGCAAAATAGCACCATTCTTTTCTGGAATGAGCTTTTGTTTGCATATTTAGTAAATTTAATTTATCTTTTTTAAAAATATAATCTTATTGAGTTCAGGAATCCTATTTATAGTTATGGATCATTATTTAACAAGCTCGAGCACAGATAAATATAAACAAATAGGGCATAGGTATTTGTTAAATGGGGAGCTACAATTTGGAATTCTTCACCTTTGTAAGTTAGTACTGAACTGCAGATATGATTCTCCGAACAGATTTATTGCCTCTCTCCATTTTTACTTATCTAGAAGGCTGATTGATACCAGCCTTTTTCATACTTAGCCATAAAAACTTTGAGAATATATCCAGTGCTAAAGAATTTAAGTTGATTGATCCTATTTAATCTAGCTGTATTAATTCTTTAACTAAATTCAATTCTATTATGTTGTCTCCTGGTCAGTTGGCTATTCCTACATTTTTACACTGTTATGTTGAACAATGCCTCTATTGACCTGAGATGTAGCTGAGGACAAGCTCAATGTTTGTTTTAAAGTATTGTCATCTACTCATATTTCTGCTGAGTGTTTGTGTATAATTATATATTAAATATACTATATTTTTACTATATTATACAATATTAATTTAATATATAAAAATTCATTTATATCTAAAATCATCATACTTATTTCCAAACAAGAGTAGAATTTGGAAAATTGGTGAATATATTTAACTAATTTTTATTCACTTCAGTAGGGAAACATATAATTTATTTGGGGGGGCTTTAAAAGAAATTAAAAAGAAAATAAACATTGAGAATGAGGGTAGAACTATTAAGAAACATCTGAAAAATAAGTACACTTGATTACTATAGTTTTGTAGTTTAAACAATTGAGTGTTTTATCATCACTGAGTACAGCTATATGCATATTATGTATGTTCATAATTTTTGAATTATGCTGTAAAATATGACATCTATTGAAATAATATTTAATACTTTTAATGTTTGTGTCTGTGTAATCATTGTTTATTGTACTCTTTGCTGTGTGTATTGAATAGTGCATAATTAGCTTTTAAGCCTCTGTAAGGTAAGAAAAGATGGTAGGCTCCAAGATACTGCCTTGACCTTCTAATAGTTAATTCAACAAATATACCATAAATATAATTTATTCCTTTTTAGAGAATGTGGGCATATTACAGTGCCTATTCTTTTTTCTTTTAATCCAATTAGTTTTTCCAGTGTTATGTGTGCCAACACCTCTAATGAGGACTCACAGGCTCTGGCATTTACTTGTTCAACGAATAAATTATTAAAATATAGATCGAAGCTGGACACAGAAAAAATCTATGAAAATATTGTTCCAGCTTAAAATATCATTTCAAGAATATGTGTATAGAGGTAAAGAGAGATTATTTAACTTAGTATAACATTTCAAATTCTAATGTCATCATCAGTATTAGTATATTGTTGACAACTTTCTATTCTTTTGCCTCACATACTAAGAACTGCTATGCAATTTCTCATTTTTTCTCATTTAATTCTTACAGCAAGCCTAAGTTTTTACAGAGGAAGAAACTATTTAGAACATTAAAAGCAAACAATTAAGTAAATTACACAGCCAGGATTAGGCTACAGCCCTAATTAATTACAATGTTAGACATCTAAAGGTACATTTAAGAGAAAATACAATATTAAACAATAACTTTCTTTTCAGGCCATGGTGACTATCTATAGTAGATTTACTTAAAAATGGATTTGTTGAGCATTCACTGTAGGGCACACCTGGTAAAAGGAACTTGTAGGGAGAAAGATGAAAATAACTATAGTGCAGTATACTAGTCCTAAGGTAGGGTTAGTTTTGAGAACTGTGTGCTGTGTTACTGTATGGAATCCACTATTTTGGGAGGGTGGCTTCTGGAAAGAACTGTTATCAAATATAAAGGCTTCAGAGGGAGTAGAAGCAAGGGACAAGTCTCACATGGCATCCAGGCTTTTTACTTTCACAGCTGGGTGGAGGGTGTTGTCTTTCGGAGGGAGAGTTCACAGGGGTATGATACCCAAGCAGATCATTAATTCCATTTTGAATACATTGATAAAAAGTTTTGTGAGGGGTATGCAGTGAAGATATTTATTTGGCAGTTGGCTGTACTGAGAATTTGTACCACAAGAGCGAAATATGAGTTGCAAATAAAAGCTAAAGATAAAATATTGGTATGAGTATAATAGGATTATAGTTAATTCTTCAACCTGCATTCAGATTTGCTTTAAAATGCATTATTTAGCTTTGGAATGATACACACACATTCACACACTTAAACATATATAGCTTTTGTTATTTGGTTATATTTTTTCTCAAGATAATTTTTTTTTCATTAGGTTATGAAGGTGAGAATCTGATGAAAATCTTAAGAGACATTGAAAACAGCACAGAAATCATGTTGGACAGGTGGAAGTTTGAAGTCATACCTAATGACAAAGACGAGAAGGGAGACCCAGTGCCTTACAGTATCATCAACAATTACTTTTCCATTGGCGTGGTAAGATTTTCCACTGACCGTTCTTTTTTACCAGTTCTGGATAATCACTGATATAAATTCTTATACTATGAAGATTTACTGATTATAAATAATTTACTTTATCTTTGTGTCAGCAAAACACCTCTGCTAATGGGTAATAGTAAAGCTTATGAATTTATTGAAAGTCAGAGAATCAGTGATGAATTTTTCATGTGTTTAACAAAGGAAAGAAACTATATTTTTTATAATTGGTTTGACCATTTGTTACTAAAATGAAGCTTAGAATGGTTTATAAGGTAGTTATAAGTTTTAGTGTATAAGCTACAGTTTCACATTACTAAAAATGTGAACACAATGCATCAAATTGTATCTTTTTTTGAAATCTATATTATAATGTCCTAACCTATTAGGTTTTTATTTATAGACATTATTTTAAAATTTATGGTTTAGTCTAAAGTCTAAGAAAAATTCTGCTAGTATTCTCAAGTGGCAAATAAGTCAAAAGGTTAATTTTTTGCTTATACTCTTGAAAAATTTGAGACTGAAAATATTTGGCAATTTAAAGTTACTGAAATTTCAATCCCTAAGAAATTAATAATTTTAGCAGTAATTTTACATGTATTTATATATATATATAACCCAGTAATTATGAAGCCTTAAAATATATTATCTACAGCATTACATTCCATTGAACGTATTCTCCCAATATTACTCTTGTGTCATGCCTCATTTCTCTTATGCATCTGCACACGCATACACATATGCACACACACACACAAACACAACTAGCAAACTATAAAAAGCACTGGTTGAGTCCATGAATTTAGGAGTCAAGCTACCTGGGTAAGAGTCCTTCAGCAGTTTTTCCTCTTCTTAGTGTCCATTCATTTACCTGTATCATGGTGGTTATTATTTTCTCTCTCATAGTTATAAATAACATGACTATACATTTAAAGAGCATCATATAATGACACATAATGAAGGCTAAATATAAAATCATTACTAATACTATGATAATGATTATTATTTGCAAGAAAAATGTAATGCATCTGATCCATTAAAATTCTATTTATGTTTGATATGAATATGAGTAACAGTATTTGAACAGCTTTATTGGCAAATAACTTACAACCTAATTCACTCATTTTAAGTAAACCTTTTAATGATTTTAATAAATCTGTCCCATTTTAGAGCATTTTCATCACCAAGATAAGAACCCTCATGCCCACTTCTAGTCAATTTTGGGTCCTTCTTCCAGCTCCAAGCAACAACTAATCTTTCTACCTCTAATATTTGCCTTTTATGGATAGTTCATATAAAAGAAATAATACAATATATGGTCTTTTGCATCTGGCTTCTTTCACTTCACATGATGTTTTGAGATTCCCGTATATGAACTACATGAATACTGTATTCCTTTTATTGCTGAGTAGTAAATATCACATTGTATGGATGTATCACATATTGTTTATCTCTTCACAAGCTGATGTATATTTAGATTGCTTCCAGTCTTTGGATATTATGAATAATGCCACTCTTTTGAGTCCCTAGAGTTAATTTTTTATTATGGTTACTGTACTTTTTAACTCAAGAATTTCTATTTGGTTCTGTTTTATATTTCTAGGTCTTTAATTGATATTTTCTATTTGAATAGTTGTTTTTATACTTTATTAATTAAGCATCGTTTACCTTAGTTTTTTTTGATCTATTTATAATAGCTGTTTTGAAGTCTTTGTCTGCTAAGTCCAACATCTAGAGTCCATCAGAGACATTGTTTGCTTTTTCCAAAGTATGTGTCACACTTTCCCACTCCTCTGCGTATTTGCTAATTTTTTTGTTGAAAACTAGAGATTTTATATAGCATATTGTAACAACTGTGGATTTGCATTCTCCCACAGAGGTTATGGTTGTTCCTGTGTTTGTTTAGGGATTTCCCTGCACTAATTGTATGGAGCCTTTCTCCCCTGTAGTGTATGGATATACTTATGCCTCAGAACTTTAGTTTTTGTTTTTTTCTTCTTGCTTTTATATTTATCCTGGATTCTAGGGATCATTCCTGTGTCAGCATGGTTGACCAAAGTTTGTGCTTAAACACCTTGGGACAGTAAGTCTGCATTCCTTTGCCACTGAATCTGTATGTCCATTGGGGAACACATACAAACTGCAGGCAATTATTAATCTGATTCAGCTTTTAATATCTGCTGGCCCTTTTGTCTCTTCTGCTCGTGCACAAGGCCTCTCACTTAGCCAAGGGTATATCAATAATCAGGGCCTTCTTTGGTCTTTCCTGAACATATTTGCAACCTTGCACATGCATACAGCCTTTCAGACAACCAGGAATATGTGGCAACTTATCAAAGCCCATTATGTCTGTCTCATTCCCAAGATCTCCTTGAATATCTGGTTAGTTAGCTGGTTAGTTGCTTGCCTTGATCAGTTTTGCAAACTGAGACAAGCTGCTACATTTGCCACTGAGATTATTCCTGTTTTAGATAACCCTAGGTCATGAAGTTTTTCCAGCTTCCACTCCATATCATGTTAGGTCTTACGACAGTAAAGTCATGCTTTCATAAGTTGCTCCACCCTGGTAGACCTATGGCACTGATGGAGGTGGAGGGTAAGGTAGAAGCTCATGGTTGAAACATGACAGATTGCCAGTGTTCTTATCTTAGGTTCAATAGTTTTTTTTGAATGAATAGTTCTCAATTTGTTATATCCCTTTGATCAATTTTCAGTGGTCCACAACAGAAGTTACTTCTTTTCCATCACAGGAGACATTTGGCAAAGTCTGGACACATATTTGAGTGCCATGGCTGAGAGAGGCTTCCTACTGGAAGCTAGTGGGTGGAGGATAGGGATGCTGCTACACACTCCCAGCTCACAGAACAGCCCCCTAACACACAAGAAATAACTGCATAGCTCAGAATGTCAATCGAGCTGAGGCTGAGAAACACTGATATCAAGAAACCAAAATTAATTACAAAACTCAAGGTGTTGGAAAAGGGGAAATAGCGAAAACCTAAAGAAATGAGAATGAAAGCTGGAACAGAAATAAGACAGGACATACAGCAAAGAATAACAAGAGCAAAAAAAATAGAGTATGTTAGTGAAACCAAAAACTGGATTATTAAAAATTATGAATCAAATCTACTGCAAAATTGGTTTTATAAAAATATTGTAAAGAGAATTGCAAATAAACAATATAGAGTGAAAAAGACCAAAAATCCCCACATAAAAACAGAAAATAACATCCAACTAAAAATATATTAGGACTGAATAAGTGTAGCAAAGTTATTAAATATAAAATCAACTTAAATATTCAAAAGTATTCCATTATATAAGCAATAATCAATACATTTACAAAAACAGCAACCAAAAAATTAGAACTATCCAGAAATAGTTGTAGATGTGGGCTAAAACCTCATTGGAGAAATAATGGTGCTAAGTTGATAAGTGTTCAAAAATTAATTTCCTAGGGGGAGAAAATTTGTTAGAACTCTACCTTACATTAGATAGGCAATTGCTAGATATATTGAAGTACTAAATTTGTAATGCAAGGTTTAGCATCTAATAAAAGAATATGTAATAGCATTCATTTATGATTTTAAGTTAGAACAGAACTAAACAAGGTAGATTTTGATTGCGTTTTCTTTAGAAGGGTCCTGTTCCATCTAACTTGGAGCCTCATTCACTGAGCATGCCATGAGAAGGAGAGGTGTGAAGAGAGGGAGAGCGTCCTTCCCTGATTTGCTTCTACCCCAGCAAGAGAGTGGATCAACACTCAGGGTCATAATCAGACAAGTAGACGTTATAGAGAGTTCAAGCTCTGGCTGTCACTCAGCCAGGCCACTTTCTGCTTAGCAACTTATATTCCTCTGCCCCAATGAGTAAATCCAGCAAATAATAAAGAAATGAATCATATACCTCAAACTATTACTGAATATATAAGAAACAGTGGAATTGGAGCATTGAAAGGATAAGGAGGACATTTCAACTTTTTTTTTACTATCACCAGCGTAAGAAAAGTTAAGACGGCACATAATTTGTACTTGAAATTATATCTTGGAACCCTCCTACCTCCTAGTTACAAAGTGGTCTCAAAACTTGACTCTCCTCTCAGTGTTGTTTTCATTATTTCGGTGCTTGCTTTTCATATACTGACTCTTAAGTGATTTACAGTTTACATAAAACCTTGCTTCAAACTTTTTGAAAACCTGTGAGGGTCAGAGATATATAGATAAATGTAATCCTTATATATATTATGATATAACCCTTGTATTAGAGTGGGTTTTGGAACAATCTCAAAATATTAGTGGTCTAACAACAACTAATAATTAATTCTTCCCTCACATGTTAGGACAGTAGGGGTTGACTTTTGGGGAGAAGCTCTGCTCCACTTGGTCAGTCATTGACCCAGGCTCCTTCCATCTAGTGGCTCCACCCTCCTCTTGATACACAGAGCCCTCTCTATTCAATTGGGTGACAAAAGAGAGTGAAGTATTGGCATCTGTGGGTTTTTTGGTTTTGTTTTTTAATGGATCAGGTCTGGAAGATGTTCAGTTTATAACCCATTGGCCGTATCTTAATCAATTAGCTACACCTAATTGTAAGGAAGCTGGGAAAAAAATTCTGTCTGCTCAAGCAGAAAAGGGAAATTGGTGAATAACTAGCCAGTTTCCACGAATTCCTTTTTGTAATGCCTTTCATTTTTAGCCAGAACAATTGGAAACAATTCTGAAATTAACTCTGAAAATAAATATTCATCTATAGTGGTGATCGTTAAATAAAAGCATATTTATTTATAACTTTCTATGTGCCAGATACTGTTTGAGGATTGGCAGTGAACAAGATAGAAGAAGAGTGTGTAATCACTAAACTTACATTATTGTGAGGTGAGAGAGAATTGTCACAAGAGACTTAACAGGCAGATGTTAGAAATATAGATTATAGAAATTAGTAAGAAAAACTGCTGTGTGCTACCTTTCATTCTGATTTTGCACTTTAATAACTATAGATAATCTCAAAAATCACAGTTAGGAAGTTGTTCACCCACTGCATCACCATCAGATTCAAATATGGCATTAGTCTTATCCTCATTGCTGATTCTTCATTTTCTTACTAAACAAAAAAACTAAGCACCTTTTTTTTGGGCGTCGGTGGTGGGGGGGTGGACGGTCAGGCCCTGGAGTTACAGAAATGAGTAAAAGAGACAGATCACCTCATTATTAGAACTTGGAATTTAACTGCAGAAGAAGCATTAAAACACAAATGCACAAATACAGCTTTTTTGGAAAATTATGATATACTGTGAAAGAAAATGAAAGTTACCATGAGTTAGAATAAGGGACAACAACTTTAGATCTCATGGTCAAGGAAGGCCTATATAAAGAAGATGCATTTAGGGGAGACTCTAAGGGATACACATAGGTCAGGTGGACACCAAAGAGATGGAAAGAACATACCAAGCAGTTATAACTGTATGTGAAGAGCTCGAGGAGAGAAAAGGCCCCGTGTATTCAAAGACCTACAAGGTTAGTGTGCCTGGAACATAGAGAAGGTGGGAGTGAATGACAAAAATGGCAGTAGCAGAAGTGGCTGCCGCCATGTCTTGAAGACTCTTGGAAGCCAAGGTGTGGTGGTTGTCTAAGAGAGGCCACTGAATGATTCAATTAATATAATCAGGAAATGAAGTCCAATTTATTTCAGCAGGAGTTCTTCTACCAGAGATAATAGACATTAATTGAAAGGTGAAACAGGTACCATAAAAATGATACATGTAGCTTTGGATATTTCATTTAACCTTAAACCTATCAATATAACTGAACTGACCAATTTTTCCTTGTAGGGCCAGCTAATGTCATTTCTTTGAATGTGTGTCATCAACTGGGGTTCTACAAAATTTGCTTGTATAAATCACATTCCATAATAAACCATCTGTGAGTTCCATTTTTAGTTTAAGTGGAACAAAAACTCAAAAATACTTGTGAAGCAATCTGAGTATAAAATCCTTCTAGATTTTTACAACAGTTTTAAAAATCTTTTATAATGACCTTTCTTAACATATAATTCTATGGCAAAGAATATAGCAAAGAATATATAGCAGTTTCAGAATTGCATTTACATCAAATCTTCCAAAATCATCTGTTTTCATATAAAACTTTTTGTAATCATATTTTCCATTTCTATAATAGGTAATTAAATGATATAATAAAGACTAAAATTGGCATCAACAGTGTTGGGAACCACACAAATGACTCTTGGTAAGTGTAAACCTCAAAATGTGGAAACACAGACAGTAGTAGCTAGGAGGAGCTGGAACTGACAGGCTGCTTCAGTATCTGCAGTGGCCAATAGGAAGGATATAGATGGGCATTTTTCCTTCTGGGTCCCTGAGCAGACAGGACTGATGGGACCTCAGTTCTAAGAAGAACTGAGGCCAGGTTACGGGACTGCTTCAAGATCTAAGTCTGCACTTTACAAAGCAGCCACATTTTCCAGTCTTTTCTGACTGGGCTGGGGATTGAAACGCCTTGTCAGCGCCACTAGGGAATCGGAGGCTCTCTCAGAGCTTTTCTTTAGATGCATCCACTCTCCACCTCTTGTTCCCTCTTCTGGAAGGTGGGGGGAGGCATTCTTAAGACTGTTTGCTTCCTCTCCATTCCCCAAAGCCTGGTTGGGTGCTGAGAGCCTGCTGTGTGTTTTCCTTAGGACAGAGCCCTGAAATACTCAAATTGGGGGACCTTCGACAATCCTGCGGTGTCCACACGTGCTCACGGGCTGTGGGCCAGGGCTTGCCCTCCCACGCGGGACGCATGCGCGGGGCACGCACGGAGCGCCAGCCGTGAGGGGCGGGGGCGGGGGCGTGGTGAGGCACGCAAAGCGTTGCAGGCTGGGGCTGAAATCTTCGGTTGAGGCTGTCCAAGCGGCTTGTCGGCCAGCCTCCTGAAGGAGTCCGTGTGTTGGACTTGTGGGCGCCACTGCACCTTGTTGAGGTCCAAGCTCTTGTAGCTACGAGTCCTCCTCTCTCTTGCCCGCTCCCAGTCTCTCCCAACGCCCCAGCTGTGCTAACACCCTCGGTATTCCGGCTGAGGCAAGAAAGAAGTGGCCTCTGGGGCAGCGTCCTGCGAGGCGTGGGAAGCTGAAAACTCACTCCCAATGCTCCCACTTTTCCCCCTGGGGGACATTTCGGGCTGAATGGAGCCTCTCTTGGCACTGAGCTGTGCCACTCTGGGGGAGGGGCCATGCAGGTACAGGGAAAGTGTGCCCCCTTCATTGGATCTGTTCTCGGATTTTTGGCTCAAGTGAGGTGCTGGAACTTCTCTGCTGGACTCCCTGACTCCCAACAAAGGTATTACTGTCTGTTCCTTAGGGGTTTTCAAAATCTGTGTCCGTTTGGGTGGGTGGAGGTGGTGGCCGAAAACGCCTATTCCGCCATCTTGCTGATTACTCAGGCCAACATTTCTTTTTAAACGAAAATAAACAGAGCGTAATAAATTTGAAAATATAGCCACATCTATGGAAAATATTTAATTATAAGAGTGTATCATGTGCATCTGTGCCAGTAAAATTTATCATGTGGAAGAAATTGAGTATTGTCTATCCAGATGAAAAAGCTGAAATATGCTCAAGTGGAAGGGGTAGGAAATCTAAGGCAGTAGTTCTCAGACTTAAGCATCTGTCAGAATCACCTGAAGGGCTTGTTAAAATGCAGATTGATAATCCTCAAACCCCGGCTTTCTGTAAGTTTGAAATGCAGTCCAAGAATTTGTTGTTCTCACAAGCTCCCAGGTAATCCTGATATTTCTTGTCCACGATAATACTTTGAGAACTATTTCTCTAAGCATACAGCCAAAGAGGAAGAGGTAAAAATATAACAAAAGAACTGTTAAAACTCGTGTCGTTTCAGATGATCTTTCATAGAACAAGTAATTTTTATATTTTAAAAATTGTTCCAGAAGATGGATTAAGATGGAATGTTTTTCTATTCTTTTTACATAGCTAGCAAACCTCAGTATCAATAACTCATAAACACAACCCCCCAAAAGAGTGTACATATGTGAATATAAATTCAACAGTTGCAAACAACAAAAGTTAGTAAATAAATTCAGGTATTCTATTTAAGGAGTAAAACTTATTGACTGAGTAGGGTTTATTTCAACAAAACCAAAATGGGTCAATGTTAGCATAATTATTTAAATACAAACCAGGTTTGCTCTTTTTATAATTAAAAACTACTAAAATTTGTAAACTATTTTCTGTAGATTAATAGTTAATATATTAATAGTGGCATACTAGAGGCATCCCTAATAAAATCAGGAAGAATACAGGGATTTTTCTATCACAACTCTAGTTAACACTTTTAGAAAAATGACCTAATTTAATAATAAATTTAAATGTTATATAAATATTGACAAGAGACAAGCTTATTGTTATTTGAAGATGATATGATGACATATATAGTAAATATGCATCAACTAAAAATGAAGCTAGTAAAACAACTCAAGGTACCAAATAATAGATAAATATACAGAAAAAAGACCCTGAAGGCTTCCTTTATAAAATTACCTGTTAATAAGAATATAAATGTAATTAATGGTATCAGAAAAATATGAAGTGTCAAGGTTTACATCTAGTAGGAAAGACACCGAGCCTATACGGAGAAAATGAATTTAACCCAAAGTTGTAAAATAAACCCTGAATAAGCCATATCATGTTCCTATATGGGAATATATATTATTAAGAAATCAAGTCTCCTAGAACTTATAAGTTTAGTCCATTGTTACTGAGAATTTTAGTAGGATTACTGGTAGTTGTTTTGATAAATGATAATTTACAATTATACAAAAATGCCTTTATATTTTTTGAGATAATTAATGTTCTTTCATGGTCAGTTTCCTTATGTACAGAATACTATTAAGTTAATGTAACTAAAATATAAAAGCACAAAAATAGATAAATAGAACAGAATATAAAATTAAACCAAAAAGATTACAAAGATATGCAGAGAATTTACCATTCCTAAAATGCTGAAATTTCAGATCATTGGGTAAAAATGAAGTGCACAATAAATTAGGTGACAGAATTGGTTATTCTTTTGAATGAAAATAAACTTACATTTGCATTCATATCCATGTGAAATATACATCCACTAGATTAAGAATGCCAATTATATCTTATATATTAATATATAGTATAAGATAATGTTAATATAATAATATCTTATAAGTAATACATTTATAAGATACTAGAAGAAACTATCAGAGTATATTGCGTAAGGTAGGAGAAACCTGTGTGAGGCAAACCAGAAACTTAGAACCCATAAAAGAAAAGGAAATTAAAATTACTGTCATAATTTTTCATTTAAAAAAGTATATAAAACTCATTAACAGAGTCAAAGAAAATGTTTCCAACACAATAAACATGGTGTTAATAAACTAAAATATGGAGTTCTTAATAAAAAGCATTTAATAGAAAAATAGACTAAGACTATGAAAATTACAATGAACAGCCAGATAAAAATATTCCTCATGTTATTTTATAAGGAAATGGAAAATTATGTAATGGGTTATCTTGTTTCAGATTATTAAAAATTACAAAGATTGGTAGTATCTAATGTCAGTGAGTGTATACAAAAATAAGCATGTTTATAATTATAATGGGTCTGTAAATAATCTTGGAGAATAATTTGATGGTATCCATTAAAATATGAATACCCTTTGAGCTATTGGTCCCATTTCTAAGAATCCTTTCTGCATAAATAATACAAAAGCCTTAACTGTACCAGTTATATTTAATGACATACAATTGGGAACAACCTAAAAGTTATCAATTTGAAAATGATGTACAACAGGAAAAGAGGTCTCAAAATTATAATGTTAAATCACAAAAGCAAGTTGTTCATAAGTAAGTCCTCTTTCCCCTATTCTTTAGAGAATGAGGATAATGGCTATCTTAAGGAAGTATTGGGGATTTAGTTAGGGACTCCTAAAAACTCTTTCAACAATACGTAGCACTGATGCTTAATAAATCTTAAAAATGATGATGGTGATAAAATATGAATTTTTTTATGTAGCTCTAAGAACATATAAAAGAGTCAGCAAACATATATGCCAAAATGTTAACAGTATTAATGTTGGTGTGTAGGGATTCAGAAAGGGAAATGAAACTTTCTCTTCTTAGTATGATTCAAAATATTGTGAGACTATAGGTAATCTTTAAAATTTCACAGGATTATTCAAATGTATCTGTCACCCATGGTGCTTAAATTCTCCTTCAAATATTCACTCTGACCTGCTCCATATCCCTGCCTCTTATAAAAATTGGTTTTTTTGTGTGATGATCATGTGGTTTTTATCCTTCAGTTTCTTTGTATGGTGTAGCACATTGATTGATTTGCGTATATTGAAGAATCCTTGCATTCCTGGGATAAAGCCCACTTGATCATGGTGTATGATCTTTTTTTGTGTTGTTGGATTCTGTTGGCTAGTATTTTGTTGAGGATTTTTGCATCTAAATTCATCAGTGATATTGGTCTGTAATTTTCCTTTTTTATAGTATCTTTGTCTGGTTTTGGTATCAGGGTGATGGTGGCCTCATAAAATGAGTTTGGGAGTGTTCCTTCCTCTGCAATTTTTTGGAAGAGCTTGAGAAGGCTGGGTGTTAGCTCTTCTCTAAATGTTTGATAAAATTCACATGTGAATCCATCTGGTCCTGGACTTTTGTTTGTTGGGAGATTTTAAATCACAGTTTCAATTTCATTACTTATGACTGGTCTGTTCATATTTTCTATTTCTTCCTGATTCAGTCCTGGAAGGTTATACCTTTATAAGAATCTGTCCATTTCCTCCAGGTTGTCCATTTTATTGGCATATAGTTGCTTGTAGTAATCTCTTATGGTGCTTTTTATCTCTGTAGTGTCTGTTGTAACTTCTCCTGTTTCATTTCTAATTCTATTGATTCGAGTCCTCTCCCTCTTTTTCTTGATGAGTCTTGCTAGAGGTTTATCAATTTTATTTATCTTCTCAAAGAACCAGCTTTTGGTTTTATTGATTTTTGCTATTGTTTTCTTTGTTTCTATTTTGTTTATTTCTGCTCTGGTCTTTATGATTTCTCTCTACTAACTTTGGGTTTTCTTTATGCTTTTCTCTAGTTTCTTTTGGTGTAAGGTTAGATTGTTGATTTGGGATTTTTCTTGTTTCTTGAGGTAGGATTGTATTGCTATAAACTTCCGTCTTAGAACTGCTTTTGCTACATCCCATAGGTTTTGGATCATTGTGTTTTCATTGTCATTTGTCTCTAGGTATTTTTTGATTTCCTCTTTGATTTCTTCAGTGATCCCTTGGTTATTTAGTAGTGTATTGCTTAGCCTCCACGTGTTTGTGTTTTTTACACTTTTTTTCCTGTAATTGATTTCTAATCTCATAGCGTTGTGGTCAGAAAAGATGCTTGATATGATTTCGATTTTCTTGAATTTACCAAGGCTTGATTTATGACCCAAAATGTGATCTATCCTGGAGAATGTTCCATGTGCACTTGAGAAGAATGTGTAATCTGCTGTTTTGGGATGTAATGTCCTATAGATATCTATTAAATCCAGCTGATTTATTGTGTCATTTAAAGCTTGTGTTTCCTTCTTAATTTTCTGTGTGGATGATCTGTCCATTGGTGTAAGTGGGGTGTTAAAGTCCCCCACTATGATTGTGTTCCTGTCGGTTTCCTCTTTCATAGTTGTGAGCATTTACCTTATGTATTGAGGTGCTCCAGAATGGGTGCATATATATTTATAATTGTTATCTCTTCTTCTTGGATTGATCCCTTGATCTTTGTGTATTGTCCTTTCTTGTCTCTTGTAACATTTTTTATTTTAAAGTCTATTTTATCTGATATGAGGATCGCTACTCCAGCTTTCTTTTGATTTCCATTTGCATGGAATATCTTTTTCCATCCCCTCACTTTCCGTCTGTATGTGTGCCTAGGTCTGAAGTGGGTCTCTTTTAGACAGCACATATATGGGTCTTGTTTTTGTATCCATTCAGCCAGTCTGTGTCTTTTGGTTGGTGCCTTTAGTCCATTTACTTTCAAGGTAATTATTGATATGTATGTTCCTATTACCATTTTCTTAATTGTTTTGTTTTTGCTTTTGTAGGTCCTTTTCTTCTCTTATGTTTCCCGCATAGAGAAGTTCCTTTAGCATTTGTTGTAGGGCTGGTTTGGTGTTGCTGAATTCTCTTAGCTGTTGCTTGTCTGTAAAGCTTTTGATTTCTCCCTCTAACCTGAATGAGATCCTTGCTGGGTAGAGTATTCTTGGTTGTAGGTTCTTCCCTTTCATCACTTGAAATAGATCATGCCACTCCCTGCTGGCTTGCAGAGTTTCTGCTGAGAAATCAGCTGTTACCCTTATGGGAGTTCCCTTGTATGTTATTTGTTGTTTTTCCCTTATTGCTTTTAATAACTTTTCTGTGTCTTTATTTTTTGTCAATTTGAGTACTATAGGTCTTGGCATGTTTCTCCTTGAGTTTATCCTGCCTGGGACTCTCTTTGTTTCCTGGACTTGAGTAGCCATTTCTTTTCCCATGTTAGGGAAGTTTTCAACTATAATCTCTTCCAGTATTTTCTCAGGTTCTTTCTCTCTCATCTCCTTCTGGGACCCCTATAATGTGAATGTTGGTGCGTTTAACATTGTCCCAGAGGTCTCTTAGGCTGTCTTCAGTTCTTTTCGTTCTTTTTTCTTTATTCTTTTCTGCATCAGCGATTATCACCATTCTGTCTTCCAGGTCACTTATTTATCCTTCTGTCTCAGTTAATCTGCTGTTGATTCCTTCTAGTGTATTTTTCATTTCAGTTATTGTGTTGTATATCTCTGTTTGGTCTTTAATTCTTCTAGTTCTTTGGTAAACTTTTCTTGCAACTTTTTGATCTTTGTATCCAGTCTTTTTTCAGAGTCCTGGATCATCTTCACTACCATTATTCTGAATTCTTTTTCTGGAAGGGTGCCTGTCTCCTCTTCATTTGGTTGTTTTTCTGGGATTTTAGCTTGTCCCTTCATCCAGTACAAAGTCTTTTGCCTTTTCATTTTCTCTATCTTCCCACAAGACAAAATACTGCTGATACTGTGCTCTGTCTCTTGTGTCTAAAAATTGTTTTAATAATGATTTGAGATTTGATGTGGTTTTATTTGCTTATTTTAAGTGGATAGACTTTACTAAATTGTAATTGCTATTCTGTTGTTTCTCTTTGTTTCATGCATTCTCATCTTTTCCTTTAATTTATTTATGTTAACTATGTGCTGGACATTCTTTAAACATTGGGTCTACAGTGGATGTCAGTATTGGAGAATAAAAGCAGGCATAACCAGTTCTCATTCAATCTGCATTTTCGTAGGGGGGGTAAGACAAACAAATGAATTTCAAGTAGTGATAAATGTTATGAAGGAAAAGATGCAAGATACTATGATAGGAAGTAACTAAGAGTATGCATATCACATGGGGTCTTTATTTCACTGCTGTATGGAAAATATTTTTTGTTTTGTATGACATTATTTGGTGCACTTTGCACAGTGAATTCATATGTACTGGGCTGCCTGTACCAGACCATAACAGATGCTTCTGTTTCAAGTGTTGTTCCATTTGCTTCCTCTTCTTTCTTTTTTTATTGAGGTGTAATTGACATATAGCATTATGTTTGTTTCAGGTATACAGCATGATTCAATATTTATAAACAGTTGTATACATTACAAAATGATCATGACAGTAAATCTAGTTAACATCCATTACCATACACAATTACACAGTTTTTTTCTTTTGTTTTTCTTGTAATAAGAACTTTTAAGACCTACTTTCTTATTTAGTACCTTTGAAATATGCAGTGTGATATTACTGACTGTAACCACCATGCTGTACGCTACATTCCCATGACAGTTATTTTATACCTGGCACTTCATACCTTTTGACCCCTCTCCCCCATTTTGCATCCCCTTTCCTGGCATGCACCAATCTGTTTTCTGTATCTATGAGCTTGGTTTTGCTTGTATTAATTTTTTTTAGAGTCTACATACAAGTGAGATCATACAGTATTTGTTTTTCTCTCTTTAACTTATCTCAGCATAGTGTTCTCAAGGTCCATCCATGTTCTCACAAATTACAAGATTTCATTCTTTTTATGGCTAATATTCCCTTATGCACATATACCACATCTCTTTTATCCATTTTATATGTTCAACTTTGTTTGGATATCTTGGCTATTGTAAATAATGTGTGAATGAACTTGGGGTGCATATCTTTTCAAATTAGTGTTTTCTCCATTTGCTTCTTACAGCTCCACTTTCTCTTTGGCTATCTCCCCTTTGGGGATTTGGCCTTATGCATCCCAATTGTATCAAGGCCCTCATTATTAGCCTTAAGACCACTGGCTTATTAATTTTATTTTTTCACCTTTCTGGCTTTGTTGATAGCTGTTACTTTCTCAGTCCATAACTACACTAACCCTGCCTTCTCATGTTATTGTACTTGTGGCTTTGAGCTGGAGAGTCAATTTCTGGAAAGAATACACAAGGGAAACTTCCACATCTGGGAACTGTAGAACCCATGCTCCATGAAAGTTCCCTGTTGAAAAACATTCACTTTTCTCACCAGTACAGGAAGCAAGAGAGATTATATATTTAAAATGCAAAGGGTATATATAGTTCAAATTAATAATAGATGTCTCACATACACAAAAGATTAAGTCCCTTTAACCATTAAATTTTTCCTGCCCTTTGAGTAATCATCCACCCAAGCAACACATGCTATATTGCAATAAGGAGAGTTTTAGTGTGTAATATCAAGGAAGAAAGGGTGTTGGTTCACAGAGTTATACTAATGGAGGGTCCAGTTTAACAGAACAGCAAAATATTCATCTTAGGGGCCATTTTCCAGGATTTATAAATGGCACTGTTGAATAAATATTTCTAACTTCTGATGGTGTATACTGTACTTACATTAATGTTAAAAAACCTAAACTATTGAGTCATTGTGGTCATTTAGTATCCTAGCTCTGATTATTATTTTAGTCACAGAAGAGTTTATTTATTAGCTTATTATGCAAATACATATTCAGTGTCTGCTGTAATTCCTAGATAAGGGTTATAGTGGATACAAAGATGAACATTGTGCCAGAAAGAAACGTGAATTCTAGCATATTGGATGTAAAACATTACACACATGCTTCTTCCCTTAAATGTGGCTAGAAGAGATACATAAGTAATGTTTTGGGGAGTTAATTTTTGTCCCTTTAAAGTGTCCACATATTTATCTTGTTATTTTAAAGTTATGATATTAAGTTTTTATAAAGTGCATAATAATTTATTATAAAGAATATTTAGCCCTACAAAAATAGATACAAAGGATTTTTAGGATGTATGTGAACCATTACCTTACTGTTAATTGGAACATCAATGTATAATAAAGCAAATACACAGACATCTGTATTACCTTTCAGTTTAATTTGTGGAGAAAACATTTTAAGACTCATTTTGAGGCAGAGTACAGTAGCCATAGTGTGACTTAGTGTTTCATTCATAATAAATGTTAAAATAATGAAAGATTTAAGTAAACCCATTTCTCACTAAGTATATCAGTGATCATCTTTGCAACTGAAAACATGCATAATTATGCATAATTAAAACCTATGAATTATCTTCCCCACCCCCTAGGTCTCTGAGGCTGATTCTGAAAAGCCCATGGATTACATCCATGGAAATGCTTCCACTAACATAAATTATATCTGGCTTGCTGACATCAGTAGATATTCATCCACATAATAGTGCTCATGTAAGATCATCTTAGCCCAATTCTGTTTTCCCTACATAGAGTATTGATTTTGCAGCAGCTGTTAATCATCCCAGTAAGTTCCAATTTGGACACTCTTCAACACAGAAGTCAACACTGTGAGCAGAAACAAGCAAGGCAATAAGAATTTCAAAGACTTCTGGAAAGGTCCTCCAGTTTTTGTAGAACATATCCAGAAACAAGTTAGTATCACATGCTGTGTAAAAAGTGAAAGCCACTATGAAATTTAAAACCTTTTCCATATTAGTACTTCTGAAATTGGAAATGGATCTGTGCTCACTGTGGAATTACTCTCTGAGTCTGTAAGAAATCTGACGAAGACTAGTGGACCTCTAGTGCACTGTATATATTACCACCCAAATGTCCTATCAAATAGATATTTGCATCATTATGATTTAATATCCTTCAGCCTTAGTCAGTCACTAAGAGCCTCTTACTCCTCCAGTGTAGGAAAGATGTGACTACTGATTCTCATAACCATAAATTTCAAGTTAGTGGAATAGTTAGCAATCAGAATTCCTTTAGTCATTAGCTGTTTTTTACATTACATATTTCCCTATGCCACTGCTGAAAATACAAGGGAAGTATCTTAACCGTATAAATTTAATTATGATCACAGGCTGGTTAAGAACATAGAGTTTTTGGTCTGGTCATGAAATCAATGTAATTAGACTCTGAACATGATCAAATCTATTTTTTTATTTTTTATTTTAATTTATTTTTTAAAGCTCTTTATTGGAATATAATTGCTTTACACTGTTGTACAAGTTTTTGCTGTACACCAAAGTGAGTCAGCTGTATTTGTACATATATCCCCATATCCCCTCCCTCCCACCCTCCCTATCCCAGCCCTCTAAGTCATCACCCATCATCGAGTTGATCTCCTTATGTTATGCAGCAACTTCCAACTAGCTCTTTTACATTTGGTAGTGTATCTATGTCAGTGCTACTCTCTCACTTTGGCCCAGCTTCCCCTTCACCCCCCCCACCCCATGTCCTCAAGTCCATTCTCTACATCTGCATCTTTATTCTTGCCCTGTCACTGGGTTCATCAGTACCATTTTTTTAGATTCCATATATATGAGTTAGCATATGGTATTTGTTTTTCTCTTTCTGGCTTACTTCTCTCTGTATGACAGTCTTTATGTCCATCCACCTCACTACAAATAAGTCAATTTCATTCCTTTTTATGGCTGAGTAATATTCCATTGTATATATGTGCCACATCTTCTTTATCCATTCATCTGTTGATGGGCATTTAGGTTGCTTACATGTCCTGCCTATTGTAAATAGCGCTGCAGTGAACATTGTTTTATATATTTCTTCTTGGATTATGGTTTTCTCTGGGTAAATGTAATTTTTTTAAGTCTCACTTCCTTTGCTTTGTCTGCTTCATCTACCTTTTTATTATAAACGGTATATAATTTTTAAGCTACTGCCGTTTTATTAATTAACTTTAAATTTGTTTTGGCCAAATTCTGTTTGTCTAAAAATAATTCTGTTATTAAGCCAACAATAATTTGGGGGTTTTCCTAGATGAGGAACTTGGACTATATATTTAAGAAATAGATAAGATTAATCAAGTAAAGCCTATAATTCTCACTACAGAAAGACATTGTTTTGAAGTGTATTTTTCCCATTTTATGACAAGAAGAAATTTTTAATGACATTAATGCTGTATTGGATAATATGTTTTCCCTGGATAGTCAACTTCATGTTTGTATTGGAAGATTCTGTTTCATAGGACATTTGTTTCTGAAATAGATTTTTTATCACAAAAAAGATTTATAGTATTTGAGTAAATTGTCAATCACTGAAAAATTACTAATCTCAAATATTTGATAATTTTACCTCACAGCAGTTTATTTTACCTACAAATTTTCACTGCAAATTCATTTCTAACCATTTTCTTACAATTACATAGTGTTTCTCTTGTATTGGCCAAGCCACATTAAACTCTTCAGTAAATTATTTAAAAAGTAATTAACTTACTCTTCACTGAATGATAAATAATTTATTCATTAAGCATCAAACAAAATATTGAGAAATTTTTCAAAAGATCCATCATGTAAAAGCCAATAATGAACACTAAAATTTTACCCCCAAAACCAAAAATGCCAAACTGGAACGTTGAATCCAAGGCTGAAACAAAATTGTTTATTTACAATATTTTATTAATAAATTTTCAAGTATTGCTCTTTCATTAAGCAACTGGTTGCTGTATTTTCCAAAATTTTTCCCCCTCCAGGTACTCTTTTTTTTTTTTTTTTTAATGTGCAGACTTAACTACTTTTGAGTTACTTTTTCTGCACTTTCTTTATCACTCAAGAAAGTTTGTAGTAGGTTTTGATTATTGACACAAATTTTTCATCTCAAAAATGATATAATGCAGTGTTTAAAATATTCAATTAAAATATAAAATATTTGGGGAAAGAAGAAAGTGCAAAACACACATTACATTGAAAAAAGAAAATATTGATTCCTAATTTCTGAGTCTAAAAAGTTAATTTTAGTTGTCTCCACTTCACCTCCCATTTGCTGAACCAATGTGAGCTGGCTTTGCTATCTTGCTGCTTAACTCTCTTACGTGCCAAGTTCCTAAAACTTCTCAGTCTGTTGTTACCCTTGACCTTAAAATTTACCAGTTCAGTAACACTATCTTTCTCAATATTTTGCTGCATTTAACCTTGAATCACTTTCTGTTTCTTGAATTTCTTTTCTCACTCCCTTGGGCCTCCTCAATCCCATACCCTCTCAAAACTTACAATTCTTTTCTGACCACCTTGCTGAATATGTGTCACCTTCGTGTGCTTTTCTGACTTCATCTGCCCTTTAATTGTTGATGATTACCAGGACTATTTTTCAGTTCTGCTCTTTCCTCTCCATATCTGCCTGGGTTATTTCATTCCTCCCCATAATTTCCAACATCATCTGAAAATATGACAGCATTCTCTGCAGTCACTTACTTAAATCTCTTGGAGTTTCACAAATCTTCACACCTAATCAAGGAATTCTGATGATTCTGTATCTGAATATCCTCTAAATATTTTCTTTTTATTTATTTTTAGCCTCTAAGAAGTTCAGACCCTTATCACCTCTAATTTTCACTATTGCAGTGCTTCCTCATAGTTCTTCTCTGCCTCCAGTCTTGATTCTTCAGGTCTATGCTCTGCCGAGGCAGCCATACCTCAAGTGGCCTACTATTTCATACAGATGAATTCCAGGCTCCTTATCATATTCTGGCCCTGACACATCTTCAGCCTCATCTCCATTTTGGAACCTGCCAGTAGTTTCTGAAATGCTTTTTCCTGATCTGTATTTTTACTGCTGTCATCAACTCTGTCTGGATGAAACTGATCACCTTCATCCCTCCCCCAGCCGCCACCGCTAATTTCCCCCAAATATGTCCACCTTTTTCTCATTCGCAGATTGTAAGCTTAGCAGATGTCCATTTGTGAATAATCAACTCAGGCTATTTTTTTCCTTAAAAAGTCTTTCCTGAGCTATCAAACTAGGTTTGCCACTTTTTTTTGGTAACTCATGTTATTCTTCACATATGTTTATTTAACATTAATCACATTTTCATGTTTTTATAGTCACCTGTTTGTCTTTCTCCAGAATCTCAGTACCTTGAGATCAAGAATGTAAGTTATTCAAGTGTGCCTGCTCTTTGCACGTACATTATTATGTAGCATTTCTCAGAAGATATTAAGTGATCATTTACTGTGAATGAATAAATGTTCCACTCTTTTCCAAGCTAGAAACAGATCTCCTTGGTTCTTTTTCTTGCTCATGTTTAGTTAAGAACATTCTCATTGCTAGAGAAAAGCAAGCATTATAAAAATTCCATCATAATTTTAACAAAAATTTCTATATACGTATAAAGGTTACCGGGTTATTCTTTTGACTATTTCTAACAATTTTAGAAGATAGGAATATTGAAAAGCTGCTTAGTGTGTGTAAATGAATTCATAATGTGCTGTACATTTTCTATACATATACTTCAAAGCATGGGATCTTTTCAAAAAACCTGTAAATATAGGAGAGACGCCTTTGTCTGACTTGAATGATTTTAACAGAATTTTTATTTTTTTTTAACAGTCATTTAATTTCTGGGACATGGGCTTTCCTAATGTTCCATAACTAATTTAATCTTACCTGGTTTTAGCTGTCATGTGCTTTTAATGACTAAACTTGCAAAATGTATCACAGCTAAGGAATTTTTTTAATATTAAAAAAAGCCCTACACACTTGCTAAGAGCTATAATAGTGCAAGTGACAATGATAAATGAGAGTGTATTCCTGAAGATGTAATTAATCTGCAACAGGGTCAGAACAGCTCCTTAGGTAAATGAAACTAAATCAGCTGTGTAGTCTATAATTAACTTACAACGGTATTAGTCCAAGTGTAATGTTATTCATTATATATGTAAGGTATTATTTTCTCCATACGAAAGTTGTAATTTGCTACGTAATGATTAACAATTCATCTTAATACTTTAGTCATATTATCATAATATAATTGTCATACATTATCATTTTATTCCATTTACCGTTTCTGTTTGAAAGGCAGGAGTAGATATCTATTCTTTACCTTGTATGTACAGAAATGAATAAAGTGAAAATAAAGCCTGATTTCATGTGATTAGAGTAGTTCTCACTGACACTCCATGCAGCAGGTCTATTTTGGATTATTTGGGAATGTGGTGATGTATACAATAAATATGAAAGCAGAAGTAGGGCATTCAGTCTGCATTGAGTATATGAGAGTAAGAAAAACTCAAGGAAAGTAAGGAATTACTGACTTTCCAATGCCATAAGCAGATTTTTATTCCATACTTATCATTCCATATTGAGCACTGAACCTTTAACAAGTTCAGGCATTCAGTGATTGTCACAGATATTAACTGGGAAAGAGCTTACTTTTATGCAAAGTATGGTGCTTTTCTAAATATATCCAAGGATATTTTCGCAAATTAGGAAAACAGGTGAGACTCAATGCAGAGATAAAACATGTTTTGGTGAGAACTGCTTGGGATTCACATAGCCAAAACCCCACCCATGCTAGTTTAATCTGAAATGGGAATATGTTGCCTCACTCCTGATCCAGGAGTGTTTCAGGCTTCAAGCTGGGGTTAGAGACTCAACACAATCATCAATACCATATTACTTATTCTTTCCCTTGGCTCAGTTGACCTTTGATTTATTTCTAGCTTGGGTCCAAACAGTATTGTCTGGATTCAGTTTCTCTATTTTTGGGTCTGCTTATTTCAGAGTCATCCCATCTAGTGGAAGAAATCACTTCCTGAAATTCTGCATCCATAGTAGAAAGATGCAGTCTACCTCATAGTCCCAGCAGCAAACCCTAGGGAAGTATTTGATTGAAAAAGTTTTGGACATACACTCAATATGGGCTACGTAATTTGTAAGGCCCAGTGCAAAATGAAAAGGAAGAGCCTCTTGTTCAGAAGTTAAAAGAGTTTCAAGAATGAAGCAGTAGAACCTATTGAAAGGCTCTCCTACTGGTGAGGCCCTTTTTGACTACGCAAGTCCTATACCCCTGAGGCCCAGCCTTGCAAGGACTCGTTCCTAAAGCAGTCTCTGAGTCCTGAGGTACTGTTGTAACAAAGAAGGGTAGTTTTGATGGTGATGAGTTTATTTCTACTTGAGTCACAAGGAATAACATGGCTATTATAAATTGAAATTTTATTTTGAAAAAAGGGGAAGGGATGTTTGATAGAGCCAAAAATATGCTCACTAGAAGTCATTAAGAACTTCGAAAGTCACTTAAGGAAACTGAAAGATTAATTCAAGTAAAAATTTATTCAAATCCTTGGTTTCCATATGCATTCAAGTATTGTCCTTGTTGGTAAGAATTTTACTTAAGTACCATAATGAGTGATATTTCCTCTAAAGAAGATTGCAATATAGCTGAGAAGATTTGAAAAACTATGAAAAAGTTGAGTTGTTATTTTTGACTTTATATTTTTACAGATGTAGTTATTACATAAAAGCAGAGTAACAAGTTAAATAAAAGTAATATGTGTATTTGCCGAGATAGACTAGGTTATGCTGAGGAAACAAACCCTCAAAATCTAGGAGCTAAGGTTTGTTTCTTGCCGATGTATTATATATCCATCACAGTCCAGAAGGCACTGTATTCCAGGTGTGCTAATTCAGGGGACTCAGGCTGGTAGGATCTTCCCCTTATGGAACAGCTCCTTTCACTGTGACAGGAGGAAATGGTAAATTCAGTATTGGATTTTAAAGGCTTTTACCCAAAGTTGACACAAAACAGTTGTACATTTTATTACTAAATGAAGTGTGCAGCCACAGATAACTATAAGGGGGCAGGGGATTTTATTTTTTTACCATGTACTCATTAGACGAATAAGAATATTGAGGAATATGTCCGTTAGCTAGCAGAATCAGGCCTTTTGGTTAGAAAATATTCAGTTTAATCTCTGCCCCACACCCAGTACGCTCGTGCCCTGATCAAGGATGCTAACACTATACTCCTAGCTAATCATGTCCAAACTGCTCAAAGTCCAGTCTCTGCCCTAATGATACTTGTCTCTTCTTCAGGAGATGAGAAAGTAGTCTACTTCATTTCTTTGTGCGATATCGCTTGAGTTAAAAATGTAGAATTAAAAATAACAATTTTCTGCCCTCTTTCTCACCTGATATATGATGAATTAGGAACAGCATAACCACAATACATGCTCCCAAAAGGGAAAGAATGGAAGTCACACAGCTGACCCTGATTTTTAGCATTTCTTAAAAGTTGCTGAGCATATATCTGTGAGGATTCCAACTCTGGGAATGTGTAATGGAACCTAATTAAACCTTTTTTCTACTTTCCAGAGACCCCACTGTTCAAAGTTCCTTTATTTCAGTCTTTTCCATTGTCCTCTTTGGCTCCATCTGGGGTAGGCATTTGGAAATTGTTCTCTCTTTAGAGATAATATGTCTTCTCAGCACAGATTCTACTCAAAGATTGTTGGGGCCTCTTGGGTCATCTCAGTTTTGTAGACTTATTTCCTTTAGTTCATGCTTTTTAAAATATTTTGACTACTTAGTTGACTTGCTAACTGTTTGATTCCAGTCAGCAACATGGTCCAGTACCTACACCCACAAATCCTTTTAATTGAGAGTACTTTATTTATATAAACTTCAACTATAGACACTCAGCCTTAATCATTTTTGCCTTGAGCCATCTTTTGCAATTCAAAGAATTTACTATGTGCCACACACATTAGCCTAACTTTTCTCTAATGAATGTTAATCTTTCAGAGGTTCTGACAATGTGGATGAAGACTGTAACTTGAATCACATCCTTATCCTGAGCCAGTTTCATAAATGGAAAGTTTTTAATAATAGTTATAAATCCATATTTTTTTCTTCACAAAAGCTGAGTTTTAATTTGCTTTTGTTTCTCTAAAGCTTTCTTGGTTTTATATTGTACTGTATGGGGTTGAGAAATTTCCTCTTCCAGCCCTAATGAATTCTCTCTTTATATTCTTTATTTTCTTCATTGCACAATCTCCAGTTCTTTTTTGTGCTCATTTCTTTCTTGAAATACCTTGCCAAATACTAGCAGTGGCAGCCAACACACACTACTTACATTTTTTAAAAAACTTTTCTCCTCAAGCGCAAGATATTTAGTACATGATCCACTTCACTTTCACCAAGGTATACTATGAATCCTCACCTTCTTTCCTACTACCTCTGATTTCCTCACTGCATAGCATCCTAGGCCTAACTGCTAAGCCAGTGTCGTATGTGGTTTTTTTTTTTTAATCATAATAATATCCTCCATAAGATAACAATTTCTGTTATAGTGTGGTAACAAAAAACGCTCCAAATCTCAGTGGATTAAAAACAGTTTATTTGTCATTCAAGCTATGTGTCCGCCATATGTTGCCAGGATTCTCTGATCCATATCATCCTCATTCATGGACCTATAATTGGATGTTGTCTCCACAACTTGGAAAGTTGATGGTTGCCTTGGCAGCAGAAAAGAGACACAGTGAATTACACACAGGCTTTTTAAGGCATCTGACTGATAGTGATATGTATCACTTTGGTTCACTTTTTTTTTTTTTCCTGTAGCAAGTCACATGTCCACTCCTAATTTCCAACAGTGCCCAGAGAAAGGAGATGAAATATGGATAAACAACCCTAATGACTATCCTAGCATGAATGCATAAAGAGGAGTAGACAAAGTAAATACAGTTTTAGGAGAATCTGTGAAAGAAATAAAACATTCAGCAATACAGGGAGGTTAGAAGGGATGGTGATAGAAAGGGTGAAATAGCAGGTATAAAGGAAAGGGGAAACTTTCAAAAGCTGAATTAAAAAAAATACATATCTTGGCATGAACATGAGGAAGCATCTGACAGTAGAAATACAAGTGGGAGTGAATGAAACGGAAAATTGACATTTGGGAGCAAGCCTAGAAAGGAAAGAAAGAACTGACTTAGAGGGAGAAAAAATAGCGTGATAGGCCTGAAAAGCAAAATGGATTTCTATAAAAGAGAAAAACAACAGTAAGGAATTTATTAACACCCTTGTCCTAGAAGAATTTCCCCGTTAAAAACAGCATGTAAAGTTTTCTCATTACTATTTTCATGCCCCAGTATTTTTGACTACCCATATAATCCACATCATAAATTTGCCAGGTAATCTGGATAGTCTTTGAAAGTAACCTAAATTGTTTTCCATTAGACACAAAAATTTGACTTGTGTATCAGCAATGCTAGGGACCCGTGAGAATAAAAGATGTTATTGACATTTTTTATACACAAAAATGAGTGATTCTCCAAACGTGTGTAAATGAATTTTAAATTCCTATGATGAAGATTTTCCTATAATTTGAGTGATTCTGTATGTTAGGTTTATTCACTTTGTTATATAAGCATATGTCCCTTGATAAATATCTTCAAGGCTCATGAAAACTACTGCTGTTCTACTAAACATTTACAAATACAAAATGGTATAAATTTTTCTAACTTTATGGAGATATAAATGACATAACATTGTGATAGTTGAAGGTGTACAGCACATCAATTTGATACACATATATTAAAAAATAATTAACACTATAGTGTTAGCTAACACCTGTACCAGGTCACATAATTACTGTTTCTTTTTTGTGGTGAGAACATTTAAGATCTACTCTCTTAGCAACTTTCAAGTATATAAAACAGTGTTATTAACTATAATACCGTGATCTACATTAGATTCCCAGGACCTAATTCATTATATAGCTGGAAATTTGTACTATTTGACAAATGTCTCTCCATTTCCGCCACCCCTCAGCCCCTGGTAACTACTATTCTAGTTTCTGTTTCTATGAGGTTGGCTTTTTTAGATTCTGTGTATAAGTGATATCATACAGTATTCATCTTTCTCTGACTTATTTCACTTAGTGTAATGCCTTCCATTTCCAACCATGTCACAAATAGCAGAACAGCCTTCTTTCTCATAGCTGAATAATATCCCATTTTTTATATATATATGCACACACACACCCCCATATCTTCTTTAGATGGACATTTAGACTATTTCCGTATCTTAACTGCTGTGAATGATGCTGCAGTTAAGTATGGTAGTGCAGATATCCCTTCAAGATCCTGTTTTTATTTACCTAGCATATATGCTGAGAAATGGTGTTGCTGGATCATATGGTAGTTCTACTTTTAATTTCTTGAGGAATCTCCATATTGTTCTCCATAGTGACTTCACCAATTTACACTCCCACCGGCTAAGTATTTATAAATACAAAATTATAAAAATTTATATTGCATAATTTTTATTACATGAGTTTAGCCAGTTAATATTCTCAGTGACTGTACCTGGAAGGAATTTTTTCTTTCATTATAATAACCTGCACGAACACAGACTTTCTTCTTTCTTTCTACTGAAATTTCCTAAACATATTTGATTTTTACATATCTGATGGTTATTTTATAACTGTAACTTGAATATTTTTTAATTATCTCGAGATCACTTGAAATTTCAAAATTAATGGCTACATTAATAAAAATTCTACCCTGAAAGCAATGTAATATGTTTAATAATATATTAAAAATTTTTAGTTAATATTTTTATTTCTTATCAAGATGAAATTTTTAAAAAATGCCTGTGGTGTACTACACTTAAAATGTTCTTTCTGTCCTTTTGAAATCCCTGAGGTGTATGCAGATGTCCAGAAAGAATTTGTGGAGCTTTCAGTACCTTCTGAGCTAGCAACATCTTGATTTTTAAATTTATTGCCATAACAGTGAGCTATTGTTTATTGAGCTTCTACTGTATGTGAGAGTTAGTTGGTACTAGATAGCTTTACAAATTTTACTTCACTTAGTTATCTCCACTGTGACCTAGTCAGTACTACTTCTGTCTCATTCCTGCTGATGAGAAAACTGAGGTTCGGGCAGGTGAATTTTTCCATCTTCATTGAGCTGGTAAGGGGGAGGGTGATATCAAAATTCAGACTTTTTTTCCCATTCTTCCAGGTAGGTTTTTTCCCATTCTTCCAGGTAGGTTTTCTAACTCTATTATAGTTAGGTCTTTCTTTATAAACAAATCCTTTTAAAATACTGTAGCCTTGATAAATGGAAATTAGTTCATCATTGTGTATTTAGGAATTATTTTAATTTCTAACCTTTTTAAGACAGAATAAAACATGACGTGGGCCTGTAATGTGCTGTGGCCCATAGTATGAAACTGTGCAAATAAATCTTCATCTCAGAATCCTTAAATAGTTCCAGTGGACCTATCCATTCTTTTTTCGAAGCCATCACAGCAAAGTCAGATAAACATATATTTGGGAGCAGTTGTAGAGCTAAGGCATTTAATTTGTGTCCCAAATCTCCTGAAGTACCGTGGCCTCAGTGATAACTTAGCTGGCAAACTGCTGGGAGAAGGGAGGGGAGGCATGATTGAAGTCTCAGGAAGATATTTCCAAACAGAACTTTCCCCAGCTGAAAATTCTCATATGGTGTTCTTGGACCACTGGCAGGCAGAAGTGTTATATTCATATTTGAATATCTGAATCTTTTGCCTCTGCCAGAGAGAGGCAGCTACAGCTTGGTTCAGGTGACCAAGCAAAGTAGTAAAATGCAAAATTGGTAAAATTATATGGAAAATCTTCTTTTCCAGGAATTTTCAGTGGAGTGTAGGAATTAAATAGGAAAATAAAGTATGGAAGAGTTTCCTGGTCATGAATAATGATCTGAGCAGAGTTATGAAGTGGAGAACTTAGCATGAATCCTGTTTTAGAGGAGAGTGACCACTGTGGCTTGACAGGTGTTTGCAGGTAGATGATCATGTGAGGCTCAAAAACTGGAGTCTGGTTCACCGTGAAGAAATTGGTAAGGAGTTTGGAGGTTAAGATGTAGTCTATAAAGAACCATTGGAAGATTTTGTAAAAACAATTGATCATTTGAAAGGAATGGTATTTTAAGAAGAATAATCTGACTGCAGCCAATAAAATGTATTTAAAAGTGCTGACAAGGGAGGCCAGTAATGAGTTCAGAGGCTAGCGGTTTCCATGGTATGAGATGATGTAATGAAACAGAATAGGATTATTAGAATAGGAATATTAGAAATCAGAGTGTGCTAAGGACCAAAGGAACAACAGAGAAATTTTGGTAATGGATTTGAATTGAGGTTGACATGGCTCTTAAAAATGTTATGACTTCAGAAATACTCTCTGATACTGATTGAGTTGGAAATTCAGGTCTGTAACACAAAAGAGGATGTGGTTGTAAAAATTTGAGAGTAGATTAATGTGGATGTGATTGGGAAAATCCTGTAGAGTGTAAAAGAAAGTTGTTTACGACTGAGAGAATAAGTCATTTACATACTTTGGGAAATTTTAAAATCTTTAGGTTGCTTCTGTATAGCTCTCTTTAAATATCAGTCTATTGTTTCTTAATATAAGAACTCTAAAACACAAATAACTACTTTAAGATATGTTATTCTATACATGTATTTGTGGGGAAATCGCAGCGATGTTTTATCTTTTATTATTTGTTTATCCTCAGTGGACTCAGTTCATTCTTGTTTCATTTGTCATGTTTAACAAGTAGCAAGATATATTTCCTACAGTTCCACTTTTGCACTTGGGCTCTGAGGCACTGCCAAATCTTTTAATCCAGTTTGGAGGCACTTCACTGTGCCTCACAAGTGAAATGGTATTATACCTGACCTATGTTTGTGAATGATTTTTATTTCAATTTTTGTTAGTATACAATCATCGTTTTCATAATGCTACAGTTGTTTACTTGAGTTATTGTCTGTTCCCATGAATAAAGGAATATCACAGACCTTTGGACAGGGCATCGCTTGTCATATGAGTGTGTCTGGAAAAAAAGAGACAACATTTTTAATGCAGTATTTTTCAAAGTGTAAACCATGGACCGCTAGTGAATCTTTATAACCTATAAAATGTCAACAAGGTGTCTGGTGGCTTCAATGAAACCACAGTGAAATTTTGTTCACATATATTGCACAAATTTGAAAATAAGGTTAATTATTATTTTCATAGATACCCTATTATACTACTAATAATAGTTGCATTTGAAAATGACAGTGTTGATCATTTTGGCCTAGAACATGTTCATATAACAAGGATAAATTTCCTTTCACCTAATATTTTCATATTATTTGCATTTATTGCTTGTGTGTTTTAAATATGCATTTGTCATTTTTACAATTACTTTGTTTTATCCACAGTTCATTGGAAATTAACCAAAGCTTCAAAATAAACCATTCGAATATAAATATGATGAAATCAGTCATGAAGTTGTAACTCAAACTGTGAAGCAGATTTTATTACAAGTGTAGAAGGTAAAACTGAATATTCTCAGGGAAGCAAATTAACAAGTATGATGACTTTGCACAAACAGCCAAAACAGAAAATGATATGATAGGAATTATGAAGATAAAAACCTTTTGAAATTAGATTTTATTGTATTAATGATTTTTTTTTTTACCTTACCCTAGAGCTTTTTAGGTTAGATATCTCTGACAATTGGGGCTATGAACTTTTGCTTAATTTAAAAACAAAGCGCTATAACCTCTCTGGTAAACCAATTGAGTTATTTCAGAACAATCATAATACAATGTTTACAAAATTGATTACTATTACTTTTGCCAAAGGCAAGGAAAAGATCAACATTTCAAAAGCATCATTAAAGTCACATTTTCATAGTAAATATGTCACATGGTTGCTGAGAGTATTATTATGACATCTGCAAGGTTAATAAATTTTGTATCCCAAAAACAGTGTATAGGAAAATTACTTTACCAAATGATACTGTTATGGCATAATACCATTGGCCTACACCTTGGGAGAGCAAACACAGGGTTTTTGCATACTATCAAATATTTCATTTAAGTGATACCAATGATATGATAAGGGAAATGGGCTCAATTATGTTTTTTTCTGTTTATCACATGAAAATTCATGGGAGATTAGTCAAAATTATTTTAAAAATTATTACAGAGAATTAAAAGTATATTGTGATGAATAATTAAAAAGCCTGAATATTACACCCTGAAGGGGTTACCCCGAACAACAGTCCACATACTGTGACTATTTAATGGTCAAATATATACCTCTGGATCTTGATTAAGTATAGAAGCAAATCAGCAATGTGAAGGTGACCAAAGGACATGTCCTAAGCATGAACCATTTTAGTGTGCTGTTTGAGGAATTAGAAAGCAATTCTAGGATTGTGCTTTTTATTACTGAATTACGATGGCTGTCAAGAAGAAGGAGGCATTACATGAGTTTTTTTTAACTTAAAAATGAAAAATTTAACAATTCTTGTGGGCAATAGTTGTAAGTAATTTACTCAAGTTTCATATCTGAGCAATATTTTAAAAACATTTATGAAATATAATTTACATACCATAGAATTAACCCATTGAAGGGTAAAGTTCAATGATTTTTATTAAATTTATATAATTGTGCGACCATATGCATAGAACAGTTGTAAAATACTTCTGTCATCCCCACAAGTTCTACATGTTCTTGGAGTCAGTCTGTGCTCCCACCTCCAACCTTAGGCAGTCATGAATCTCCTCTCTCTCTCTTTTGTTTCTTACTTTATTGCATGGGCCAGTATCCAGTGAGTAGATATACTTGCCTTGTTTACAATATTAGGAAAGAGACACCCAGTCTTTGGCAGTTAAATTTGAGTTTAGCAATTAAGTTTGAGTGTCTTTTGTAAAGCTGAGGAAGCTCCGTGTTAATGCTAGATTGTTGATAGATTTTTATCATGTTGAGTTTTATTGGATTTTATCAAATGATTTTTCAGTATCTATAGAAGTGATAGCATTTTAAAGATATCAGTTTCCCTCTGTGCACTGCTTTAGCTGCAGTCCATACTTTTTTAATTTAATGTTTTGATATGTGTTCAGTTCAGAAATTTTCTAGTTTCCTTCATGATTTCCTCTTTGATCATACTCCCAGTGCACTTGAAAGGAATGTGCAGCTTCTGTTGGGTATAGTGTTCAAGAAATGTCTGCCTAGTGTATATGGTTGGTAATGTTGTTTTAGCTATCTATTTTTGAATTGTTTTATCTAAAAAGAGTGAGGTATTTAACTCTTTAAATGTAATTGTTAGATTGTTTTTCTTTTAATTTTGTCACTTTTTATTTTATGTATCTTGGGATCTATTGTTATGATTATTGTATCTTCTTTATGTTTGTCAGTTTATCAATGTGAAACCTCATTTTTTGCCTCTAACAATATTTCATGTTTTAAAGTTTATTTTCTTACATACTTTCTTACTATGTTGACTCCAGCTTTCTTATGGTTATTATTTACATGATATAACTGTTTTCCACCCATTTGCTTACAACCTATTTGTGTCTTTGAATCTAAAGCATGTTTCATGTAGACAGAATGTAGTTGGATCTTGTTTTGTATCCTGACTGACCATTTCTGATTTTTGAACTAAATGATAGTCCTTTCATATTTCTATAATTACTGATATGGTTGTTTTCACAGCTACCATTTTGTCTTTATTTCTTTAGGTCTCATGAAGTGTTGTTCCTCATTTACTGCTCCTTTTTTTTTAATTTTAACAAATTTCTGTTCTGTATCATTTTTACTCTAATTTTTTTTTTTACAGGAATTGAGGTGTGATTTACATGGTCTAAATTCAGTCATTTTAACAGCACAATTCAGTGTTTTCTTAGTGTTCACTTGAAGTTACTACCAACTCTTCAGTCACAGACTACCACTGATATACTTTCTGTCTCTATAAATTTGTGTTTTCTAGACATTTTATTGAGATATAATTGACATTGAGCACTGTGTAAGTTTAAGGCATACAGCATAATGATTTGAATAATATACATCATGAAATGGTTACCACAGTAAGTTTAGTGAACATCCATCATCTCAACTAGATGTAAAATTAAAGAGTAAAAATTTTTCCTTGTGATGAACTCTTCAGATTTACTCTCAACAACTTTCATATTTAATACGCAGTAGTGTTAATTATATTTATCATGCTGTACATTCCTAGTACTTAATTTATCTTATAACTGGAAGTTTGTAACTTTTGAATGCCTGCATCTAATTCCTCCTCTCCACACCCCACTACCTCTGGCAACCAGAAATCTGGTCTTTTTTTCTATGACTTTGTTGGTTTGTTTGTTTTTGAAGTATAATTGATCTACAGCATTGTAGATCATGATTTGATATTTCTATACATTTCCTAAAATAGGAATCCCCATACTATTTTACACAGTGACTGCACCAATTTATATTCTACTAATAGAGCAACCTTGCCAACACTTGTTATTTGTTGTCTTTTTTATAATAGCCATTCTGACAGGTATGAAGTGATATCTCATTGTGGCTTTGATTGGCAAATTGGCATTTCCCTGCTGATTAGTGAGGTTGAACATCTTTTCATGTGCTTGTTGGCTATCTGTATGTCTACTTTGGAAAAATGTCTAAACATTTATAAAATTGGAATCATAAATATGCAGTCTTTTGCACCTGGTTTCTTTCATTTAACATGATGTTTTAAGTTCATTAATATTATGCCATACATCACTAGTTTATTTTTTTTTAATATTGAATGGTGTCCTACTATATAGTTATATTAAGTAATGTGTATCCTTTCATTGATTAATGTGTATTTGGATTATTCCTAGTTTGGGCTGCTAGTATTAAAATAATGCTGCACGCACATGCATTCCTTTGTATGGATATGTCTTCATTTCTATTGGATAGATTCCTAAGAGTAGAATTGCTTAGTTGTTTGGTAAGTACCTATTGAATAGTTTAATAAACTGTGAAACTGTTTTTCAAAAGGGCTCTGTGTGCCATTTTACATTCCCACCTGCATTACATGAACAATTCAGTTTCTTCACATCATCACCAATTCTTGATATAATAATTTTTTGAGCCATTGTGGTAGGTGTGTAGTGGTATCTTATTATGATTTTAATTTGTATTTTCGTAATGACTAATGCTGATGATCATTTATTCACATACACATTAGCCGTTGATATATCTCTTTTGATGAAATATCTACTCAAATCTTTGTTCCATTGTTAAAAATGGGTCTTCAGAGTTGATTACGAGAGATCTTTATGTATTCTGGGTATAATCCCATTGTCAGATATATTTTTTTTTTTTTTTTTTTTATAGTTGTGGCACATGGGCTTAGTTGCTCCACGGCATGTGGAATCTTCCCAGGGCAGGGCTCGAACCCGTGTCCCCTGCATTGGCAGGCGGATTCTTTACCACTGCGCCACCTAGGAAGTCCGAGTCAGATATATTTTTGAATATTTTCTTCCAGTCTGTGACTTGTCTTCTATTTCTTAATGGTATCTTTTGATGTTCAACAGTTTTAATTTTAATGAAGTGCAATTTTAAAATTTCTTTGTGGATCATTTTTTTTTTTTTTAAATAAATGTATTTATTGGCTGCATGGGGTGTTTGTTGCTGCACACAGGCTTTCTCTAGTTGCGGTGAGCAGGTGCTACTCTTCGTTGTGGTGCATGGGCTTCATGTTGCAACAGGTTCTCTTGTTGCAGAGCATGGGCTCTATGTGCTCAGGCTTCAGTAGTTGTGGCATGTGGGCTCAATAGTTGTGGCTTGTGGGTTCTAGAGCACAGGCTCAGTAGTTGTGGCACATGGGCTTAGTTGCTCTGTGGCATGTGGGATCTTCCCAGCCCAGGGATCAAATCCTTGTCCCCTGCATTGGCAGGCAGATTCTTAACCACTTGCGCCACCAGGGAAGCCCTGATCATTGTTTTTTTGGTGTCATGTCTCAGAACTCTTTGTCCAACCCAAAGGCCGTGAAGATTTCCTTCTATATTTTCTTCTAGAATTTCAGTAGTTTTAACTCATCTAGTCAGATGTGGGATCCATTTTCAGTTAACTTTTGTATATGGTTTGAAGGAAAAGCATAAGTTCTTTTTTTTTTTCCATATTGATATCCAGTTATCCCATTGCCATTTGCTAAAATTCTGTGCTCTTCCCCATTGAACTAATCTGATGTCTTCGTCAAAATTCAACTGACTATAAATGTAAGGGTTTATATTGGGACTCTTAAATATGTTCTTTTGGTCTGTCTATCCTTATATCAATACCGTACTCCTCATTGCCAGAGCTTTATAATAAGTTCTGAAATCGGATAGTGTATTTCAATTTTCTTCTTTTTAAAAATTGTTTTGACTATTCTGGGTTCTTTTTATTTCCATATAGGTTATAGGATCATCTTGTCAATTTCTCCAGAATATCCTACTGGTATTTTGATAAGGATTTCATTAAATCTATAGGACATTTCTGTGAAATTGCTATCTTGACAATAGTCAGTTTTCCAATCCATTAATATAAAATATCTCTTGCTTTATTTAGGCTTTCTTCAATTCTCTTAGCAATGTTTTGCACAGGTTTCCCACTTTTTTATTAAATGTATTTTTCAGAATTTTAGTCACAGGAACTATTATAAATAAAATTATTTTCTTGATTTTACTTTAAGATTGTTCATTGCTAGTATGTAGAAATACAATTGATTTTTCTGGATTGATTTTTTTTGTATCTTGTTTTAGTAATTTTTTGTTGGACTTGGATTGGAATTTTCTACATGCAGGATTACATTGTCTGCAAGTAAAATATAGTTTTCCTTTCTTCTTTCCAATTTGGATGTTTATAATTCCTTTTTTTTCTTTATTGCTCTAGCTATAACCTCCAGTGGCATGTTTGAATATAAGTGGTGAAAGTGGATATTCCATTTACTGTAGCAGTTTTTCAAGGGATAGATTAAAGCGTATTTGAGGACATAAACTTTCCTTTATATGTGTTTGCCAATATAAAAATGTAAAAATAATTGCAGAGTATTTTTGACATTTGATAATATTAAACAGACTAAAATTACTTCCTTTTTATTCCATATTATATAGCAGGTTTTTCTGTGGTTTGCTTTAGAGTTAGATTCTTAAGCTCTACTATATATTTTCTTAAGACATTTTATAGGGAAAACAGTCTAGATAAAATGAACTGGAAGACTTTGTATCTATTCATGACATTTTCTGCCAGCTTCTTTATTTCATAAGAAATGTCATCCTGTACTGCAGCAGTGAATTAGTAGGGGAAAAGGAAGACAAAGAAGAAGTTTAGTCTAATGGTAAATTACATAAATGATTCATGGTGCGATTGTTAAGTCAGTTTGAACCACCTTTGCTGTCTTTTGTATGATGGCACATTTCTTCTCAGGAACTTAGTATAATGGGTAACTTGATCTCATGGATGTGTTCATGAGACACCCAGTATTGTATGGTAAACTCACTTAAAGCATCTTTACATATCTTGTATATGTCATTCACTTTTCAACTTTCCCTCTTTATAAAGGAGACAGGAATTTTAAATTGTAGGCTGTAACAGTTGAGAAGTGATCAAGAGAGGAGGCAACTTGAGATGAATTATTGTATATACAGAGAATGGCTAGCCATATTAATTACTTACTAACTCCCTTCCTCAGGCTGACCAAAGGCATTACTCAATGCAAGATCTTTATTTATTATCTCCCAATTTTTTATGCTTCATGAAACAGTGTATAGTAATTTATTTTAAAAATTAATAATGTAATGATTCACTTTGGAAAAGCAATTATAAATAATTTTTAGTTACAACATTAGGAAATATAGCCTCAGTAAATGGCATTCCTGTCTTTGAAGGATTATTGACATTTTTATATGAGGTAGAAACCTTTAATGATATCTCAATCAAAGAAAATACTTCATTAATGATATAAGAATTAATCGATGATGATCAAATAAATCTACCCCAGTCCATTTTGGGTTTCACTTTATGAGTAGCTGCTCCGGTCAAAAGATTAACAAGTTCATAAGTGACTACTAATAGCATTTCACTTGACTGTGCATTTGTATCTGGCTAATTGTACAAGACAATATGTGAAAGTACTTCAAATTGTAATTTATTGTAGTGTAGAATTCCCAGGAGAAGGAAAATAGCAAGCAAAACAATATAAATCAAGGCTTAATCTAAAATAAACCATGCAAAAATACTTGAAGGTATATATTGTATTTCATGGAATTGTGCAAGAAAATAGAAATATACCAAAAAATAATAGCATTAAGACTTATGTTGAAAAATTTAGCAAAGAATTTGAAAGTAAGCAAGCTCCATTTTGATAGTATTATCATTTCTCTGGATGCTGTCAACTCACCCTTATCCTTTTTTTTTTTTGTTAATTTTTAAATTTTATTTATTTATTTATTCTTTTTTGGGGGGTACACCAAGTTCAATCATCTGTTTTTATACACATATCCCTGTATTCCCTCCCTCCCTTGACTCCCTCCCCACCCTCCCTTGAGTCCCCCCCACCCTCCCCGTCCCAGTCCTCTAAGGCATCTTCCATCCTCGAGTTGAACTCCCTTTTTATACAACAACTTCCCACTGGCTATCTATTTTACAGTTGGTAGTATATATATGTCTGTGCTACTCTCTCGCTTTGTCTCAGCTTCCCCTTCACCCCCCGCCCCCGCCCAAACCTCGAGTTCTCCAGTCCATTCTCTGCACCTGCGTCCTTGTTCTTGTCACTGAGTTCATCAGTACCATTTTTAGATTCCGTATATGTGAGTTAGCATACAATATTTGTCTTTCTCATTCTGACTTACTTCACTCTGTATGACAGACTGTAGGTCTATCCACCTCATGACATATAGCTCCATCTCATCCCTTTTTATAGCTGAGTAATATTCCATTGTATATATATGCCACATATTCTTTATCCATTCATTTGTTGATGGGCATTTAGGTTGCTTCCATGTCCTGGCTATTGTAAATAGTGCTGCAATAAACATTATGGTACATGTTTCTTTTGGGATTAAGGTTTTCTTTGGGTATATGCCCAGGAGTGGGATTACTGAATCATATGGTAGTTCTATTTGTAGTTTTTTAAGGACCCTCCAAATTGTTTTCCATAGTGGCTGTACCAACTTACAGTCCCACCAACAGTGCAGGAGAGTTCCCTTTTCTCCACACCCTCTCCAACATTTGTTGTTTCCAGATTTTGTGATGATGGCCATTCTAATCGGTGTGAGGTGATACCTCAGTGTGGCTTTGACTTGCATTTCTCTGATGATGGGTGATGTTGAGCATCTTTTCATGTACTCACCCTTATCCTTTAGGGAAGGAATTTTTATCTGTTGCTCAAAGACATTTTTGCATGGAGAATAATGATATTAACACATTCCAGAGCTCCATGCCAATATTACATAGAAAATGTCATCATAATTACTTTGTAATGGAATCAACATGATCTTTATTTCAGGGCTCATAGTGTTGGTGTTTTTTAATCATATTACTAAAGAAGAAATAGTTACTTAAATAGGTTTTACAGATTATTTGTTTTTAGCACAATTCCTCAGTGAAGCAGTTGATCTTCACCCTCAACAAACATATGTAAACCATATTCCATGAAACCTTCTCCTGGTATACATCTTTGCCACTCCGCAATTTTTGTATTTGTCTAGGTTTCTAAATTCAGCCTATATCAGATAAATTTTCAGGAGAGAATCCTTTATTATTCCCTTTCAAAACTTAGTCTAAGCTTTGAAAATAATTTTAAGTAAATATCTTTAGTGTGTTTCAGTATCACTGTAAATACTTATCCATACAGTTCTTGTGTCACTTTGTAATTTCAGGAAGAGAAGACAGTGAAGGTGTGTATATGACTCCAGCTGAGATCCTACCAGTTAGTAATGAATTTAAGTTCCGCTTTTGGTTTGGATTCAGCCACTAAATCCCAGTGCAAATGATCAATTTCTAAACTTTGTCTCCTTTGACCTTATAATATTCATTCCACTTCTCTATCCCTGACTCAAAATAACGTGTTGCATTATTTTGAAGTAGTGTGCAAAGAAATTACATGACTGTTAAAAGATACAATAGTATTCTGTATTTTGTAAGTAAATCATAATAATTCTTGTTTCAGAGACTGATTACCTATCTTGTAAAATGTATATCCCCATTCACATGTTTTTCTAATGAATTGTGTAATATTTTTGGTGATCCATATTTATGCTCTATTAGTATAACGTATTGATGTTTTTCCTGTTATCACGTTATAGAATGTATATTACAATATAGCTACTCTGCAATTACTGTTTGAGGAGAACCACAATACAAATACAATTTCTACGGATTACTTCATAATTATACTTCAAGTTAGCGTGTAGTTCAATGACTAATCATCATGTTACTTGCAATTTTTATATCTTGTAAGCCTGCAGTTTAAAAGACAGAAATAATCAGATAATTAGTCTTTGATTACATAGTACTCACCCTGTTCTTAAATGTACTTAAATGGTCAATAATTACCATGTAATTACAGAGCAATTATTGTAGTGCATTCACACTAGCATATGTAAGGCATGTCAGTGATTTCATCCCCTGTGTTTAGGGATTTATGACTCAGGCATGGAAAGGTCACTGCAGGCTGCATTGGGGAACAACTGCCTGAGGCAGTGGGCCATGTTGTAAAGGTGAGAGCAGGTGGCAGTGCAGTAGAAAGGCCCATTAGAGTAAAGTAGTGGTGACTGGTTTCTGAGCTTTCTGAAATGGATAGTAAATACAAATATGTATAGAAATCGAAAATCCAGAGTTTCTATTAATGGTTGAAGTTTTTGTAGTCCATCAGTTTGTTCTTTTCAGCAAGTCATTTTTGCTAAACTCTCTCTTTTCATTTTACCCAAAGATGCTTTTTGGGGGGCTACTAATAGACCATTTTAAATTGCACAGTACAGGTTCACACACTAAAAATTTCCATCTCACTTTCTTATAGTAAGAAGTTTTAAGTGCCAGCACCTGGCACTCAGCAAAAGATCATAGTTAGCACATTTTCTTTTTATTGAGTTGTTGCATGGCAAGAATTGATAATTTCCTCCTTGAGAGTTAAATAAAAGTTGATGCTTTAAAAATAGCTTTACGTGGTTGAATTTCCTACTGAACTATGTAATTCTTTTAATTCTGTAATGCTCTATTTTCTACATGTTTATTTTAATTACAGTCATGTTTCATTAAAAGAAATTGGCATTATTGGTGTTAACAGGGAAAAGTATGTCCTAAACCCAACCAGACTTACAACGTTTTGGTAATATTGTCCTGTACTTTCTTTGAAACTCCCAAAAGTAATTCAGATGGAGTCAGACATGTATAAAAATCCCAGAAAAACTGAGTTGAAATCCATTCTAACCTTAATTCTCTTAAGGAATTTGCTGGTGCCAAAATTTGCAAAGTTGCTAGTTCACCAGCAGTTTGGATGTTTACTTTTACTATTTTTTAATTTTGGCTTTTCTGTGGTGGAGATGCTAAAAGCTAAGGTGACCACAAAACAGGAAAAATGTCCCTCAGTTTAAGCCTTAAATATTTATTCAGGTTTTATTCTATTCCCAGTGCTTTTCTTTATATAGTGGACAATGCTAACCAAATGAGCTTCCTGTGTAGTTGTAGAGATGAAATAAATCAACCAGAGATCAATGCTAAGATAAGCAAGCATATTCAAGGTAGTTCAAGGCTATCTTTGAACATAAATGTTGAGTATATTTAGAATAAAAAGATCATCAAAAGCCAAATAAATGAATTGAATATATTACTACTTGTAGGCTTTGTAAATGCATAAGAGTAAGTTCAGTTAGCTCTTCAAGTAACCATTTTAACATTATCACTTGATATTTTAAAAAGGATAGTGGGAGAAATAGGTGAAATGCTAAGTAAGTACTGATATCAAAGTGTGTGTGTATATTTACCGCTGACCAATTTTGGTTTGTATGTATGAAGGTTTAAAATTCATTCCTTTTCTATGATGAACTGTACTAGATGAACATATATCAAAGCAAATTGATGAAAAATGCATTGCTTGCCATCCTACTATTTCCCGGGCTTTATAAGCAACTTAGACTTTCAAGTAAGAGCTCATTGTGGCACTCTCTTATAGATCCTCACATCCAGCACACATTACCTGAAATTGTTTAGTTTAAAAATGTTTTTAATTGCAAACCTACTTGTTATCACAATGCCTTTCTCAAAATGCTTCATTTCCTATTCTTGTTTAACTATTCCTATTATTTGAGTTATAATCTTTTGGGAGTAATTAGAATTTAGGTAGATGTAAAGCGAAATGTACCTTAAAGCATTGATTCTCAACAGCAGGTAATTTTGTCTCCTGAGGGACATCTGGCAATGTCTGGAGACATTTTTCGTTGTCACAGCTTGTTATGAGGGATATTACTGACATCTATTAAGCAGAAACCATATATATTCCTAAATATCCAACAATTCACAGGACAGCCCTCTACAATGAAGAATTATTCAGCCCTAATTCCATAGTCTTGGGGTTGGAAAACCCTGCTTTAAAGGAATGAGCATACATTTACCTTAATAATTTATCATTAATTTCATGGAATTTTAGCAGAATGGGGTTTTTTGCTCAAAATTACTTAAAACATGCACCAATGAAGAAAAAATTACATGATAATTGAGTTTGAAAAAATATTATATAAAACATAAAGTAAAAATTAGTCTACCTAGCTTTTTGGAAGTGGGCAGATACTTTTCAGCATATGTAAAAAGCTATACTAAATCATTATTTTTAATGACATAAAAATTCTAAAGTGTTCCCTGTTTAATGCTAATTTGCTTCAAATACTTCCTTCATAACCAAACTTTGTACCTAATTGTTATACAGTGTTATTAATAGAGATTAATAACTCCTGGAAAGTTTGTTAAGATGGGTAATTAGCTTAGTAAGTAATAAAAAAAAAGACTAAAATATTTACTGTTGCATGTGTAAAATTGTTTTACTCTGCCTACTGATTATTTCTTTCAAATTGTCAGTGTCTCTACATCCATTACAGCAGTTGGATCATCAAGTCTTGCCTTCTATGAACAATGTTATGGCTCTCATTTAAAGGTCATTAGACCAAGTCACTTAAGTGACCTGCCAAGGGCATGTACCCAATCATTAGCCAAATGAGAGAGAATTTCGTGTTGGGCAGAATGATTTTTCCTCTGCAGCTTAATGGAGACAACTTGATAACACTCTTTTCAAGACATGGTAGAAATGTAGCAAAAGAGTATAATTTCCAGAACAGTCATTCTTGTTTCCAGAAGGGTCTAACTTTTGAACCACTCACAATGTCTTTTTTCTTTTCATATTGTTCTAAGGTCACAAATAAACCTTAGAGCTGACCTGAAACAAATGAAGATAAAGTTTGGGATCATGCACAAAGAAATTTTTAACTGGAGTGGGAGAAAGTTACCAATATCAGGGTTACAGATTGGATAAAAGAGAAAATACTAACCTACTTATCTTAGAAATAGTTGTTTTATTTGTATTCATGGCAGGACCATCAAACCAGAGATAATGTTAAAAATATGTTATCAAAGGGATTCAAGGTAGCAATAGTTACCAAAAAGAAAAAAAAAAAGGAAAACAAAGTAGCAATAGTAAAAAAAAAATTAACATTTTACTATGCAAATGTTCAGCTATACCAGAAAATGGAGAGAAAGGTATAATAAAGGTTATGTGTTTTTTAGCAGCTTCACTAATTATCAAAATCTTGCCAGTCTTTATTGTACCTGTAAATGTTTTAGTATGTGTCCTAACTGCTAGAGGCATTATTATAGTTACCATACATTTATCATATCTAACAAAATTAACAATAATTCCTTAATATTTTAACAGTCCTAATAGGAAACAGATGGTACCATTCAAGTTGGGATAATTGAAAGTAGGGTTTAATGAATGAACTATTTTGAAATATGTAGGTAGGATCTGGGGATTTCACAAGTAGCAAGTGACCTGGCTCATATTTGGGAGAAGAGTGTTGCTTTTACAATTCCCTTGTTTGGAGTTTAGAAAGTAGTGAGAACAGTTACCTACACGCACACAAAGGAACTATTACCAATTTATTGGGAATGCTATTTTCTAAGAACATTAGACTTTTTTTTTCAAGTTTAAATTTAAACTGCTAGTGTGTTTCCTAAGAAACTATTTTGAAATATGAAATGCATCTTATATTTTGAATATAACACAATAGGTATACAATACAAAAATTTAATAAACAATCATTTCTCAGCTCTTATTAAATCAGTGTTAGACATTTCCAAAATGGCTATTTGAGGAGGTACAAAACAGTGGATTTATTCAGTATGCCTACATGCCTTTATTCAGAGCTGGGGGATGCAGAAAGAAGATTATTACCTCTGGTCTCTATGTCAGATACCTAAATAAATATCTCTATATAGTATAGTGTATCATTTAGTTATTAGAGAAATACAGTACAGATGATATTGCAATTCTTGTTATGATGAGGAATCTAAAACAAAGAAGGGCTAAATCACATCAATCACCCAGCTAATAGTAGAATTGGGATTTAAACACTGATGTGTCTGACTCTGAAACTCAGGCTCTTTCTACTACAGTATGCAGTGTTTCATGTGAAACATATTCAGCAGCAGTTTGATATCTTATGACTCATAATTATTTGCAGAGAACATTTGTATATAATAATTATACCCAAACAAGATGGCATATGACTGTTTTATTGATATTATTCATATTACACTGTGTTCTAATATATAAACATTTATATTTTGTATGTAGCCTTGATTTGGAGTGTAGTTTTAATGCAGATATTCTTAGGGATCCTGAGCTTGCTGTAAGTAAGCCTGTCGTCTGGATTGTTAACTGAACTGTTGAAAGGAAGCAATTCTTCAGTATAGAGGAATAACCTGTTGTTCGTCAATCAGGAAGGCTGTACCTGTGACAGACATGCATGTGGAATGTCTTGTACCAGCTATGACAAAGACAATGATCTCTTCAGTTTAAACAAGTTTCATGAACAAGGGGAAATGGAAGTCTCTCTTCTCAGATGATTTCCATGATATCTTCTGTCAAAGGAGAGGTTATCAAAATTAAGTGACTTTTAGAGAACTTATGACTGATAACTTAGTCTTTACCTTCAAATATATTTTTAAAGAGAATTCATTATTAAGGAAAGAGAGGAAAGGATAGTATACAGTTGATTTGGATTCACAGCTTCCTATTATTGAAGTTTATCTTCTATTTTAGCATCAACAGCTATTGACTGTTATAGTTCTGACTCCTTTGGCCCAGGAATCGTAATGTGATAGATGGTATGGGCTGTTAATCAAAGTTGGATTTAGATTCAACTTGGTCAAAAACTTTTAGTTCAGATCTGGTCAGTTTTATACTTTTTCTTGTCTCAATTTCTTCTTCTGCACAAAAAGAGTTAGGTTTCTTGATCTTAATAACTTATTTTTTAGTAATCCTGTATAAATCAATCAAAAGTCAATGAATGGCATGACCAAGTGAGGGGTCAGAAAATCCTTTCACCCCTGAAACAAGTATAAAGCTGGATAAACTTAATAGCAAACAGTTCTTTGCTCTAGGATTAAAGCAGAAATATGAAGTGAAGGGTGCTGGTTCATGAAAAATTTGAACTTCTGGCAAGAAAAATTCAAGACTGTAGCTTTTTTGCCTGGATGTGCTGCTATCACTCCTTTCCCCAACTGTATCAATCTGGTAGTTAAATTAGGGAGGAGGCTACCTTGCTGCCCCTGCCAAATATGGCTTATTTAATTTGAAGTGTTTTTGGTTAAAATAGTCATCTCAGTAGCAAATGAACAGGGATGATTAGTACTTTTCTGAGACTTAGTGTGCAAGCTCATATGGCATATGCAGGCCAGTAGACTGTCCAAAAAATTGGCAGAGAAATATGGGAGGGGCAGACATAAAGGGCTTGGTAAACTTTCCATGTATCACAAGTTGATAAAAAGTTATGTTCATTCTCAGAATAGTCCCAAGCCACCCACAATCACTGGGCTGTAGAGCCTCTGTCTCTGTGGCAGAGATGTCTGAGAGCCTTGTAAGAAGTAAAACCCTGGACAGACTTGAAAACACAGTCTAAAGTTTAAATGCACTATCTGGGTCACAAATAGACCCATCAGCAGAAAATAAAAAACTTAATGGCTGAGGTAAGTGAGGACAAACTTTGACCAAACTTTATTGGAACACTGAGCTATATGATCACAGAGGTGACTCTTACAAAGCCAGGTTTAAAAAAACAAACAAACTGAACAGAGATATGCATTGTAGGAGATCATGCATTGCCAGAGAGAGAGATTTCATAGATTTAGTCCAGGCAGGGTAGTTAAACTAGCAAAACAAAAACAATAGCAATAGCCTTGTGGAAGAAAACCATAATCCAAGACTTTTATTGTCTAAAAAGTTCAGTATTCAACAAAATTGTGAGATGTGCAAAGAAATAAAGTGTGACCCATACTTATGGGGAAAAAGTCAGCAGAAACTGTCTGAATTTTCCCAGATGTTGAAAATAGTAGACCAAGTTTTTGAAGTAGTTATTATAAATGTTAAAAAATAAAATAAACTTTATTTAAAGAATTAAAGTAAAAGTGAAAATAATGACTCACAATAGATTTTATCAAAGGAGAAAAAATTATTTAAAAAGCAGTGGGAATTGTGGAAGTGATAGTACGATAACTGAAAAATGAAAAATTCACTAGAAGGGCACAATAGCAGATCTATGAAAAAAGATAAGGAAAAAAGAACCAGTGAACATGAAAACAGATCGATAGAAATCTTCTAATCTGAACACACAAAAAGACTGAAGATAAATGAACAGAGTATGAAACTTTTGGGACAATATTACATATACCAATATATAGGTAATGGGAGTCCTTAAAGGAGAGGAAAGAGGGGTGAGGTAGAATTTGAGATAAGATGGTTGAAAACTCCTGAAACTTAATGAAAAATAGTAAACTACAGATCCTGGAAATCAACAAATAAGCAAATAAGGTAAATACTAAGTGAATCATACTGATACATGCCGTATTTCACACTATTCAAAAACAAATTGAAAATCTTAAAAGTAGCAGGAGAGAACTCATACGGGGGAATGAAAATAGAGAAAATGGCTGACATCTAATCAGAAACTATGAAGGTGAAAGAGAATGGAATAATGTATTCAAACTACTGCAAGAAAAAAAAAATGTCAGTAAGAACAATACATTAAGCAATATTATCCTTTAGTAATGTGAATAGAGATCTTTCCAAATAAACAAAGATGGAAAGATTTCATATAGGATTTCTTGCCATACAAAAATACTATAAGAAGTCTTTCACAATGAGAGAAAATGTCACTAATGAATAAATCATTTACAGGAAGAAGTTGAGACTGCTGAAATGGTAAATGTATGAGTAATTATAAAAGAGTCTATAAATTTTTTTTTCTTGTTTCTTCTGTTAACTACTTTAAAATACATAACCTGGTATAAAGTGATTATTATAATATGGCATTATAGTATATAGTAATTACATATTGTAATATATATAGTATATATATTGATTATAACAAAAATATATACGGCAATAATAACATAAAATGGAGAGAGGAAAAGCAAATATATTAGAGCAAAATTTCTATATTTTAGCAGAATTAAGTTGAATTAGATTTTGATAAGTTTAGATGCGTATTGTCATCACTAGCAAAACCACTAAGAAAATAACATTTTAAAATCAACAGAGATGGAAACTAATTATCATGAAATAAGGCAGTAAATGAGAAACGAGTAAAATGTCATTAGACAATAAGAAACAATAACAAAATAGCAGACATACGTTCAGCCTTATTAATACTTACATTAAATGGGAATGGACTAAATGCCCACATCAAAAAAATAGAAATTGTTAGACTGGGTTTTAAAAATCCAATAATATTATGTGTTGTATATAAGAGACTCACATTAAATTCAAATGAACAAATAGGCTAAAAGTAAAAGAATACTAAAAGGAATACCATGCAAACAGTGTAACCATAAGAGAACTGGAGTGTTAAAAATGACAAAGGGCAGTACATCTGGACTATGTAAGACATATTAATATACATGCACCCATAAAATGTAAATGTACATGCGCTTCTAAATGTGTAGAGACCCTAAATATATGAAGCAAGAACTGAAAGATTAAAAGAAGAAATGAAAACTTTAACAACATTGCCTGGATTTTTTGATACTTTTCATAATTTATGGGAAAACTACACAGAAAACAGCAACAATATAGGAGTCTTCAACAACACTGTCAACCAAATATATTAAATTGGCATATAGAGAACACCCCACCAAATAACTGCAGAATATACATTTTGTTCACTCATTCACACTCATGGAACATTTTACAATACAAAGATTTTGCTGTTTCATAAAACAAGTCTCAATGAATGTAGAAATATTGACATACAATATATTGCTTTTGACCCCAGCAAAATTATATTAAAAATCTACAACAGAAAGAAATCTGGGAAAACCCCAAACAGTGGAAATTAAACAAGACACTTCTAATCATACATGATCAAAGGAAAAAATCACAAAGAAAATTAAAATTTTTAACTGAATGAAAATAAAATCCTGGCCTATGAAAACTTATGTTATGTAGCTAAAGCAGTGTTTAGAGGGGAATTTCTAGATTTAAATGCCTATATCAGAAGAGAAGAAAGGTCTCAAATCAGTAACCTAGGTTTCCACCATAAGAAACCAAACTAAATCCAAAGCAAACAGAAGGAATGGAATAATAAATATTAGAGCAGAAATCAATGACATAGAAAATAGAAAAGTAATAGAAAAAAATCAGTGAAACCAAAGATTTATTCTCTGGTAAAATGAACAAAACTAATGAAATCTAGCTAGACCAAGAAAATATGAGAAAAGATACAAGTTACCAAAATCCAGAATAATAACTAAAACTATATACTTAAAGAGGAAAGCTGGTGAACATCTTTTTTGACTTTGGGTTAGGCAAAGTGTACTCCAACACAGTAGTGAAAGCATGACCCATAAAATAAAAATTGGTAAATTGGACTCCAATAAAGTTAAAAATGCTTGCCCTTTAAAAGACACTGTTAACAAAATAAAAAGACAAGCTATAGTGAGAAAAATATTTGCAAATTTTGTCTGATAAATGATTTGTATCCTTACTGTATAATTATCATCCAAGAATAATAAGACAACTCATTTTATAAAGTGGACAAATGACTTGAGTAGACGTTTTACCAAAACTGCTTTTAAAAGCTAATAAGCATATGCAGAACATAACATTTTTAATTATTAGGAAAATGCAAATTAAAATTACAATAATATACTGCTGCATACCCACTAGGAAGTCTGTAATCAAAAGCCAGATAATACTAAATGATGGAGAGAATGTGCAGAACCTGAAAGCCTCATTAATTTCTGATGGGTTATGTGAAACAGCCACTTCTGATAAATCAGGCAGTTTCTTAAAAAATTAATTAATTCAAGATAAATAAAATGTCAGTACTTGCATTATATTTACTTCAGTAACATTTAAAAATTTTAATGGAGTCTTGTGATTTGTTATTTTTTATTAAAATAGAAGATTGGACATCAGTGTAACAGGAACAGAAGCAGCAGCATCACTTGGGAACTAGTTGCAAATGTAAATTATCAGACCTTACCCCAGACCTACTGAATCAGAAACTTTGGGCAAAGGATGCAGAAATCTGTATTTTAACAAGCCTTCTAGGTGATGCTGGTACACGCTAAAATTTGGGAGCCACAGACCTTCATGTTCCTATAGTGTGGTTCTCTCTCTCATTGAGAAAAAATTCCTAAGTCTCTGCAAGCCAAGTGCTATTTTTAGTTTATTTTTTAATGTTGAATAGGCAAATATTTTTTTAAACTGAAGTATTACATGTAAAATTCTAAATTTCATGTTTCTCTTGAAAAATCACAAGACGAGATTCTCCTCTGGTCTTCTCTACGTGGCAGTATTGAGCTGGAGCAGATTCTGTGTATCCCTTGAGACAAAATGGGCTCTTCATTGTGCCTCTGTCCCACACAGCTTTCTTCACACATCTTCATTATCTTCATGGCTCTTTTGAGTCTAATTTGTTTACTCTTAATCTTCAGTTAAACACCAGACTACTTGAGTGCAAATTACAAATTTTGGAAAGTGCATTGAATTCTTCAAGTATGCAAGAAAGTGTTTTTAAGACAGTATTATTGTAATGGTTCTGGAAGAATATGTAGAGTTTGATTTTATAGCTGTTATTTCAGTTGGTTCAATGACTTTATTCAAATTATGTACTTTTTTGGAGGGTTTACTTTTTGTCTCATGTCCCAGGAATCTCAACGATAGTTTACTTATTCCTCGAGTGGATAGATTGTTTTTTTACTTATGTTGTAAAACAACTGTTTTCGCCCTTAAGAAAATAGGACTTCTGTGCTAGCAATTTGGAACGAGAAATCTTACATTTCTGCAATAGCCCTGTCATTTACTTATAATCTAAGTAGCTTTAAGAAATGTATCCAAAGTGATTATTCAGATAATTTAGTGATGAAGTTCTTACTTCTAGATGAAAAGGCAGGAGGTTGAGATGTTGGCCAGGTTTTAGCAATGCTGTGTGAATACTTTGGTATTAAACACTTGAAATGTGAAATTTCTTGATTTTTCCCTCTCCCTGATTCAAACATTTTTTTGATGAGGTACCTAAGTCCTTTTTGAAAACAGTGATAGTCAGGTTAATAGACTAATGAAAAGATGGTTTAATAAATTTAAATTATTAAGCATGTTAGGTTGTTTGAATCAGTTTCTGATTTATTCATAATGATAGAGGGGAGGAAAGTGTGTGATCTGCCTGTCAGGAACTCCTGATACAATCCATCTCAAAGCAAACAACTCCTTTCCTTATTTTGAGACCTCGAACACTGCCACTGCTGATTTCATTATTTTCCTGGCAAATAGTCACAAAATCTGCTATAATCAGTTTCCTCCAAGATGTTGAATAATTTCCCTGAAATTGCTAATGAAATAAGACGTAATAATGAGTGTTCCCATTTTTTATTTTTGTTACCTGATTTGAATAGTTTTAAAAATATTTATTTACTTGGTTGTGCCAGGTCTTCGTTGCAGCAGGTGGGCTCCTTAGTTGTGGCATGCAAACTCTTAGTTGCAACATGCATGTGGGATCTAGTTCCCTAACCAGGGATCGAACCCGGGTCCCCTGCTTTGGGAGCTCAGAGTCTTAACCACTGCACCACCAGGGAAGTTCCTGATCTTAATATTTTTAACTGATTTTCCTGTGCTCTAAACATGAGAACTGTTAGTTAAGAAATTTTTGTTGTTAGGGGAATGTCTGAGCTCTGAGTAGGGGCATCTTGAAGTTACTAACTCTTAGTCTACTTATCTTTTAAATTTGGAATTTAATAGCACCTTTCTTATAAAGTTGTAGTAAAAAGTAATTCAGAACATTCATTTTATTACTATACTTGATACAAGGTAAAATTAAAAATAGGTTCATTTGATACAAAGTAATAGCTCTATATCTGTTATTGTGATTCTGATAAGCATGTTTTACTCAACAAATATTTAATTACTTGTTTTATAATTAGATTACAAATACATAATACAATTTATATTCATATATTTAAATAAAAGATTATTTGTAGTTATAATCAAATTCTGTGGAGTGCAAGTAATAGTTGGAAATATCCATACATTTTTCAAGTAATGCAGTAGATAGTTCTGCACTTCTGCTTGTTTATAGCTTTTAAGAAAGTCAAGTTAATGTCTATTCTTTAAAAGTTATTTTGAGGTAGGAATATGATCCTCATATATTTTCATTTGTCAGTTCTGAACTAAAATTTCTGAATTTTGGAAAACAGCTTTTTTTATGGTGGGAGGTGTACCTGCATAATTTAAAAAGAAGATCAAGGTTTGGTTTATTATTTACATCACAATTTAGAAAGATGTTATAGAAAGTGTTTCATTGGCTAGAATTATAAAAGCCTTGTGATTTAAATAGTATCCAAAATATGATCAGTTCTCAAGTTAATTAGTAGGGTTTTCATTGGCACTTTTATGCATTTAACATTTATCATTTATCTTATGAGTTTAAAGATCTTAATTTGCCTTGTAAAGAAATGGAACCTTAAAACGAGAGTCAGATTACTTTTTGGTAATTAACTGCCTAGAAATGTCTGTAGCCTGAAAGCAGAACCAGCAAATTTAGGCACAAAATAGCAGGTAGAACATTTTAACCACTAGTAATCAGTGGAACGTAGATACTGCATAGAAGACTTTTATATTTAGAAAATCATCCATATGTTCACCATCTTAATTTCATTCTAACACTCTTATTAAATGAAACATTATGCTAGGTCCTGGGGAGTATACAAAGATGAACAAACCGTGGTTCTACCTGGAAAAACATTTACAACCTAGTGAAAGAGGGCATTTCCATATAAAATTTTGACAACAATCACGATAAAAGACTGGGCTTCACCTAGAGTGTTTAAAATCCAATAAACATGTTGAAAAAAATCTTGTTTTAGTAAAACCATTGTGTTGGTGTAATAGGAAAATATAGGTGATAATTATGTCTTAATTGCTTCCAGAATAAGATTGTGTGACTGTGTCTTAAAGTCAAGTGAATAAACTCAAAAAAATTTCCCCTCATCATGCTCACAGAGCTAATTCATTTTATTATTTTTCTTAGTGAGAAAGTGAAAATTATACAACAAATTTGTATTCAGTAAAAGCAGAATAAGCTGTTGACATAAATATGATTGCTCTAAATGGACACAAGCATCTACTATGTCCTATAGAGATTTAAAAAAAATTTTTTTTAGTTTTATTCTTAATTATATGTAATACCCCCAAATGTGGTCACACCTACTTAATACATGTAGAAGATAGAATAATAAAGTATGGATTCTGTCTTAATCACTCTGTTCTATTAAATATTAAAGGTCTGTTATTAATAGCACTTTTATAATGGATGTCATTTTCTACCTTGAATGAAAATCTCATCTCCTTTCACGTATTCATTGCAGAAGTTATATAATCTTTTCAATTCTGAATCTTGTACCAAAGAAATCTTCTTTTGACTATATACCGTATTTTCTTTGTATTCAGTATCTGCCCCAGTTCTTGACATATTATGAATGCTCAACAGTTACTTGGTGAATGCATAAATGACCGTATGATTGAATGATGGAAGGAACAGAAAAGAGAACACATGAGTTGTCACAAAACAAAATCTCTTTGTTGAGTTCAAATAAATTTTTTTCAGGTTTTTGTGTGTAAACTTCTGCTGTCAGGGAGATTTTATAATTTGTGGTCTTTCAAAACCTCTGTAATGGTGGGCTGTGTTGTAACTGAGTTCAATGATATATTAATGGACAGGGAGTATGTTAATTACATTTAGTAGAGAAAATTGATGAAACAGTAAGTTTTTACAAGTTGTATATCTTAATTATAATTTGAGAAATCTGTATAATACTCTACTAGTTTCCTTGTTTGGGGAATGGCTGTAAACCACTTTCTAAAATCTGAGCTATCTATAGGAATGTTTTAAGACAAATTAAAAATAAAAGACAAATTAAAAACTGAGTTTGCAAGGTAAAATTTTAGAAGATTCTAGCAATCTGAGGCATTTTAATCCTATCTCATATCCAAGTAAACTTCAAGAGTAAACCTATTTCTTAACATTTTAGTATTATTCAAGAAAAGCAGAGTTATGATTGAGAACTTTACTCTCTGAGCAGGATTTGAGAGTATATAAATATACTTCTATAAATCCTCTTTGGTAATCAAATAAAGCCAAATAATTCCATCTCGTAGGAAGCTAAGGATTAAAGTACGCTTTTTCAAATATCAGTTTCTGTGACTATGCTTGATGTTCTGCAAATATGAATATGTTGTATAGGAAGTATGTATTCAGCATTTGGTATACAAGATATGCCTATTATGGACAATGGACATAAATTGTTCTGGAATCAAGATTAAAACGGTAGTGAACTGTCCAATCGTTAGAAGAGACTAAATGTCTATGTTTACTATATGCTATGGGATTTAAGAAAATTATGGAAAAGTAACATGATTTAACCAACCACTTAGAAAGGACAACTTACTTTCTCCATGCTCATTTGAAATCTCATGCTTATATGCTAGAAGTCATTTAATAAATGGCCTCTTGAAACTTGAATATAATAATCCTATTCACATTTTAAACTCTAAAAGTTATATAAATGAACTAGTTTAACTCTGTAAAATGGCAGGATGATAGGATGATAACAGTAGCACTGGATATTGGCTCAAGAGACCTGAGTTAAATATATGACTCACTTCAAACGTATTAAATAGGTTATCTAGGTACTAAATTAATTTTCTGAGTAGTTTCAACCTCAAGAAGTTCAGTATCAACTTCTCTAATAGATGTTATATCTAAAACCAATTTAAAAGGAATTGTCCTTACTATAGCTTGTGAGTAAGGTGAAAAGATTCTGGGGGTCTTTCCCAATAGGTCCAGAGGGCCTTTGCTGCAATAATTACACCTCATCTATCCCCCGAATCCAAAATCTTCTGTTCTTTTTTCCCTAATAAAATATTTTCCTTCTAATAGGCACTTTCAGGATATAAAATAACCTAAGTGGCAATAATTTAAGAAATTTCAGGCAAACTGCCAAGACAGCAGGGAAGGCATTCTTTAAGTGGATGATCCATTTAAAGATCCTCAAATCATGTACTTACAGGTCCAATCCTGATAATAAAGTTCACTAGTTTTAAAACAATACATTTTTTGATCACACAGACAGAAGGGTCAAGGATGAGTATGTAACAGAGCCACAATTTTAAGCCTACTGTGCAATCTTTGGTCCTATAGCATGTAGTTTATTAATATTTGTCTTCTGTTTTTATTGTACAGTATATATGAATAAAGCCAAGATACACTTTTTTCTATTTATTTATAACTGATTTAGTTAGAAACAGTTTTTTTTAAACATCCTGCCTGGTTGTCTTTTGAAGAGTCACCTGGGTAATGATAAAAGACTGAACACCAACCTTTGTAGAGTTATTGCCCTGTAGCTATCCTCAGAAGCCAAAGGTGGCTTTAAAAAATGTTTTATAAAATTAATCTGTCAGTTATTGTTGACAAATCTGTGTATCTGTAAGTATGTACTATAAGCTTTGGATGGACAAGTGTTTGGACTTTCATGTCTGGGAATTATGCCATCAATACCCACAGTTTATTCACATGTTTTTTTTTTGGCTCTTTCCCCCCATGCCATCTGTGTGTTTGGCATTCTGCCTGCTTGCAAGTTGATCAGACCTGTGCCAAGATAATGGAATGTAGATGGATGGTGCATAGAATGCTGCAAAATGTAGTATTTTAAAGAGGAAAACCTACTTCAGGGGGCACCACATTGGTTCAACATATGGCCTTCCGTGGATACCTGAGGAGAAAGGGTGAACAAAGACATGGAATCCACAGATACTCCCAAATGGCAACAAAAATAAGTACACTGTGAAAATCTCTATGCAAGTACAAAATGAAAACATCCTCATACACCTTATGGCTTTATGTATTTAACATTAAGTCATATGTGGATTCTCCATGAAAATGTTGATTAGTAATAGACCATTAAGATTTTTACATGGTACATTTAATGTTTCAGGAGCATCGATGACAGTATGGTCAGGAGAGTTAAGTATTCCATTAAAATTGCAATATTCCTTGGAGAAAATATCACAGCTTAAATGCTACCCTTAAGTTTTGAGGGCCAGAGAATAAGATGCTAGGTTTTGGAATTGTTATGGAAAGCACTGATTGATCTTAATTTTTTATGTCAGTGAGTAAGAATTTTGATATTATATAGTTGTTTGAATTAAGCATGTTATGCTTGGTTATGCCGCAACAACAAACAAGCCTTTAAATCTCTATGGCTTAACCCCAGTGTTCATTGCAGCACTATTTACAATAGCCAGGACATGGAAGCAACCTAAATGTCCATCAGCAGATGAATGGATAAATAAGATGTGGCGCATATGTACAATGGAATATTACTCAGCCATAAAAAGGAATGAAATTGAGTTATTTGTAGTGAGGTGAATGGACCTAGGGTCTGTCATACAAAGTGAAGTAGGTCAGAAAGAGAACACGTATATACGGAATCTAAAAAAATGGTACTGATGAACTCAGTGGCAGAGGAAGAATGAAGATGCAGATGTAGAGAACAGACTTGAGGACACGGGAAGGAGGGGAAGGAGAAGCTGGGACAAAGTGAGAGAGTAGCATTGACATATACTACCAAATGTAAAATAGATGGGTAGTGGGAAGCAACTGCATAATACAGGGAGATCAACTTGATGATGGGTGATGACCTAGAGGGGTGGGATAGGGAGGGTGAGAGGAAGGGGATATGGGGATATATGTCTAAATACAGCTGATTCACTTTGTTGTACAGCAGAAACTAGCACAACAGTGTAAACCAATTATACTGCAATAAAGAACTAGGAAAAAAATCTCTATGGCTTAACCCAATAGAAGTTATATCTTGTCCGTTGGCTAAGCAGTTGTCCTCTAAGTAGCCCAGGCACTTGCAGCCAGTATTGTAAGTATAGTGTCACCTTGGCATCATGCAGCCTACAGGTGGAGTGAGAAATAGGGCAAAAAAGAAAGAATCCTGGACAGATAAGTACTCCTGCCTAAAAGTGATACTTATTACCCCTATTTCCTCCACTTATAATCTACTGGCCAGAGCTAGTCAATGGTTAAGCTGCTAGGAAATGCAGAAGAGAACAGAGTATCAGGGAATATCAACAGCCACTGCTGTAGAAGAGAATGTCAGCAGTAAATCTTTTTTGCGTGGAAATCCAAGAGAGTGATGATGTTCCTACCCATTCACCTACTAACAGAATCTTAAATTTTCAGTACCCAGCTGTGATTTCCTCTGAGGTCTATGCATGGCTTTCTAATTCTGTGTTTCCAGTACCTCGCACAGTCTATGGCATATCATTGTTTTGTGAATGAATGAAATCCGAATTTCTGTTTCACTAATCAACTGAAAAGAGATGAAATGATTCTCATAAATTCTGAGACTTAGCCAGATCTGCTGACTCCTGGTGTCCCTCTGTGCCAATATAGGGACACTTTATTTGCATGTTTTCTACCCTTTTTGCATAAATGTTTTGAAACTAGATAACATAATTTTTTCCCTTTAAGAAGTTTAACAAACGATTAAGAAGTAGTTTTTGACTGTAGGAGTTTGCCATTTTCCTCCCCCAAAATGTGCTTTGTATGAAGGTCTGGGCTTGCTCTGAGCATGCTCTGTGGAGTCAAGACAATATCCTTCCTGTGGGTGAGTTTACATTTATTGGTTTGTGGGAGGCCTGGAATTTTGTTCCTCCCTAATAAGAGGATTCTGCCAAAATCTTTTTTCTGAGTTACCAGGAAGTGTGGTTAGTCATAGTATAGTGCACACTGTGAGCTAGAGAATATACGTTTAATAATGCCATAAGTCCTGCCTTGTAGTACTTATACTTGAAAATATGATGCAGACCTACAGAAGTATTTGGCTTTAGCTAAAAGTGAAAGCATTTTAAATCACACTACTAGCAGGGGAAGAATGTTGCTCTGTCTTTAGAATCATCAGTAAAGAGATCTCGAAATTAAATAAGTACCTTGCAGATCAGAGAGAGGATAGAGAATTTGTATGAGGACATTGTGAAGAAGCAAATAAACTGGGGTTTTGAGCTTCATTCACATTTGTACTGCCCTAGCACTTTTCTATCTCCATATCTTCTTGAGGAAGGTCTGCTAAAGATTTGTTTTGTTTGAAGAAGGGGCAGAGTCTAAAGGATATTTAATCAAAGTCTAAAGCAAATAATTATATACATATACATTTAGGAGGCAATTTTAAACCGATTTTTGGAGGTAAAAGTTGGATAACATGGACTATGCATTTTTAAAATCTTCACAAAGGCAGTGAATTTGTGACAAATAGAAGGTGGTCTACAAGGTAAGGAGGATGAGGATGAGTATGGGAAATAAGAGTAGGTAATCTTGAAACAAAATGAAACAAAAAATTAAGTACATGAAATAGTTGACAACTTCAAGAAATGGGATTTTATTTCTGAGCTCTATGTCTTCACTGCAGCAGGGGATAAAGGAAGAACATTGGAGATCATTACTGTAATGTGAAGGCTTGTTTTCTGCTTCTGACCTTTAGAGAGTTAACAGATATGTATTGAATTCAAGTCCTTGTTATCTTGAGGAGTTGAAAAATATTTAACATGTTCAAGGGATGATTACATACAGAATTAACTAAGTTACACTTACGCACGTTACCTAGTTTGTTAGGTTGAAAGAAATTTAGTTTTCAGTGACATGTAAACTAGTGTATTCAAATCTTAGAAATTATTCACTAAAATGCTTACAAGGAAGAGTCTTTAAATAAAAATCTCAGTTCAGCTATAAACTTTTTGTGAGAATGATGTCTTTTTCTGGTTTAAAGAAAAACAGTACAGGTACTTTTGGTGATGCTTTTGTTTTCATATACTAACAACTTCTGTACTCACTTTGGAATATTTGTTCACTTTAAAAACAGTAATGGAAGAGTACTTAAAATTTTATAGTACATTAGTAATCACAGATCTCAAATAGATGAATGATACTCTGTGAATCACAGGGAGAAAGCTATGGAGGAAAAAGGAAAGCTATGGAGTTCATTTCTAGATGCCTCTTAGCTGTAAACCTCTAACCACTCTTCATTTGTCAATACTGAACTTTAATGAGTCCGGATAAGAAGCTAGTCAATGGATATCCATTTAGCTAGAGATAATCTGAACTCCAGCTGATTGTCCTAGCAGCTGTGTGACTTCATTACCATTAGAAAGGCATACAGCCAAGACAGCTGGTACCCAAACGGGCTACTCAATACACAGAACATATCTATTTGTTGGTTTACACATCAGAATTACACAGGCTCCATGAAAAGTTTGGAGTATGAGATAGAATCTGCATAAAGATTTAATTTAAAGGGTTTATCATTACTATGCCAAATACAGCTAGTTTGTTTTGTTTCTGGTATGATACAGTATATTGTGGTTGTTTTCAGTTCTTCCATAAATGCAGGCTACGTGCAGAATTTGTATTTAGATATCAAACATAACTGTACATCATAATTTCCCAGTTAAGAAAACATCTTTTCGGTTGTATTTGTTTTAGTGCTTACAACAGTGCATTTTCATTTTTTTAAGGCAGTTTTAATAGAAAACAGTTACAGGAACTTACTAATAGCTAGTTTAGCTTCCATCTGTCCCCACTTTCTATCCCCAATTCCACTGTCTAGATTAGGCTTCTGGTGTCTCTCCTTTGCACTTTTGCAAAGGTTTTCTAACTGGACATGCTCTCTAGTCTCTCACCACTTTATGTTACTATTAGAAAATTGTCTTGACTCTCATCCTCATTGTATAGAGCAGTGTTTATAGTATAGTTTCTGGACCAGAAACATCTGGAGTGCAGATTTTAATCCCCATTCTATATCCCCAGAGTAAGTCTAGGAGTTGATCTTATTTATATTTATCTTTGAAAAACACTTCTAATGTAATGAGAATACCACAGGTAGTTCTTGCCTAAAATGTACTCCCAATTTAATAAAATGATTAACACTTTTACTTAAATAAAAATGAGTCAAAATATAGATCATAAGTTCAAAGTATGTGAAAAATCAGTATATGTAAAGAATCCATGCAGTGTTATAGTAGGCAGAAAGAGGTTTGTTCATCTCCTCTTAAGGATAACGCAATAGACAAGGATTGATCAGTTCCTGGAGAAGATAGTCACACAAATATGGAGTTTGTGCAAGCATGCAGGTGTTTCTAAAGCAAGGACTAACAACATACAGTCTAACAACAACATAATACAGACTAACAACATAACAACATAAATTAAATCCTGGAGAGGCACAAAATCACGAGGGAAGAAAAACAAAGGAACTTAATTACTGGAGTGAAAGGAAAAAGTCAAAAGAAGGACAGAGCAAGGCCTTTGAAATCTTAAGCTGCATAAGTGGTGCTTTCATTGATTCCAGTTTTCTGTAAGTAAACTGATCCTTGCAGGGAAGATAGAAGATTGGAGGAGTTCAAGCTGAGGGTAGTAGAAAGTTCTTAAGTGAAGGAGAAAGGAAGTCTGAGAGTCAGAATATTAGGTAAGGTTTTCCAAAGAAGGTAGAAATTGTGCTGGGCTTTGAATTATAAGTATAAGCAGCAAGAGGGGTTTTGGGATGCATTGTGATGGGAGCAGTGGTATAGATTGTATCATATTTTCAAGGACTATGTATTGGCATTTTAACTGCAACTATAAAACCCAAGACAATCTAAATCAAACTTTGAATTAAGTTGTCAGTCTAATGTCAAATTTTGTGATCTTTTTATTTCTGTCAGCTGCATTTAACATTCCAACTTTTATAAATTGCATTTTAGTGCCAGAAGAAAACTATTACCAAAAGTATTTTAGAATCATAAATGAATACTGAAATGACAGTATAGGTGTGTTTGGCTTAATTATTTATTGTTGTGTAACACACTGCTTCAAGCTGTAAGGACTTAAAACAATTATTTTATCTTGCTCATAGTCTTGTAGGGCAGGGATTTGGAAAGTGATCAGTGGGTGATTTATCTCTGATTCATGGACGTTAGATCTGGCAGCTGGACCTGGAGAATCCAATTCCAAAACAGTTTCTTCACTGACATGTCTGGTACCTTGGTACTTGACTTTTTTCTCCTTCCAGGATGCTTGACTTTTCTCTCTCCCTCCACGATGGGAAGGGCTCTTCTCTCTCTCCTCACATCATAGAGGTCTCAGGTTAGTTGAGCTTCTGACCTGGAGGCTGGGTGGGTTCCACCAGAAACAGAAACAGCTTTCCAAGAGGCAAAGGTGGAGGCTGCAAGGCCTAGAATGTCATTTCCACTGCATTCTGTCAGTCAGGCCCAGGTTCAAAAAGAGAGAAATAGACTGTACCTATCACTGGGGTATGATATGTGTGATCAGATAAGAATAGAATTTTGACAACCGCTGTTGACACAAGCTACAACATTCAGCCTCTTTCCTCCATCCCCTCAAATTTATGGCCATATCGTATGCAAAATATACTATCTCCTCAAAAACCTCATCCTGTTAAGGCATCAGCTCAAATTCCAGAAACTTGTTATTTAAATCAGGTGCAGGCGTAGATGAGGTTCCTGAGTGTACTTCTTCTACTATAGCTCCTTGAGTATAATTTATCTTGAAATAAAGATCTGCTAACTAAAGAGAAAAATTATCTCTATGCTCTGTACACACCCAACATATAATGGCATGGGATAACAAGCCATAGACTCCCATTCAAAAAGTAAGGGAATGCAAATATATAGCAGTTAGTGGTTCATAACAATTCTGAAATCCAGCAGAGCACATATTGTCAGTTTCTTGTTTAGTACCTAGTTCAGCTTCCTGGAGATGATTCTCTGAACTATTAATTCTGCTGTCTGAGACACTATTTGTTTTCCAGAAAAAAATAGTCCATGTTTTCTGTTAAACAGTTTTCTCAGCCTGCTGCCTTCCCATATTAGGTTGGGGCTTCAACAACTTCTTTTTGTTTTGTACTGTCTCTGTCCCCATCAGCCCAACTAGAAGAGTTCCTTTAAAAACTTTTCATGCTTTCTGTATGTCAAACTATAAATCCACTCCACTAGACAACAGACCTACCCCTATATATCTTCCTAATAGACTTTTCTGTAACTTGGGTTGCCTAAGAGTCTGCTGTAGGAAAATTCCCTTAAGATTCTTTAAAAAAAAAAAAAAACTATTTATTTTATTGGCTGTGTTGGGTCTTCGTTACAGCACACGGGCTTTCTCTAGTTGTGGCGAATGGGGGCTACTCTTCATTGTGGTGCGCAGGCTACTCATTGTGGTGGCGTATCTTGTTGTGGAGCATGGGCTCTAGGCATGTGGGTTTTAGTAGTTGTGGCACATAGGTTCAATAGATGTGGTGCATGGGCTTAGTTGCTCTGCAGCATGTGGTATCTTCCTGGGGCAGGGATTGAACCTGTGTCCCCTGCATTGGCAGGCAGATTCTTAACCACTGTGCCACCTAGGAAGTCCCTCTCTTAAGATTTTTAAAGTCTATAAAGCATACTCATAAAAGTCTTAGAAGACCCACTAAGCAAGACCTTAAAATTTTTTGAGGTCTTAACAAAGAATCTTAGTGACAACTTTGTGGTCTTAAGCCTGAGTCCATCCATGTGTTATTTGTAGTGCCTGGATTTTATCTTCTCTCTGAAGCCAGTTCTTGAGAATCTTTGGATGGGAGGGACTGAGAATGATAAACAGTTTTTTCAAACCCATCAAGTCCTGGCTAATTAATTTTTTTCTTTAAACTTTGCTTTACAACTTAAGTTCCTTTGTTATTTGATCCATCTTTCTCTCCCCCCCCCCCCCCCGTCTTGCATTTTACTGTAGACAGCTGGAAGATGTGAAAGTGTACTTTTTTACATATTGCCTAGAAATGTTTGCAACTGTATTCATGAGTGTATTACATACCATTCCTATCTTCCACATAACAAGAAGGAGAAACGTTGCTAAACACTTCACCACTATACAACAAAGGTCCTCTTTTCTCCACCTCCCAGTAACATCTTCGGCACCGTATTCAAATCCCCACCAATAGACTCCCTGAATTCCTTTGAGCTTCTGCCTGTCAACAAGTCCCCAAAACTAACACTTCCAGGCAAAATGCTTACAATATCGCTAGATTGCTTATGTTTACGAGTAGTATATATCATTTACTTTTAATTTTTATTATTGTTAACAATAATAGTGAAATCAAAAGGGTGGAGTTGAGGAGATTTACAAAGTATATGGAAATGATAGTAGAGTTACTTCTTGTACTTCTGATTATTCCACTTTAGGAAAGTTATGATAGCAACAGGAAAGCAAGGAACTTTTCAATCATACCTGTTTTCTTATCTCAAGCCTTTACTCTGGTACCAAACATATATTTGAATAAGTGAATTAATAGTAAAAAAAAACTGAGTTTTTTAAAGATTTAATTAATATTTATTTACTTATTTAATTTATTTATCTTTGGCTGCGTCTAGTCTTCGTTGCGGCATGCCAGATCTTTGTTGAGGCATGCCAGTTGTTTCGTTGCAGCACACAGGCTCTTTGTTGTGGCGCACAGGCTTCTCTCTAGTTGTGGCGTGCGGGTTCCAAAGCATGTGGGCTCTGTAGTTTGCAGCATGCAGGGTCTCTAATTGAGGTGTGCGAGCTCAGTAGTTGTGGCACACGGGCTTAGTTACCCCATGGCATGTGGGATCTTAGTTCCCTGACCAAGGATCAAACCATCCCTTGCATTGTAAGGCAGATTCTTTACCATTAGACCACCAGGGAAGTCCCCCAAATGAGGAACTTTTAAATGCAAAGAAAGGTAAAATAATTTGATTTGAAAGGTTGATCAATAAAAATATGACAATCTTATGAACTTTTTATCCAAAAAGATGAAGTTTAAGATAACTTATAGTTCTTAGGTTTTCTGTTTTCGGTATGTAGAGAAGTATTTAATTGTTCTATGCTTTGTCTTACTGCACCCAGCCATGCTTTGAGCAACTTCTACTACTCACTTTTCAGAAGATTTTTGACTTATTTACTATCTGGCATTAAAGTTAGATTATGTAATATAAGGGCATACACTATAAATCAAGAGAGTTATCTCTGCCACAGCTCATTAACTATTTGCAAATCATTCCATTCAGGGTGTTTCCCTCAGTTTTCTTGCTTATAAAAGAAATTTTCAAACAAGATGATCTGTGAGATTACATACTTATGATTCTGTTAATCTATCCCTGATCTGGCATATCTTAATTTCATTTTTGGTATTCAAGAAGAATTGGACCAGAAGACAGTGTCATCAAACCAAAAATGACTCTTTTGGAAGTGATATTGATAGCCAATAAAAATCATGCCATAAGAAAAAAAAAATCATATCTTTGTAGATTATGGTAGCCAGAAACTCACCCATCTCTCTCTTGAATAGTTCCAAATGAGCAAAACATATTGAAAAAATGGAACCATATATTATCTTAATCAAATGAAGCCTTGCTTCCCACTAAAGCTGGTAATGCTCTGCCTCAAACAACTACTTCCTGCCAACTCAGAACAAACTGAGTTATATTGCTGGACAAAAACCAGTAAAAAGGGCAGAGAATAAGTTTGAGCATAAATATATTTGGAACATTATTTGCTACATTTTATCACTTCAGAAATGTGTAAAAACCTTTTATTTATATAGTAATAAGGTAAGCTTTCCAAAACAGAGTCATAGCTATCTTTTTAGATTGAGGCCCACCTCTAAGATATACTTTTTTCCTCCCTCTGTTCAAGAACTTATAATAGGACTCAACCGTCAATCAAATCAAGTTAAAACTCTACCTTCACATTGTCAAAGCCCTTCACGTTCACACAAATATCTTTTCTTTCTCTTCAAAATCCAGTTTTCTAGCTTCATCTCCAAGTGATTCCTCTCCTTCTGTATCAGTTATAATTTGTTCCCCACATGCAAGCAATTAATAAATGTAAGGCAAGTAAATAAACTATATCACTATTTAAAGTAATTAGTAGTTTTGACATTTTCAGTCTTTTGGGGTGAATGTTTTCTCATTGTACAATCCAAATTAGTTCGGTCCTATGTGTCCTCGCTAGCAAAAAGCTGACAAGTGCTTATGAATAAATCCTAGTACTCACTGATAGAATTTTACACTTTTTGAGGCAAAAAAACCCCCAAAACAAACAAAAAACCCCACAACAAATTGATAATTCCCTGAAGTTACATTAAATGACTTTAATTCAGATGATTTAATGTAAAATAGAAAGAATACCTGCATTTTAATTTAGAAGGCTTTTGTTGTACTCCTAGTTCTGAATCTCTGAGTTTGAATTTCTAAAAACTCAAGTTTTTAGAATTCCGTGGCTTATTACCTGTGCTATTTTTTCTTTTCAATTTGTATCTCTATAATTTGATAAAATTGTGTGTTAATTAACTTAGCTATATTAATGCATCCTTAGTAAAGCAATTTTTAAAAATGGAATGCTTATGTTTGTGAATATATTTTAATGAGCTTAAAGACATTTAAGCAAGGTAAGCATCTTCAACAAATGCTGTTAAGGAGAATGTGTAAGGCAGCAAATTTGCTTTACCAAGACAATGTTTATTTGCTTTCAGAGATACCTTTCACAAATTGAGGAATAGATATAAGTTACATACTTTTTGAAATGGAAAATATTCCTGTACTGGACGTAAACCCTTCAAATAGAGTGAAGTGTGATTATTTTTAATAAAGTTAAGTGTACAGTCAAACTTTTGCTTGGAGGTTTAGTAGTGCTGGAATGTCCATTGTTCTTTCTTGAGTGGCATTTGGTGATAGACAACAGTTCTTTTAGCACTCAGTGATACTGTGTAAGATAACCAGCCATCTCCTAGAATAGAGCCAAATTTGAATACCAGTTGAGACCAGATACTGATTTTGGAGCATTGCATGATTCACCCAGCATTGCTGAATGCCAGTTTGCTCAACTATATGTATAGTAATATCCAACTTTCAATACCTTCATAGATTATTCTTTTATTTTTATTTTTAATTAGTTTTTTTTGGAATTAGTTGATTTAGTGTTGTGTTAGTTTCAGGTGTACAGCAAAGTGAATCAGTTATACATATACATATATCCACTCTTTTTTAGATTCTTTTCTCATATAAGTCATTACCGGAGTATTGAGTAGAGTTTTCTGTGCTATGCAGTAGGTTCTTATTAGTTATCTATTTTATATAGAGTAGCATGTATATGTCAATCCCAATCTCCCAATTTATCCCTTCTCCCTGGCTTACCCCCTTGGTAACCATAAGTTTGTTTTCTACACCTGTGGCTCTATTTCTGTTTTGTAAGTACGTTCATTTGTACCATTTTTTTAGATTCCACATGTAAGTGGTATCATATATTTGTTCCTGACTTACTTCACTCAGTATGACAATAGTTCCATCCATGCTACTGCAAATGGTATTATTTCATTCTTTTTTATGGCTGAGTAATATTCCATTGTATATAGGTACCACATCTTTGTTATCCACTCCTCTATTGATGGTCGTTTAGGTGGCTTCCATATCCTGGCTATTGTAAATACTGCTGCAGTGAACATTGGTATACATGTATCTCTTCAAATTACAGTTTTCTCCAGTTATTATTCTCTGTGATCCTGCAAAGTTCCAGTTCTTCCCTACAAGCTCTGAGTCATTTGGTGTTCTCTTAAGTTATGTAGCAGAGGCTCTTGAAGCTTACTTGTGCCTGTCTAGGTGTGTACTGGGGAATATAGTGACACACTCTGTTAAATGCCCTGTTTGAAGAGCCCAGGAGCATAGCATAGACCAAAGAAGACATCCTCTGTAATAGGGAATGGAATTCGGAGTTTGGTGTAGTTTTCCCTAAAGAATATTGTAATGTCAGTATGGAGGGCTACTGTTGAAAACTAAAGGTTTTCACTTTTCATACCACTCTCTTGCCTTGTACAGTCTATATCGTGAAGCACCCTCACATATTTTTAGATATACATTCCTATTAGTTATGTTGATTTTTGATACCCTACCTGAAAATGGAACTGCATAATCACTGGCATAATTTTAATAGTAATTGAATTTCTGTAAATATCTAAAGCAACTCTACTCACTTTCTAGTTTCAGTTTTATTGCAAAAAATATTGCTTCTGTTGTTCCCAAGAACTGCAGAGTACTGTTCCTGGCTCTTTATCATTGCTGCATGCCCAGTAAGGCTCAAAGAAAAAACAGCGAAACAGAGATTTACAGCTGTTGTGATTTTGCTAAGCTCAAGTCTAAGTATATTCAATTTTGTCAACTTGGAACCCAACACAATGTTTGGCCAAGAGTGGATGCTCAATAAATATTTATTCAAGAAATGACTTTGGAAATTATTTTATGAAAATGGTCATTTTGAACAAAGTATCTATAATAATATACTACTGCACCATTCTTTCTTTGACTGAAACACTCTGATTTGAATAAAAGAACCCAAAAGATGCTCTGTTTATAAAGAAATAACAGCCATTTGTAACTAAGAAACAAATACTCATCCATCTTACTATCTTATCACCTTTTATATTTTTAATATGCCACTGAGGTTTATCTTTAAAAATGCAAGAACAAATTGCTTCAGGCAGTTATTATAAGTTTGACCATATGGGCATTACTTCTGCAATCTACATTTGAAATAGGAAAACTAATCTTATGCACGTTTGATAAAACATGAACTGTTTATTTGTTAAAGGTAAAGCAAGAAAATGCTACTTCAATAAATTTTTAAAAATGGAAGTCAGTAGGTTAAATATTAATTTCAATGTCTACAATAATGGGTACCTCTGCTATTTAAGGAAGTCATTATTCTACTGTGTAGTCAACAAGCATATTGATTAGAATTAATTCACTGCAAAAAGTCTCCAATCATTTTTAACATAAGTTTTTCCTCTTTAACAGTAGCCTGAAGCTTGTCTTTTTTTTTGAGTGTGGTCAATTTAGCAACAAATTTGCAATTAATCATTTGCTGATTGCAATGAATGGTCTGTCAATAATATGCAACTCACATTGCTAAAAGGGTTATCCTGAGCTTTATTGTTTTCTTTTTGTGGGAATGCTTTGTCTAGTTATATTTCCTAGAATGGATTTAAATAGTTGTCTTGATGTAATTTATGCCAGTTTTAAAGAGACACCACAGGCTGCTCCGAGGGTATTAATCAAGATATGCCCTAACTTTCTTTTGGCATTACAATATTTGGACATCTGTTCTGACTCCTTATATCTGAAATAAAACTCATACCAGATAGCAGAATAAATGAAGAGTTTCATTATCTTAAATGTCATAACATTTGTTTGAATTATCATGTGTAAGTTTTAAATGCTGAAATTGTCATTTTGGTTTTGTTTCATCTATTTTTCTGTCCTTTCAAAAGACTATAAGCCTGAAAAATTCTTTTTTCTATTGAATTAATAATTTAGAAGAAATAATTTACTATTTTATGCAATAACAGTGAAATTGTTGTGGATGAGCTACATAGTCTGGTAATTTCTAAAAGCATAAATATTTTACTGAGAGAAACATACCCTTTTAAAGCACAAAAGACTTCTTGTTATAATGGCAGTGTATTTAATGACAAGTAGTACATTTTTAAAAAGCCATTTGTTGACTATTATTATAGTTCTCTTTGTGTAATGGTATTATAGATTCTTAGGTATTCACTTATTAAAGTCTTTTCCATTGTGTGTATCAGGAAAGACTTGTTTCTGAATTCCATGGTGCCACTAATTAGTGGCAACTGCATCTAGATGTTCACATGTCAATTTGAAATGTAATAGGGATGTATTTGGACTTTTCATTTAAACAACAAAAATAAATAATTTGTGGTGGGTATCAAGAATAATATCAGATTTAACTTAAACTACCTCTTAATACCTTTGCCTTTACTTAAGAGCGGTTTTTTTGTTTGTTTGTTGAACCAGTATTGCTAATCATGGGAAGATAACTGTGTATCATGAAGCCATATCACATACATCCACTAGGCTTGCAAACACTAGTACTAAATACCGGTTTAGTGTCTGTATTTTTTTTCACATTAGAGTGAAAGAATAGCATATAATTTGACATGCATGAAATGATTTAACTAAATCATGGAAACAAAGTAGTGTTTTACAAATGTGTAATTTTGAATATCGTTAGAAAGTCATAGACTCTTTCATCTTTCTATTCAGTTTGCATATTTGATGTCAGAGAGTCAGTGATGTTTTGCCTAGCAAAACATTTCAGTCCAGGGTGCTCCATAATATTTTGTTTGTGACACTGATTTTAAGTGGCTGTAATTCGTAATTGGAAATCATTTTTATAAATGTTGCTTATTTGAAAAGAGGTGAACAAAGTTTAAATTTATATTTTTATATTTGCGAAAACTGAGAAAGTTTGTACCTGTTTTAGATAGTGGGGTCCTGAATTAAGATCAGCACAAAACAGAAAATATTATCCCATTTGAAGTATTAAATATGGTTTGTCTTAAGCTGTGTATACATTTTGAGTTAGACATCTAAAATCCTGTCATTTTATAAAGCACTAAATAAACTAAAATAGCACATTACCATATAAGATAAAATGGTAAATACTGGCTGAAATAAAATACTAAATGTAGTAGAAAGTTCATTCTTTAAAGGAAAACCTTTATAAGAATACATTTTAGTCATACATCTTCTCTAAGCAGAGAGAATTTATAATTTTAGTTGAAGAACATTTTTATATGTTTAAACCTTCAAAGCCCTTAAAAGATTGAAACTAATATGTTGGTGCCAAAATATTATGGACTTTTTGTCCATTCATGTATTTATAGATCTTATATTGGATTATAGCATTTGATTAAGATCATATTTCTGTTTATTTGCTCCAATGAGTAAATAGCCACAATGTGTAATTATGTGATGATTTTTTTTTCGAACTTAAGAGAGTTAAAAGTGATAGTTTTACACGTGGGTTTTTCATGGTGAATAAGTCCAGAGTCGTAGAAAGTTCTTTTTAGTTTTCAAACAGCAATGTGGAACATGAACTCCATTTTTAATCCATAATTTATTCAAATAAACATAATTGAACATTTGTTGTCTGCCTAATCATAGAATCCTTTTGCTAAACACATTGATATAAGACTATTTTATTAGTAATAGCAACACTAGGCAAATATGTCTCTAAAAGTGTTTGCATAGGTTAAGCATTCAAATTAGATGTATTGAAAATGGTATGTCTGTATATGTGATAGTTTTACTTCTGCAAAATTTGACTGTGGTTATTACTATTTATTAAACATACAAACAGTATAATTAACAAATTTTTCACTTTTTCAACTCCTCTCAAGTTTATTTCTATGTACTATAAATATATAATTTTATTATGATTTTTATTGCTTTTGAATGTGAAATATCAAAATGATTTAAATTTCTTGGCACCTCTTTCTTTTTGAAATGACCCATGTTTCTTCATTTTGCAGGTTCAGTAAAATTACACAAGGTACTCTAAAAAAACAATTTTGTGTTCATGAAATTACTTTGTAATGTCATAATAGATACAGGTGCTTGTTAATTGAAAACAGAGGAGTTGTGGAAGTAGAAGTATACTGATTATATGTAAATATTTGTAAATACAGAATGGATTCCTAGAGGCTAAAAAGTTTTAAGTGTTAGAGTGGCCAGAGGATGAAAGGCCTTGAAAGCTAAGCCTCAGATTTGGAACTTTGATGGCGCAGCATGATGACCATGTTTGAATGTTGGCTCACGCTTGTAGTCGTTTATGTGGGATGTGATCAAACCTGGAATAAGATGAGGATGGTGGAAGTGAAAAGCTTCAAGTAGGTTGACAGCACTGGTTATTGACTAGATGTGGAAGAAAATGGAAAAATCAGAAATAACTTGAACTCCGAACCCAGGTAGCTAGAAGCAGGATGAGGGCATCAGTGATGGAAATAGGAGTTTGAACTGGATCCATTTTGGGGGCAAAGATGATGTTGGATTTGAATTTTCAGCATGATTTGCATGACAGAATAAAATTTGGATTTGGAAATATGGACCGGAATAGCAAGAGAGTACTTTTTGTATTACAGGTATTAGTTTGATTCTTTCACCAAACTATTGGGTTGGCCAAAAAGTCCATTTGGGTTTTTTTGTAAAATGTTATTCCTTACTGTAACTTAAAAGAGTAGTAACAATTTCAGTTTCCCCAGGATTCCACTGCTAGTAAGTGGTGGAGAAGAGGTTTAAGGTGAGAATTATTTGATTCCAAATCATGTTTGATTTTTTCCCAGTGAAAATTTGGATGGTTGTCTCTTTAACCTGTATCAAATAATATAAGAATAAGCATTGTTGGAATGATGAAGTAGCAAAATCTAAATTATTCATAATTATATATGTATAAACATTCCCTAAATTTATTCATATATCATTTAATTTTTATCTAAATATTGATGATTGCCAATTTTCAAAGGGAAGATAAATTCTAGAAAGAAATCACTTTGTTAATATTATAGCAACATCACTTAAGTTTTGATTTGAGATTCTAATATTCTTAATATTATATAGTTAACACAGACTCTCTTAATATTCTCATTAACCATCAATCTACTCCACTATTTAATTGTTTAGAAGTTATTAACACACACCATCACATAATTATAGTTGCACATAAGTTCATGAATGCCAGAAATAACTTTAAATAGGCTTTTAGCCATTCAGCCTTTTAAAGACATAGGCAGTGACTCTAGTCAAATGACATGTTTTTCCATAATATTTAGGTGAGGCTATTATTCTTTGTTTGTGTGTGTGTAGGTGTGTGCATAATTTTTATATATGATCTACACTTGAGTCAAGGCAGGACTCACTAGGCAATGTTATAGGACTAAAACTCAACTTCTCATGTTGGGACTGAACTTTTGGAGACCACACAAATGTGCTATTTTTTTCCCCACTCTGGATGTTGGTTACACAGTTGTGTCCATTTATTCATTGTATACACTTTTTTAAACTAGATGTTAAATTTCAATGGCAAGTTAAGCAAAAAGCTTCAGTGTGACTGAAGAAGACTTTGTCATCTCTGATGAACTTCCTATTCTTTATTCTTATTCAGGTTGAGGCACCATATCAATCAAATTACCCAAACCCAAAACCAGAGAGTCATTTCTAATCCATTCCTCCAGCTTAGCACTCCATCCATCAATGCCCACTCAATCATCCAGGCCAGTATTTACCTCTTAAATATTTTATAAAAAGTACGTTGCTTTCCATCCATACTGCTATTACTGTTCTATTTCAGCAGTTATTTTATGTCTTCCTAATATTGAACCCATCAAATAAACCATGTGTCCAAGTGATTGTTCTAAAATGCAAATAAGATGCCCTGTTTAAAACATTTCTGTAGTTTCTTGTTTTTAGAATCAAGTCATCTCCCTAACACAAGTAGTCTTTCCTTTTCAGACCGACTTGTGTAGAGTTAGAAAAAAAAGAATATGAGAACAAAATTCCTAGGAAAGCCATTATCAAAGAGATAGGCAGAAGAGTAACTAAGTAAACTGAGGTGAAGTAGCCTGGAAAATAGGAGGAAAACTAGGAGCTGGTCTGATCCTAGTCAAGGAAAGACAGTGTTAAAGAAAGGAAGGAAACAAATTAGAGTCAATTTTGCCTTGAGATCAAGAATATCAGTTATAATGGAGTGATAAATTACACTCTAGATGGCAGTAGGATAGGGAGTAAAAGCAGAGAAAGCAAAGAGAGAAATCATAGTTGAAAACTTTAAGTTGTGATGTAGAAAAACAGACCAGTAGGATCAGATGGAGTGAGAAAGTGAAGTCAGAAATTCTAGTCAGTATTTTTAAGAAGTTTGGGTAAAAGATGAAAAGGAAAGTGCCAATATTTTGCAGGCACAGGAGGTTAAGGGATTTTTGTTTACTTTATGGATACCTATGCAATTTTAATGTTATGGAAAAAGAGCATATAAAGAGGGAGAGAATGAAGTACCAGAGAGAAAGGATATGAACTCCTGATGTATTGTGATTCCTAAGAGATTGATAAGGGGTAGGATCTAAGCATGGGTCAGGGGTCTGGTCTTGGAATAGAGGAAGAGAACCTGTGTTGTAATACAGGGAAGGAGAACCAGGTATCTTTGGAAAGTTCCTTTGGTTAGCTGTGTGTGTGTGTTTGTGTAGGAGAGGCCACCTTCACAGGTGTGAAAAGAGTGAGAAAGTCTAGCATGGCCCAAAAGTCACAGTCTGTGTGTGAAACACTGTTGACCAACTAGCTTATTTTGAAGTCAAGTTTAATTTAGAGGATGACCCAAACAGAACCTTTCATCTGTATTCACATTTCCCTTGAACACAACTCATATTAACATTGTCGGTCCATTCCCATTCTCCAGCACCTCTAAACTCTCCAATTCCAGCAGTACTCACTGGTTTCTCTTCCATTATGTTGCCTTCTCTTGACCTTTTCACTCTTTTTGATGACACAGCCCCACAAGGTGTGCATCAGATAAATTATATCTGCCCTCTCGGGATTGTAATTATTTTATTATTTATTGTTATTATTTTATTTTATTGTGGAAAGAACACTTGAGATCCAGCCTCGTAACAAAATTTTAGGTGTCCAAAATATTATTGACTCAGGTACAGTGTTGTACAGCACATCTCTAAAGTTTATTCATCTTGTTTCACTGAAACTTTATGCGCTTTCATTAATAACTCTGTTTTTCCCTCTCCCCAGCCCCTGGCAACCACCATTCCACTGTGTGATTCTATAAAGTTGACTCTTTTAGATATCTCATAAGAAATGTAATTCTTGTTCTTATGGTGCTTTTCTCCAGAAAGTCAACTTAAGAGGCATCTGAACTTTCTTTTTGCAGTAGATAGGGGAAGAGAAAAAAATAATAGTAAGTGGGCAAACAGCAGAGGAGGAAGTTATGAGTCCTTGTGTGTTAACGGTTTGTGTTCTATCACAAATAGTGTTATATACATTATAACATTTAAGTTATGTGTCTTCTTTTGCCAATATAGTAAATCTTTCCTAGGACAGACAGTGTAATAACTGCTCAGGAGTGGCATGTGGAAGATAATTTAGGAGTTTGAGATGTTATTACCTCACTTACGGACATCCCAGGAATACTTCACCGGGGTTCATGATTTGCGCAAGGCAGAGATTAAAGTAATGTCTCTAATATTCATTACTTCTCTACGTCTGTGTAATCTGCATTATACTAATAAATGTGACAACTGTGTTTACTTATCTTCAAGTAAGTAAACTGTGTTTACTTTATCTTCAAGCCAAAACGCAAGATACTTTCCCTTGCATAAGAAATAGGCCTTTACTTTTAGGCTGGAAAAACATAACCAAATATTTTAAACGTTACTGAAGCAATTCGAATATGTGTTCTTTTATTTTTATTTATGAATTTTCCTTAAGGGCTTTCAACTAGAGCCATCACCTCTGCCCCAGACTCTAACTTCCCTCTCCTCCCCAGTAGGACTGCTCCTTCCTTCAGTATGTAAAACCTGTTGAAAAGATTGCTCCTTTCTCTGCTGTCCATAGCAAGGTCCTTAATAGACTATTTACAGCCCTATTTTAGAGCTGTAAAAACAGATGACTAGGAACAACTTTCCCTTATAATTTTAATTTATTCTAGATACTGAGTAGACTTTAATTTTTATATTACATTAGAATGAAAGTAATTTTATCTCTGAAATCTTTTACAAATTCACTTACCAATATTATTTATAAAGGTGATGTCATAGCCTTTTTCCCTCTCTGAAGTACTAGTTTACTGGTGTGGGAGTTTTGTAGTCACTTTGTATTATGTTCTTTGTATCATCAAGGCATGAGGTATTTTTGCTGAGGGATTTTGCAATCAAGTTCTTCTAACTTAAGTTAGGTAAATTGGGAGTCTCTGATTATGGTCTCAAGCTACTGACTTACTGATTTACTTCTCTTCAAGGAGAAAATATGATTATAGGAAAAGACAGTTAACATTATATTTGTTCTTGAGGACAAATAATAAGGGCAAATGTATTTATTTAACAATTACCAATCAAGATCATTTTGTTTCTCGACATCACCTAGGAAATATATCATTAATTGAATGAAACCCACTATTAGATTACAAATAGAATTATGGATGCAAGCATTTTCTCCTGATTTTCTGAATAATATTAGTTGTTTCAGGAAACATGATGTGTTGTTAATGGCATTAACAGCAATTTATGTTGAAATACATTCTTGACAAGAACATGATCAAAAGTAACATTAAGTGAACTATCTGTATTACTGGGTTAAATAAGAGAGTCACACCCTTAGCCTTGGATTGGGAGAAAAAAGACTGAAGTCGTTTGCCCCACTGGAGAGCTGCATAACCTCAGGAAAGTCCATTAAACCCAGAAAGATCTTTTCATTCTGAAATAAAGATATTAATATCTGTTTTTGTCAAAAAAGCCAAATATCTAATTTAGCAAAAGTTGTGGGGTCAAAATAGATAATTTTGCAGAAAGTGCCTTACAAATCACACCTCTGTACAAATACAACATTTTATAATTTTAAAGCATAAGGAAAAATAATTGAGTGAAATATTTCCCAGGAATCATCATTATAGAGTTTGCAGACGCCCTGTCTTTATGTTTTCAGAAGAATGAGTTGCTAGGGAAGTTATCACCTCTGTTTTTGTTATATTGTGTTTGGCTTCACGGAGCAGTAACAATAATTACAAGTTAGGGTATTCTTTTCTCCGGAGGACACCTGGAGGAAGTCAGTTCAGAGCTACTGTGGCCATCAAGATGTTTTAAAGGATGAGCCTCCTTATTTTTTCACTTGTAGTTTTCAGCAGTGACTTTTATTGTTATGTTTTCAAGTTATATGCTATACCTCTTAGGAATTACGAGGGTGAGTCAAAAATTATCCACACTCTGGCTGTAGAATTTATTTTAATTAATTTTTAGAAAAGACAAATACATCATTTTTCAACATAATCTCCTTGCTTTTCAATATACTTTGTCCATCTGTCAACGAGCTTTCATATTCCGTCATTAAAAAATGTTTTAGGCTGAGCCCCAAGCCACAAATGCACCACTGTCTTCACTTTTTCGTCAGAAGTGAATCTTCGTCCTCGTAAGGCTGTTTTCAGGCCACCAAACAGATGAAAGTCTGATGGAGCAGGATCGGGACTATAGAGAGGATGCTTTAACACCTCAAAACGAAGTTTTTGCTGAGTGTCCACAGTGTAGGCAGAAGTGTGGGCAGATGTGCATTGTCACGCAAGATCACAATGCCCTTGGATAGCCATCCTCTATGTTTTATCTGAAGTTTAAGCATCTCACTCTAATGAGCACTGTTGATTGTTGAACCTTTTTCCTGATAATGTTCCAATACTGGCCTTGAGAATCCCAGAAATTCCCATCAATTTTCTAGCTGACGGTTGACTTTTGAACTATTTCTTGGTCTGCGATTGAGGATGTTTCCATTCCATACTCTGCCACTTACTCTCAGGCTTGTAGTGATGAATCCATGTCTCATCAGCAGTAATGATTCTCTTTAAGAAACTTTCACCTTCCTTTAGAGTGTCATTCCAAATTGTGTTTGCAGTATCCAAACACTTCTGTTTATGCTTTTCTGTGAGTTGTTTTGGTACCCATCTTGCACAAACTTTTCGAAACCTAAGTCTGTCGTAGATTTACTTCGTTTTGAGGTGTTAAAGCATCCTGCCTGTAGTTCTGATCTTGCTCCATCGGACTTTAGCCTGTTTGGTCCCCTGAAAGCAGCCTTACAAGGACGAAAATTCACTTCTGATGGAAAAGTGAAGACAGTGGTGCATTTGTGGCTTGCGGCTCAGCCTAAAATATTTTTTAATGATGGAATATGAAAGCTTGTTGACAGATGGACAAAGTATATTGAAAAGCAAGGAGATTATGTCAAAAAATGATGTATTTGTCTTTTCTAAAAGTTAATTAAAATAAATTCTACAGCCAGAGTGTGGATAATTTTTGACTCACCCCCATAGGTCCACATTCCTGCAAGTAAATTGGTGGTGGTGGTGGTGGTGGTGGTGGTGGAGGTGGAGGAGGAGGAGGAGAAGGAGAAAGAAGAGGAGAAAGGTGGAAAGGAACTATGTCTAGATCGCCATTCTTTGCTGTAAAGAGGAACCCTGTGGATTTAGGGTTTGCTTGCTTGCTTACTTACTGATTAGCTGGGTACATGGCTGCCCAGATGAAATAAGAGTTCTGTTGGTTAAAAAGAGGAGGGAAATAGATATTGGTAAGGCAGCACAGAGCATCTGCCACAGCCCAGTTTTACCCTGTTAGAACCAAAATGCCTTGAGTAGGTGTAAAGTTCTAGAAAAGGAATATTTTGTAGAAAAAAGGTGAAATCTACCTAAGGAACTTTCCTATGTGTATATTTAGAAGGACAGAGAATGATGACAGATAGATAGGAAGGAGAAGGTGGAGGGACAGGAGTGGGAAAGAGGACACGAGAATGAAGTGTAGTGTAATACTCTTCAATGAGTTTCTCCCCTAAGATAGACCAAGTAAAAAGAACATATGCTGTCACTTTCAGATACCGTATTGAACTCAACCAACTATTTTATTAGTATCATCATTTTTCAGATATAAACAATATAGTCATATTTGGAAATCATTCCTGTAATAAAACTAGAATCATCCTGGAAGCAGTTAGCCTTTAAAGACAGTGGACTACGTGACTAAAAACTTTACATGTATGTGCATGTGTGTGTATGGCTACTCCAACTTGATGACTTATGATAGGTTCCTTCAGTATTTTTTTTATCATAGTATTTACCTTATAGATTTAAATGGGATAAAGACTTAATGCTTGGTGCGTCATTGGAACTATTGGCATTCATTGATTTTATGAATATTTTATAGAGAACTTTACGTTTATACTTTTTCCATGAAAATTATCCTAGTTCTCTTTTTGGTTTTGTTAAACTACTCACCTCCCTGCATCAATGTTGTCCTCCCGGGGACTCCCCACACCTGTTTTACATGCAGGCTTATTTCCACCCTTAACCTCTGACATCTATTCTCTTCCCCACTTACAGACACTAAATAAAAATCCTATTATTTTCTAAATTTCATTTTCCCTCTTCCTTTGTGTCCACCTCAGCCCCTGTTCCTACCTATTTCACTACATCTAACTCCAACCATCTCACTTCAAGTTTCTTGTTGCACTCATATCAACTTGGTCATTCTCACCTTCAGTTTAATGACTGGTAATCATATACCAATTGTCAAATTAGATTTATTTTGCAGATGCAAGAATTATTCCTTGTTTGAGGTATGGAAATGGTCCCTGTCTTGTGTCCTCATGCTGTAACATCATGTGCAGAATTCCAGATCCTCATGCCCTGGAGTCCTGGCCTGCTTTCATTGACTCTCGTCCTATCCTACACCTTAACCATGAAACAAGGGTTGACTTTTTTCTTGTCAGGTATGGGGAGAGTATCTTCTCATCATACTGACTGCACACTGTAGCCCCCTCTGACTCTATCTGAACCCCCTGAAAGGGAGTATCTAGGTTTTCCCTTTCCGGGACTGCTCTTGAGAAATTATAGTCCCTCTTGAGAAGTTCAGGTTTATATCAGGTTTTGGGCAAGTTGAGTTTTACTACTAGAATAATTTAATCAGGGCATCACCAAAACTAAAAAGTTGATTTAAATATTTCTTTGCTATTTAGGTACCAGATTTGGTGTCTATATTATGTAAACTGCACACTACTGTTTTAGTTCTCACCTTAGGCCCTATAGAAAGAAAGCTCCTAATCTAATGATTAACTGTTACTAAAACTGTTATGAATTGGGCTTTCATGGATTTTTATTGAAGTATAGTTGATTTACAATGTTATGTTAGTTTCAGGAGTACAGCAAAGAGATTCAGTTATATATATATATTATATATGAAGTATATACATACACACATATATATAATATATAATATATAATATGTGTATGTAATATGTATTTTCCAGATTCTTTTCCCTTATAGGTTATTACAAAATATTGTGCTATACAGTAGGTCCTTGTTGGTTATTTTATATGTTGCAGTGTGTATATGGTAATCCCAAACTCCTAATTTATCCCTCCCCTCCTTTCCTCTTTGGTAACCATAACTTAGTTTTCTGTGTCTGTGGGTCTATGTCTGTTTTGTATTAAGTTTATTTGTATCATTATTTTTTAGATTCCACATATAAGCAATATCATATGATATTTTTCTTTCTTTGTCTGACTTCACTTAATAAGATAATCTCTGTGTTCATCCATGTTGCTGCAAGTGGCATTATTTAATTCTTTTTGATGGCTGAGTAATATTCCATTGTATAAATATACCACATATTCTTTATCCATTTATTTGTTGATGGACATTTAGATGCTTTCATGTCTTGGGTGTTGTAAATAGTGCTGTAGTGAACATTGCAGGGGGGGGGGTGCATGTATCTTTCCACATTACAGTTTTCATGGATTCTTCATGTAACTAAGATCTCCTTAGATCATTCCCCATTAGGAATCAAAGTGTAATTATAAAAGCAATCATTTGGATTACACTTCAGTTACCAATTATGTTGTCTATACTGTTTACTTCATTTGAGATTTCTAGGCCTCCAAACAGGAATTTTGAATGGAAAGAAGCACATGGAGAGAAATTTAGGCTTTTGTTTGTTTGTCTTGTTTTGCTTTTAGTTCAGTAAAAACCAGTCAGAAATTTGCTAAGTAGGACAAAATTATATTTAAGGGAGTATTTTGATCATAGAAATCATATAGTTGTGATTCTAGTAAGAGTATTGTAAGTTTATTATTGTTTCTACCAATTTGTTTACAGAGTTTAAGGTTAATGTGAACTGTTCTAGAAGTTTTCTGGCACTGCTAATCCCATGTATTGTGTGTGACAAAGAGCAGGATCAGGACCTAGGATTTAAGTTCTCATCTTTGCATGTCTCTCAAGATTCTCTGGAGTCAAATCTTCTTTCCAGTAACATGAACTAGGCTGTCTGGTTTCATGAGCTCTTCTGTATGAATACATGTAAAGAAAAGGAATTCTCAATAAGATCAATTAAAATTTAGGTGAAATCTTCTCATTTTACAACATAATTTTAGGTGTGGGTGTTCTGTTTTGGAATTTAAACTCTAATCATTTTTACTTTTTCTTTCACTCTTGTCAAAATCTCTTACAATTTTAACAGATTTTTATTTATAGGAGATGAAAAATATATTTACATTCCAATAATGTTTATCAAAGATAATTTTAAATAGCTTTGGCTTTTTGGAATAAAATGGCAATCTAGGAAGTTGAGTGTAATAAAATGCTTAGGAACACTTCTAATAATGAACTGTAATTTCAGGCACAAAATTCCTGAAATTCATTTCTAGGAGAACACAATAGACTATTCTATCACATTTTATCCTTATTGGCCATATTTCAGACCTGTATTGGCTTTGTTTAATCTACTTTGCTCATCTAGGGTATGAGTAGTATTTAAGGTTAATTCTGTATTTAAAATTCTAAGGTTCTATTTCTTCTCAAATTATGAAAATTGAGATTAGTGAAACAGAAGGAAACTGTTAGGGACAGGCATGTTTTTTGGACCAGAAAGTGAAAGATAATAGTTTAACATGACAGAAGAGGAAAGGAATGAATAATCCTAAGAAAACTAGAAAACACCACAACATAGTAGTCTGGAGTCATTCAGTGTAGAGTAAACAGCCCTGCATCCAAGGTCTGTGATATTTAATAAGATGGCCCTAGCCATTAGGAATAGCTTAAAGGTGATGCTGTATATCAGTTTCAATGAGACAAATTATTAAATTAATTTATAAGTTAATATGTTTCATAAAATACTTTTTATCCCAAATTAATAAAATTTAAATTCAGAAGTCTAGCATATAATATATAGTGGAAATATATTTATATGGAATACATCATTCTTTTTTTTTTTTTTTAATTTTTTTTTTTTTTGGTCACCAACATTCATTTATTTTTATTTTTATTTTTTTTTTGGGGGGTACACCAGGTTCAATCAACTGTTTTTATACACATATCCCCATATTCCCTCCCTTCCTTGATGCCCACCCCTCGAGTCCCCCCCGCCCTCCCTGCCCCAGTCCTCTAAGGCATCTTCCATCCTCGAGTTGGACTCCCTTTTTATACAACAACTTCCCACTGACTATTTTACAGTTGGTAGTGTATATATGTCTGTGCTGCTCTCTCGCTTCTTCTCAGTTTCCCCTTCACTCCCCACCCCCTCCCATACCTCGAGTTCTCCAGTCCATTCTCTGTATCTGCGTCCTTGTTCTTGTCACTGAGTTCATCAGTACCATTTTTAGATTCCGTATATGTGAGTTAGCATACAATATTTGTCCTTCTCTTTCTGATTTACTTCACTCTGTATGACAGATTGTAGTTCTATCCACCTCATTACATATAGCTCCATCTCATCCCTTTTTATAGCTGAGTAATATTCCATTGTATATATATGCCACATCTTCTGTATCCATTCATTTGTTGATGGGCATTTCGGTTGCTTCCATGTCCTGGCTATTGTAAAGAGTGCTGCAATAAACATTATGGTACACGTTTCTTTTGGGATTATGGATTTCTTTGGGTATATGCCCAGGAGTGGGATTACTGGATCATATGGTAGTTCTATTTGTAGTTTTTTAAGGACCCTCCAAATTGTTTTCCATAGTGGCTGTACCAACTTACAGTCCCACCAACAGTGCAGGAGAGTTCCCTTTTCTCCACACCCTCTCCAACATTTGTTGTTTCCAGACTTTGTGATGATGGCCATTCTAATCGGTGTGAGGTGATACCTCATTGTGGCTTTGACTTGCATTTCTCTGATGATGAGTGATGTTGAGCATCTTTTCATGTGTTTGTTTGCCATCTGTATGTCTTCTTTGGAGAAATGTCTATTTAGGTCTTCTGCCCATTTGTGGATTGGGTTATTTGCTTTTTTGGTATGAAGCTGCATGAGCTGCTTGTATATTTTGGAGGTTAATCCTTTGTCCGTTGTTTCATAGGCAATTATTTTTTCCCATTCTGAGGGTTGCCTTTTAGTCTTGTTTATGGTTTCTTTTGCTGTGCAAAAGCTTTTAAGTTTCATGAGGTCCCATTCGTTTATTCTTGATTTTATTTCCATGATTCTAGGAGGTGGGTCAAAAAGGATGTTGCTTTGATGTATGTCAAAGAGTGTTCTGCCTATGTTTTCCTCTAGAAGTTTTATAGTGTCTGGCCTTACATGTAGGTCTTTAATCCATTTGGAGTTTATTTTTGTGTATGGTGTTAGGAAGTGTTCTAATTTCATTCTTTTACATGTTGCTGTCCAATTTTCCCAGCACCACTTATTGAAGAGGCTGTCTTTTTTCCATTGTATACTCGTGCCTCCTTTGTCAAAGATAAGGTGCCCATATGTGTTTGGGCTTACTTCTGAGTTCTCTATTCTATTCCATTGATCTTCCTTTCTATTTTTGTGGCAGTACCATACTGTCTTGATCACTATGGCCTTGTAGTATAGTTTGAAGTCAGGAAGCCTGATTCCACCAACTCCATTTTTCCTTCTCAAGATTGCTTTGGCTATTCGGGGTCTTTTGCGTTTCCATACAAATCGTAAGATTTCTTGCTCTAGTTCTGTGAAAAATGCCATTGGTAATTTCATAGGGATTGCATTGAATCTGTAAATTGCTTTGGGTAGTACAGTCATTTTCACGATGTTGATTCTTCCAATCCAGGAACATGGTATGTCCCTCCATCTATTTGTGTCATCTTTGATTTCTTTCATCAATGTCTTAAAGTTTTCTGCATACAGATCTTTTGCCTCCTTAGGCAGGTTTATTCCTAGGTATTTTATTCTTTTGGTTGCAATGGTGAATGGGAGAGTTTCCTTAATTTCTTTCTGCTCTTCCGTTGTTCGTGTATAGGAATGCAAGAGATTTCTGTGCATTAATTTTGTATCCTGCTACTTTACTAAACTCATCAATTAGTGCTAGCAGTTTTCTGGTAGAGTCTTTAGGGTTTTCTATGTATAATATCATGTCATCTGCAAAGAGTGACAATTTTACCTCTTCTTTTCCAATTTGGATTCCTTTTATTTCTTTTTCTTCTCTGATTGCTATGGCTAAAACTTCCAAAACTATGTTGAATAATAATGGTGAGAGTGGACACCCTTGTCTTGTTCCTGTTCTTAGAGGGAATTCTTTCAGTTTTTCCCCATTGAGAACGATGTTGGCTTTTGGTTTCTCATATATGGCTTTTATTATGTTGAGGTAATTTCCTTCTGTGCCCATTTTCTGGAGAGCTTTTATCATAAATGGATGTTGAACTTTGTCAAAAGCTTTTTCTGCATCTATTGAAATGATCATATGGTTTTTATCCTTCAAGTTGTTGATATGATGTATCACGTTGATTGATTTGCGTATATTGAAGAATCCTTGCATCCCAGGGATAAACCCCACTTGATCATGGTGTATGATTTTTTTAATGCGCTGTTGCAGTCTGTTAGCTAGTATTTTGTTGAGGATTTTTGCATCTATATTCATCAGTGATATTGGTCTGTAGTTTTCTTTTTTTGTGACATCTTTGCCGGGTTTGGTATCAGGGTGATGGTGGCCTCGTAGAATGAGTTTGGGAGTGTTCCGCCTTCTGTGATATTTTGGAAGAGTTTGAGAAGGATAGGTGTTAGCTCTTCTCGAAATGTTTGATAGAATTCGCCCGTGAACCCATCTGGTCCTGGGCTTTTGTGTGTTGGGAGATTTTTAATCACTGCCTCAATTTCCACACTTGTGATTGGTCTGTTCATGGTTTCTATTTCTTCCTGGTTCCGTCTTGGAAGATTGTAGTTTTCTAAGAATGTATCCATTTCTTCCAGGTTATCCAATTTATTGGCATATAGTTGCTTGTAGTAGTCTCTCATGATCTTTTGTATTTCTGAGGTGTCCGTTGTGACTTCTCCTTTTTCATTTCTAATTCTGTTGATTTGCATCTTTTCCCTTTTTTTCTTGATGAGTCTGGCTAATGGTTTATCAATTTTGTTTATCTTCTCAAAGAACCAGCTTTTAGTTTTATTAATTTTTGCTCTGGCTTCCTTCCTTTCTTTTTCATTTATTTCTGCTCTGATCTTTATGATTTCTTTCCTTCTGCTGACTTTGGGGTTTCTTTGTTCTTCTTTTTCTAATTGTTTTAGGTGTAAGGTTAGGTTGTTTATTCGATAATTTTCTTGTTTCTTAAGGTAGGACTATATTGCTATAAACTTCCCTCTTAGAACTGCTTTTGCTTCATCCCATAGGTTTTGGGTTGTTGTGTTTTCGTTGTCATTTGTTTCTAGATATTTTTTGATTTCCTCTTTGATTTCTTTAGTGATTTCTTGGTTGTTTAAGAGTGAATTGTTTAGCCTCCATGTGTTTGTATTTTTTGCAGTTTTTTTCCTGTAATTGATATCTAGTCTCATGGCATTGTGGTCTGAGAAGATGCTGGATATGATTTCAATTTTCATGAATTTGCTGAGGTTTGATTTGTGACCCAAGATGTGATCTATCCTGGAAAATGTTCCGTGTGCACTTGAGAAGAAAGTGTAGTCTGTCGTTTTTGGATGGAATGTCCTGTAAATATCAGTTAAGTCGAGATGGTCTAATGTGTCATTTACAGCTTGTGTGTCTTTATTTATTTTCTGTTTGGATGATCTGTCCATTGATGTAAGTGGGGTGTTCAAGTCTCCCACTATTATTGTGTTACTGTCGATGTCCCCTTTTATAGCTGTTAGCATTTGCCTTATGTATTGAGGTGCTCCTATATTGGGGGCATAGATATTTTCCATTGTGATATGTTCTTCTTGGATGGATCCCTTGATCATTATGTAGTGCCCTTCCTTGTCTCTTTTAATAGTCTTTACTTTCAAGTCTAATTTGTCTGATATGAGTATTGCTACTCCAGCTTTCTTTTGACTTCCATTTGCATGGAATATCTTTTTCCATCCCTTTACTTTCAGTCTATATGTATCCCCTGGTCTGAAGTGAGTTTCTTGTAGGCAGCATATAGACGGGTCTTGTTTTTGTATCCATTCAGCCAGTCTGTGTCTTTTGGTTGGAGCATTTAATCCATTTACATTTAAAGTGATTATTGACATGTGTGTTCCAATGACCATTTTCTTAATTGTTTTGGGTTTGTATTTGTAGGTGTTTTCCTTTTCTTGTGTTTTCTACTTAGAGAAGTTCCTTTAGCACTTGTTGTAAGGCTGGTTTGGTGGTGCTGAATTCTCTTAACTTTTGCTTGTCTGTAAAGCTTTTGATTTCTCTGTTGAATCTGAATGGGATTCTTGCTGAGTAGAGTATTCTTGGCAGTAGGTTTTTCTCTTTCAAGACTTTAAGTATATCCTGCCACTCCCTTCTGGCCTGCAGAGTTTCTGCAGAAATATCAGTGGTTATCCTTATGGGTTTTCCCTTATATGTTGTTTGTTGCTTTCCTCTTGCTGCTTTTAATATTTTTTCTTTAAGTTTCATTTTTGTTAGTTTGATTAATATGTGCCTCTGTGTGTTTCTCCTTGGGTTTATTCCATATGGGACTCTCTGTGCTTCTTGGACTTGATTAACTATTTCCTTTCCCATGTTGGGGAAGTTTTCCACTATAACCTCTTCAAATATTTTCTCAGTCCCTTTCTTGTTTTCTTCTTCTTCTGGGATGCCTATAATTCAAATGTTGGTATGCTTAATGTTATCACTGAGGTCTCTGAGACTGTCTTCTATTCTTTTTATTCTTTTTTCTTTTCCCCTGCTCTGTGGCGTTTATTCCCCCATTCTATCTTCCAACTCACTTATTTGTTCTTCTGCCTCAGTCATTCTGCTGGTTATAGCATCTAGAGTATTTTTAATTTCAGTTATTTTCTTATCCATTGCTGTTTGTTTTTCTGAGTTCTTATGAACTGTTTCTTGTACTTTCTCTATTTTGTTATCGAGATTTTCTATCATTTTTACTATCATTACTCTGAATTCTTTTTCAGGCATTTTTCCTATTTCCTCCTCATTTATTTGGTCTTGTGGGTTTTTTTCCTGCTCCTTTGCCTGCATGATGTTTCTTTGTTTCCTCATGGTTGTCCAAACTTTTGGGGTTGCTTGTCCTGGTGATAGCGGTGTTTATAGAAGACTGTCCAAGCCTCAGACTAACGTCCAGGTATTGGATTATACAAATACTAAGTCTAGGAAACACATACATGTATAAGACACACAATTACTGACTCCATTAGGGCATAAGGCTCTGGAAAGATCTGACAGAACCCCAGTATGCTATCAGATATTCAAAGAGAAACCCAACAGAAATTGACAACTGAAACAGAACAAATCAGAGACAAAAGCAAAAGCAACCAAACAAACAAATAACACCTTACACATACAAAGACTAATCCAGGGAGATTTTGTAAGCTAGGATCAAATGTAGAAAAGAGCTAGAGTACCACCAGACAGAATGGAGATTCTCAGAATGAAATTAGACAGTTGTACTAAGAACTAAGATAAAGACAAAAACCTAATATTAAATACCGAGGTGGTGCGTCATCTGGAGAATAGAGCAAGGAGTCTGAGCAGATCGATAGTGTTGCTTATAAGTATGTTAAGATAAAATAAACTTAAAATGGCTGGAAGAAGGGGGAACAGAAGAGCGTAGTGTGGTTGGAAATATGCAAATAAAAAGAAAGAAATAGAAATGTATAAAAGATAGGGATGAAAGGAAAGTATGAGAGATATATTGTTCGTACTACCAAAAACTTAGCTAGATATAGAAGTATATAAAAAGGCAAAAAAATAAAAATAGAATAAAAAATATCATTAAAAAATTATGTTATAAAACTTATAGATCCCTTAGGACTAAGATCATAATTAATAAAGAAAAAAAAAAGAGAGAGAGAATAAAAAAATCCAGAACTGATCCCAGAATGGACCAGTTCAGTAGGATCAATACTAATATTTCTGTTTCCTTAGAGTCTCAGCTGTATCCTTCTACTCACCTTGGGTTATTTTGCATTATTCTGTGACCAGCAGAGGTTCCTTTATTGTTCGTTTGTAAGCCTTGGTGTGTGGGAAGGGAGAGGGTACAATGGTAGCTTCTTCCCCTGGGAGTGAGTGAGCAGTGGCGCACTGTTGTTTCAGTCGGGCTTGGAGGTGCCTGTTGCAGAGGGACACCGGTGGCTCAGGTGTAAACAGAAAGTCTTAGAGTTGGGCCTCTCTCGGGTTTTTTTTGTTTTGTTTTGTTTTTTCTCAGCAGCCTCCCTGCTGTCGGAGTTCCAAGGGGTTTTAATCCAGCCCCACCGGAGTGCCTGAGGGTGCTTGTTATCCCTGAGCGCCTTAAGTGGCCTGCAGGGCGTCTCTCCACTGCCTGTTGCAGAGGCGCCAAAAGAGAGAGAGAGGCTATGCGCACGGCTCCTCCCCCCCCGCCCGCGAGCCTGCAGCCTCCAGCAGCCATCATGGCCGGGCAGCTCTCAGGGGCAGGCATTCCTCACCGCGGACCTCTTCCCTCCTGTCCTCTCGGTCCGTCACCCTACTGGCAACAATTTTTCTCACCCTGAACCAGCTCTCCGGTTCCCACGCTCCCGCACCCTCCATTCAGCTGTGAACCGACGTCTCAGTCTGGGAACGCTGAGCTGCGGTGTGGACCCTCCATATGTTTCTCACTCCCTCCCGTCTGCCACAGCTCTGCCATTTCACCCTCCCTGAGCCGTCGTAGATGCCTCCCAGCGGTTATGTCGGGCTCCTTGCGGTCCCCTCTGGTGTCCGAGGCCGTCTGCTGGTGTTCCGCTGGTTCTCTGTGGGAATTATTGCGTCCTTTGGTGTGTTCCCAATGCATCTGTGGAAATGGATACATTCCACATCCCTCTACTTCACTGCCATCTTTTTCCTCCGTGTGACTTTTTAAAATAAGGAGATTTCATGTTTATTTTCAGGTACCATGTGATAACTATTTTATTTAATTAATCCAAAATTTTATATATCATTTTGTAATTATATATATATCATTTTGTATTAAGTATATCTATATACATACATATATAGACATACTTAAGTTATATTTTATTGATAGTCCAATGGACATCTTAATTGTCAGTTATTTTTCCTATGTTTGGTGCTTATGCTTCTTAGACTTTTATGTTCTTACACATAGTTTTGCATTTTGCTATAAGCATTGAATCATTTGTACTGATTCCTCCATTCTGGATTGTTTCTGTCTGCCTCTCTAGATTCTCTCTCTGCGCTTCTCCATCTTGCTATCTGGGCTATATAGACATCAGAGTCCTCTTGTCCTCTTGCTTCTGATTCACTTGGCCAATTGCAAGCCCTAGGTGGGGATGGAAGGGAGGAAAGTAATTTAAAGAAATTTCTTAATTTCTTAATTTAAAAAATTAATTCCGAGAAGCCAGCTCAAGGTGAAGACTTTTTGCAGAAGTCTCCCTGTTGAAAACTCTGCTTTTGAATCTGTGTCTACCATTTAGCAAATCCCATATTCTACCCTAAGGACTGACTTTATTCTAAGACCTTTCTTCTTATTCTCAGTCGTGTATATCTCTAAGTCTGAATTTTTAATTCTAGAAAAATGCTCCGGTTATCCTAGGAGTATAGTCCAAACCTAACTAACAGAAGTCCGCAATGGGTTCCATCTGAAGTATTCACAGCAGGCTAAATTCACAGCAGGATATGCAAATTGATGCCTCAGAGGTCCTTTGGAATCACATATACATGCACACAGATACACACCAAAAAACCATTTCCAAAACAGTAAATGCAATTTAATAGAGAAAAGTCCATCTGCTTCCATTGGTAATCAAGTTCAAAAGAAACTTACCACCCCTCACATCCTGGAACCCCCAACTCCTTAAATCATTGCAACTCAGGATGGTATGCATCACCATTGATTGCTTTTCTGTTTCCTTTAATAATTCGCATTTTCTTCTGTGGGACTCACATTGGTAGGTTCCCCCCGCCCCGATATGTGTAATTGTTGTTGTCACTGTGGGATAATTTCCCCTTACTTTGTTTTAATGTGGTCAGTTCTACTAATTTTATACGCTATTCATATATATGGATAACTCATTCAACTCTTAATTTATGTGGATTTCAAATGAGTTGCTTTGGATTTTCTATATAGGGCGTTATGTCATCTATAAATAATTACAGTTTTTCTCTTTCTTCATAATACATACCCCTTTTCTCTTTTTTTCTTGATCTCTTGTATTTCTAAAGACCTCCAATGCAATGTGAAATAAATATTAATTAGGATTTTTTAAGGTTGAATTCTTTCTTGTCCAAGCAAGAAATTCTGCTTTTCTAAGGTTTTGCTGTTTGACTGTTTCATCCCACTGTGTGTATTTGACATACAGAATTTGTTATGCCTATTTTAATCTTCTCATATGCCATTTTGCTGACTTACAGGTTCCGAGCATCATGTTAAATACAAAAAAATAATGCAGTTAGAATAATTGAGAGAATAAAAATAACTGGATTCAGACAAAATTAAAATATTGTAAGATAATGCTTTTCTCAAAAAACCTATAGGAATAGACAATGTTTTAGTTTCCTGTGGCTGCTTATAACAAATTACCACAAACTTGTGGCTTAAAACAACAGGTATTTATTCTCTCACAATTCAGGAGACTAGAAGTCCAAATTTAGTATCCTTGGGCAGAAATCAAGGTGTCAGTAGGTTTGTGCTCCTTTTGGATGCTGTAGGGAAGGATACAGTCCTTTCCACTTCCAGCTTCTGGTGGCTGCCAGCATTCCTTGACTTGTGCTTGTATCACTCCAGTCTCTGCCTGTGTAGTCACATTGCCTCATCCTCTTCTGTCTGTAAAATCTCCTTGTTTCTCTCTCTTAAGAACATTTTTGAGGGCATTCAGGTCCCACCTGGTTAATTCAGAATAATCTCCTACTTTCATGATCCTTACTTTAATCACATTTGCAAAAAGTTTACCTTATAAGGTAACATTTCTAAATTCCAAGGATTAGGGACAGATATATTTAGGGGGTCACCAGTCATCTGACTGCTGTCTGCCTTCTGGCCCCAAAAGATTCAGTTCTGTCCCAGATGCAAAATATTTTTACCTCATCTCAGTATCTCCAGTGTCTCAATCTGTTAACATCATCACCTCAGAGTCCCAAATCCCATCTTCCAAATCATTGGAATCAGTTATAGGTGAGACTCAGTATCATACATTTTGGGTAAAAATTACTCATTGTGAACTCTTAAAACTACAAAACAAGTTATCTGATTTCTGTGGTGATGAAATAAGTATAGTATAACAGTTAGACATTCCTACTCTAAAAGAAAGAGCAAGATAGTAAGGAGTCACTGGCCCCAAGCAATATTAATACTTGACTTGATCACATCTGCAAGAACTTTACAAGGTTCCAGGGATTAGGTTTTGATACCTTTGGGGGCCACCATTCAGCCCACTGCAGATGACGTCATGAAAAATATTAACTTACGTATAAAGAGAAAACCTAAATAGATCACAGAAATTTTAAAAATTGTCATAATGTTGCATCTTCCAAAAACTACCAGGCCAGCAGTTCACAAATCATTCTTTAAAACCTTCAAAGAACAAATCTTATGCATTATTCATTATTCTGAATGATAAAGATGGAAACCTTCTGATTCCCTTTATTAAGCCAGCATAACAAATACCAATATCTGGTAGAATCTGCCTATGAAACAATCTCATTTGTAGTTATCGGTGTAATTTTCTTAAATAAAATATTAACAGAGAGTACATTATGTAATGCGGACATTCAGGTAAAGATTGTCAGGAGAGCAAAGATTGTTTATTGCAGATGGGAAATACAATATGGGACTGTAATCTCATATTTAAAATTTCAAAATCTAACAGCTCGGAAAACCAATTTTTTTCATTATTTATTTGGTGAGATTATGTAACCTGAACTGACATGTTCTTGCAGTGTTAATTTATCTTTCTTTAAGTCAATATTCATATGTACTCGTACAGAAATATGTGAATTTTGCAGCGTGTTGTTCCTGACCCTTTGAGTTTGTTATTTAATATATCACATGTGCACAGTATAAACTTTTTAAACTCCATAAAATTTTTTTTTTCTTTCACAGTTACTAAGTACCTTGGGTCCACTCATACAGTGTTCTCTGCGTTAGAGTTAATCCCAAAGGTGCAATGTACAACTAATGGCAGCAGTGTTTTCACAAACTCTTAGAACAAAAGTCAGATCTCATGAGTAACAGCATTTAAATTCCTGGGTGACCCAAGAAGTGCCTTTAGTTTTCCCAAAGAAACAGCCATCGTCCATATGCATAGTGGATAAATGATGTGAATGTTATTTAAGGTGGGGATAACCATCTCTAAAGCATTTGCTATGGAGATGGAGATGCTGTTTATGAAGGTTCATCACTGTTTCCCCAGGATAGTTGATTGAATTGAGAAAGCACTGTAATCCCAGAATTGTTTTCAACTTAATTAACTTTGTTACATGCCACCCAGCTAGAGGAGTAACTTCATACACCACATCCATGTATCCATTTCCCACGCAGGTTCTGTCTATACCTAGCACACGCTGTCCTTTCTTACTTAGTTCAAACCCCCAGCTTCTGGATATGGGGATACATATATACACACAGATGATTCACCCTGCTGCACAACAGAAACTGGCACAACAGCACAAAGCAACCACATTCCAACAAAGAGCCCAAAAAAAGTGACTTTAAGCAATGACAAAAATAAAAAAAAAATTTTTTAATTTTTTAAAAAACCCACCTCCCCTAGAAATACATTCCTGACTATTATAGGTATCTATAGGTACCATATATCTATTGTAGATGCTAAACCTTTCTTCAAGCTATTTATTACAACCTCCCTGGATCATAAATTCTAGAGGTCTACTACCTGCTGGGTATACTAGTGAGATATATACATTGCATCCTCTGATGTTTTATTCTTTACACAAATGATGTCTGCTCAGTCTAAGAAATTCAAACAAAGCAACATATTCCTCTTAAAGCATTAGGTGGTGCCTTGGTATTTTGAGTTTTGAATCTTAGTAAAAAGACTGGTTGCTTGATTCATATCTTTAAGATTATTTTGCTGGGAGGTTTATACTACTGTGGTTAAGAGCGTATGCTCAAGAATCACATTGGTTTTTTTAATTTTATTATTTATCTTTTATTCCAGTCTTATTGAGATATAATTGACATAAAACACTGTATGTTTAAAGTGTACAGCATAATGATTTGACTTCCATACATCATGAAATGATGACCACCATAAGTTTAGTGAACACCTATCATTGCATACAGGTAGAAAAGTAAAGAAATAGAAAAAAAATCTTTTTCTTATGATGAGAACTCAGGATGCTCTCAACAACTTTCATATATAACATGCATCAATGGTAATTATCTTTATCATGTTGTACATTACATCCCTAGTACATATGTATCCTTTTTTTTTTTTTAAGCTCTTTACTGGAAAACGGTTGCACCACACTCTTGCACCAACCCCTGAGGCACACCAAAGCGAACCAGCTGCATCCATACATACATCCCCCCATCCCCTCCCTCCCGCAACTCTGGCCCTCTGAGGCATCACCCATCATCGAGTTGATCTCCCTTTATTATACAGCAACTTCCCACTAGCTATCTGTTTTACAGTTGGTAGTGTATATATGTCTATGCTACTCTCTCACTTTGTTCCAGATTCCCCTTCGCCCCCCGCCCCCCAACCCCGTGTCCTCCAGTCCATTCTCTGCATCTGCATCCTTATTCTTGCCCTGTCACTGGGTTCATCAGTACCATTTTTTTTTGTTTTTTAAGATTCTGTATATATGAGTTAGCATACAGTATTTGTTTTTCACTTTCTGGCTTATTTCACTCTGTATGACAGACTCTAGGTCTATCTGCCTCATTACATATAGCTCCATTTCACTCCTTTTTGTTGCTGCGTAATATTCCATTGTATATATATGCCACATCTTCTTTATCCATTCATTTGTTGATGGGCATTTAGGTTGCTTCCATGTCCTGGCTATTGTAAATAGTGCTGCAATGAACATTATGGTACATGTTTCTTTTGGAATTATGGTTTTCTCTGGGTATATGCCCAGTAGTGGGATTACTGGATCATATGGTAGTTCTATATTTAGTTATTTAAGGAACCTCCAAACTGTTTTCCATAGTGCCTGTACCAACTTACATTCCCACCAACAGTGCAGGAGCGTTCCCTTTTCTCCACACTCTCCAACATTTATTGTTTCTAGATTTTGTGATGATGGCCATTCTGACCGGTGTGAGGTGATACCTCACTGTGGCTTTGACTTCCATTTCTCTAATGATTAGTGATGTTGAGCATCTTTTGATGTGTTTGTTGGCCATCTGTATGTCTTCTTTGGAGAAATGTCTATTTAGGTCTTCTGCCCATTTGTGGATTGGGTTATTTGCTTTTTTGGTATTAAGCTGATGAGCTGCTTGTATATTTTGGAGATTACTCCTTAGTCAGTTGCTTCATTGGCAAGTATTTTCTCCCATTCTGAGGGTTGTCTTCTTGTCTTGCTTATGGTTTCTTTCGCTGTGCAAAAGCTTTTAAGTTCTATTAGGTCCCATTTGTTTATTCTTGATTTTATTTCCATGATTCTAGGAGGTGGATCAAAAAGGATCTTGCTTTGATGTATATCATAGTGTTGTGCCTATGTTTTCCTCTAGGAGTTTTATAGTGTCTGGCCTTATTTACATTTAGGTCTTTAATCCATTTTGTTAAACTCCACAAACTTTTAAATATCAAAGTACAGCTGTCTCTAAGTATTTTAATGCATATAGGAATTTATTTAATTTACTATATCAATAAACCAAGAGAAAATCATGTGACTCTCAAAATGATAAATATATTTCTATAATAATAATAAGACCTAAGATTTATTTCTTTGCTTTATACATGCCGGGCACTGTTTTAGCTCTCTTCTTGATATTAGACATCACATCTTCATAATAAAGCAGGTACTGTTAGTATCACTCCTATTTTAAAGATATGAAATTAGAAACACTGATAACCTAAGCAGCTTTTCAAGGTCAAAGATCCAGTTAATTTTAGAGCCAGGTCTCAAACCCAGACAGTTTTACTCCAGAGTCCAAGTTCTTAACCCCTCTGCTATGCAGGTTGTTGGTCAGTATCTGGTGGTCATTTTAATCATTTGTTCATTCATTCAGTCAATCACAGTTTGAGTGCTTGGTCTTTCCTAGGCTAGTGATAATGGTAAGATATCTAGTTCTGTGATATGAAAGTGAAGAAAAAAAGAAAAAAATCTCTATCCTTATAGAGCTTATATAACCTTACATAAAGCTTAAGAAGAGAAGATTAAAAAGCTACAAAAGAAAAATACATAGCGTGTCAGATTGTGTTAACATGCTATATATAAGATGGTAATTGGTATGGAAAAATATAGTAAGAAAGGGAGACAAGGAAGGAGGTGAGTGAATTCTGAGTGAGGGAGGGTGAGAGGGAATTCTGAGTGAGGGAGGGTGTGAGGGAGTTCTGAGTGAGGGAGGGTGAGGGAATTCTGAATGAGGGAGGGTGAGAGGGAATTCTGAGTGAGGGAGGGTGTGAGGGAGTTCTGAGTGAGGGAGGGTGAGGGAATTCTGAATGAGGGAGGGTGAGAGGGAATTCTGAGTGAGGGAGGGTGAGAGGGAATTCTGAGTGAGGGAGGGTGAGGGAGTTCCGAGTGAGGGAGGGTGAGGGAGTTCTGAGTGAGGGAGGGTGAGGGAATTCTGGTGAGGGAGGGTGTGAGGGAGTTCTGAGTGAGGGAGGGTGAGGGAATTCTGGTGAGGGAGGGTGTGAGGGAGTTCCGAGTGAGGGAGGGTGAGGGAATTCTGAGTGAGGGAGGGTGAGGGGAATTCTGGTGAGGGAGGGTGTGAGGGAGTTCTGAGTGAGGGAGGGTGAGGGAATTCTGAGTGAGGGAGGGTGAGGGAGTTCTGAGTGAGGGAGGGTGTGAGGGAGTTCTGAGTGAGGGAGGGTGAGGGAATTCTGAATGAGGGAGGGTGAGAGGGAATTCTGAGTGAGGGAGGGTGAGGGAATTCTAAGTGAGGGAGGGTGAGGGAGTTCTGAGTGAAGGAGGTGAGGGAATTAAAAAAAAAAGAAAAGGAAAAAAGGGGAGACAAACTCTCAATAAAATATAACTGAATGAATCATTTCCAAGCCCGATAAAAACTTAATTTCTCAAAAGTAAAGCCCGCATTTTGATTAATAATAATATACTACATACATTCTCATTAAATATGCAAAATGTGTACCAGCATTGCCAATTGGTATTGTTCTGCATGTACTATATAAAGCAATTAGATAAGAAAAAAAGACTTACAGATGGAAATGTTTGAACGGAGCCAGCATGTATCGTTATTTACAGATGATAAGACTGTATTCCCAGAAAAATGAATCAATTGAAAGGAACCATATAAAATAACAGAATTATAAGGTTTAAAAGATTAATAATAAATAATCAAAATGTTTTCTATATAAAACATAGCCAGGTCAAAAGGTAAAATAAGAAAGGGGTATATTACAGTAAATACAAAAGTAAGATAAATTTGTATGAAATTAATAAAAATAAATACATTGGACTTAATGTAAAGGAAAGTTCAGAGCCTACTAAGAATCATGTGAGAAAATATAGTAAGCAGGAAAATGTATCTTTTAAAAGATAGGACCTGATATTATAAAATATCCCAGTTCTCCCAAAATTTATCTATCAAATCAGATCTAATTGCAGTACCAAAAGATTTTGGTTGGGTATTCATAGCAAGGTAGTTTGAATAAAAATGATGTCAAATTTTATCAGAAAGTACAAATCTTCTAAATAATCATAAAATTTTTGAGAAAGATTAAAATAAATGGGGAATATGACTCTTGCCCAACCAAATATGAAAATTGATTACAAAACTACAATAATTAGTTTGGTTCAGAATAACAGAGATGCAGAGATGGAAATTTATTATGTAATAACCTGTGTCTTTCAAACAAAGAAGGAAAAGTAAATTATTGAAAAACTCCTATTAATATAGATAGTATGTGTCTTGGCAAAATTCAGGCAAGATTTCGACTTAACTCTTATGCCAAAATAATACAAAATGATTCAAATATTACACTGTAAAATCTGAATTCATAAAGGCCAAAACATACAAAAAGTAGTAGTATTCCTAATTCTGGAGAAAAGAAAGATCTTTCTAAGCATGACTTAAAACTCAGAAGGAAAATGTTAATATATTCGAAATATAAGCATTTAAAACTTTACAAGGGAGGAAACAAAACAACTAAAGTCCAAAAGCAAACTTGTAAAATATTTGCATTGCATGACTTTGTCTACACTAGTAAAAAGCATGAAATGCCTGGGTTCTAGAGGAAGTTTCCTGTATTCAACTGTTAATTCCACAACCTCTTCCTGTATGGTCTGGAATGATTCTAAGATCCATAATCCTCAGTTTTCTCATTCATAACACATAGGTAACAATAGATAGCTCATAAAAATTTTTATGAGGTTAAATGAAGTACTACATGTAAAGCTTTTAAAACAGTGCTTTAACAGTAGTAAATCTTCAGTTGCTATTAATTGTTATTATGGTTATTAATATCAATGTTTTCTTAGTATACATAGACAAAATGGATAATGTACTTGAATAGGTAGCCCACATAAGAAAAGCATATGAAAAGATAGTCAGCTTCAACTAACAATAATGAAAATTTATTTAAACAATTGTGACGTACCTTTTTAGTCCATCAAATACAGAAATTGATAGACCTAATGATAACCAGTCACATTAGACACTACTAGTGGGAATGTGTTAACTTTTTGGAGAACAATCTTTCACTACATACACTTTCAGCCAGAAATTCCACTTCTGAATATTTGTTTCAAAGATATATTCACAGAGTAGCGTAAAGGTTGTACAGAATTTGGTAGCAAAATATTAAAGAGCATTAAATTTGGTAGCAAAATATTAAACCCAAACCACTACCAATAGGAAAATAGCTACGTAAATAATGGCACATCCATTGAACGGAATAGGTTGCTGACATTAAAAGCTTCAAGAAAATACCTGTTTACTGATATAACAAGATGTCTGAGCTTTATTGATAAGTGAAAAAAATCCCAGTTTCAGCACAATTTGTATAATATAAACCTATTTTTGTAAATATACCTGTGTGCATATATATTTTCATACATGTATACTTTATATATAGACTATTTTCAAAATGATGCATCAAAAAGGATCTTGGTTATCATCTCTAGGAATTAAAATTGGGGAAATGTGGGACTTCTACTTTTCATTTCATGTACTTTTATGTACGTTGAATTTTTTAACATTACTTTTATTTAAAGTAGAGTTTAACCAAAGAAAAAGATAATAGTCAATTTGAGAACCCAGAGTTCTTCACGGGATACCCTAACCACATATTCTCTGAATATCTTTTGGAGGAATTCAATAGAAAAAAAATTCTTTGAAACACTTGAGGCTGTCTATGCATGGGGTGACTGTGGGGTAGAATGCACAAATGGACTTCCAGAGAGTGCTCATTGCTATTTTGGAGTTGTTGAGTAGCATAACTGAGAAAATATACTAAAAGCTGTGAGGGTGAATTGGGATAGATCTGAGAACATTTCTTAAGCCTGTACCAGAACTTTCAAATCCTATAGTTTCATCAGAATTGGCAGACCCCTCTTCTGAAGCAGATGGTGCTGGCTCATAAGGGTTAAGTTTCCAAGAAGGGGAACCATTGCATATTTATTAGAATGGTAAAATTAAAGACTGTCAAGAGTTGGTGTAAATGTGGTGTGTTGGTAAAGATGTGGAGTAACTGGAACTCTCATACTTTACTAGTAGGAATGCACAATGGTACAAGTACTTTGAAAAATAATGTGGCAGTTGCTTATAAAGTTAAATATACACATATAAAACACTCATTCCTAAGTGTTTACCCAAAAGACATAATCACACATGTGTACAAAAAGAATTGTGCTGAAAAGTTCATAGCAGTTCTGCACATAAAAACCACATGCGAGCAACTAATGAATAAACAGATTGTGGTATGCTTATTTAATAGAACATTACTTAGCAATAAAAAGGAACAAACCAGTGACACTGGAACAAATGGTTAAATCTCAAAAGCATTATAGTAAGTGAAAGAAGCCAGACATAAGAGAGTACTTTTAAATTCCATTTATAAGAAATATTAGAAAAGGCACACTATGACAGGATGTGAATGATTTTTAAAGATGGAGGAGTATTTATATACACACAAACACACACATGTATATGTATACCTATATGTATATACACATATATGTATATACACACATATGCACATACACATGGGTGTATGTGTATACATATAATATATGTGTAAAAGTATGTAAATGCAAAGAACCTTAGGGAACTTTTGGGGGTGATGGAAATTTTCTGTATCATGATTGCAAAAGTAGTTATTGATACCTCTGTCAAAACATTTAATTGTACATTTAAAATTGGTAATCTTCATTGTATCTAAATAGTAGCTCAAAAATTCATTTGGAAATTTTTAAAAATATTCAACAATTTGAATACCACAAACTTCAGCTTTTGAAGCTCTTTTATCAAATTGCAGTTATTAAAGGAATAAAAAGCTCACACACAGGAAGACATTGTGATTTATCCATCCAAAACTAAGGAGGAACTGAACTTTTTCAAGAAATCAATGAAAATTCACTCATCTAGTGTACAAGGTTTAATTTTAAATTCCCTAATTGCATTTTGGAGTAATTCTTGATGATACTCATTTGTAATTGGCTAGATTAATATTCTGTCCTAAGATGGAATGAAATTGAGAAGACATTTAGTTTGGTATAGTAATAATACAGTTTTCATAAATAAAAACATTATTTGACGTTTTGTAAAAATATTTGTGAGAGAAAATTTCTTTAAATGGATTAAAAAATGTAGTACCTATGGCAATATTTGGGCAAATATATTTTACACTTCAAGAAAAAGATGAGTATTGATAATATCCTCCTCTTAGTGAATTTGCTGTATATAGGTATCTCAGCACTTTTATTTTCTCAATTTAAAATGTAATGATCCTCAGAAAATAATTGTTTTTCAAATTAATAGCTTAAAATGCAACTTTGGGGATTTAGGGTAACTTTATTTTTTAAAAATAATAATAAGCCCTTACAGGAAAAGAAAAAATGTCAGTCTTTAGAAGAATACTTGGGCAGGGTATTAAAGACTAACAAGCTGATTCTCTGATATATATATATTTGTGTGTGTATATATGTGTACATTTTTACATATATATATAAATTACTATACAAATTACTACACAGACTACTTTGAAAATCAATATAATGAGATTTAATTTTTTTTGCTTTAATAAAGATAGATATGTTTTATTTCTTAGTTCTGATTTTGTAAATTAATTTAAAATGAAAGTATTTTATAAATTCAAGAAATAATAAAACCAAATTGAGTCAGTAAATACATCTTTCAAAATTATGCAATTCAACTTTTTTTTAGCATTTTCTTTTACTTTCAATAATATTCTAGTGTGACCATAGAATATATGAACACCCCAACTTATACAGAACACTTGCAACTGCTATAAAGAATAATCTCAAAAAAAATCTCACCACAATACTATAAAGGGGTATTAGTATCCTCTTTTGAAGATAAGGAAGCTGTGACTCATGGTAAATAAGTAATTTGGTCAAAGTCACAAGTCTGGGAAGTGAAAGTCTGTCTGAATTCAAAGTTTATCCATGCTAGGGTATGAAAGTGATGCCAATTTATGTTTCCTAAAACCTGCAATACGTAGAGACCAAAAGGGGAAAGTTTATGTAAAAAACGAGTATTACTTTAGCTTTTCCTATTTGATCTCTTTTTAGAGAACCTTTAGTGTCCCTGAAATATGGCTGCTGGATAAGTTTGCAGGGTTTGGCAGTTCTCTTTCAAGCCTCTTGGGGTTATGCCAAAGGAACAGGGTCCCATGGGAATTTGGTCTGAATTTTCATCCAAATAAACACCTGCTGTCATTGTTCCTTGTCCATCCTTTAGTCAGCAATGCCAACTCTTTCTTTGTGGTGGGACCCATTCAACACAAGGAAAAGACATGCCAGTATTCCTCACTAGTTTTTATTTTTCCTCTCTCTTTCCCACATGATTCATTGCCGGAGTATCTTGGAAATAGAGGAGCTGAGGCTATATGGTGTTCTGTATTTCTAGGAATTTAGTCAGTTATAGTCCAGTCTACATAAATGGCCTTCTTTTGATACTCTCTCTCCTCTCCTCTTCTCCTTTCTCCTCTCTGTTCCTCTCTCCCTCTGTCCTATTTGTGTTGCTTTGGAAAGGAAGAGATATTTTATTGCAAAAATATATGCTTATAAAATAGCAAATTATACTACACAATCTACTTTTAAAAGTTTCAGTTCTATAACTTAGCAAAAACAAATAATTCAAGCAGAGGTAAATTCAATGATACTCTGCCGGTGGGTAACTAATATTGATCCTTCATTCTTTGTACTTGATACATATTTCTTTAGTTTTGTTTAACTGGTCTGTTGGATGTATGCATTTAATTATAAGGTATTCCAAATTGATTTTGAACCAGATTAGGGATGAAGTCAAAATAAATGATTTCTAAAAATTAATGATAATGCTGCATAATATACCATAAATAACCCGTCAGGTTTTTTCTGTAATTTCATGCCACAGTAAGACAATTTCATATTCTCAAAAAAGTATGTTTATAAGTTATTAGAATTTTTTAAAAAGGAAGAAACTGAGTTTGAGAGCTGTTGGACCAATGAAAGTGAACACTGTGATTTTCTTACTTACTAGCAAGCCATACATATAAAAGGAAATTGACTGTACACATATAGCAGAGTTATATCTTAGAATTTCAAGCCATAGAATTTTTTTTCCCTTAAAGAATCATTTTAATTTAGGTTACATATAGTTGAGCAAACTCATTACATTTATAAAATGTGGCATATTAATATGGGACAGATTTTTTCATGAATAAAGAAATATACTTTTCTAAAAGCACTTAAAAGACATCATCCAAGTCATCTGGACCCCAGACTGAATGACTTAATATTACCTCATCAGTGAACATTTTAGTTTATCATTTTTTTTTATACTTAAAACTATTTTGTTAATCTGGAGAAAGGGCCATATTTGGATTTTTCTATTAACTAATATGATTACTTCAGTAAAAGTGATGTCTGTAAAGCACAGGCCTTCTTTAGCTCCAAGGTTCCCTGACCCTTGCACATAAACCATAGAATTTTTAAATGATTTTTAATTTTACAAGTGTTGTTTCAGTACACAACTATCTATACCTTTGTATCCTTTACACGTGGATTAATTCAATTACTCAACAACTTTTAGAAGATAAAATGTACAGAAAAAATTAGAGTTCTATCACAGCTCTCTCCTGCAGGGAAAAGCAGCTCTCTCTCTGCCATCTGCAGCGGGCATTGGTCCCTCTCTTGTTGTGCCTCATGCTTTGTTATGCATGAGTAAGCACATTAGCCTTTTCACTTCATTCATTAGACTTTTAATCCTTGATTAGTGTTTTCAGGATTCTCTCAAATACACAACTTCTTTATTTCCTTTGTGTTTGGTTTTTCTTTTTCTTTTATCTCTACCATGAAACGAAATTAACAGTTAATCGCTAAAATAGCCCCATTTCTTTTGAGATGACTGGTAAATATATTAGTTTCTCATTGGAGTGATTAATCATGTGTAGATGAAGAATGGGAAACTATCTCCTTGCTTGGAATAATAGGGACAACTATTAAAAGTCAGCAAGAACAGTCTGTACTTGAAAGGCTTGAATCACAGTATTCCACCAATTTCACATATTGTGTGATTCTGTATCATAGAAACTCTGAATGAATTTCCTAAAAGGAAGAAACATCCATTAGGGTACAGAACTGGTGCATTTGGAGTCTCAGAGTTTAGTTACACTTTCACCAGTTCTCCCAAAATAAATTTTTCCCTTTGTTGTTTTTCTCCATTAATCAAGATATGTCAGAAAGTAGCTGGTGGACTGAGCAGGTACTTACACATCCAGTACACTCTTAGCAAACTTTGAAGTTGTGTATTGCATTTACCTTTACTAGATATGCACCCTCAGATTATGTTTTACCCATAATTAATCTCAAAGGACTAGGAGCTTCTCCACCTGATCATTTCTCCACTTAAGCCATCCTTCTACCTTTTGTGTAAGAATATTTTCAGCTACTTCTTGACATTTATGTTCATATGAACTATCTTAAACATACTTTAAGCATGAGGCCAAAACTAATTATTAAAGGAGATTTATAAATTAAATAGAAACCAATTCCTTAGAATTAAATATGAAAAGTAACCAATGGTGACTAAATCACACTTGCACAGAACTTATGTAGATTACACATTTCTGCCTAATTGCAGAATATCTTCTTTGCAATGATATTGTTTAGCAAAAGTTAATTTAAAATGTTATTCTTTAATTTTTTTCTCTTTTAATTATTATTTCCACAAGATAATAAGGTCATAAACTGTCCTGTTTTTCGTTTCTGTTTCTCTTAGGATGCTTCCATTGCACACAGATTCCACATCATGAGAGAAAAACACCCAGAAAAATTCAACAGTAGGTAAGATAACAAATGACATATTATAATTATGGTTGCTGTTGATGAACTATGTCATAAAGAGTATCACTGTATGGTATAAAGCGTTTTACATATAATGACTGAATAAGGCTTGGTGTGTGTGAAAGTATTAAGACAAAAGTGTAAACGAATTTAATTTTTCTTGTTAGGTTTTAGTGTGGTCCTCTCTAAGCCTGTTCTTATGTGCTGAGAAGAAAGATATCAAGTGTAAGGTGAAAATAGTACCTTACTGGGATATACTGGAAGTCTTTACATGGCTAAGTATGTGAGGAGTGATCATCCTAAATCCCAAGGAAAAACATGAGGCTCTGATTTGATCATGCTGAGTAACTGTATATTATGTAGGTATCATATAAGACCTCTAATCTTTGTACTGTCAGTCCTATACTGGCCTCAGCTAAGTGAAAAATAAAACAGAGAGATATCAATGCTGACAAAAACTACTTTTAAAAGACTTTTCTTCATAGTGAAAAGCCTTGAAAACCAAAATTAATGTTGCCACTATAGCAATGTGCAGACATTATATCCTCCAAAATGTAAATGTTGACTTTTTCTCATTCAGGGAAATAGAGAAAGCTTTGGCTTTGTTATCTTCCCCATTTCTAGAAGGAAATATGACTGTCTGCACCCCACTACCCAGGAAAATTTGGGCAGAAGGAGTGAATCATCTTTTGCTTCAATTATACCCATTTCTACTCTGCTCATTTAACAGAGTTACAAAATCATAATCAGCAATTATATACAGATATTTAAGTGATTTATATATTAATATTCAAAGTCAAAGGCCCTATGGTCTCTGTATTTGGCTAGATTAACATTGTACCATGAATGTAATAGGACATTTATTAGACAACTGCTCCTGGAAATTCTTATGTTTATTTCAGTTTTGTCATATACTAATAGATTGACATAGCTTTCTTCCATGTCGTTTCATAAATAAATGCTGGTAAAGTGTATTTTTAAATCTGTTTCAGGGTTTTCTTAACTGTAAACTTTAGCATACTACTTTATACAAGAATCATCATATTAGTGAGATCATATTAGGGAGATCAAGAATCATCATGATTAGTGAGATCCTATCTGATTTTTCATTATATAGATCTATTCAAATGTTTTAGCAAGACATATGAAAACTTATTTGTAAAATGTACCTTAGGTATTGCCTTGAGATCTTTCTTACCTTACAAATGATAAATCATCATGCTATGGTTTGCTTTTTCTTTCATAGTTCAGGCATCTATGTTTTTTGTTTTAAGAAAAATGGAAAAAGTATATAATGAATATGTATATGTGCACATAATATCTTTAGAAGGATTCACAAAAATCTTTTAATTTTAGTTTCTTCTGGAAAAGGGAACCAAGTGGTTGGGGTGGATACTGAATTTTTATTGTACTGTTTGAATATTATGCCATGTATATACAAAATTAAGTCAAAAGAATTTCATTAAAATTTTGTACCTGCTTACTTTGTCTAGAATAGACACTTTCATTTTACAAGATTTAATTGTATTTCATGAAATGTATGAAAAAAACTGATGTAACAATGAAATTATATTTACTTTATAGTATATTTCAGCACTTAATGATCCACCTTGAATGTCCTGGAAATGAACATATTTATTAATGCACATGAAGCCATGTTATAGAATCAACTATCCTATGCTTACCCAGTGCCATTATATGAAGCATTCATGTGTTGAATATTCATGTATTAAAATAGGTTTCTAGCAAAAAAAAAAATGCTATTTGAAAAATTCTGCATGCAGTGTGCCTCTTCAGGAGTTTTACAGTTTAAAAGCCGATTAAAGGCATTAAGAAATGCTTAAGGGGGAAATTTTTTGTCCCAAACTTATTCAGCAGGGGTGGGGTGGGAGAAGGAGGATAGAAGATAGGGGAGAAAACCAGAGAAACAGAGAAAGAGAGACTTGGGGGAGGGGGGAGGGAGAAAGGAGAATTAAAAGTATAGAGCAGTGTATCAGTATGTTTAGGTGATTTTCAAATTTGACAACCTATATTTAAGAAAGCCAATATTTATGATCCTTCCTGAAGTATAAAAGCTAATCAGTTCTGTTCTCCAGAATAATTTTAATTCTTTTTAATAATGAAGACTTGTATTATTCACATATATCTGTTTAAGTTTTTATTATTAATTGCAGTACTAATTTATGACGTTGCTCACTGCCGAACATGTGGTTAGAGGTCATTTGCTACAGTATGTTTATATACCCCAGTGAGTTTATAAGAGGTAAAATTACATATTATTGACACTCACTTGTAAATTTAAGTCACAAGTAAATCTTTCTTATGTGGTTTAAAGGGAGTATTTCATTTAGAACAGTAATAACATAGAAAATACCTTCTAGATTGATAAAGGTCACATGTTTCTATTGTGAGTTCAAAGAATGCCAGGTATATCAGTAGATGCTCAGTGAATTATCACCAGCTGTTTTTTAAGATAACAGTCAGCCCTAAAATTACATACATTACCAAGTTAATTATCCATATGCATTTCAATCTGTGCTTTTGTAGAGTGTCTTCACTTAGTTATAAGCATTTAGGGAATTCCCTAAACTACAATACAGCATATTCAGAATGTGAAAATTTTCTTACCCATTTCTATGAGGAAAACATGCCAGGTATTGTGCACAAGCAGTTTCATACTTAGAAGGACAGATTTCCGGATTTCCACATTGAGACAGGTTCAGGTATAGCACTTTCATATTTTTAGGAATTTGCAAATGGATTTTTTTAAGTACTCCTAATAATGGTGTTTCAGATCAGATCTCATGTCACAATAAATCATACACCATTAATATTATCCTCTAGCATGCTCACCTTGAAATTCATTTATATTTTAAAGAACATGATGTTTCTAACATTATCTTAAGGAAATTAATTACCAAAATATATAGTTCTGCTCTCTATGCTTCTTATGACAGAAATTGAAAGAACTAGGAAAGATAATGATTTTTCCGGTGGTGCTTAAGAGAGTGCTAGTTGAGAGGTTTATATCATATTCTTTTCCAAATTTCTACGTAAATCTAAGTTAACTGTTAAAAGGAAATACGCTGTTCAACTTTCTAAACTTTAAGATAGCCTTCAATCAAACTGAATTTAAATATTTCTGTTCTTTTAGTCTGGAAAAAAGAATTCTTAAAGTATCTATGCTATTATTATTTAATATCATTTATTACAAAATATTGGTACTTCAAATATTTGTATAACTTGACTATTACTATTTACCATTGTAATTATGCTCATAATTCAAATATATTACACCTTTCCAGGTTTTATTTAGTAAAAGCATCTTAAGTTCTTGCATTTTTTAAAAAAAGATGTTAACAGTTGTACATAAACACACTAAAATATCTATTAACATTATAATTATGAAGAGTTATAATAATTTTGGAGAAAATGCAAAATGGTTGAATTCAATGTGTAAATCCATGTAACACTGACGAAGACTTATAGAAATATGCAAAATGGAGCTAACTATAGAAAAAATATCAGTGTTTCACAAAGATTTCTTAATATTGTAGTCATAGCTTGTTTTTAAGGAACCAATTCAAATTCTTAATACACAACGCTTAATACACTTGCTAGCAAACACAGAGGGCTAGCAATACTGCACTGAGATAACTATTTCCTTGTCACATTGATCACTTAAAAGTACCTGGTCTCTAACTCCCTGAATGAAACAGTGTTTTCTTAGCCCCCTGTTCAACAGGTTATGTGCCTTATTTCTGTACTACTTTCTGCTTTTTTTTTTTTTTTGAAGAAATCTACAAGTAGAAAACTGAAATTGGTATGTAAATTTAAATAAGGCAGTTTAATTCAAAATCTAGGTAGTGATATACGATATGACAGAGGGCCTTGCCTTCTAAATGTGTGAGAAGAAGAAACAAAACTGAAAAATTGGTGTTCCAGACTGATAATCTGATATTACTATATTAATAAAAGCTAACTTTGAAAGAAATTTTTGCTCTGCAAATTACTCAAGAAATTAATAGTCTGTATGAATTTAGAAAATTTGCCTGTGCCTTTAAGATCACACTCATTCTGTGGAGTGATTCTTGATTTTTTTTTTTTTTCTGACAGTAGGCTTTGAGAGGTCATGGAATGAGACTCTTTCTCTCTGGGACATTAGTATCTATACAGTATCTGCACAGTGCATGGAATATAATTAGCACTTAATAGATATCTGCTAAATTTACTCATTAAATTGTTTATTATTAAGTGGTGTACTTGTTTTCAAAATACATTACTACTTTTATAGTTTGTGCTTTTTATAGTGCCAAAAAAGGTAATAGAGAGTTGAAATATGCCTAGAATGAGTCTTGATTCTAAATAACTATTCTTTTAGGTACTAAAAGTTTTTTCGGTATATGTATTTAATATCAGAGGACCCCAGCCAGCAGTGTTAACAAAGAAAAGTTTTACAATATAAATCCCTGAACACTGTGAATGCCTTACTAATGAATAACACATGCTTACTTATAGGCTTGTTTTAGCACTTGTATTATCAGCCTTATAGGTTAGCAATATATAATTCTCAGTCAGTTATTAATATTTACCTAGTGATGGTGTTGAACTAAAGACTGAGTATAAAAGATCTCTGTGTGTGTGTGTGTGTATATATGTATTTTACAAGTTGTATATCGTGATATTAAACTAAAGACAATAAAATTAAATTTTGCCTAAATCATAACAACCTGAAGAGATATTTTACTACACAAATATTTTTTATTAGTCAAAACAGGTCATAATATATTCTTAGAATTCAATAATATGAATGTTCAAAACTTCACAAGCAATGTTCAGATTCTGCATGGCATTTTATTTTAGGCATTTGACCTCACTTTTGCATCCATCAGTCAAGACAACTTCATTATTGTATTGTGAAGCAATTTTTCTATTTAAAAATGTAAATTATATTTCATTGTAAATTTCCACATTTGTAGATAGTACCATCTTTTATAAACCAACTTGGGAAATGGCACTCTTGCTATTAAAAGTTTAAACATTTGTCATTTTTAGTGTTCTGAATAAAATCTATATTCATTAGAATTATTCACATTGTACAGGGACCTTTTGGACAAAATTATATAATGAGAATCCCAAGGCTAAAGCATTTTTTGTCTTTATTTTCTGTGTATCTACCCAAATTTGGTCAATTTTAAAAAAGAAACTTACTTATTTTTCATTATCACTTAGAATGACTGCTCAATTATATCCTTTAAATAACATTTCTTGAATTTTTTGTGTGTAAGCATTATTAAGTCAACTTTTGCAGATGTCTTAAACTGTTATCCTCATATAAGCCATATAGTGTGTATATAAATAGATGGGTAGGTAATATATAGATTTATACATGTGTGTACATATATGTATTTGTGATGCATAGATTTATTTATTTGTGTATATATATGCTACATATATTTTCTGAGTTTCAGTTTTTCATATTTCATATTTCGGTAAGTTTTTTGTAATTATATGTATTCATACTACAATATATTTCTAATATAGATCTTAAAATAATTTACTAACTATGCTATTCTATCCATACAGTATTATTTGTATGTTGAGACTCATTTAAATATATGTCTGATCTGAGCAGATGGAAATATGGCTGAGTTACAACTGTGTACACACTGATGCAAGGGATTTGATTCACCTGAATCTTTCTGAATTATTTCCTGGTATCATTAAACCATAATGCTCACTTTTATATCCAAGCTGTTCAAAATCATGTTTGTAAGGTAACTCTATTCAAAGAGTGAGTGAGAACTGGAGGATAAATTAGGAAGAAATTCAATAACTTTTCTTCCTTCTTTGCCTCTCACTCTATCTTCATTCTCTCCAGATTTCTTATTCCTGCTTCTTTTTTTCTCTCCTTTATTTTTGACACTGCAGAGGAGTAACAAAAGGATCTATGAAGGTCCTGAAGTTTGGATACAGTACTGCTATCTGCTTTTGATTTAGTTGATTATTCTGCAGACTTTTAATAAGGAGTTCTTTTCATATAATGGGCATCCAGCTAGACTCTGAATTTTTTGACTTTCTAAAGCAAATGAGAAAAATGAACTTGGAATTACATAGAAACTTTAGATGGTTATGGGTTCTGTAGAAGAATAGAAGCTGGAAGAAAAATCTGTGTTGTAACAGTACAGAGAGCTAGTTTCTGGGATTCCAAGTTAAGGTGACCATTGAGCTCTAAAGGGTATATGTTGAAGTAAGGGTTGCTTATATAGTCTCTGATTTAGCTGAAGAAGAAACATTTGTTTCTAGTTTTCGTTTGCACATACTTACATTTTATTAGTATCATCTCCATGCAAATATTCTAAATTTTATCTTCCTTGATTTTGCCTTTCTATTCCCAGGATTTGTGTTTTTGCTTTACATGAATTTGCAAGTGTTTTATGCAAAAATTTTATACACAAACACATACACACTCACTTCCTAGGATACCAAATGAAGAAATAAGATTTGTGAAATAACAGTAGTTAGTTCAGAGATGTCTGAAAAATCACACAACTGAATGATCCAAGATATAGAGTATTTTCTTATAGGGAAGAATATTAAACAGAAGGCAGTTTAAGAAAAAAATTCTGCTCATTATTGTAGATCCTATGTCTACATGGAAACTTACAGGAAATAATTATCAAATTAAAACACTAAAGTAAATTATGTCTTGTTTATTATAAGCTGACAGCAAATACATAAATTTATACATATTATATATATATAATTTCAAGTAGTACATAATAAATTATCGATTTTAAGGGAAAAACCAAAGATAAGCTTAGCCAGCAGTTAAAGCTGCTGTTTCTAAGAATCGTATCCTCAATTTACCAAGTGTTTTTGTGTTGAAAACACTGAAGTTTCTGTTTCCTTTGTGTTCAGGCCTACTCCCTGGTTTAGCATTAGTCTCTCTAACTGTGACAAGAACCAGGTTTGCTCTGGGGGCCAAGGGGATCCACTAAAGTAATTAGACAGCGGACAGCTGACATTGGGGGATGAGCCTGTAACACTGACCAGTGTGAATGACAGAAATGTTTTTTCCTTTGATGTTCATGGATAGTCTGGAGGCTAGAGCATTTATAATTCGTTAGAGTTCAATTGTTACATTCTTTAGTATAGATAAAGTTAGTTCCATATAAGTTAGTTAATTTGATATAAAGTTTAAATGCCAAATTTATAGTATCCAGATGCTTTAGGATTTTTTCCATCAGTAATATAATAGAAGTATTTTGGGTTCTTCCAGAATAAAATTTATTGATTCTTGTTAGAAATTATCCCTGGCATGGAACCTTGAGGACCCTTGTTTTAACACTTCTATATAGGACATTTTAAGTGTAAAGTAAGTCTATCTTGAACTTTCTCCAAAGAGGTTAATCACCTCATTATAAGGTAATTTTACCTGGAAAGTAATCATCTGGCATGGCTAATTGAAACTAATTAGGTGCTCTCCATTGCTTCTTGCTCCACCTAAGCATTAGTTACTAATGCTTTTCCTTTTGTAATACATGTTCTTATATGGATATGTTCAGCATTATTTTCTGACTGAACATAATTAATTCTAAAATATTAACCTTGAATGGCAGATTTACTTTTTAAAAACAGGCTTCCTCACATCCATTTTTCTTTTAAGGGAAAGATAATAGTCTTGAATATGCAGCATTTTGAAGTTTGTATTTTCTGTTTTGTATTTCTGCGTGACTAATGTTTCCACAAAGTAGGGAATCTTATTTAAGCCTCCCTCATAATTCTATGTACTAGCCCTAAAATATGAAGAAAATATTTCCTTAATGGGTACATTTCTGAGGAGACTTAGAAAATAGAAGTACAAAATCTTGATTTATTTTGTATTTTTAATTTTAGTTTCTTAAAAGTTTCTCCCTCCCCGCCTCAGCTTCTAGCAAGAAAAGTAGCAGACATGCTGTAATTTTCTTGTATTTTTAAAGATTTTATTTGGCAAACACATATAAGGGGCCAAAACTATGCTAAGAATTGCCAGGGTATTCCCTTTACTATTGCTCCATAACAAGCTTTTTCCCACCATATAATAAGAGTTCAGTTTCTCCTCCTTTCCCGTAACGTTGTTCCTGTATTATTCAAGCCATCACTATCAGTATCCTAAGGCTTGTCAGTGTCCTCTTGTCTCTTCCAGGTGCTTCTCACCCTTCAGTTCCAAAGCAAATACATATATCTATATGTTACTTATATTTTATCTAAATATTATTTATTATATAAATAAACATTGATATAATAAATCATATATAAATAAATAAAATTTAGAACTAAATATATATTTGTATAAAATAAACACAATGAATTAAGTTTATGTAAATCTCTATATAAAGATTATAAGATATAAATAGGTAAATATATAGTATACTTATATACACGTTTTTGTCTTATATTTTTAATTTAAAAGGTTTAAGGTACTGTTGAGAAGTCTTCATTTTGAATGAATATATCTAGAAATTGTGATGGACATGGCCGAAAAACTACTCTTTAAAAAATGCAATTTTAGAACTCCTTAGAAATTTATGTAGCTTGACTGGTCAAAATAAATTACATTGATCACAGCAATAAGGTACCAAGCGGAATTTATCCAGCTTCTGTGTATAAACACTATCTGACATAATATTTGCTATTTGAAAGTTTAGACCTAAGCTGTATGGATAACTGCTATATCCAGCGCAGGCACTGAGTCAGAACTTGGCAATATTTTTTGACTGACTTACTGACAGATAAGACCAGTTTGATTTTCTCATTCCTATTCTGTGTCCACCTAACCACTGACAACTCCTGCCTTGTTTAAATTCCCTTGGGTTTATGGTCCCTGAAAGTAGCTTTGGAGCTGAAATAATTAGGATTTAAATAAAAATACCTTATTTATTCAGAATATTTCTTTGGAAATGGTACTTAAGCTCTCCAAACCAATAAGATCTAAAGGAGAGATGTGGAAAAGATCTACCTCGGGGTTCCTGAAGTCGCCTTGTGCAAACGTTTATTCACGATCTTCTCCCAGTCGTTGGCTTAATTCTGTCTTTAGGCCAGCTTGTGTGAATATTCAAACATCTGTTTCCAACTCGTCCAAATCCTGTGGATAATTTCTCATGTAAAGTGGCTATGTTTGTGGTGTATGCCAACGGCTAGGAGTGACACTAGTTATATATCATATGAAGCAGTGAGCCATATTTTACCATGCTCTTAGAACTAGTAAGCAGGGAATCTTAAAGAAAAGCCATACCTGGATCTCCATTGAATTCTTTTCTCCCCCAGACATATATAGCGTTCTAGGTAGGACTCTGGAGCCTGTCTTCGTGGGTTCAAAGGTTGGCTCTTCCTGTTCAAAAATCAGTTGTGTGACTTTTGAAAAATTGTTCATCTTTCTGTGCCCCAGATTTTTAATCATAGTAATGAGGATTAATACATGCAGTACTGGTTGTGGGGGGTTGTTGCTAGATAAAAACAATGGATGAAGAGCACTTTGAAAGTAACCATCAAATACTAAGTTTCTGATAAATATCAACAATTATGATTCATGCCCTTATCACTCACTGCCTACAGCCCCCACAAGACCCTTCATCTCTCTCTCACACTTTCTTCACCTGGCCTCTCTGACTGTTCTTAGAGAACAATTTACCTTCAAGGCCCTTCTTGCAGACTCCTGTTCCTGGTGAATGGCAAGGAACATACCCTCTAAAAGCGGACCTGGACACCTGCAACATGTATGCTCTGCAGCTCTTAGTGTCTATGCTCATTTACCTGAAATTCAGCCCAAGTTTGATCCAAAGATAAATAAAATTATTAGGTCCTAAATTTTTCTTTTATTTTCTGGGCTTTGCCCTGCTTCATATGTTAACTTTGTCCTAAGAGTGACTTAGGTTATAGTAGTACAGTAGTTCTAGGATTTACATCTATAAACCAACACTGTCCAGAGAGAGAGAAAGGAAGTTCTGATTGTCACTCTTACTGGCTCTGCATCTGTTACAACCCTGCCCCTGGACCAGTCACTTTCACTGGATGGAAATCAGTTACTTTGAAACCGTATAGATCTCTAGATGGAAACAGAGAGTGATTGGGAATTGGGAAATAGATGCTGTTGTGTTCACTATACATACTAATAAGCAATTATAATCATCAGTTACTAAACTTGGATGCTTACGTTGCAACATTTTAACTTTCTTTTTGACTTTTTCTTAACCTGTTCTTCGGTACCTAAATCTGAATACTACCTTACAGATTCTGGTCATTCATTAGAAAATACTTGATGCTATTCTTACATGGTTATTATTTCAACCACTATTGCTAATAAACTAAAATCACTTCTGCTGCTGCTGATTTCCATTGGCGAACACTTAGCTCTGTATTTACCCAGTTGACTCCCTTCCCCATAACTCATTGGGATGTTGAACTTTACTGCAGAAAATCGCAAAACAAAACCAATCTTATCTGAGTGTTCAGTACTGATTGGTAATCCTACATATATTTGCTTATCCAATTTCTTCTCTCCATCTTCACAACACCACCCATTTCCAACGTTATCACTCTATACAAACCTTTCCTCATGATAATGATTCTGATTTATACTGCAATGAAAAAAGTATTGATAGAGATAGAAACCACAAGATAGAAAGTGATTAACCCAACTCCCAAATCACAAACCAAAGTCTGTTTACATCAGCATCCATCTTTCCCTCATCCTTTCTAACATAACAGATAAATTAGCCATCCATTAATCTAGGGCCAGTCCCTTCCTCTTGTGAGCCATATTATCTCTTCCATACCACCAGCATCTTTGCTTTCTCCGTACCTGGGAGCATACTTTCTCTCTCTCTTTCCCAGATCTTTTGTGCCCTACTGTTTCAAGCTCTTTCCTAACATCTTCTCATCAAGTCCTACCTGGCTTTTCTCATTATACTAAAAAAAAAAAAAAACCAGAGGTAGAAAAAATCAGTCTCCTGATCTTCCTTTTTTCCAGCTATACCTGATCCAGCTTAATCTCTTTATAATCAAACTCTTAATAAATTTTATACACTTCCCCATTGTTCATTCATTCTCTATGAAAACCAATTTAATGTGGATTCTCTTTCCATTTAAAGTGAAACTGCTCTCATTAAGGTCACAAAAGATCCCTAAGTTTCTAAATCCAATATGTAGATTTTTTTTGACCTCCACAGAAATTGACTTTGAATTTGTCAATTATTCTGTCTTTCTAAAACTTGTGTTGTCTTGATCCATAAAACACACCATCTTACCTACTCCTACTAAGTTTTTAGTTTTGTTTATGGCTTCTTTTGCTGTCTAACCAATGCCGTAATTGTTAGCGACCCTTAGAATTCTGAGATACACTTTCCTCAGTTTATACTCTCTCCTCTAATCTCTTGAAACTTCTTTGAGAGTGATCTTTTTTAAAAAGCTAACCTACCTTTCTTTATGAAACTCATTAATTTTTACTCAAATCCTTACCAGGCCCTCCACAATCTGGTTCCTGGCCTGACTTTTGACCGTTTTCTCTGTCCTTTGCTGTTTCTGGCCTTCCCTGCCTTTTAGGTTGACTGTTGCTATTCATTAGAATGATATCCGCTCATTGCTGCTTCCTAAGGGTACTTCTGTCTCCTTTCTGTTGACTCGATTAGGCTTCCAAACTACCCTGTCTGTACTTTTTGTTTTGTATATATTGTAAAGGATCAATAATTTGATGTGTTTTTAATTCCTTGAACAATTTTGATTTAACTTCCTGGCCCTTCCATTTTCCAAACTGTATTTTAATGCATCTACTACTTCTTGATAGGGTTAGGAAGGAAGGGATCACAATTCTCAGTTATTAAATTTCAAAAGACTTGAAATTCATGTCAGAAACAAAAGCTTGAGAGTAGATTTGAAAATTTCATAATTCTGGCTTGTGAATATTAAAAATGGAGGCCTGAAGGACTCAGGGCATGAGATTTATGTTACAATCATAATTTGGGTTTTACAGAGTCTCTGAAGTGATCTGAAACAATAGAAAAGCTTTATTTAAAAATATATGTATTTTTTTAAAACAGACTCTCAGACTTAGATAATGAATTTATGGTTCCCGGGGGGAAGGGTAGGCGAGAGGAATAGATTGGGAGCTTGGGATTGACATATACACACTGCTATATTTAAAATAGATAACCAACAGGGAGCTACTGTTTTTGGTTTTGCTTTGTTTACTGTGCCTTGAGGCTTATGGGATCTTAGTTCCCAGACCAGGGATCAAACCTGGGCATTGGCAGTGAAAGCCCGAGTCCTAACCACTGGACTGCCAGGAAATTCCCAAGCACTTACTATATAGCACAGGGAACTCTGCTGAATATTCTGTAATAACCTAAATGGGAAAAGAATTTGAAAAAGATAGATAGGGACTTCCCTAGTGGCGCACTGGTTAAGAATCTGCCCGCCAATGCAGGGGACATGGGTTTAAGCCCTGGTCCTGGAAAATCCCACATGCCGCAGAGCAGTTACACCCGTGTGCCACAACTACTGAGCCTGTGCTCTAGAGCCCGTGAGCCACAACTACTGATGCCCACGCGCCTACAGCTCATGCTCCACAACAAGAGAAGCCACTGCAATGAGAAGCCCGTGCACCACAATGAAGAGTAGCACCCCTTTGCTGCAACCAGAGAAAGCCAGCACACAGCAATGAAGACCCAGTGCAGCCAGTAGATAAATTGATTAAAGAAAAAGAATAGAAACTTGTATGTGTATAACTGAATCATTTTGCTGTACACCTGAAACTAGTACAACATTGTTAATCAACTATACTCCAATATAAAGTAAAAATTTTTTAAATAAAAAAAAATGTATTTTTTATGGCACTTCAAAGGAATTTGGCAATAAAGAGCAAAGTACTTAGACAGGAAACTAATGTTGGAGTTGGTGGCGCTTGGGAAAGAATGACAATTGCATTAAGCCATGAAAACATTAAAAATAAAGGAAGATCTTACTGATTGCTATTTCCAGTGTTCTTTCTAGTTGTTAGAAATTTCTGTTTTTACTTTTTAAATCTGATTATGGTCGTTTCATAATTTCAAAGTTTTCAAACTTCAGTTTTTTATGTAAGTTTCATCATATACAAAATGTCACAAATTTGTAGAATTCTTTATGCTGAATAAAGACTTTTTATTTATGTAGACAAATTTATATGACTTTTATTAAGCCATAGGAATGAAGCCAGATGTTTATTTTGTTTTAGGGAATTTTTTCAAAATTTGAGATTTTGTATTTTTAACTATTTTTTAAAATTGTGGTAAAATATATACAGCAAAAAATGTACCACTTTACTTTTATGTGAGCAGTTTAGTGGCATTCACATTGCTGTGCGTCCATTACACCAAAGAACTTTTCTTTCTTCCCAAACTTAAAGCTCTGTACCCTTGAAACAGTAACTCCCCATTCTCCCCTCCCCCCAGTCCCTGGCAACCACCATTCTACTTTCTTTCTCTGTGATCTGACTGCCTCACGTAAGTGGAACCCTACAATATTTGTCATTTTGTGACTGGCTTCTTTCACTTAGCATAATGTCTTCAAGGTTAATCCATATTGTAGCATTTTGTAGCATAACGTAGTCAGAATTTCTTTCCTTTTTTAGGCTGAATAATATTCCATTGTGTGTATATACTACATTTTGTTTATTCATTCATCTGTTGATGGACATTTGGGTTCTTTTCACCTTTTAGCTAATGTGAATAATGTTGCTGTGAATATTGGTGTATAAGTATCTGTCCAGGTCCTAAGCTCATTTATAAAAAAAAGTGCTTGTAAACTTTTTGAAAACTTAAAAGGAGTTACAATCTACATTACAATAATTTTATTCTACAAAAGACGTTAGATAGGGTCTAGCATACTTGGATCTTCAAATAATTAAGTAAATGTGTATTCTTTGGGTTTCATTTTTTCCTGATCTCTCTCTTTCTCTTTCTCTCTGTTTCTGTCTCTGTCTCTGTCTGTCTTTGATGTGGAACAGAAAGAGAAGTATTTATTCAACACTGATTTTTCTTTATAGCTTATATTTTATTTTAATATTTATTTGACTTGCTATGCAACACATCTTTTAAAACCAGGTTTTTGCTCTGCTCTTCTCTGAAAATCTACTTGCTGAGAGAAACTTGAGCATAAGTGTTCAAGAAACTAATTATCAAATAGGCTTACTGTAAAACCCAATATATAAAATTTTCTTAGGCAAATACTGACCTCAGAAAATTTCTCAATTCTTAGTTTATGGCCCAATGTTTTAATATTCTAAGAATACTCATAAATCATTTATTCAGTAAAGAATTAAAGTTTTACACAGTTATATTCTTTTACTTATGAAAACAAAATGATTGCTACCAAATTTTGAAAAACAAAAATATCCCAAAACTTTAATACAGACACCCTTAAACACAATTTCATATTTTCTCCATTATTTTTAATGTGTAACATGAGAGAAATATTTACTACAGGTCTGTAATATAAAAGTGCTTGGAAAATAAATAAGGTTAATAATTAAATATCCTCCCTGCCCTTGAAAAGCCTTCAGGCCAGTGGGGAAGACAAACCAAACATGTAATCACACTAAAATGTGGTAAAAACTATCACTGAAGTCAAGTGCAAAATTGAGTACAGTGTGCTACCAGGAGGAAGCATCTATTTCTGTCTGAGGTAAGAAGGAAATAGGATATCCCCCCAAAAGATAGTCTTCTCATACTCGTATCCACTGCTTAGCATCATCACCAAGTTCCTCCACTGAAAGTCACAAATGTCACTTCTGCTCATCCTGAGAGGCAAGAGCTCAGGAAAATGTGGTCTCCTATTGTGGGGTCTTGTCCCACCTCAAGCCTGGGAGGCTGTAGGACACACAGAAGGAAAGGAAAATGGAAGTTAATCAGCAGTCTCTGCCAGAATTGTCACATATTGTGAAAGTGAGTTGGACTGTTCACAGACTTTAGGATTCTTAGTTACTCTCTTGGGTTTAGGAAATCATTTACATCTAAATTTCTTTGGTCCTCATCTTCTATTCATCTGTTTAATGATGTAGTAAAAATACTTACAGATACTATGAGAAAACCCTATATAATAAAACCTGTTTGTAGTACAAGCAATCAGTCCCACATTTATCAGCTTTGTAACTTTAAATCTTTACATGTCTGTTTATCTCTAGGCAGGGCACGTGCCACTTATGCCACCCTTCAAATTTGCTAATAAGTTTATTAGTCACTGTGATGGCATACTTTGTTTTTACACATAGACATAGTCAGTTCTTTACATGTATTCTTTTGCATATTTATATTCATCTTGTTATCATTAACTTTTTTTCTTATTTATTCATTCTGCTTTAATCTTTAAGCCATATTCAAATTACAAAGGTCATTTGGAATTTTGATGACAACTTCTAAGGTACAGAAACATTGATGTCCTGTAATTCATGTAACCTGTGAATCTATGAATATGAAATGCATTTATATTCATACTTAATCACACTTATTGGCTTTTTTACATTTCAAACTAGATGTTTTAGCCTGTTTTGTATTTGCTTAATTATCTAAACCATATTCAGCTATATATAAACTAACTGAACCTGTTACATGAGGGAAAGAAGGCAAAGTCTAATGAAAACTGCATTGATTTTATCTGTTAATCTTGTCAGTCTTTATTAGAAAAATTATTTCATTAAGAAAAGAAATACCTTGGATTACCATTAAAATAATGCCACAATAGTACCAATCTTATTTTCATTATGAATTCTTGTAGCCTAGTAGTTATAAATCTAATAGTTGTCTTTTTTTTTAATTAATTAATTGATTAATTAATTGGCTGTGTTGGGTCTTCGTTGCTGCATACGGGCTTTCTCTAGTTGCTGCGAGCGGGGGCTACTCTTCATTGTGGTGCGCAGGCTTCTCATTGTAGTCGCTTCTCTTGTTGTGGAGCACGGGCCCTAGGCGCGTGGGCTTCAGTAATTGCAGCACATGGGCTCAGTAGTTGTGGCTCACGGGCTCTAGAGCACAGGCTCAGTAGTTGTGGCACACGGGCTTAGTTGCTCCGTGGCATGTGGAATCTTCCCAGGGCAGGGCTCGAACCCGTGTCCCCTGCATTGGCAGGCGGATTCTTTACCACTGCACCACCTAGGAAGTCCTCTAATAGTTGTCTTTTGTACTAACAGTGTACTGTAGTAAAACTCATCACTAATATGTCTTAAAGGCTGCACTATGTTCCAGATACTCTACCAAATGCTTTTCCTGGATTATTTTATTTAATTCACCCACAACCCTAGGAGATGGTTACTATTATTATTCCCACTCTCTATATTAGAAAACAGAGTTAGAATTATAAGGAACTTCTCTAGGTTACATAGTCAGCAAATTACTAACTATTCTGTCCAAATGAATGTCATTTATACATATCTACTAACCAGAAAATATTTTTATTGCTCAGGGTAAGAGATGAGTTTGTTACCATTCCAGCCTCTTAGAGTTTGTGGCTTAGTAGGGGAAAGATACATGCAAACAAAACATATGGTACTGTGAGATGAATGCAGTAATCAAAATACCATACCTAAGGGTACAAAGGAGAAAATAATTTTCATATGGTGGTGCGAGGGAAGGCTTTGTAGAAAACGTAATTCCTGAACATGGTTCTAAAAGATGATTAGGTGCTTTACAAGTGACTATGGAGTTAATAGAAGGAATATCATGTGTTAAGGTAAAGTGGCATAAAACATACCAATATGTGGTGGGAACCATAAATAGTTCCAGATTGATAGCTGGGTAGATAGGTAGATAATGTTTGAAATGTAGGAAACGGAAATTGAAGGGGATTTATTGATCATACTCAGATCCCAAAGAACTTGGATAGTCTGATTGGACACTGAGACATATCCTTGAGATAATATGAAACAATTATAAGGTTTAAAACCAGGACATAAGAATAGGAAATGGATTTTTAGAAGAGGAAAGTAGCTACTATTGTCAAACTTAGTAATTGACATGGCAGTGAATGTGGAGGTGAAGGAAATGGTGAATGAAAGCACGTGAATGAAGGCAGAATTGTAGCAACACCAACCAAGAGGTAACTATAGGAAGAAGAGGTGGTGTGTGGGAGAAAGATTATGAATTTGATTCTGTGCATGTTGAATGTGAGGTATCTGTGGAATATCCAGGTCAGTTCCATAGACAATAGATCCTTTTACTGGCCTGGCATTATGTGGGTGTCTGGGATCTAGATGAAGAGCAGTTAAAGTAAAAGAGCCATTCTTGCTCCATCATCTGTAAACCGGAGCATTGCTAAAAATCCAGATTACTCATAACTGGGTTATTTGACTGGGTTTGGTTACTTTGAACTGTACTCATTATAATAAGTAGTAGCTATGCTTTTTTTTTTTTTTTTTTCTATTAGTAGCTATGCTTTTTGAAGACACTGACTTAACATCATTGGTGAGTTACATTTTCATATGAGATAAAATTATATTACATATAATTATAGTAATATATGTAATTATATACATTATTAATTACTAGTCTTATCAGAGGCATTTATTTAGATTGTTTTATTTATTTGCTTATTTAGACTTCTTTATCAGAAGCATTTATTTATTAGGCATATTAACTTATTAAATTGTTTCTTTAATTTTTAGGATAAGGAATTTAAGAATTTCCCTTTATTGTGACTCTCACAGAAAACTTCATTTTGTTAGAATTCCTGGAATTAAGTTTAAAGTTCAAATTCTTACATAGTTTCCATAGATTCTTAATTCCAGAAAGAAAGAAGCTTTAGGACATCCTTATAAGCAAGTCTTGAAAAGATAAGTACTTTAAAGAAGTTGAAGAATCCAGCCAGCAGAGGGCGTTGGCCCACATACACTCAGTCATTGCAGCAATCCTTCAAGACAAGGCGGGAAGAGTCCTTCCTTAATAAGCACACTGGAAAAATAATTGTTTTGCTGAGTGTTGTGTTAATTCCAGAAGGTAGATATTTATACCAGTAGTCCTTCTCTTGTGTAAATATGCATCTCTTTTAGCAGAGTGTAGTTTGAGTTTGTATTTGAATGCCAGCCAACACACTTGAGAATTTGTTATAAAAAGCCAACATCTGAGCAATCTGTGTTGAGAGGTCAAAGGCCATTTGTGTACCATAGTCCTGGTAACTAATTAATGAGGTTTTGATCACATTTGACAGACAAGACTGGTTTTAATTTGATGTGGAAAGGATATTACTTAAGGCAAACTAAAAGTCACAGTTTTGATACTTTCTTAATTGTAGCATGACTAATTAAATAAAAGCCAAAATGTCTATAACAGTTTTCTAATTGGAACTGAGGGCATTCTAAGAAAAAATTCTATTTAAAAAAAGTTCTTAGATAATTAAAGTTAGTAATAATAGCATTGCTATGATATAATACATTAAGTATAAGACTTTTTCAACATACCTCTTTGGTTTGGAATATTTAATGATTTTGCAAAAATATTATTTTATAAGTATTAAAAAATGTAATACTATATTTCTTTAAAAAGCATTTTAGCTAATCTCTCATATTTTACATATATTTATTATTGTAGTTTTCTTAAATTTTCCATTTAGATAAGAAAATGAGCACATTTTTTAAGCACAGAGAAGTTTTAATGTATAGAAATTATTGGCAACTGTGTATTTTAGGTAATTGCTTACTAATATCAATTAGTTTTTAATGATGCAGTCCCTTTTACATGCCCTCTTTACTAGTGCAGGATGATTTCTTGTTATTGTAACTTGCAGCATACTTTTGAACTGTGTATAGTTAAATATATATATCTGTATAGTATCTGCAATCTGTTAACTTTTAAAAGCTGTTGTGAATTATGTTTGCTTTGTATCTTATAAAGAAAAGTTAATGCTGTCATTTCTACTTTATGATCCAACACAGTGAAAGTGTAGTAAACTGTTTAAAAACCTGTGGGAAGTTAATTTTAATGCTTAATAGTGTGAGGGGGTCCCGTCTCTTTTCTTCATTTGATGAAACTTATAACAATTGTATTTGCCAAGATGATGATTATTTAATAAAGTGACAAACTGTCCCACTGATAGGATACATTAATTTGCCTCTAAAGCTGTTCCTTGTCCTCCATAAGAAGGTGATAATTAGGTTTTCAGATTAAAATAAAACAATAGTGTCAGTTATGTAGATGCTTGTTAAAATATATTTAATCCTTTATATAAACTTGAAACAATTAAAAGCTGTAAAATATTTTTCTATGTGAACTTTTAGGTGAATACAGCTAATATACCAAGTTAATTTTAAGCTAGCATGACTCTTTGGAAGGTTAACAATTGAAAAAATAATGTAAGAGGTGATTAACTTTTCAGGTAAAGCAATAGTATTAAGCTTTACTGGAACACAAAAGTGCACTCATTCATATCCTGATTTAATTTCTTGCTCTGTCCACAAAATGTGCAGTTTAATCTTTCAAAAGTCGCATAGAATCAGTTTGTGCATGTATATTAACAGCCTCAATTTCTAATGTTGTTGAGGGCTTAAATTATTGTCAGATACTACAAATGAATACGTTTCAATTTTAGCTTTATATTACACAAAATTAACTCAGTCCCACAGGTAAAAGCCTAAAAAGTACTACATGGTGTTTGAATTTCCAACAGTGAAAACACAATTTATAGAAACAAAACGCTAAGTGACTTTTTTAAAAGAAAGACTCTTTCATTACCTTGGGCTTGACGGTAGCACATTGTCTTAAAGTTCTAAAGCCCAATTTTCTCTAGCTTTAAATAACCAAAGGTAATTTCCTCTTCTTAAAGTTTGCAGAGTATTAAAAACTTTCCTATATCTATTTCCTGAACCAAGTTGGAGACTGGTCGGTGCACATTCATTTAAAATACTTTTAAATGTTCTGATTCAATTACTTTTAACAGAGTGGAGAATGTTTGCTGTACCTTTGAGTGCACAGCATGAAAGTTTGGGTTTTAGTTAGGAGACATACTAAATTAGTTCCTGTGCAAAGGTAATCTCTAGAGAAATATAAGTAACCAGCAAACCTTGAAGACCATTACATGTACAGCAAATGTCATGTGCTTTCTTTGTACATGTTATATACAGAATTATGACATAAATGAAGTTATGGTAAGACATTGGCAATATAAAATAAAAAGTTTTTGTTGATAATATGCAAAAATGGCACATCTGTTTTTATTCATTCTGCAACTATTTCTTTGAGGGAGCTTTTATACAGCTGTGAAAACCTAGAGAGTTTTTTACAAAACAACTTGACAAATGTTCATGATTCCACACCAGTGAAATGCATTTTAATTTCATTCAGAATGTTTCAAGCGCTTTAGCACATAAACAGTAATAGAACTCATACTGAAGTTATTTCTGTGATTTTTAACTTTATTGTTCAGACCATACAAGCAAGTTTCCCTGGTCCTCGTTAAGAAATATAGAGAATTCTAAGCAGAGTTTACATTAAAAAAAAGTATATTGATGATTTGGAAGTTTGGAACTGTTATGTCATGATATACTAAGTGCACACAGTGTGTGAATTCTGATTCTGCTTCTTAACGAGCTCTGAAACTTTGGGCAAATTATTTAGAATTACCTCCATTTTGTCACCTGTAACAGCAGAAACATTTCCAGAATAACAATAGAATTCCTAGTTCTCAGGGTAGTTATAAGATTAAGTTAAATTGAATAATGAATAGAATATGGCTAAAGTTAATACCATTTTCTTTCCTGTTTATCCCCATCAGAATTTACTATCAAGACTATCATTTGACTGAAGTGCATGAGAAACAATGATATCCTAATACAGGGGCCAATAGTTCTCTGTCATTTAAGAAGGCAGGTCAGAAATACTAAGTGATTTGTAGAAAGTGGAAAAATGAAGTAGGAAATTTTTGAAAAATTTAGTATTTAAGAGGTAGTATACATCTGATAATAATCACATATGACTTTTCTATGTAATGCAAAAATTATGTTGTATAGTAAAAAGAGCACAGACTTCAGATTAAGAAGCTATATTGTTATTCCTGGTTATGGAAATAACCTCCTCTGTAAATTGGAATGATTTTGGTCAGCTACCTCACAGGGTTATTGTAGCTACCCAGTGTGATAATATTTGTGAAAATACAGGCTACCCAAGATTTGGCTCAAGATGATTTTCTAGTAAAAATCATGGTCAAAAACAGAAGATAAATTTGGTAGAGACATACCAGGAATGCTGTAGAATTAAGTGGCTTCTCTAGATGGGAGAGCATTTTCAAATTATACTTCCCTCCCAGAAGGCAGTGCAAGATATAAATATTTCCCAGTGTAGCACAGCAAGATAGATCAGGGATTGGAAAACTATGGTGCACACACCAATTCTAGTCCTTTGCTTGCCTTGTGAAAAAAGTTTTGTTGGAACACAACCAAGCTTATGGATTTTCCTGTGGTCTATGCTTGTGTTCAAACCACAAGGGTAGAATTTAATTGTGACAGAGACCATGTGATCCTCATAGCCTAAATATTTACTATCTGGTCCTTTACAGAAGAAATTTAACCCCTGAAATATATGGAAAACTGAACTATGGAGAAAATATTCAGAAGAGTGTGGATAGGTATCAAAGCATATTAAAGAAGGGGAAACCTCAAGTTCTATAAAATAGGGACATATACAATAGATACAATCGAGAAATACAGGTTTCTGTCACTATCCAAAAGTAGACTGTTCATTTGAAATCTTTGGTAAGACAAAATAGTAAAAAGCAAGATACTCTTGTGTTCAGTCTGTATCTGCGTCATCTTTGCTTATTTGTTTGTGAGGAAGGGAAGTACATACCAGAACTATTTAATTTGATCTTTGAAATGGCTATAGTGGTAACAGGGCCACACTGTGGAACCTGACAGCCTAAACCTAAATTCAGTCTCCTTTGCTTACCAATTGGGTGACCCTGGGCAAGCAGCTTAGCCCTCTCTGTGCCTCAGTTTCCTTCTCTGTAAAAAAGACATGACAGTAGTTCCTACCCTGGAGAGTAGAAAGGAGTATATGAGTTAATGTAAAACTCCAAAGAAGAGTAACTGGCATGTAGTAATCACGATATGCATAGGCCATTGCTACTTCCATTTCTATGCACATGGGTATATTAGTTTATATTAGCTGTTTCATTTGTGTAGTGTGAATTCAGTCAGTCTCATTTAGTCCATTTTTTTTGTCTTCATAGGGCTCTGATTTAAATTTACCTTCCGATAGATATTTCTGTTTGGACAAATGGAATCGTACCTGAAAATTTCAAAGTGTATTATAAAATGATTTGCAAACAATAGTTATCCAAATTTTAGTTGCTATATAAATATTTCTTTGGGGTCTTAGTAGGTGACGTGAAGCATAAATACTTTTGTATTAAAGGACAAAATTGCAATTCTAGGGTCACAGGATTTTTGTTAATTTCAAAATAAATATTATCTTAAAATACATAGTTGAATAGTTTGGACTTCATATGAAAATGAAGTTAACATATCCTAGGTAATTATGTGCTTGTTTTTGTGTTCTAAGAAAAATTTTGACCCTTATCATTATTGTTTAAATAATAAAATACATGTGCATACTGATTTACAGTTTTAAATTTGCTTTTTATGCATTATTTTATGCGATCTTGAAAGTTTAAGCACAGAGATGTATGCCATGCATGCTCTTTTCTATTTGGCAGGAAATATTGCAAGCATATTGATGGTGATAATTAATATTTTCTAAACAGTCAGAAAACAGGTGTACCTTTCCAAATAAATCCAAATAAATTTCAAAACAAACTTGTTGAACAACTTCAAAAAGAACTTTAAAAAAGAAGTAGAAATGGTCTTGAAAGTCTTCAAATTAGGAATATTATTAGAAATGATTATTATGTTAAATTTTTTAAGATAAGAATCATGCTTTATTCATCTTTGTGTCTTCTTTGCTTACCAGGTGCCTGACACGCAGTAGACATTCAATGTGTATTAAATGATATACATTTTAAACTTCTCTTGTTATCTTTCAGTGGTAGTTTTAATGGTCTCTAAATATCTGTGGGCTAGAGTTAATGGTAAGAGTAGCTAAGTTAATTTCACATTATTATATAAAAATTACTAGCCTTAGCAATAACCATATTAATGCAAGCAGTAAAATATAAAGCACTCATAAATCACGCTGTGCAAAACAGTGCCTTTATTTCATTTCTATAATTGATCTCATCTTGTTTTTGAGTCCCCATTCTCACTGATGAAATAAACAATTGGTTTTGTCAATTAAAATGAGTGTCTTTCTTATTTAAAATGTTTTTCTCTTTCATTTAACTACCCAGTTTTTCTAGGTATCAGTCTCTACTCACTGGCTTTGTCCTGCCTGTTTTCCTTCCCAGAACAATGTTTGGATACAAAGGGCATAATACATTTCCTCTTAACAGGAAAAAACTCTCTCTCTGCTATCAGATGATTTCTATCTCTGACGAAGTGTAGCAGAAGTCAGATAGTCACTGGGCATCTTCCACTAGTATCCTCTGTGGAGACCCACTTGGTATTTTAGGCATCTGACTGATACCTGCTTCTCATGATTGTGGACTGTTGATTGCCTTCTTTCTCAGTGTTCCACACTGATTACCAACTTGTCCTAAATCTATGCCTCCTCCTCTTTCATCCTCTTAACACTTTTGAGTTCAAGTTGTGGGAGGGTCTTATGATTCCAAGATGCTTATTCACCCTCAAGGGCTTTCTTCAGATCCATTTGACCGGACACCTCCTTCACCATTGCTACATCATGTAGGGCACAGAATTATGAAAACATTGTTCTTTCCACTCACAGATAGGATCTCCCAAGGCTACTCTTAGGTTCTTTGATTGGCTCATCCTATGTAGGTATTTTCCTTTTCTACTCTGAGGGGTTGACCTGAAGAATGAGGGGGCCAACAAGTATATCTAATCTCTTGTTTTTCCATTACCAGCGTTTTGGCTCCCATCTTGTCACCCACCGCTTTCACCCAGCAATAGCAGGGCTTTTCCCTTCTAGTTTAGCAGAAATCTCCACTGTGTCTCCTTATTCTATAGCTTCCATGCATTAATTCTTCTCAGTTTACTTGTACCTGTCTCTTGATCTGTAAATCCCTGTTATAGAAGTACAAAGAAGGCTCTTTATCTTTCAGCTGGGCCTGACTTTTGCAAAAGTGAAAAATGCATGTCTTTGGATTATTACCTGGATAGTTCCATCCCCATAAAGTTATGCACGTTTAGATAATTCGTAGGGATTCACAGGCATTCAGGATTTTGTTATTAACCAGCAGGACAATACATGTATTTAATATTTCAAAAATAAGAAATTATCTGTTGTATCTATTTTGAATACTCATAAAATGTGTTCTTGTCATATTTTTATTTTTTATTCTATGAAACAATTTATCAAAAATATCATAAGATCACAATTAGTTGTTGCATAGACAGTAAACCATATTGAACTTTGAAAATCAAAGTCCACTAATTTAATTAAACAATTCGCTACATTGTTTACTTTGTACACTCTATAGTATGTTCATAAAGTATCCAGTTAGATAATTTCACTGAACATTCTCCATGAGAGTTTGGCACAAAACCCAGATCAGAATAACTAACTGGGTTGGCTAAACATTTTGATCCAAGAGCCACACACAAATTAAATGTTAATTCTCTTATTCTTTTGAAGATGATATTTCCTTAATGTGTCATGAAAGAAAAGCTTGCAAGAATATGCATTAAGGGAATGTAGATATTTGAGGGGAGGTTAAATACCACTATAAGATATTTAGAAAATATCTTATGGATTTTGTAATGGTAAAATATGTCAGCTGTGCTCAAGAAAGTGGATGTAGATATTGTAGGCAATTGAAAGTAGTAGGTGGTTATTTTAGCTGGAATGACTCCCAGAGCAGATGGTTTTTTAGGAGTTTTTGAAGGAGAAGAGCAAGGTGGCCTGCCTGCCTGGCGTATATTAATTGAGTGCCTGTTCCAAGTGTAGGGGGTGGTTGGAAGAATGTGTGATATCTTGAGTGGGCGATTGATACAAACAGGCATAACTTCAAAATAACCTGGAATTTATATCCCAGAAAGCTTACAGACAATTCACAAAGACACAGTTTAGGCTGTAAGGAATCAGTAAAAAGCAAAGTTACACAAACAGAAGGTTAACACCATGTGAAATAGAACTTTAGCAAGCAAGCCATGGTCAGTATTTTCACACTTAACACTGGACTGTTGCTTTCAACAAAAAGTAATTTCCTAATTAGGAAAACCATACTAAAACTATTTCTGAGTTTGAGTTTTAAAAGAACAGATTTTATCAAGCATTTAAAAGATATGATTATTAACTTCTAATATTTTTATGTATATTTGTATACATGGATTCTTTGAGAAATGACATAGTTTAACTTATTGTGTAGTCATTATATTCAGTTTTTTGAATTCATAAAGACTCTTGAATTTATCCCATTCAGCCATTACTTACAGCCCCCATTCTGGTTTAGATCACATTACCCCATGCAAGTACTGCTGAAAATTCTTCTAATGGAATTGTATTCCCAGCCTTTCCGGTTCTTTAAAGATACCTTTATGTTGCACTCAGATTGATTTTCTTAAAAATTGGTTTTGCTCATTCACTTGGTAGAGACATGGATAACAATGCAGAACCTGGTTGAGTCCTAGTCCTGCCACTTCCTAATTGTGACCTTGGGCAACTTACTTAACTTCTCAGTTTCTTAGCTCTCTAAGTATGTATCAAAGACATGGATGATAAAATTACTTTACAAAGTTATTATTGATGCTGAAAACTATCAAATCTCAGAGACAGAATTTTAGGTAAAGTATAAAAGAATTGTTTTATTTCTTTGCCAGGCAGAGGGTGACACCATGGGCTTGTGTCCTCAAAAACTGTGTGTCCCAGCCTGGGGTGGGGGAGGGTGAATTTGGTGAGGAGTTTTATAGCAATGGTTCAAGGGCAAGGGTGCTATTAAGGATCAGGGTGTGTTCAGGACTTGTATTCCTTTAATCTGGCCTCAGGTGGTCTCCTGAAGAGCTTCTGTGATTTTCAGGGTTATCAAAATGTGACCTCTCTAGAATGAAGATTGCTTCATTAAGTAGTTAATGTCTTCCATTTGTTGGAGTTTTAGTTCTGTAAAAGAGCTCAAAGATATTGTTGTGTGTATCCCTTGAAGTGGATCCAGGACCCTTCTCCAGGGCTGCACTATTGTTTCTTGACTGCTCCTCCTTTGTCTCTGCATCCCCTCCCTTCCCTGATTAGCAACTGTTTGAACCTGCCCTTTGGAACTCAGGTAAGGTCATGGGGGCTGAAGCCTATTTCCTACAAACAAGAAATGGGGGACACGCAGAGAAAGGCTTCTGTGTCTAGGAGTCCCACAGGGTCCTACTCAGTTTAGTTATGAGAAATAAATGTGTTATTATTTGCAAAAGCTCTTAAACAATGCTGGCCACCTCACAAGTGCATTGTACATGTTTAGCTTAACTGTCGGTTGTAACATGCTCAGAAAACTTTAGGACCCCCTGTTGCATAACTGAAAGTTCAGAATTCTTAGTAAGGCATTCAAGGTCTTTTCAATTGTCTGCATTTGGTTTTCGTGTCTTAACCAACCTTGTTTCCACAGGCAGGCATTCCAGTGTCAGTATTCCATTCCTTTTGCTTGCATCTTTTAACCTGTACTTCCTCAAACTAGGATGCTAATCAGCATTCCAGTACCACACCCATATCCACCCACAAGCTATATATTACATCAGGCACAACATTCCAATACTTCCTTTAACCAATTTCCTGTATAAGGGTTTTCTTTTTCACACTCTTCCTATGTAATCTTCCCGTTCCAAATTCCTCCAAGGCTAATAGCCTAAACTACAAACATAACATTATGTTGTTACTAAGTTGTTTCTGTAATTCATAGTATCTTTCCAACTAAGTTGCTAAATTCTTAAAAGAGCATAGTACCAACACTCAGTGTACATTCTTGCACACAAAAGGTGCTCCTAAGTATATGGTGAATGAGAAAATGAATAAGCAGATAAGTAAATGTGTGCATAAATTGGAGTATCCAACAAAGGGATTTCTTGTGTTTTAAAGAGATTAGAAGGTCTGAATTTCTTGAAATTTTAGTGTCACTCTGTCAGGTTTTAGATAATATCTCTTTAGTCAAGAGCCCACAGAAAATCAGATGCATAGTTTAAAATTTCACCTGAAAGCACAGAATTAGTGTTGCATGAGGTGACCAAAGTCAGGGAAATGTTCTAATACACATAGAAGTGTAGAAACAGCTAATGGGTTTTATCTTTGAGAATGCCAGTGGGTGTGCTATGACAGAAGCAGCTATGGTAGCCATTGAATGATTATCAGCATAGGTCTGTTCATATCTAAAAGGGTTTTCAGTATTTCAAGTCTGAGAACTGGATGTGTTGGTAGTTTTGCACTTTTAGTACCCAGTGACTGAGAAAATATAAAATTATACAAAGTAACATAAATATACCAAAGCTTTAAAATGAGTGCATTTTATAATCTAAAATATCTTTGAAAATTATCAGTGTATATAGATACAAAATAGTATTTCTACAGTTGCTTTTGTGCATATGTGAATTTTCAGACCCACTGTAATATATTGATGTACCCTACCCGTGATCCACATTTTGAAAGCTGTTAGAATTGAGCCTGGCATTAGCGAGGCCAAATTTGTGAGCCTTTTTTAAAAATTAAGTATAGTTGATTTACAATGTGTTAGTGTTACTGAACACAAGTTTGCGTGCCTGACACACAGTGAGGCCAAACAAACCAAAACTTTTAAGTTTGGAGCAAAGAATGGTTGGAGTTTGGAGCAGAGAAAAGGCCAAGCAAGGAGAACAGGTGTCTCGTGCTCAAAAATCCCTAATTCCCCTATGGTATTTGGGGAGAAGTTTTTAAAGGCAGAATTTGGTGTGAGGGCTGCAGGGTGTGTGACTCTCTTCTGATTGGCTGGTGGAGGGGTGTTCCAGGAATCTTGTGTTCATTGTGTTCAGCTTGAAGTTACCATCATCCACCTGGGTGGGGGGCCTTAGTTCCTGTGGAAAAACTCAAAGATATTGTTATGAATATTCCTTCAGGAGGAACCAGAACCCTGCGCCAGGGCTGTAATTGACTGCTCCCCCTTTTTTTCTGCATTCCCTCCCTTCCCTGATGAGCAGCTGTTTGAATCTGCCCTTTAGAATTCAGGGAAGGTCAAGGGGGCTGAATGAAGCCTACTTCTACAAACAAGAAACTGGGGACATGGACATAATTTGTACCAGGGAGGGCCCTACAGGATCCTGCTCCGTCTCATTAGTTTGTGGTGTACAGCAAAGTGATTCAATTTTATATACATATATACACATATATATTTCAGATTCTTTTCCATTATCGTTTATTACAAGATAGTGAATATGGTTCCCTGTGCTATACAGTAGATCCTTGTTGTTTATCCATTTTATATATAGTAGTGTGTATCTGCTAATCTCAGACTCCTGATTTATCCTTCCCCCCACTTTTCCCTTTGGTAACTATATGTTTGTTTTCTATGTCTGTGAGTCTGTTTCTGTTTTATAAATAAGTTCATTTGTATCATTTTTTTTTAGATTCCATGTGTAAGTGGTATCAGATATTTGTCTTTCTGTGTCTCACTTCATTTAGTATGATAATCTCTAGGTCCCTCTATGTTGCTACAAATGGCATTATTTCATTCTTTTTTATGACTAATATTCCCTTGTACAGGTATATCACATCTTCTTTATCCACTCATCTCTCAGTGAACACTTAGGTTGCTTTCATGTCTTGGCTGTTGTAATGGTGCTACTGTGAACGTTGGGGTGCACGTATCTTTTTGAATTAGAATTTTCTCCATGTATACGCCCAGGAGTAGAATTGCTGGATCGTATGATAGCTCTATTTTTAGTCTTTTAAGGAACCTCCGTGCTGTTTTCCATAGTGGCTGCATCAATTTACATTCCCAACAAAATTGTAGGAAGGTTCCCTTTTCTCCAAACCCTCTCCAACATTTGTTGTTTGTAGACATTTTGGTGATGGCCATTCTGACCTGTGTGAGATGATACCAACGAGCTTGTTTTTATTTGAGCCTCTATATGGCCTTGGACAAATTCTTACCCAGAACCCTGGAGGAGGGATTTTAAATGTGTCCTTAGATACAAATTGAGCAAATGGTAAGCTGGGTAAGAGAGAAATACAGAAATCTCTTAGAACACATGGCATAGAAGCTGGTGTTATTATCATAATTTGTTGGCTATATCATTAGTCAAAGATTTGATCATTTGTCAGTGTTTAGTTGAATTGTTTTTTAAATTGGCATTCATGATAACAGTTTCTGGCTGCATGCCATGTGTTAAAGTAATATATGGAATGTGTAAAAGCTAATAAAGCAAGTTTCTATTAAAGAAAACTATAGAGCCTTTCCCCATTGTATCACTCTTAAGGAGTTAATAGAGCATTTGATAAAAAACTAAACCAATTTGCCTAAGTTCTCAGGAAGGTTTGATGAGGAGCTTAGAAGAGGTTTTTAGGATGTACAAATAACTGTCCTAGAAAACACATTTTGTTTGAGTGGAACATTAGTTAAGCTTTTCAAAACACAAATAGTTCCTATGCCTCTTGGGTCCACTGTTGACAGGATTTTCTCCATGCCTTTTAGAGCACAAATTGACTTCAAAGGGAATTCCTTTCATGAAGTATGGAGAGATCCTATATATTGACTAAACAGGAGATTGCTAGAAGTGTTTGGAGACAATTTTGGTTGTGATGTGTATAAAAGACAGGCTAAACAGCCAAGGAAGTCAGTGAAACATGGCTTTTCCTCATGTTACAAATTATGGTGATTGAAATTTAACTTAAAAGTGAAAGAAAAAAGAAAAAAAACCTCTAAACAATTCAGTGTAGACATCCTCCTCTGATAGGATTTTAAACTGTAGGGAATTTCTGCAACAAAAAAGTAGTTGAGTTTCACAGAAGGCATTACTTTAGGACTTGCTTTTTCGGCAAATCACAATTCTAACAAAACTAGCATTTTGATAGTTGCCTTGGTTTATAAGAAACATGAAACTTGTGGCTGTGTTTCATGTATGTATGTCAGTAGGTATTCTTTACCTTTTAAGATGCAGGGTTCTCTTTATGATCCTTGGAAACAGTTTCCACCTTTTAAGATAAAAAATGGTTTATCTAGTCTTATAATCATGGTTAATTAAAGCATTCATGCATTTTAGCCTCATTTTGGGCTCCATTATTATGGCCTCCTCCCCATTATTTCCTCCTCCTGGTTCTTATTTAAGTATATTTCTGAATTTTATGTGTCCTACTAAAACATTGTTAAACAATTTGGAAAAATAACATAAATAAAAAGAAACATGGTTGACAAATTAAGAAAAAAGACTATTGCAAAATCGGGATATTTCTATTTGGATTTTTTTTTTCAGTGTAGATCAACTTTTGCTTTAATAAGTTACTAATTTCACCTTGCACATGATAATGCAATGGAATGTGGTCAGTCTTTGAGACAGTATGTCCAAAACATATTGTGAAAATACAGGAAATTAAGAGATCAGAGGCTTTACTTCATTTTCTTCACAGTTTGTCATCCTAGTGATAAAGACATGACATTTATCCTTAAAATATTTGTAAGGGATTTTATTAAAGAGATAGAACAAAAACCTGAATTGGAAAAAAGTTAAAATATTTGATTATGGAAAAGACGAAAATTCTAGCGAGATAGGTCACAACAGAAATAATAATTTCAGGAATTTTATAAGAAAATTAAAATACAAGAATCAAAATAATAAAATTAAAATAATATAATAAAGGACTTTATTATAGTGCATTTGGAAAAAAGGAGCAATTTGCAAGAATAATACAATTTATAAAACTGTTAACAAAAGAAAAATAAAAATTATTAGACATAAAATAAATTAAATCAGTAGTTAAAAATCAATACACCCCTTCATTCACTGATGTATTTTAAAACTACTTTGAACAAACACTCAAAGACCTGTTAATTTAAATACTATACATACCAAGTAGAGGGTGTGAAAGAGGAAACTGTTACCAATTCAGTTTATGTTTGAACATATTGATAAACATAATCCAAGACAGAATGAGAGAGGAAAATTAATTTCAAATATTAACATAGATGCAAAATTCTAAGAAAATACTTGGAAATCAAATCCTAAAACAAATATATTTTAAAATATCAACTACATCATAATTAAGTTGGATTATCCCAAGAATGCAAGAATGGTTCAAAATTAGGATATTTATTATAGTAGAGATATATCAAAAGTGAACATGTTTTAAGATAATTTATTATCTCATTAAAATAAAAAAAGGCAGTAAATAAAATTATCTACTCATTAAAATTCTTAGCAACTGGGAATAAAAGACGAAGAGTAACAATTAGAAAATTTAACAAGCCTGATACATAATGATGAAAATTGAAATTATGTCCTTATGATTGAGGAGTGATACAAAGATGCTTACAACCTCATTGTTTCTGTAGAACACTGTACTGGGACTTATCAGATCAGTAAGTCAAAAACATGAAGTAAAACAAAACAGAATTTATTATGACTGGGAAAGAAGAAATTAGATTGTCCTTGTCATTTGTCATATAAATGATTATATGGAAAACATTAAATAGTCTACACTCAAATTATTAGAAATAATATGAGTCATCTGATATTTAACAGGTAGTTATCAAATATAATTGAAAGGAAAAAGAATTAGGTCATATGTACAAATACGTCAGAAAATATAAATTACATTGGAATAAATCAAAGTTGCATAACACCTTCAAGAACAAAACAGTGATGCATTTATGGAAGGGCATTGAGACCTTATTCATTAGTAAGAATACTACCATCAGAATATCAGTTCTCCTCAATTTTTAATTCATTTATAATCCTAAAAGTATTTTTTTAAAAGGAACTGCACAAGCTTATTTTAAAATGTATATGGAAGGCAAATGTTTAAAAACAATCAAGACAGAGTATGAGGGACTTCCCTGGTGGTGCAGTGGTTAAGAATCCTCCTGCCTGAAATTCAGGGGACATAGGTTTGATCCCTGGTCTGCTCCACATGCCATGGAGCAGCTAAGCCCGTGCTCCACAACTACTGAGCCTGGACTCTAGAGCCCATGAGCCACAACTACTGAACCCGAGTGCTACAACTGCTGAAGCACGTGGGCCTAAAACCCATGCTCAGCAACAAGAGAAGCCACCACAATGAGAAGCCTGCACACCGCAACAAAGAGTAGCCCCCACTTGCCACAGCTGGAGAAAACCCATGTGCAGCAAGGAAGACCCAAATAATTAAATAAATAAATCTATTTTTAAAAAAAATACGGTATGAGAGTTGCCTTACCAAATACTAGTATGTGTTATGAAGCTATGATAATTAAGGCAATGTGGAATGTGGTATTGGTGCAAGCACAGAAAAATACTGTTAGAAAGGAGCGCCTAGAAACATGCTCCCCCTCACACAGGATAGCATGATGTATGACAGAAATAGCATTGTAAATCAAAGGGGAGATTATTCAAATTGTATTTGCAGATTATCTATTTCAAAAAATAAATCAGATCTCTATTTCATATCACAAAACTTTAAAAAGGTTGCAGTTAATAAAATTGACTTCATAACAGTTGAAAACTTCTGTATATCAAATAACTTCAAAACTAAAGATAAGCTGCATCTAGGGAGAAGATAAATGTAATGTCTGTAACTGACAAAGGATTATTATTTAGAATATGAAAAGACTTTCTGTGGTTATAAACAGGAAAGTGAGTTTTGTTTTGTTTTTAACAGGCAAAAGTTATGAAAAAAGCAGTTCTAAAAGAGGAAACATGAATACCCAGTAAACGCACAAAAAAATGTTCTGTTAGTTTCAATTAGGAAAAAGCAAATGAAAAGCTACCATTTTATATAGCTATCAGAATAATTAAAACTAAAAGTCTGACAATACCAAGTGTTGGCATGCATGAAGAGCAGAGGTAAATCTTAAATACTGCCTGTCATGTTTATGTTAATAGAAACACTTTGAAGAGCAGTTTATCAGTTAGATATAAAGTTAAAGACGTGCAAATGCTAAGACCCAGCACTTCTTTTCCTAGCTATGTATTCTAGAGAAATTCTCACGTATTTATAACATGAGACTTGTTTAGAAATGTTAAACACTCTTTGCATTGTTTATACTTCCAAGATAAACTGGAGTCATCCTAATGTGCCATCAGCAGTAAGCCAAATTCAAACAATGGAATATCATTCAGCACTGATAATGAAAGAATTTGAGTTCCATCTATCAACCTGAATACATCTCACAAACCTGAATGCTGGATTTAAAAGAGCAAAGTTCAGAAAAATACATATCTCTGATAACATTTTCAGAAAGTTTTTAAAACTTGCAAAATTTTTTTGTATGTTCTAGAGATTCATACATGCGTAGAGAAAGCATAATTCATGGAAATGACAAATGCCACACTAAAGAAAGTGGCTGTCTTTCTGGAGAGAAGAGGGGAACTATGTGAGGGAAACACAGGTATTTTTATATAATTTTTATTTATCATTGTATATCTAAAATATTTTGTAATAGTATTTCAATAGAAATAAGAATATTTCTTACCTTTATATTGAAATTCTTCTTTAACAAACATTTGCAAATGCTATAAAAGCCTTGTTTTGTTCTCTACTGTAGTAGAACTAATATTGACAATACATGAGCTTACATCAGGAATGTGTATGAAGAAGAATAAATATAAGGAGGCAGTTTGGATATAAGTAAATGTAATAAAAGCAACCCTACCTTAGGAAAACCACACCCCCCTTTACATGTTTTTTTCCCTTAAGCTCATTTGAGTTGGAGATGTCTCATCTGGCTATGTTTTCAATGAAATATAAGACACCGTTGCCTTGGAAAGAGCCTGGATTTAAAAAAAAAAAGTAAGGCTTTCCCTATTATTATGTAATTTCTTCATCATTATAGGATTTGAAATGTTAAAAAAAACAGAAATTGTTAAATGTTAGTATATTCAGGTCACTATGTATATATTTTTTCTTATTACTTAGATTTTAAAACATGGAAGTGTTAACCTTTCAAAAGCTATAGAGAAGATAATTAGGTGATACTTAATTGTCTGTTTCTTTAAGGAATATATTTCTAGATTGAAGCCTATTCTTGCTGCCAACACTTACTTAGATTGTTAGAAGGACATCTTGCTTCACAATGTCAGCTCTCATTTGAGATAAAATAATGCATCTAACTATGCTGTCATCTATAATTCATGGCGACTCCTAAGTGTAGTTCATTGAAATCTCACCCATGCTCCAAACTCTGCCACTCCAGGAAGCAAGATTCACTGCACTTTCTGTTTTTATCTAAATTATGATGTTAACTGTGTGGTGGGTTTGGGTAGTAAATTGTTCTCAATAACACATAAGTTTAGCTTGATAGTATCCCTTTAATAAGTGAGTCTGCATTTACATTTTTTTTCCCCTTTTTAGAACATTAATACAAAAATAACAGTGTTTTTGATGGTTTCTTTACTAAGTCCTCCTCCAAATGTCACATGTTTGGTTAGACTGTTTTTAAAAAAAGAGAGAGACTACCTTTGCTCTCTTGACCTGCTAATGAGACTCCATCAGGCTCACTAAGCAGCAGTGACAGGGTACAACCTGATACCAAGGCAGAGAGCTTGAGCCCCATTTTCTTAATCCTGGCTATTCTAGTGTTACACTGACAAGTTGGATCAGCAGTCTGTCAAGTTTGAATTAATTTGTCCTAATATCCCTGAGTTTCTGTTTAATTTAGATAGACACTTACAGAATAAAATACTTAAAAACTTCACAAACTTCAGGCCTGATAATAAGGCTTTGTCATCTAGGTAATATCACATGTTAATGGTTTTTGTCATTTTGTTATCTTGCAGTAGAAGATTTAAATTTTGTAATTTCATCTTTCTTATGCTGAGGTGAAAATATTAAACTCTAAGCTTCAGTTTCTTTGTCTTATTTTAAATTACTTAAAGGCCAATAAATTCTGCCTTTAAAATGCTTTCCCTAGAATTCTCTAAGGCACAATCTTACAGTTATTTGGGAATTAACATTTGAAAATCTCATGATAAATTGTTGAAAATATCTTAACTCACCAGAGATTACCTTAAAGATGATTCTTGGTCTTGAAGATTCCCTTTAAAGATGCCAATTAACACAGCTAACTTAGTTGAAAACATTTTTAGGAGATATGCAATCAAAATAATAAATCAGTTAAAGAAATATGGCACATGCAGTCATATTTGGTTAGTAAGTAATTTCAAATGAGAAACTTTAAGGAATATGTTTAGCATACTTTTAAGAGTGGAACATATTTTCTGTAGAGTTAGTATTGCTCCTCAGCTTAAACTAAATTTTACTTTTCTAACCCAGGAACCAATAAACGTGGAGGAAACTCAAAATCAGTGTAAAAGCATGAATAGTTTGAGGATTATCAGTTATTTTATGTTAATTCTGTAATACTGAGTAATGTAAAAATTTAATCCCCACTTTCATGGACTTGGTTATTGAGTCAGTCAACTGCAGCTTAATTTTTTATTATAATCACTTTTTCTGTGTCTTACTATAAGGATTTTTTTCTATTGTTATCGTTTCAGCTCCCTTATATATTTAGAAATGAAATGCATCTCCATAAATCATAAAGTCTTGGTTCCCAGAAAACTGTTTTGTGTATAAAAATGAAATTTATGGTTTGCTGAGGTTGCACTTCTTTACTGCAGAAACACACAAATAAGCAAAAAGAAAACCAAAAAAGAAAACGAAAAGCCCACATGCAAATTGAGTTAAGTTCATTAAGGAAGGTGACATTTGTTGTCTTAGTAAATTCTATGAAAGCATTTTAACAATGATATAGTTTTTAATAGTTCACTTAGGTAATTCACTCTGAGATTCATTAAATATTTTCAAAGATTATGCTCGCTTTTTTGTTTTCCAGTACTTTTAACAATATAGTACTGCAAACTCTAATTAAAACAAAGGTCAGTCTCCTAGAGTTTCAGCTAAGGCAAGACTGTCTTGAATGAATTTTATGATAGAAATAGGTATACAACTTGCAGGTGAATCACCAGGCAGTCAATAAGAGTGAAATTTAAAACTTAGTTTAAAAACAAAACACTGTATTTTTTTAAAAGTGTCACCATGCCAATTCAACTATCCAAGGAGTCAGAAATGCCTGTGAAGACAGGGAGCAAGAATTCTCAGCCCTCAGCCAAAAAAGGAGGCACAAAATCCTCTGTTGGTAAATAAATCCAACTGTTGTAATAAATATTCGTTTGATGAATTTAATGTTTAGCTTCTATTTATTTCATAATACTCATTGCTCAGAGTTAAACAGTACTATTAAAAATAAATAGAAAATAATTATTGATATTGGGAATTTTTAAAATTCTGCAATTTTTAGTTAATATGCTAATACATGTATTGGGGACTGTTAGGCATTAAAGAGTATTCCATTTGAAATACTCTTTGCCTGCCTGAGGAACACTGATAATTTCTGTTGATCTTAAATTTTTTTGAATCATAATCAGAGTACCCATTTGCCCTATATCTCCAGAAAAGAAATGTTAGTACAGAGTGTGCCAAAATTTAATAACTATAGCTTATTCTTGGGAGCTTGAAACACATTTCCAGAGATTGCTCTCATAAATAAATTTAGAAGACTTGCTTTCTGTCACGATTTACAATAGACAATTAAATAAATATTATTTTCAAACATAATTAAAATTTCAAATTGATAAAAGCAACAAATTTCACTTTTTTCTTGCACAAGGGAAATAACAAATTAGAAAAATATGTGGACATGATCAAATAAACCATTGACAATAATATGACATTCAGAATCATGTTGGGAACATTGTCAAGCATTATTAATGTCATTGATTCTTATAATAAAAATAATTTAAAAATCATTTATTAATAAACAGTAAGTTTATTTTTTATTTAGTTGCCACAGTACTTTAATTGCATTTATTGTACTCAAAATCACCCTGGGTCAGTACAGCCAGCTGTTCAGAAGAGATAATTGTGATTTAGACATTGAAATAAATTTCTGGACATCAGATACTGACCTAATGAGGGAGCAGAAACTAAACTTAGCTCTGTCTGACTTCACTTAGTCCTATGCATATTGCCTCCTTATATGGAACTTGTCTTATGTTCTAATTACATGCAAACTTAGAGATCAATTGTGATTAATCAACAGGTGGTTAGTTAAGATTATAGTTTTTCTTTCTTTTTTTTTTTTTTTTTAGTGTTTTTGTTTGTTTGTTTGTTTGTTTTTTTGGCACACGGGCTTAGTTGCTCTGTGGCATGTGGGATCTTCCTGGAGCAGGGATCGAACCTGTGTCCCCTGCATTGGCAGGCGGATTCTTAACCACTGCGCCACCTAGGAAGCCCTAGTTTTTCTTTCTGATAGGAATAAACAACAACAAAAAGGAAGTGAGAGGAATGCTTATTTCTGGATAAATATGAGGAGAAAAGTTAAATTAGGGTAGGGGTTGATAAGAGCAAAAAATCTAGATCAAGATCTAATTTGAATTAAGTGGGTGCTAATATTAAGCCCTCCCGAAATGAAGTAACAAGCAAAAGCAGGGAAATAAACTTTTCTGATATTCGTTCATGTGATAGTTTTATAGACTGGGAACAACATCACTTTTCTGGTATATGTGTGAGTTTGAAGGGAGGTGGGGAGGAGCGGGCACATTGGTAGGGCAAGAGAAGGGAACTGGCAAAACAAGCTTAGAGTGGGAAAAGTATGATGCAGATGTTATTCAGTCAACCATTGGTGTATAACAGATATATTTTAATCCAGTCATTTATGTTATTCTTTCACTGTTTTCCCAACAACTTTAGTCCCTACATACAAACGTAGACCTGGTTTAGTTTTGGGGAACCTTTCCATGAGTCATGAAGGTTGTATTAGTTTTCTCTTGCTGCTGTGTAAATTACCTCAAACTTAAAACAACACAAAACTTTATTATTTATCATTTTGTAGTTCTCTGGGTCAGATATTTTTGACACACTGTGTTAAGGACAAGGTGTTGGCAGGGCTACATTCCTTTCTGTAGGCTCCAGAGGAGAATCCATTTTGATGACTTTTTCCAGCATAGCCCCCTTTCTCCATCTTCATATCCATCAACAACAGGCTGAGTTCTTCTCACATCACACCTTCTAATGTCTTTTGTAGTGTCACATATCCCTTTGATTTTCTTCTGCCTTCTACTTTTAAAAACTCTAATGATCATAGTGAGCTCACCTAGATATCCAGAATGATGTCCCCATCTCAAAGTCCTAAATTTAATCATGTCTGTAAATCTCTTTTGACTTTGTGGAGTCACATAGTCATAGGTTCAGAGGGTTGGGACATAAAAAGATTAGACAACTTTGGGGGAGGTGGGGATTATTCTGCCTAATACAAAGAGTAAGTGTTTCTGGTCAAAATAAAGATAACTCAGGAGTGTCAAACTGCTTGTTTAGCTTTAGTTTATTGGTCCAATTAAAGTAACTGAAGATCTTTTTTTTTTTTTTTTTTTTTTTTTTTTTTTTTTTTGTGGCACACGGGCTTAGTTGCTCCGTGGCATGTGGGATCTTCCTGGAGCTGGGATCGAACCCGTGACCTCTGCATTGGCAGGCGGATTCTTAACCACTGCGCCACCTAGGAAGCCCACTGAAGATCTTTTTGATTCTGAGGTGCATATCTTATCTTGTATTCCAAAAATGGAAATTAGATGTTTTTAATTAACTATCAATATTTGTGCTTGATTGCCCTCTGATTTTTTTCAATCTCCCTAAAGTTAGAAAGGAATTTTTTTTTAATTTATTGAGGATCTCTTCTGCAAAAATGATGTGTTTTACATATATTATCTTATTCAATTTTTCACTTGTCTTTTTTTTTTTTTCAGATAATCAGGTTACACAAGTCCATGATGTTATTCTTATAAAATACAATATTGTTGCCTTCATATTACTGTTTTTTGTTGACAGAAGCTGAGGAAACTAAAAGAACCAAAGTCACAGAGCAAGTTAAAGTGCTTGATTTCAAACCCAGATTTCTCTGACCCCAAAGCCTGTAGTTTCAGGTCAAGTTCCCTACAAAAAAAGATTCTGAAATGGAGATTTGTTTACAGGAAATGCATTGGTATTAACAATGGTGAGGAAACAAAAGAAACTGGATTAGGAAGAGTTGAATTTTAATTAAATCTCAAAAAGGCTTCAGCTGATCCCATGGAGAGCTCTAGAGCTGGAAATGGCCCTTGAGAATAATCTTAAAGCAAAGGGTAAAACTTTTTTGTCTTGGATTGACCAGTTATCTTCTTCCCTGGGAGAAGCTGTGATGTAGGGCTAAGAGGTTCTTCCCTGCCCAGCTGTTGTCAGATGTCAGTATTTCTAGCAGCTAGAGGAATGAAAACTTTAGTCTTTGAAGGGGAAAACTGGGAATATCACCAAAACATCCACTATACTCATGTGCTCTTTCCATCTGCTTATTGGAGTTCCTTCCAATCATTGCATTTGATTTTCTTCCCTAGAACTGGTTTCTGGGCTTCGTATTTCCTTATCCCTCCTAGATGACACATCTGGAATGTGTCACTTGAGAAAGAAAAAATGGTTCTGGAGCAGACTGAAGAAAAGGAAGGGGGAGGAGAGAGAGAAAGGGAAGCATGAGGTGAGGGAAGTGGAGGAAATGAAATCAGAACTGGGACAAGGCTAAAGAAATCAGAGCTTTGGCAGTGGGTGGAGGCACATGGGAACCACTCCTTAAATGTCCTTCTTTGGGGGATTTTGATTAATAGATTAGCTCTTAGAGGTCAATTTCTGTGTATTCCTTTTAAAGTAGTAGGAAGCCAGAAAATCTAGTGGGTAGAATTAAAGCCAAAAGGCCATGAAGCGGAATTGAAAATCTTTCAGAGACATAAGCGTCACAGACCAAACCTGGGGAAGTAGTACTCGCAGAATGACAAAAAAGAAACAGAGAAGAGTTGGGAACAGTTTGGGGCAGAATCAATTTAGAATTATTTCCTGAAAGAGCAAAGAAGTTTAGAAAAGACTGCCAAACACATTGGTAAAGTTTGAAGCCCAGTTTTTCACTGAAAGAAAGTGGTGGTGGTACATGAGTACATGACTTTAGGAAGGGTAATTACGTGGACTTCTCATTATTTTCTCTTCTGAAAATTGTATCAGTTCATAGTAAAACTGACAAAGAGACCCCTTTATAGGAGCCATAGTGTGACAACAAGGACAGAAAGCTATAAAGGGAAATTTTTCTGATTTGATGGTAGCAATTTTTTTGCCTACCAGCAAGAAACCAATAATTGTAAGGGATTTTGTAAATTGGGAATTTTGGATGCATATATGAAAGGATATTGAAGTCTGTCTTTATCAACAAAAATGAAAATATGTAAACATTAGAAGAGACATCATCTTTTATATTTCTGGGCAAGCACTTTCATTTTCCACTGAAGCATATCTGACATAGCCTTTCACAGCTAACAAATATCAAGACAGTGCAAAATGAATACTTATAGATAATCATATAAATGTGCAAGTGAAGATTATAATAAAGATATGATCTCTGATACCGTGTATTCCTGTAGTTTTCCCATGATTACATACATATAAATTATTTTTGCTTCAGTATAATTTTTATGAGTAATCTCATGTAAATCAATATATGCATCTTTTTCTTCAAGAATTTATCAATACTTTAGTAATATAGATATAGCAATCAATTTAATTATTGGATCAGGTATAAAACTATTTAAAATATTGTCAGAAAATTTTTGTTTAATACTTAATTACAGAAAAAGCTTAACAGTTAAGGCTGCTAGAGCATTGCCCTAAAGAAAGTAAATACTTAATGTTATTCGAAGATAATTAAAAGTCTGCTATGTAAGAGCTATCAGATTGTTCCCTTTAGTTCATTAAATGGTTTCAGAGAGTTGAAGTAGTTTGAATTTCCGAATATTTTCAGCAGCCCAGTTTATGTCTGTCCTTAAGATTAGGTTGATCCAATTAAATTCCTGTTAGTCAGCTACTTTTTCACCTATAAAAGCAGAAGATTTCTGTTTCAAATGAATATTACAGGTTACAGTGTTAAAGTTTAAAGTAGCATTGCACTAGAGGTAGATAAAAATGTGAAGTTTAAGGAACTCCAAATAGTGATAAAAGTGATCTTGTAGAATAGATGCTAGGTAAGTGACCAGGAGAGCAGACACCAAATCAGATGAGTCAAGGGAGAAAGTTACCCAGTCAAGAAAGGAAAAGTCTCATAAGGATACATAGCAATGAAGTAGAAAACCAGCAGTAAAAGGGAGAGGTAACTTTTTACCCTGTGAGATGATCAGAGAGATTCAGGAAATCGGCCACAGCTAGGAAAAAGCCATGTCAACTGATAGATCAAAACAAGCAAGGCAAGAGACTGACCACAAGGAAATGATACTTTAGAAGAAATCCGTCTCTAATACAGGCAATTCCAGGTAGATACTTCTAGGTTACATATTTCTATGCAGAATTGAAAACAAATCTAGAGTTAGAATTGTCTGTGGGGGTGAGGGGGTAGAGTTAGAAAATAAATTTGGTGTGGTATGAATAAAATTGGAAAGGTGTTTTCATCTAAAATATAGGCTAGTGGTATCTAAGTGTTAGACATAACCTAACAAGCATTTACTGACTCAGTGTATTAGAGAATTGACTTGGAATGTTTTGTGAATTATTAATCATAGAAATATAAGATATTAGATATTAAAACTATGGATATGGCTTCTGATAACTTATGAATAAGATTAATGAACTATAGCACATGGGAAACAGTCATGAATTTTGTTTCTGGATGTAATTGAAAAGAGTGATAAATTGACAGATTAAAATATATTCCGTGTCTAAATAGGCAGCAATTTATTTTAATGATTCAAAAATATAGATGAAAGTCACATGAATCTCAAAAAATTAACCAAAATTTAACCATTATTATTAGCCATTAAAGAAAAAGGATCATAATTTGAAATATTTTTATTTATTCATTTTTATTGAGGTATAATTAATTTAAAATATTAGTTTCAGATATACAACATAATGATTCAGTACTTTTATAGATTATATTCCATATAAAGTCATTATAAAATATTGGCTATATTCTCTGTACTGTACAGTGTATCCTTGTAGCTTATTTATTTTACACATGGTAGTTTGTATCTCTTAATATTGCCCCATCTTTTTCCCCTTCCCCTCTTCCTGCTCCATAACCACTAGTTCATTCTCTGTATCTGTGAATCTGTTTCTGTTTTGTTATATTCATTCGCTTATTTTATTTATTTATTTTGGCCATGCCAAAGATTCCTTTTTTTCTTTGGCCGCACTGTGCAGCATGTGGGATCTTAGTTCTCCAACCAGAGGTCAAACCTGTGCCCCTGGCATTGAGAGCGCACAGTTTTAACCACTTCATCACATGGAAAGTCCCTATTCATTTATTTTTTTATATTCCACATATAAGTGATAACATACAGTATTTGTTTTTCTTTGTCTAATTTATTTCAGGAAGCAAAATACCATCTAGGTCCATCCATGTTGCAAATGGCAAATTTTCATTCTTTTTTATGGCTGAGTTGTATTCCATTTTGTATATCTGCCACATCCTCTTTGTTCATCTATTGATGAACACTTAGGCTGCATCCATATCTTGGCTATCATAAATAATGCTATTATGAACATTAGGGTGCATATATCTTTTAGAATTAGTGTTTTCTTTTCTTTGGATATATACCCAGGAGTGGAATTGCTGAATCATATGGTAGTTCTGTGTTTAGTTTTTTGAGGAATGGCTATGCTATTTTCCATTGTGGTTGTACCAGTTTACATCCCTACCAAGAGTGTGCCAAAGTTCCTTTTCTACCATGTCCTCACCAACACTTGTTATTTGTGTTCATTCTGATGATAGCCATTCTGACAGGTGTCAGGTGATATCTCATTTTCATTTTGATTTGCATTTCTCTGATGATTAGTTGTGTTCAGCATCTTTTTATTTGCTTATTGGCCATCTTTATGTCTTCTTTGGAAAATTGTCTATTCAGGTCTGCTGCCCATTTTTTAATTGAGTTGTTTGATATTGAGCTGTATGATCTGTTTATATAATTTGGATACTAACCCCTTATTGGTCATAGGGCATAACCTACGCAAACGTTTTCTCCCATTCAGTAGGCTGTCTATTCATTTGTCGATGGTTTCCTTTTCTGTGCAAAAAGCGTTTATATTTAATTAGGTCCCATTTGTTTATTTTTACTTTTTCCTTTGCCTTAGGAGACAGAGCCAAAAAATATTGCTGCAGTTTATATCGAAGAGTGTTCTGCCTATGTTTTCTTCTAGGAATTTTATGGTTTCCAGTCTTACAGTTAGGTCTTTCATCCATTTTGAGTTCATTTTTGTATATGGTATGAGAAAATGTACTAATTTCATTCTTTTACATATAGCTGTCCAGTTTTCCCACCACCACTTACTGAAGAGACTGTCTTTCTCCATTGTATATTCTTGCTTCCTTTGTTGTAGATTAATTGACTGTAAGTACATGGGTTTATTCCTGAGCTCTCTGTTCTGCTCCACTGATCTATGTGTCTGTTTTTGTGCCAGTACTATAGCCTTGTAGTATAGTCTGAAGTAAGGAAATGTAACACCTTCAGCTTTATTTTTTCTCAAGATTGCTTTGGCTATTCAGGATTTTTTGTGATTCCATATAAATATTTTAGAATTATTTGTTCTAGTTCTGTGAAAAATGTCATGGGTGTTTTCTAAGGGAATTGCATTAAATCTGTATATTGCTTTGGGTAGTATAGACATTTAAAAAATACTAACTTCTCCAGAAGTCTTTGAAAATGAACTGTCTTTCCATTTCTTTTTATCGTCAGTTTCCTTCATCAGTTTTATAGTTTTTCATAGTTTTTCAGAGTGTAGGTCTTTCACTTCCTTGGTTAAGTTTATTCCTGGGTATTTTATTCTTTTTGATGCAATTTTAAACCAGATTTTTTTTTTTCACCTTTCTCTCTCTAGTAGTTCATTATTAGTAAATAAAAAAGCAACAGATTTCTGTATATTACTCTTATATCCTGCAACTTTACTGAATTCATTTATCAGTTCTAATAGTTTTTGGTGGGGACTTTAAGGTTTTCTATATGATGTCATCTGCAAATAGTGATAATTTTACTTCTTCCCTTCCAGTTTTGATGTCTTTTATTTCTGTGTTTTGCCTGATTACTGTGTAGGACTTTTGATACTGTGTTAAATAGAAGCGGTGGAAATGTGAAATATTTTTAAGAGACTAGTGTATAATAGTATATAAAAGTATAGGTCTTGTTCTGAGTCTTACTTCCTCTTACTCAGAAAGGTGCCATTGATGTGTGGAAGTGCAAGCTAAGTGCTGGGGGCCAAAATCAGCCAAAAAAAGGACTTCACATACTTTAACATCAAAATGCAATGTAATCCAACTCAATTGCCTTTCTATGAAAGAATGAAAGTAATAAGTCTAGAAAAGGCAAAGAATGAGTAAAACCAGTGATTTACTAATGGAAGCCAGAACAATATGTGTTAAAACTAGTAGGCTTGCTGTTAATTTCCCCAAATAGGTTTTCTTATATATTCTAGAACCCATCAGAAAGTAGAAAAATCCCAAGGTGAAGGTTAGAGTAGTCTCTTTAAGGTATTTATTACATGTGACAAGGATTAAAGACATCCAAAGCATTCATAAATTACTATCATTAATAACACAAAAATTCCTATTTTTCCTATCAGAATAGAATTTTTCCTTCCCAAGACAGCAGTCCTGGTTATTAATTCTGTGAAGGTGTCTGGCTTATAAGGCTCAATTTCCATTACTCTCAGGTCTTCCTTAAATCTAAATCAGTAACTATCAAGATTAAAGGTGGAAGAGTTTACAGTGTAATACACAAATGCATATATGCACATACTTACACAAATATCTATTTCTGTCCTAACAAGCTTTCTCTAGATCAGGACAAAAAGTTCTGTTTTCCTCCACTAGAATCCCCAGCTTATCCCCATGGTCCAAATGAAGTAAATATTTCATTTAAGAGCAATAATAAAGAAAATGTACCAATACAGACTCTATATGATGATATAGGAGTAGAAAAAGGGAGAGAAATACAGGCTGAGAAAACCCACCAGAAAAATATTGCCATGAGCAGGAATTAATCACATCTGTCTTATTATCATGAAACATCCCCTCCCCCCAGGCCCATCAAAAGCCTCAATGTAACAAGTCAAGGCAGAAATTCAGTACCTTAGGATGTACGAAATAAAACCTAAACTGGAAGAGAGAGATTAAGAAAGGTGTGGAAGATATATATAAAACAATTATAGAACTGAAAGCCAAAATGAGAGTAGCACAAAAAGGTGCTGATGGAGAAAGGCGTACAGAGAACAGAATTGATTAAGCAAAGCAAATTGAAATGAAATAAAAATGGAACTGAGGAAGAATGTAGAGAAAATTTTTTCTGTCACACACACACACACACACACACACACAGCAAAAGTTATAAAACAGAGCCTAGAACAGTGAGTACCTAGTGTATAACAACAGTTAGTTCCAATTGCCAGTTGAACAAATGAATAAACCTATACAAAATAGATGTTCTGAAAGAAAACAACTGCACACTTAAAAAAATAATAATAATATAAATATATACTTAAAAATTTTATAGGGCCAAATGTGTTTAAAGACAGATTAAGATGAAATGACTGATGCTAAACATATCAAATTACATTAGGTTTGAAATACAGAAAAAGATTCTCTGGAGTATCTGGCAAAAAATTTCAAGTCAATCCTAAAGAAAAACATTTCTGATTGGTCTCAGACTTCTCACCAAAAAGCATTCAATTCTAGAAGATAGTAGGAAACATTACCTACAGAATTCTTAAATATGTAAAGAGTGAACACCCCAATTTTTAATGCACTAAAATGTCACTTGGACACAAATATTTTTGAACATAAAAAAAAAATTCCTAATGATACTAGAATGAAAGAGCTATAAGTTGCACACAAGTAATTTAGACTGATAATAAAATTCTGTAAATGTTGTTTATAAAACAAATGAACATGTAAATAAATGCAAATAGAAGCTGAAAAGTTAATAGATTTTGTTTAAAAAAATTCAGCTGAGAGAATTTGAAGATCTAATCAGCTTTATTCAACAATTCATGAATCAGGCAATATCCTATCTAGCAAGTAGAAAGTCCCTGGAAGGTGCTGTACAAAATGGAAGGTATTTATAGGCAGAAACAGGGTGGAACAAGAAGGGTATTAGCAAAAGAAAAGAACAGATTTGTTTCAGGAAAGGTCACCTTCCCTTAGGGAACAGGAAGGACAGAGGTCTTCTCAAGCAGATTATTTCTCTAGTTTTGATCGGGAGATTCCAGACTGGTTTAAAATTCTACTGGGAGAGACTAAAACTGCAGTTAGGTGGGTATAAAGTCTTGATGGGGCTAAGCATAAGTGACTCCATTTTGGGCTACTAGTTTCTTTTTAACAATTTTATTTAAATAATGAAGCAGTATAGGTGTATAAATTTATTTAATAATATGTGAAGTACATTTCTTATTTATTATAGTATATAAAGTAATTTATCATAAGCTTAACTATTTTATTTAAAATTTTAGTTGAAATCATAAGCAAGTCAGAAAAGTCTTCATACAGAGACTTCAAGAAAGTTGTTCAGAAGTACTTAGTTCCTTTGTCTTAGCCAGCTGAATTTAATCAATCCTTATTTGAGAAGAATTGGATCTAAGATGTCAAGATTCACATAAATATGCATAATACGAGGGTGAGTCAAAAATTATCCACACTCTGGCTGTAGAATTTATTTTAATTAACTTTTAGGAACGACAAATACATCATTTTTTGACATAATCTCCTTGCTTTTCAATACACTTTGTCCACCTGTCAACAAGCTTTCGTATTCCCTCATTGAAAAATGTTTTAGGCTGAGCTGCAAGCCACGAATGCACCACTGTCTTCACTTCTTCATCAGAAGTGAATCCTCCTCCTCTTAGGGCTGCTTTCAGGGACCAAACAGGTGAAAGTCCGATGGAGCAAGATCAGGACTGTAGGTATGATACTTTAACACCTCAAAACGAAGTTTTTGCAGAGTGTTGACAGCGTGGACGGAAGTGTGTGGACGTGCATTGTCGTGCAAGATCACAATGCCTTTGGATAGCAGTCCTCTGTGTTTAATCCAAAGTTTAGGCTTCAGCTCTTCAATAAGCATCTCTATCCATGCATACACACTTCTTCATGACAGAACACTATCTCCGTACTGTGCTCAAAGTCTGCAATAAATAACAGCACCAGGTACACCCTCAGACCACAAAAAAGGAATCACTGTACATTGCTTTTCTTTTGTTCACATCACAAGTGGGGCATCCATTTTTGCTCGCACCACAGTTACAAATGAACTGATGTAACACATTCTCACCTGCACAGCAGTGACTGGGGAGACAGTAGCCTTGAACGGAAAAAGTGCTGGTAAGACAGTGCGGCCAACAGAAGTTTTAATACAATCAGAGTGCAGATAATTTTTGACTCACCCTCGTAAAATAATTCATAAGGACAGCTTTATCATTAGAAACAGCAAAGTGGTTACCAGTTTATATTAACCATTGTTTTGGCATTTATATGAACATTATGGTCAGTTTTAATTTTCACTTGGAGAAGTGTGAGTTATTCAAACTGAACAATCAAGTAGAAATAAAATTATAAAACTGAATTCAAGAAGAAACAAATGCAAGTTAATGGAAACTTGAATAGGTTGAATTAAAGTAAAATAAGGAAGAAGGAGAAATGGCTTAAATACCTTAAGTTGGGAAGACTTAAATGATACCTTTTAGTAATATAAGAAATATTTAGTTATTTCAGGCTTTGAAAACTTTTTTTTTTTTTGCAGATAGACTTGTTTCAAATCACTTTATATAAAAAAAGGTCAGATAATTTTTCAGTCATTGAACAATAAAACAATGATGAAACATGGATTTAGAGATATGACTGTCCTTAAGTAAAAATAAAGTTTCAATAGTAGTATTGCTTAATACAGAGTTGGTAGAAGTAGTTGCACTACATTCAACAAACTTTATACTCAAGGCTCAGTGACAGCTTTCATGAGGATCTGTAATCTGCTTAGTAGTTTGTCTTTCCTCTTGTAATTTGAGCAGAAATGACTGAAATACTTCATTATCAAGAAATCACTTAAATCTGAGGCAGGGCATTGGGGTAGTAGGGTAAGGTTTAAGATCTTTCAGTCAAGTCATTTTGCAAAGGCTTGTTATTTCCCTCTGTGCCCTTAATTATTGTGATGGATGGCTTTCTTATGCAATGAAGTCACAGCATCCATTCATACATTCATTTAACATTTATTGATCTGCTCTATTTTAGAGGAGGTTTATTTACACAATAAGGCATCAGGTTTTGGTTTCATATATCTCACATGCAGATTGCATGGCTTCAAATTGTTAGGGAAAGCTTGATCTCTCTGTACACCAGTGCAGAATCAAATCCCGGAGACAGAGTTTTGGGTGAAGTAGAAAAGGATAGCTTTATTGCTTTGGCTTTGCCAGGCAAAGGGAGACACACCAGGCTTCTGCCTTGAAAAAATATATGTCTCCACCCCAGAGGATTTGGTGAAGTGTTTTATAACAGTGATTCAAAGGTGGGGTCTCTGACAAGATGAGGGTGTGAGAAGGGTTTGCAGTCCCTTAATCTTGTCTCAGCTGGTCTTCTTTTAATCTTGATGAGCTTCTCTTAATCTTGCCCCAGGTGGTTTCTTTGCTACTCCTCCCTTGATTAGCAATTGTTCAGATCTACCCTTTGGAAGGGAACGTCATGGAGGCTGGAGGCTAGTCTATAAGAAATAGTGGACAAAAGGAGGCCTCCTTGCTCAGGCCCCACTCGGTTTCAGTGCCTGGGAACCCCACAGGGCCCCACTTTGTTTCAAAGTGACTAAGCTTAGTATACAGATTTCTAAGTCCAGTTTTATCCTTTAATAAACAAATAGCAAATTTCTGTTGCAATGAGCTTGTATTGCCAGAAGTAGACTGAACAACCCTATCAAATGCCTACAGTTAATTTGTGTTAAGTAATCCATGAAACCATGAGAGGACTACACATGAAACTGATCTGTGGTATATTCCTCTTGAATCAAATATTCCTTTTTCTATTTATACAAATATGTGTTCCAATGGTGGCTTAAATCTAGATTTCAACAACAACCACAAAAGGAGTTTGAGATTAATTAGATAAAAGTCAAATTTCAGTAATCTTGTGTACGTGTGGTATTTTTTTTTCGAACTATTGCGGACAAATTTAGGTGAAAATGTTATTTGAGATGGCTTTGAGAAGAATGGAGTAAAACTGTTATTACTAATACTAACTTAAAATTATGTAAAACATTCCTTTTTGTATGCTGATATGGGACTATTCTTATTAGGCACCAAAGACACTTGTAATTATTTTTAATGCAAGTCTGATTACAACATAATGTTAATGACACACTGCAAAATGTTGTCACAAAACAGCTTGTCTTCCTTCTCCTGCTATTGGATAAATGTTGAGAAAGCAGGAGATACTAATCTTGTAACCAAGTTCTATTTTAATGACTTTATATGTAATACTGACTATCAGATTATTGCTTGTAGTTGATTGGTTCTATGTGTTGGATGAAGATGGACCAGGCACATCTCAGTATATCTTTGTATACATTTATAAGTGTGTGCCCTTTATGTTAGATTGTTTGATTCCAGTATATAAATGTAATTTTTCACCCATGATAATTATTAAATTTAATGAACTATGTAAAGGCTGGTTTATGTGTAAAACAAATGCGTGGCACAATCAATCTTTATCTTTTGCTAAATATACAAGCAATAAAAGAGAATTTGTGTTATGGCCTTAATGCTGTTACCGAGTCCAAGCCCACTCAGCTTGCTCTGCTTGCCGCACGGCAGGCCAGTGAATTGGAGACAAGGTGTTGAGGCAAAGAACATGACTTCATTTGGAAAGCCGGCAGACGGAGAGGATGGCAGACTAGCGTGTCCTAAAAACCATCTTACAGGGATCTGGATGCCAGTTTCTTTTATAGAATCAGAGAGGGAAGGGTGAGGAAGTAAAGTAAAAAGTGTTATCAGTCTTGCAAAACATCTCCTGGAATGAGCAGCCTTGGGGAAGGAATGTGTTAATTTCACAGGCAGGTAGTGTTCCCTGAGGCCGGCCATTGTATATGATTAAAGCAAGAAAAAGCAAAGGTTAAAGTCAAAGAAACAGATCCAACATGGAGTCAAATTTAGCTCTTCCCTGTTATAATGCCAGTGGGTACATTACAAAGATTATAAAAGAATATGCTTTATATTATAGTTAAAGTTATATTTAAAGGCTTTCCTAGTTGTTATTTTAAGGAATTTTAATTCAGTTATCCAGTATGGACATTGAAAAATGAGAAGTTTAGCAGGTATGTCATTAAGAGGATAGAATAAATTGGCCAATAAAAGAAGGAAAAATCAATGGGAATCGTAAGTCTCAACTCTAAATAATTTCTAGGATAAAGTCTGTATTGGTAATGTTCTTTGTATACTTTTCTTACATTTCTACCCCAACCAAACCATAGAACTGAAATAATCATTACAGGAGACTTGGGTGAGTAAAAAGCCCAGAATATATGCAGGGGGAACACATGTATTATCTTTGGATGTTGATTGCCAGTAGTGACAATGTCTCCTCTTCCTTAAGATGGCAGTGTGATACAGGGGAGTAATGGCCAGGTTTGATCAACCTGAGTTTGAATCCCCTTTCTACCATCTACTTGCTATGTGATCCTGAACAATTACCTTTAACTCTTCACCCTCATGTCCGTCTTTGTAAAACTGGGAGAATTATAAAGAATAAACAGGATTGCATAGTTGATAAAGAGCAAGGGCTGAAGAATCTGGAGAACCAGGTTGAATCTTAGCCATGTGTCTACAGTATTGTGTAAATTTTAGAAAATTACTTAACCTTCTCCAGCCTTCTGGATGAAAGAAAATGAATAAAACCTACTTCTTAGAATTGTTTTGAAGATTATGAGATAGTGTGTATAATACATTTAGCAGAGTGCCTGGACTATTAATATAATAAAGTTTCCAGGTAGAGAGTGATGAAGCTTAACTCTTTTATATAAGGGAGGTCAAAGAAGGCTTTTTGCTAAATGGCATTTGGGCGGAGACTTAGAAAAAGGAAGAGGATGTGACATACAGAAAATCTGGAGGCAAGAGTATTTTGAGCAGTGAGGAGAACTGGTTTAAAGGTCCAGGGACAAATCCAGGCTGGATATGTTCAAGGCAAGGAGGCAATAAGGTAGGAACAGAGTGAGCAAAAGGAAAAATGGGGGTGGAGAAAATGAGGACAGAAGAGCAGACGTCCAGGCCACATATGGCCTCATAGACAATGACGAGGATTAGTTTTACTGATTGGTGGGGTTTGGCAAGTTGTACCGTGTCAACTCTCATTTCTGCATGGAATAATGACTGAATGGGAGTAAGGATTTAAGTGACAAGGTCTGTTAGGAGACTGTCACCCAAGTCTAGGTAGGGAATGATACTGGTTGGAGTAGGTGATGGGGATGAGTGAAGGGGATGAGCTGAGGCTGGATTCTGGATATGTTTTGAAGGTGAAATTAATGGGATTCACTGATTGACTATATGTGTGGTGTGAAAGACAAATAAGTGGTAAATTTTAAAATTTAGGCCTGAACAACTAGAAGAGTAGAGGAACGTTTTATTAAGGGGAGAATATTATAGGAGAACCAGATTGATGAGGAAGATATCAAGAGTTTTATTTTCAGTTTATTTCCATGTACCAAGTTCAAAGATTGGAGCAGTTATAAATGTTAAATGTATGTCAGTGGTTTAGATATAATCATCATTGTGTGAAATGTCAACGATTTCAGTTAACTTTTTTTCAGAAATCCTCCTTTCTGAATTTTAGTTCAACTTTATATGGAATAACATTCTGTGAGCTGAAAGATACAAAGCAATTACTAATTCTTTCAAAATATTTCCAAACCAATTTAATGAACTGCTAAGGAGTAATTACACAATTAAATAAAAAATTTATGTATAACTAAATTCATCAGCTTTTATATACTAATTATGGACCAGATGATATTTGAGCACCTATTTGGTAAAGACTAAAAGTGTAGGAGTTATGAAGACATTTAAAACTTCTTAAATGTCAGATATTTTTATTGGTGTTCATGTAATTAATATTCCATAGCTGATTTCAAAAGGTAAATAGCATTATTCTTTTTGACAGTTATTTTAAAGATAGGCCATTTTTTTCATCTTACCTTTCAGCCTGGAATACAAAGGCAGATAATAAATTTAAAGACTGATTCTAGGATGGCAATAATATGAGTTTGAAAATTACATAGAGATATTGTATTATCTACTGTCTAGCCATCTGGCCATCTTGTCATCTAGTTATCCATCTGTTACTTCGGTCACCTGTCCCTATTGTTAGGACCTTTAATTTATCAAATCATAATGGTGTTCTTCTGGAAGAGAGATAGGTAGAGCATGATCTTGATCATGAAATACAGGCTTTATCCTCAGAATGAAATTTGAGTCCCAGCATTTGCAATGTTTAGCTGTACAATGTTGTATCAGTCATTTTGTACCTTAGAGCCTAGTTTTACCATCAAAATATGCATTGATCTCATAGAGCTATTTTGGTAATTTAATGAGATAAAGAACTTAACACCGTACCAGAGATGTAGAAAGTACTCAATAAAAGGTGATTGCTATTACTATTCCTTGTATTGTTATTAATCATTTTCATTATTATTATTAGATTTTGAAGATTCTATTCTGTGTAGAATTTTTAATGGCCCAAACTCATGCATGAATAACTCAGCATTAAGCACTAAAAATGTCTTAATTGGGAGAATTTCTTTTAGCGGTTAAGATTAAAAATATTCTGCGAGAGAAATAGAATCTTAAAACTCTACTATCAAATAAATTACAACAAAGGAATTTTCTTTTCAAGAGGGTCCTTTGATATTTGAAATAAATAAAGCCTGGAAGTTCTTTTTGTTCCCTTGGTGCTATATGTGAATAACTGTGGATAGTCTTTTACCTGAATAAAATGTTTATGAATTTCAAGCTTTTCTGATTCTAAAGTAATCATCTAAAGATAATATATGTATTTCCTATTATGTCTCTTCATTTATTTAATAGAATAGCAGAGTTTTTGTTTGCATACAGTTTTTGCAATGGCAGTGCTCAACAATGACAACACAAAAATAAACTTCAAAAAAATAAGTGTGAGTTTTTCCCATTGAAGGGTATTGGCCCTTCTCTTGGTTTTTCTAGAGGCCAGCAAGCAAATTCTGAAGTACAGTGATACTTTGTTGACACTACATTAATCATATGTAGAAACAATTGAAGGGACGCTGAATTTAACTGTATTTTTCCTTTTAGGTTAATGGAACTGAAAGAAGTTAGTATGATTCAGCAAATTGATAAAGGAGATTAGTTGTCACAAGTACATTTTTAAAAATAGGTAAACATAATATATCAATATTTATATATATATATATATACATTCTATAAATATTATTATTTTCCCAGGAGGCTGTAGTAGCTTTTTTGGATGCTAAGTAGTGCCTGAAGTGAATTTTTATGGCCTGTTATAAACTCCTAAAAGAAAGGTTTATAATGGGAACATGGTGAGACATTTAATATCAGCACTGAAATAGGTACTTTTGAGTTCCATATTTGTTTGAGAATAGTAACAGCAGAGTTTCTCCCAGAGGTATGTTTTCTTTAGCTGCATGTCTAAGTATGTCTAATTACAGTAGTATGCTTTTGCCTTTTCAATGTTCATTGTTTTCCATTACAACAATATTCTTATTTTAGAGCTTTTAAAATATACTCTACCCAATAAAATATCTGTGGAAATTATGTTTTGAGATTGAGGGCAATGTTTTCCATTGATAAAGGTTGAAAGGCAAAATATTTCCTTCTTTTTTAAACAGAAATTCTAGAGACAGTTGACCCAAGACATCTGAATAATTTAGTGTAGAACAAATACCCACTTTCTACTTTATCTGACTGGGGAAAAAAAAATCCATGGTCAGTAACAACTGATAAATTATGTAATAGTTTATAGTTTACTAAGTACTTTTTAAATAAATTATTTTATTAAGCCTGAGCAAAATCTTGTGAAATGTGTTATCTGGATCATTCTATCTACCTACATATTTATCCATAAAAGTCATTTGTTTATGGCCAAACAGCTGGTAACTACCAGATGCAAGCCTTCACTGTTTAAAACTATTTGAGTACCCAGAATCCCTGTTCTTTAGGGTTGAGTTAACTTTTCCAGAATACCATGAGACTTTTCAATGACTGAATAAGTAAATTCTGAGAAACTAGTTTAAAAATTAAAACGAGCATGTACATTTGTAAAGTATGAGTAATTGGCTTCTTTCTCATCATCTAGATAAGGATTTAATTACCTAATATCTGAATTGAAATAAATCAACATCTTAGCCATATATAGTTGAAGCCTAAATTTAAAGTTTAAGGTGAATGAAGCTGTGTGCAATATGCAGTGTCTCTGAGAATTTCTACCTGAGGCTTCTGAATTTGTGTCATGGATGAGGTAGAACATTAAGGACAGTGCAGTCACTTTCACATTCAAATCTGTGATGATTCATTTTTCAGTTCAGAAGTACAGAGAAAAAACATTCTGAAAGCTGTATTGATATAAATGAGACAGAGGCCCCCAAAGTCTGCTCACTGCATATGTAGTAAGGGGAGAGATATTTTATCCAGATTTTCTCTAAAGTGATTTTCTAGAATTTATATTGGAAAATGAATTGAAACTGAAATCTGAAAACTCCCCTGCATATTATCTTTGAAAGACTGAAGATCAGTGAGAAAAGGGTTCTTCACAAGATTCACAATATAAAGTTTAGTCATATCACAATGCAAATATTGCCACCTGAATTCATCTTTGATATAAAGTAGATAATATATATTTTTCTCTCCCATGAAATCATTTTTAGAAGCTTTACTCTCATTTAGCAAGTCTAGAATGTGAACCTTTTTTTAAACACCAGTTTTCTATCTCTAGGGCTGCATTTTAGTTCAGTTTTTTTTTTTAATATGTAAGAAAAGCAAAAATATAAATGTTGGTCCCTTGAAGTTTCAGTTTGGATATATTTTAAGTGTCAAATCTATCTGTCAAGTAGAAGTGCTACAGTACATGCGACATTATTTAATGTCCCATGATCTCCTCCATTCCCATCCCCCTGCTCCCCATGTTCCAAGTATCACACAGAATGTCCATTTCATTCTTTGTATGCACTTGTAATTACTTTATGTCATCCATTCACTATTTTTACATGCTTATTTTGACATGTTTACTTCAAGAAATACATGTGTTAGCTTTTAAAGTCATTCTTTAGTGATACTCTATTGTAGTGTTTTGTTGGTTTAAACATAGATTACATTAAAAATTCTTGAAATGACTAGCTGTCTTATTCACAGTATTTAAATTGTATGTAGTTGTAAAATTATGTGCACAAGAGATAGGATTTTAATGGATAAGTTACACAGGGGATAAAGTCAAATGACTCAGCTTGTCAGAAATGTGAAGTGCCTTTCACACATCCCTAAGGCTGGAGAATGTCATTTCACACTTCTGCCAACCTATTCAGAATTAAGTCAAGGAATGTGTGGAGCTTTTATTCCCAGTTACACAGGGACCTACAATAAAAAGTTCTGATAATATCATGCTGTACAGATACTTAAGGTTACGGCATTGTTTGGGTTTTTTTTCCTTGCAGCATACCTTTCCTCTTCTTTTGGTAGCAGAAGTAAAGAATTTTAATGTTGTAAGAGGCAGATAATATAGGAAAATTCTTTAATTACACATATGAAGAAACCTAAAGCTTAGTTTAATTAAATGACTTAAACAGGTGCCCCTTTTTATTATTGGCAGAGACGAGAGCAAACCCTTGTACATGACTTCTGGGGGGCGGGGCGGGGGAGGCTTTTCACCTGTACCATACTGTACCATCTCCAGAACAACTTGGATATCACATAATAGTGAAACGGCCTTCTTGATATCATGGGAGTCTTTTCATCCACCTTTTAATTGTTCAAATACATTTAAAAATCTTTCCAAAGTCTGCTCTGTTCTTTCAGAGGGTAAACTTTACTTAACCCCCTTTATATTCCTTATTCTCACTTATCTCTGACCTGTCTCACCCTAGCCTCTTACAGTGAGCTTTCACTTTCCAAGCTCTAGACATTTGGAAAGGATACACACTAGTCCTTAATATACATCTACCTCATCTTTTTATTGTTATATATTGAAACATCTTTTACTATAGTTTATTTACTCTTTTTCTTGAATTACCTGTGCAAGATTGTAACCCTGTAAACTTAAAATATATACAACCTATTTCAGACAATATGAATATTGCTAATTCAGTTCTTGTGCCCATTTTTTAATAGGTTTGTTTTTTTAATGTTGAGTTGTATGAGCTGTTTATATGTGTGGAATATTATTAACCCTTTATCAGTCATTTCATTTGCATATATCTTCTCCCATTCAGTAGGTTGTCTTTTGGTTTTGTTGCTGGTTTCCTTTGCTGTACAAAAGCTTTTAAGCTTAGTTATGTCCCATTTGTTTATTTTTGCTTTTGTTTCCTTTGCTTTAGCAGATGGATACAAAAATATATTGTTACGATTTATATCAAAGAGTGTTCTGCCTATGTTTCCCTCTAGGAGTTTTTTAGGATCTGGTCTTACATTTAGGTCTTTAATCCATTTTGAGTTTATTTTTGTATCTGGTGTTAGAGAATGTTCTGATTTCACTGTTTTACAAGTAGCTGCCCAGTTTTGCCAGCACCACTTACTGCAGAGACTGTTATCTTCTCCATTTTATCTTCTTGGACCTTCATCATAGATTAGTTGACTGTAAGTGTGGGGGTTTATTCCTGGGTTGGATTACTGTAGATTTAGGCTTTAACTTCCAAGAGCAAATTTCTATTCTTAATATGTCCGACTCTCTTCCACTAAAAAACAGATTCTTTTATTTGCATAGCTTATGCCCTTCTAGCTAATATTCTTTTTTGCCCCTCTTCTTTATAAGCCAAAATGCTGAAGGTGTTTTCTGTATTTTCTGTTTCCACTACTCAAGTCTGATCCAGTCTTGTCTACATGGATCACTCTTGTTGTGGGTGCCAGTGACCTTCATGTCACTTTCTTCAGTGAGATTTCTTTTAACTACCTCTTACATGAGCTCTCTGCTGGATACATTACAGTAGGATACTTCTAGAAACACTTTTTTTTTCCACTTGGCTACTATGATATCATATCTCCAGCCACTTCTGCTCTATCTCTTCTTCAGGATTGTTCTCCTTTTATCTGGAATAGCTAAAGACTCATTACTAGGCCCTTTTAACTTTACTTTACTGACCCCTTATGTGATTCCCAAATTTATGTACAATCCAGATCTCTCCTCAGAACCAGACTAATTTATCCAACTGCCTCATTGGCATCTGCTCTTGTATGTTTTGAAGGTAATTCGAAGTCAGGATATGTAAAACTGAATTAATAATTTTCCTCCTGAAACTTGATGCTTTTCCAACATCTCCCATCTTGTGAATGGCAACACTGTTCTTCTCATTATTCAAGTTAGAGTCCTATAAACCACCTTCATCAGCTCCTTCTGACTCAGTATCAGTCTCTTTCTGTGCCTGGCCCTGTACTGAGTGCTTAAGTGACTTATTGTTTTTTAATTCTTGTAACTCCAGAAAGAAGAGATTATCATTTTCTCTGTACTCTCCATATCCAATCCATTGCTATATAATTTTTGTTTTGCCTCGTAAGTGACTTCTAGATCCATCACTTCATTCCATTTCTAGCAACCCCTTCCTAATCCAGGATCCTGTAATCTCTTACTTGCATTACTCAGATAACTTCACATTTCTCTTCACTGACTTGCTCACCTTCAATCTGTAGCCAGAGTGATGTTTTTCAAGCAGACCTTTGATCATTTCACCTATATGAACATCTCCTTAAATCTCTGCTAATGCCCTGTAAACCCTGTGGGATCTGCCACTCACCAGACCCTTCAGCCTCACTGAATACCATGCTTATCTTTAAAACCACACCAAAGTCCCTTGCTTCTTTCTAACTCAGGGCGTTCTCTGAGCTATCTTCCCTCCAGTTTTTCTGTGTACATCCTGTTCTTCCTTCAGATTTCAGTTTCATTCTGCCTTTAGTAGAGAACCCTGATCTGACTTCCTTTTTGAAGTCAATGTCCCTGTTACATGCTTTTCTATACATCTTTCCTTTGTAGCATTATTCCAGTTACAATTTGAAATCTGTTCATGAGATTATTCTAACAATATCTGTCTCCCCAATATGTTGTTTGCTATTATACAAGTTTGTGTTTGTGTTTTGTGTTTGTCTTTTCTGAGAATTTAGTCACCAGAAGTTAGTGTGGTATCTGCTTTATAGCAGGAATTCATTATATATTTTTGAATAAATGAATGTTTATAGATACTGATTTTTCTGTGCTTATACATACACACTATTACATATGCATACACATCATATCATGTCCAAACACAACCTACAGACATAAATACTTGCTCTTACACATATCCCATACACACATGTAAATAGAATTGTAATAATAAAACATATTTATACAGTCTGATTTTTTGTTATATCAATATGGCCTGACTATTTTTACTAAATAATTTTATTTTTTTCTGTAGTAATACTTACGTGGCTGTGTATTATCCCACAATATGAATGTGACAAGATGTATTAAATCAATGTCCTTTTATTTTACTGTTAGAGATAACTTGGTTAACATCTTTGTATATCAAGCTCTGTTTATATCTGTAATTAGTTCCAGAGGAGAATAAGGATATAGAGGAGAATAATGAGATATTAGCAGTTTTACCTGAAGAGTGATTATTATTTGTCAGATCTACTTGTTTATTATATTTGACAGCCATCCTATGAGATGGTTATGATCGCCACTATACAGAAAGTTAAGTTAAGACTCATAGCACAAAGTAAGTTATTGGGATTATATAACAAGCAAATGGCAGACCAACAATTTCAGTCCTAGATTTTCTGATTACACTAAGACTTATTAATAATAGGCTATACTCATTTTAAGTTTCTTAATGTTTATTTTCATGTCTTCAGGGACTTTGTATTAATCGATACTTCTGTATTTCTGTATCTGTGCTGTCATTACTATTGCTCTTTCTGTTGTTACTAATGAAATATATTTTTTCCATTTAAAGATACATGAATTTATTTTTAGTACATCATTATATGTTTGAATACAAACAAGTAAGATTCAGTACATTTGTATCTTTCTCTTAGTTGTCTAGAATTTTATCATTTTTATGGGTATAATTTTTTAATATGATTGATTCTTCAGAGCTCTTTCTATATTAAGGCCGTTAACTGTGTACCTCATATATTGCAAGTATTTTCCTATTTTGTCAATTTTCTTTTAATTTTGTTTATGGAGTGTATGTGTGCACTAGTGTGTGTACTTTTAATGTTGCAATCATTTGAACTCTTTTTGTGTAGCCAAATTATTTTAAACTATATGCTTTTATCGTATCCAGAATTTGAATTTTGGAGACATTTTAGTGATGGATAAAGGTTAAATAATTCTTGAAAGAAATGTGCTTAGAAATAAAAATTATAAATATGATTGGTTATATAAGTGAATGTACATGAAATTTGTTTTAGATGTGTCTTGCTGAGTAAAAATGTCTTAGAGATAGGAATAGCAAAAGATTTTGGAAATAGAATGAGTGTACACATGAAATGAATTTGGAACAAAATGAATAGAAAGACATAACCAGACTTTATAAAAATATACAGCTCTTATAAATTTTAAAATATGTTAAAAGATTCTGCTGAAAGATTACTTTCAAAAAGCATATATATGTATATGTGTATATATGTATACTTACATATATGTAAACAGGTTTGGTATGATTAAAATGTCAGAAAAATTGATGGAAGAATAGCTAAGGGATTTGCATAAGGGTGGGGTTTTGTAAATTGCAGTATCAATAGTGTTTTGTTTGTTGAAATTCAATGACTTGCAATAACGAACAACAAAAATGCAAAATATTAAAAAGTAAAATTAAAAAATGTAGTGAACTATCAATAGAATAGAATTATGACACGTTAGGAATGGCAGTTGTTCCATAAATTTTGAAGGTTATTAGAGGTACCTCCCCAAAGTATTTTGCCCTCACCTCAATATAATAAATTATCCAAATGTTTCCTGTTCACCTAAAAGCCTGGTAACATTAGTAATGTGGTCAACCTCACTCTGATGTAACCTGTGAATATGAATATTTTGCTTGATAATCCTTCATATTCCCTATTGTAACTAAACCTTACTGGTCATATAGTAGTAAATAAATATATAATTCTTTGCTTATTAATTTGAAAATTTTCTTTTTTTCTGTGCTTACTCTCTCCAAGATAAAATTTTGAGTACTACCATGATAATTGACTTGTCCCTGGATGCTTCTGACACCCAGAGCTTATTAATAATGCCTAGCTCTTCAAAGTCCCAACCAATTGTAGTTCCTCTGACTGTGTATACCTTCAGAGACCGAAACTTCACCTGACTACACTCTGAGTGAGGGATATGTTTATTTTGTCAAGAACCACTGTATTTTTCTTCGCAACTTTATGTGCTAGAATGTGTTCTACCTTCTTAGAGTATGTGTTATACAATGTTAGCTCCTGATGGCTAGTAGTTATCAATATGGACTCCAAGAATTGAAAAGTGATGGCTTCCAGAATTGTTGGATTTTGTGTTCAGCACAAAACTAGAGTTCGTGATTCTCTTGCCTCTAACCTATGTCAATACCTGTACTTTCCAATAAGTATATATTATTGATCATATACTGTTTATACACCACTGAGGAAAATACAGAGGACAAAGTTAATACAAAGTTAGCCACACACCCCCTTTACCTGCTTCCCAGAGGATGGGAGCTTTTATTCTCAGCATTGCCTTATTGTTCTATCTAGACTGTTATTCTTCTGTTTCCTTTTAGAGGAGGGTGGCAAGGGGTAATCTTTGAAATTTAATACCTAATTCTATTTATCCTCTCTCTGTTGGTGGTGTCTGTTGACCTCCCCTTCACTTCCCAGTAGTCTCAAAGGACCATCAATGCACCTGATTTATAGTATTTGTCTTCATTCTTATTGCATCATTATTTGAATTCTTCACTCTGTCTTTAATCACAGATTTTGCCATATCAGTTTGTAATACAACTCATTAGAAAAGGTGGATTATTTTTCTCCACCTCATTAATTTCAGTTTGAGTCATGCAATTTATTTTGGTCAGTGGAATGTTAGCATGTATTATTTAGTTAAGGCTTTAATTTGGTTGTGTGGTTTGGCTTGCCTCTTGTGCTCCTGTAACCCCCAAATGGGAAGAGCATGCCCAGGTAGCTTCCTTTCCATCACCCTGGCCTCTTGAATGAACAACATAGAGGAGACCTAAATACTGGAGCAAAGCCCCAACACAGGCACCTTGGAGCAGAGTAGCCCAGGTGAGCCCAGCCTTGATCAGTTAAATACAGTCAAACTGAAGACCCATGGGCTTAAGATATTATATACCAGTGAGAGTTTTGAGATTGTTTATTAATCAGCAAAGCTAATTAACAGTTATTTTAAGCACTTAATATATTCGATGAATACAAATCCATTTGGGCAACTTTTTAGCTCCCCAGGATTATAGTTTCTGAAAGCCATGAACTAGAAGAACTTTCATTTCCAGTGTGTTCATCTACTCCCTGTCGTACTCATACAGTAAAATATATCATTGTCCTCACTCTCTGACTTCTTTATTCTATTGTTTTAGCTCTCTCCCTCTTGCACGCCTTCTTTTTTTTTTTTTTTTCCCTTCTTAACTGCTCAGTGCTCTTTGACCTCGTAAAGACCTCATGTACTTTACTCCTGCATTTTCTCCCATAACTATCAGCATCTCCTTGAACTAACTTTTCTGTTCAGTACGGAACCCATAGTTACTCACTTGACTAAATCCTCAAGCAATCTGTTCCTCTTTCATTTGCTGTACATCTTTCCTGAAAACCCCAAACATAGATCAAGCCACAATTTATCCTCTTTACTTCTTCATTCAGGCTAGTAATATAACACTTGGAAAATTGTATATAACTTAACTCCACAAAATGAGATGCAAATATGGGCATATCTCATATCATATAGATGAATTATTGAAGATGCCACTTAGCCTAATAGCAGAAGGGTTAGGATCTTCTAGCGGTTTCTCTCACTTTGTGCTTTTCCCAGTGTGAAATGGTTTGGACAGTCACAAAGTGGGCCAGTTCTCTGCACCCTAAGAGCTTGTTTTTCATTTAAGGAAATGGAGGTCACCGTCAAAATTTCTTTCTAGTTTTCGATCTTTCTGGAAGTCAGCCAGATAGGGCCTGTAAGTGTGTTCTCGACCAGGAATATACCAACTTACAGACCCTAATCTTTTGACTGAGTTTCCCAATTTCTTATATCAAGGATATGCAGTATTTTTCTTTATACCCTAAAAATGTAATATTTCCAGATCCATCCTCTTTTTCTTTCACGGTAAGGTCCTTTTCCCAAAGTGTTAAATGAGGTGAGCCTTAATGACCTGAAGAATGTTATGCTACTTCTGGCTCAGCATGTTCTCAGATCAGTTCCTTGTCCTTTGCTTTTTCTACTGGTATATAGGGGACTGAATTCTTGAGGTGTATTTGCCAGGCTATTGTGTCATCTGGCATCTGATTTGGTTCAGCCACTGAAAGTCATTGATAATGGAGACTTTTATTGATAATAGCATAATGGATTAAAGGGTAAAGGGGGGGGGTTTAAAGCTCTCTCTCCTTCCTTCTCTCTGAGTCAGCATCCCTAGTAAGTGGCTTTCCTCGTTGACTCCAACTTCCTTTGAGCAGACCTCCTCAGGTTCCATCTTATGCTGAGTGAACCTTTCCCTAGACTCTGGTCATCCTGTGCCCTCTTTTTGTCCCTGCAGGTTAGAGGTAGTAGGGACTTACTGCTCTTGATAATCTTGAGTTGCCTCTCCAGTCCCAGGTTGTAGTCGCATCTATTGCTAAAAGATAGCAAGTTCTTTCCTGCCATAATTTCTTTGTCCTTCTTACGCTCAATGTAGAATGCCTTTTTTTTTCTTTCCCTTTTTTCATGGAGAGCTCTTTCTCCTTTAGGTCTCATCTTAACCACTGCATTGGGAAATTTGTTATGAAATGAGGCTGCACCTCTGTTTTCTTCACTGGGCTCAGTCTCTGGCATATAGTGACTACCCAGTAAATGTTAATTTCACAGACCAGGATTGCCTTGAATATTGAGTTATAATTTGATTTCAGGAATAATTTATAGCAGAGTGAGCAACTGAGTGTATATGCTAACTTGCTCTTAGGGAGAATGAATAATGAAATAAAGTCCATTTATGGTTTTGCTCTTTTAAACATTTGGTTACAGATTGGAAAGGTATGGATGACATAGCATAGCATTCAATAAAGAGAAAGTAGTGATAACATTTTTGCTTTAGATATTTGAGGAGGGAGGAAGGGCATTGCATCTGAAGGAAACAGTAGGTTAAATGAAGGAAACAATAGGTTAAATGGAGAGTGTGTGTGGATGCATCTCACAGTATCAGCATTCAATAGCATTCTAGCCTACTCTGCTCTTACTTTTGGTCTAACATCTGTGTTTGACTATAAGAGGAAAGGAGATGTTCAACCTTTCTAAATCAGCCTTGCATATTACAGTAAGCATGCCTTTGGCCAAAAAGCCCCCCACTTCTTTCTGACATGATAAAATGAATGAACTTTCTGAAAACTATCTTCTTCAAAGGAATACTTTATTTCTTTCTTAAAAGGAGGTCTCAGTCTCATGGCTAAGGAATTATAATAATAAGATAAGTGGGGTGTTACTATAATGTGATTTTACTTTTATGTAAGAGAAAAGTAAAGAATATAATCACTAAGTAAATTAACAAAGCTTAGATGAATATCACAGGTCCTGATTTTAGGTGTCTTTATTCTGCCAGATTCCATGATTCATGTAGAGTTTAGTTCATTTCAATAACAATCTTTATCAAAGGATATTTGAAAAGAGCAAGTCACTGTGGTGGTTAGATAGATGGCAAAGCACTCATGTGTAAATAGTTTCCAAGGTCTTTACATGAGAAGTTTACTTCCTTATTGGAAACTAATGGATACTATGGGACACTAATTAGTGAACTCCCTAAGAGTTCTCCAGGAGGAGTTGTGTTGGAGTCGATGCGAATTGGCAGAAAGCAGCATAAATTGATTTGATCACTAAAAGGCCTTGCATTTGGGGCTTTTTTTTTTAAGTGGAAAATGGTTCCCCAATGAAAACATATATCATAGAAGAATGAGAGGAAGAGAAGATAAAGAAAATTGAATGTTCGTCACTGATCAATTATTCAGAATCAATTATGGTTTGCTAGGGAAAGCATGCTGTGCCAAAGCCAAACCAAACTCAAGTGAGCATGAGAATTAATTACTTTCATGCTTGCATAAGGCTAGAGGAAGGAGGACGTGGTATATATTGGCAGAAATGTACTCCTCTCTAGGAGGAGAAAATGTTGATGACACGATGAGAGACCTTACTCCAAAATGTCAGACATTTTGTTTCCAGGGAAGAGATTCGGAACTCAATTTATAAGAGAGGTATTAGCCAGAGTTCTCTAGAGAAATAGAACCAATAGGATGAATGTATATTATATGTGTAACATATGTAATAAAATACATAGAAACACTACATATATGCAGATTATAATATATATGTATATGTAAGAGAGAAAGAGATTTATTTTAAGGAATTGACTTATGCAGTTGGATTGTGGAAACTGACAAAATTCACAGGGCAAACTAGCAAGCTGGAAATTTTGGCTCAAGTTGGTATTGCAGTCATGAATCTGAAGACTGGAAACTCAGGCAGAATTTCTGTGTTGTTATCTGGAGAGCAGAATGCTTCCCCCAACAGGGACCTTTGTCTTTTCGCTTAATGCCTTCAACTTATTGGATAAGGCCCACCCACATTATGGAGGGTTGTCTACTTTATTCAGAGTCAGCTGGTTTAATTGTTAATCTAAAAAAATACCTTCACAACAGCATGTAGACTGCTGTTTGACCAAATAACAGTGTTTGACTGAGCATCATGGACTGGCCAAGTTCACATGTAAAATTAACTAGCACACTTACTGTACCTACTTACGGTCCAGGTCTGTGCCATGGATAACAACCTCTCACATTTTGATAACTATTTTTATATACTATCAGAGTCATAAATTTCATATTCTCACAGCACTGTTACAAGTTAAGCAGGGAAGCAGATTTGACTCCATTGACACAAATAAGGAAACAGAATCATTAAAAACATAAAATTCTTAAATTTTTTATTGAGGTTCACATCCAGTGTCACAGAGAATATAAGTAGCAGCCAATAAAAAAAATTGTTAGTAAGAAAATGTATTCTTGGAATTAAAATTAGGTGTTATTTGATGTGGATAGGAGTGTCATCTTTATCATTAAAATTATTCTCTGTATTTGATTTGTAAGCAACTTCAATTTAGCTTGAAATATTTTCACTTACAGAAATTGGTAAACTGTGATAAAACAATTTTGATGGTAAGAATGATACTGTCTTTTCTTTTGAAAAACGTTGAAATCATATAAGAAATGAAATAGATCTGCTTCTCTCAGATAACCTGTATCTATATCTAGAGAGGAGAGAGAGAAAATTAAAGAGAAAGTGGCAACTATCAGTCCCTGCAAAGGAATCTGAAGTCCCACTCTCACTGAGGGAGATTTCGAAGTCTTTTCACCACAATTATAAAGAAAAAGGGCAGTGATTCATAGTAGTTGAACAGGGTGTGTGTGTGTGTGTGTGTGTGTGTGTGTGTATAAATTACTGTTTTTTTTCTCCCTTGAGATAGGTTTTTCACCCTATGGAATTGCTTTTATTCACAGGTGTCATACATAAAGGGAAAAAGAATTCTATCAGTATTTAAAAAGTCTCCCCCAGTGAGGCAGTGTTTCCCTTTCACTGTCATTGGATTAAAATTTTTTTGAGCTGAGAAAGATTGAAGAGTCTCTCCATTTTTTAGAAAGTGAATTGGTTAACTATAATGCTAGAAAGAGACTATTATACCAATTATTTGAAACATTTTAAAACTGGCCTAATGCAAGCGATTATGTCTGGAGTTAATGAAGCACTGATTCCGCTAATGTAGTTGAGTAAAGGAAAGAAAGATCTTTTGCCAATAAAAATCTCGTCAGGTGATGGCCTTGACAGAACATCCCACTATTCCTGTCAGCCAGAGCTGTCATAAACAAACCACTGATGAGACAATGACAATAATTAACACTGTGTTAATGGGATATGGAGCCTCACAGTTATTTTTTCAGCTACAGTGAACTGAATGAATGCCAAGCAGTGCACATGGCTTAACATCATAACATGTTTCTCTTTTATTTACTGTGGTTATATTGCCTCTCTTGTGTTACAAATCAGAGATATGCTTTCTTAGGCTCATGGGATGGTAGATAAGGATACTAAATGTTGGAAATCCGACAACTATGTGCATATCACCATTAAAGGTTATGAGTAAAGAAACTGGCTTAATCTGGACTTTGTTTTGGTAAGACTATGGTATTTTGACCCTGCACAATGTAAGACATTTTCGATGATGATTGTAACTCTAAGGGAGAACATTTTGTTAAAAATCAGAAGTTGGAACGCACAATTAAAATAATCAGAGGCAATACATTTTATTAGAGATGTGGCCACTGGCAGAATCCAGTTATTAAAGTCAGGAGAGGTGCTGGCTACTACTGCTACAAGTAGGCATTTTTGGTGGTAATTTTGGTAACAAGATATCACATTCTAGTATAGGGCAGCAAATTGAGTTAAGAAGCAGTAAGGATAGCTTGGCATGTAGGTTCCCTTTACTGTACATCTCTAGACCCATCATTTCAGTCTAACCTGTTTATACTCTATTTTCAAATATATATCTAAAAGATCTCTCCCTCTTGGCATTGCTACTTTTCAATAAGATATTTATGGAACACATTTCAGGCTTAATAAATTTCGTCTTACACAAGGAACAAACATGATAAGTCTAGACAGATTTTTTTTCTTTTAGCTTCCCTGCTTGAACTCAAATCAAAGGAAGTAACTCTATTACATAAAATGCATTCACTTGTAGAAATGGAAATGTTTTGATCTCTATTAAATACTGGAAATTTGAAAAAAAAAAGTTTGAATGTACTCTGAAAAGTGGGATTATTTTTACCATCCTGAATGACAAATCTTTCTGAACAGGCTTTCCAGCAATTAGTCTTGCTCTAATGCTATTTCTACACTGGCAAGATGAAGTCTGTTACTTGCCAGATATCTGGAGAATATGGTGCTTTCTGTACAGGCACCAGTATTTGTCCAAAAGCCAGAGTATACACTTGTACTTGGCCAGTGTAGAAACAGCCGAAGAGGCCTGAAGTACTCAAATTTTGATCGGATTACTTGGGTCCTTCCTCTGAGGAATCACTGCTTTACTTCTCTAAGAGTCACAAATTATTAAACATAATGCAAGGAAATCTGTGGGTTATTCTGACTGTTTACTGAGTATGCATTATGTTAGGCATTACTGAGAGGAAGGAATTAAAATCATGATCCTGACTCTGAGGGAGACCATAAAGGTGTTTTCGTCTTGGACTCACAACTTAATTGAAGAGATTTGTATGGTATCTCAACATGGATTTTTTTTTAAGCTCTTTATTGGAATACAAATGCTTAACATTCTTGTTCCAGTTTTTGAGGTACACCAAATTGAATCAGCTGTATTTATACATATATCCCCATATCCCCTCCCTTTTGCGACTCCCTCCCACCTTCCCTGTCCTGGCCCTCTAAGGCATCACCCATCATCGAGTTGATCTCCCTTTGTTATACAGCAACTTCCCACTAGCTATCTATTTTACAGTTGGCAGTGTATATATGTCTATGCTACTCTCTCACTTCATCCCAGATTCCCCTTTGCCCCCAACCGCATGTCCATTCTCTGCATCTGCATCTTTACTCTTGCCCTTTCACTGGGTTCATCAGTACCATTTTTTTAGATTCCATATATATGAGTTAGAATACGGTATTTGTTTTTCTCTTTCTGGCTTACTTCGCTCTGTATGACAGTGTCTAAGTCTATCCACCTCATTACATATAGCTCCATTTCATTCCTTTCTATGGCTGAGTAATATTCCATTGTATATATGTGCCACATCTTCTTTATCCATTCATCTGTTGATGGGCATTAAGGTTGCTTCCATGTCCTGGCTATTGTAAATAATGCTGCAATGACTATTATGGTACATGTTTCTTTCTGGATTATGGTTTTCTCTGGGTATATGCCCAGTAGTGGGATTACTGGATCATATGGTAGTTCCATTTTTAGTTTTTTAAGGAACCTCCAAACTGTTTTCGATAGTGGCTGTACCAACTTACATTCCCACCAACAGTGCAGGAGAGTTCTCTATTCTCCACACCCTTTCCAACATTTATTGTTTCTAGATGTTTTGATGATGGCCATTCTGACCAGTGTGAGGTGATACCTCATTGTGACTTTGACTTGCATTTCTCTAATGATTAGTGATGGTGAGCATCTTTTCATGTGTTTGTTAGCCATCTGTATGTCCTCTTTGGAGAAATGTCTATTTAGGTCTTCTGCCTATTTGTGGATTGTGTTATTTGCTTTTTTGGTATTAAGCTTCATGAGCTGCTTGTATATTTTGGAGATTAATCCTTTGTCTGTTGCTTCATTGGTGAGTATTTTCTCCCATTCTGAGGGTTGTCTTCTTGTCTTGTTTATGGTTTCTTTCGCTGTGCAAAAGCTTTTAAGTTTCATGAGGTCCCATTTGTTTATTCTTGATTTTATTTCCATGATTCTAGGAGGTGGATCAAAAAGGATCTTGCTTTGATGTATGTCATAGAGTGTTCTGCCTATGTTTTCCTCTAGGAGTTTTATAGTGTCTAGCCTTACATTTAGGTCTTTAATCCATTTTGAGGGGTTTTTTTGTGTGTATGGTGTTAGGAAGTGTTCTAATTTCATTCTTTTACGTGTTGTTGTCCAATTTTCCCAGCAGCACTTATCGAAGAGGCTGTCTTTTTTCCATTGTATATTCTTGCCTCCTTTGTCAAAGATAAGGTGCCCATATGTGCTTGGGTTTACCTCTAGGTTCTCTATTCTGTTCCATTGATCTTCCTTTCTGTTTTTGTGCCAGTACCATCCTGTCTTGATCACTGTGGCCTTGTAGCATAGTTTGAAGTCAGGAAGCCTAATTCCACCAACTCCATCTTTCCTTCTCAAGATTGCTTTGGCTCTTTGGGGTCTTTTGTGCTTCCATACAAATCGTAAGATTTCTTGTTTTAGTTCTGTAAAAAGTGCCATTGTAATTTGATAGGGATTGCGTTGAATCTGTAAATTGCTTTGGTTAGTATAGTCATTTTCACAATGTTGATTCTTCCAATCCAAAAACGTGGTATGTCCCTCCATCTGTATCATCTTTGATTTCTTTCATAGTGTCTTATAGCTTTCCGCATACAGGTCTTTTGCCTCCTTAGGCAGGTTTATTCCTCTGTATTTTGTTCTTTTTGTTGCAGTGGTAAATGGGAGCGTTTCCCTAATTTCCTTTCTGCTTTTTCATTGTTAGTGTATAGGAATGCAAGAGATTTCTGTGCATTAATTTTGTATCCTGCTACTTTATTAAATTCATCGATTAGTGCTAGCAGTTTTCTGGTAGGGTCTTTAGGGTTTTCTATGTATAATATCATGTCATCTGCAAAGAGTGACAATTTTACTTCCTCTTATCCAATTTGGATTCCATTTATTTCATTTTCTTCTCTGATTGCTGTGGCTAAAACTTCCAAAACTATGTTGAATAATAATGGTGAGAGTGGGCACCCTTGTCTTGTTCCTGTTCTTAGAGGGAATTCTTTCAGTTTTTCACCATTTAGAACAGTGTTAGCTTTTGGTTTCTCATATATGGCTTTTATTATGTTGAGATAATTTCCTTCTATGCCCATTTTCTGGAGAGTTTTATCATAAATGGATGCTGAATTTTGTCAAAAGCTTTTTTTGCATCTGTTGAGATGATCATATGGTTTTTATCCTTCAATTTGTTGATATGATGTATCACATTGATTGATTTCCGTATATTGAGCAATCCTTGCATCCCGGGGATAAACCCCAGTTGATCATGGTGTATGATCTTTTTAATGTACTGTTGGATTCTGTTAGCTAGTATTTTGTTGAGGATTTTTGCATCTATATTCATCAGTGATATTGGCCTGTAATTTTTTGTGTGTGTGATATCTTTGCCTGATTTTGGTATTAGGATGATGGTGGCCTCATAGGTTGAGTTTGAGAGTGTTCCCCCTTCTGCTATATTTTGGAAGAGTTTGAGGAGGGTAAGTGTTAGCTCTTCTCTAAATGTTTGATAGAATTCGCCTGTGAATCCATCTGGCCCTGGGCTTTTGTTTGCTGGGAGACTTTTAATCACTGCCTCAATTTCCGTACTTGTGATTGGTCTGTTCATATTTTCTATTTCTTCCTGGTTCAGTCTTGGAAAATTGTACTTTTCTAAGAATGTATCCATTTCTTCCAGGTTATCCAATTTATTGGCTTATGGTTGCTTGTAGTAGTCGCTCATGATCTTTTGTATTTTTGTGGTGTCAGTTGTTACTTCTTTTTCATTTCTAATTCTGCTGATGTGCATCTTCTGTCTTTTTTTCCTGATGAGTCTAGCTGATAATGGCTTATCAGTTTTGTTTATCTTCTCAAAGAACCAGCTTTTAGTTTCACTGATCTTTGCTATTGTTTCCTTCATTTCTTTTTCATTTATTTCTGATCTGATCTTTATGATTTCTTTGCTTCTGCTCACTTTGTGGTTTTTTTGTTATTCTTTCTCTGTTTTATGTGTAAGTTTAGGTTGTTTATTCGAGATTTTTCTTGTTTCTGGAGGTAGGATTGTATTGCTGTAAGCTTCCCTCTTAGAACTGCTTGCTGCGTCCCATAGGTTTTGGGTTGTTGTGTTTTCATTGTCATTTGTTTCTAGATATTTTTTGATTTCCTCTTTGATTTCTTTAGTGAGTTCTTGGTTGTTTAACAGCATATTGTTTAGCCTCCATGTGGTTGTATTTTCTACAATTTTTTTCCTGTAATTGATATCTAGTCTCATGGCGTTTTGGTCAGAGAAGATGCTTGATATCATTTCAATTTTCTTGAATTTACCAAGGCTAGATTTGTGACCCAAGATGTGATCTATCCTGGAGAATGTTCCATATGCAGTTGAGAAGAAAGTGTATTCTGTAGTTTTTGGATGGAATGTCCTATAAATATCAATTAAGTCAAGATGTTCTAATGTGTCATTTAAAGCTTGTGTGTCCTTATTTATTTTCTGTTTGGATGATCTGTCCATTGATGTAAGTGGGATGTTAAAGTCTCTTACTATCATTTTGTTACAGTCGATTTCTCCTTTGCCTTATGTATTGAGGTGCTCCTATGTTGGGTGCATATATATTTAGAGTTGTTATATGTTCTTCTTGGATTGATCCCTTGATCATTATATAGTGTCCTTCCTTGTCTTTTGTAATAGTCTTTACATTAAAGTCTAATTTGTCCGATATAAGTATTGCTACTCCAGCTTTCTTTTGATTTCCATTTGCATGGAATGTCTTTTTCCATACCCTTACTTTCAATCTATATGTGTCCCTTGGTCTGAATCAACATGGAGTTTTAGAAAATTATTATTACACACACTGTAGTATACAAATGCTTTTTTTTGATAGTCTGTGAAATGCTTGTCTAGGTTTTACCTTAAAATAGTTTGAAAAAGTCTATTATTCTTGTCTGAATGGTTGTTTTCATAATAATCTAAATTTTTTGTTAATATTGTCATCATGTATTTCTCCTATCAAAAGGGAAAAAAATTGGCAGTCCGAGCATTGCTAAGAAATTTTTCATTTTGTTAAATTGAAAGGCTTCAAAATAATTTGTTCCTTGTTCTGTCTCTTTTTGTGAACGTCAAGAGAAATGGCTTTTTCAAAGAACACCATGTTGAAGTAGATTTTTCTTTGCCATTCTAGAAACACATACTATGAATGTCATTCCATAGTCTGTCTCAATTAAAGTATGATCCCCTCTAAGTTTTCTTTTTTCTTAAGCTGAAATCAAAGCTCATTTTTTTTCATGGGAGTAAACGTGTAGGACAAACACTGTACATGGTAATCCCTTTACTTGTTTTCTCTAACCTTAGTACTTGGCTGTAGAACTAGTGAAAGATTATAATGTGGTTCAATATGAAGTCTAAATTTTCATCTTTTTCTATTACAGAACTATCCCTTTTTTTAGAATTGAAGTACTCAGTAATCTTAAGTGTTAATGATAAAATATAATTTTTCTGGATTTAACTAATGTTAGATAAATGCTTCTAATATTTAGGTTGATGGCATAAAATAGAGTTAGAGATAATTATTGAAGAACTGAACATTCAAGTAGAGTGGTAAATTCCTTTATTCCATAGTTAGATCCATATCCAGAAACATGGTGGGTATATAATTATTCTTATGTATTTATAATAGTAGATACTAATATATTCTTTTATGTACTAATGTGCTTTTACACATATGCTCAAAAGCTAGAGACTACTTTTGTTTTAGAAGTAGTAATGGTGGTTATGATAACAATGGCATTCCAATTTTACTGTGAGAAAATGAGGCTTAGGGACGTTAAAGAATTGGTTTAGATTTATGTTTTATAAATTACAGGGAAAATTCATTAGAGTCATATTTCTTGATTCAAAATTCTTACTAATTTTATCATATCTTTATTCTGTGTCCCCAGGTGTAAATTGGAGTAGGATTCCTAGATATGCAGGATTTGCAGGCGTATCTCAGAATGACTTGCTGAAGTTGTACTTAGATAGTCCCTAGATCTTCCCTCGCCTCTGACTGGCCCACCACTGACAGCCAGCTTAGAAACCTAAATGACTTTCAAAATCAAGGCAGACCTTTTTTTCCTGCATTTTTAAGTCATAGACTGTGAGTTAGAATCTAAGCTCACATTACTTCATAGATGACTCTAGATAATAAATGTCAACCACTGTTCATTCTAATTCCATTCCCATGATGTGTTTCTAACCATTATTTTGTCTGCACCCTCATTCTAGCTCATCAGAGATAAATTACTACTAAGTCCTTTACTTCTGTAGTTGATTTTCTTATTTAAGAAGAATAAAATGATGATAAAACAGAGTCCAAGATTTTGCCTTCACACATGCCGGTTAGTTGTCCTTTTTATGAAAGTAGTTGTAACTTTGCCTCACTGTTCATTTTCAAAATGTTAGTATGAATCTGTCGAAATCATAAGTGAGAATTTGTGCTCAAAGCATTGTCAGTTACTCATCATTTGAATGAATTATACCTTTAGAACCATGTACCAATCATGCTGATGTCCATTATAAGGTGTCTTTCTATTTTCCTAATTACACACTTTGTATTTGCAAGGGCATTTTCAAAGCCTCAACTCGTAGGAAACATAGGAAACTATTTATTGGTAAATGTGGTTTAGCATAATGTTTCACAGTGGATATTATAAAACTTGGCACTTTTTCTTTTTTACCATCTTTATCTCTCAACCAGTCATTATCATTGATCAAAATCATTCAAAAGGATGAGATCAAAGTAGGTATTTAGGTAGTTGCATGCAGTATGTGAGCATTTATGGTGCTTATGTCACATTTTCTAAAATGCATAAAGCATTCTTTGAAGTGAATCCAATAATTATATCGATGCTAAGTGTTCAGAGATTGCAATAAAATTTTGGCTATCAGAAACCAGACTTCTTGTTCCCCCATTCATCTTGAAAGAACATAAATACAGGAGGCTTCCAATTCCTTGAAAACAAAGTCTAATTGTTGGGCAACTAGAAACAATTAAAGTTATCTAAAAGAAGTGGAAGACTGAAAGATTGCACTTGATATAAGAAAGCAGCCAAATAATAAATACTATGACTAGCTGATGAGAACAATCCACTTTTTTCACGTGAAAGCTATGAAGTAAAAGAGTAGCAGCATTAAACAAAACATAACCAAATAAAAGTAAAAGTGTGCAGTGAAAAGGGAGGACACACAACAAAGAAGGGTCCAGTGGACCATCGTGGTAATGATGCAGGTCAGTGATAGTGATGAAAGTGGTGAATGAGACTGTAATGCTGAAGAAAAAGAACCATGATGAGGCACAATAGGAAAAGCAGCTTTGTTGGTAGAAGGCCATGGTGATTCTGGACTCTAGAACTCATGGAAAGCATAGGCTAGCAACCTTAAAAGGAGAAAAGCAAAGAGCTAACTAACCACATTAGAACCTGAAGATACACCCATAGATTATTTCTAATGACTGGGTAATAGAAAGGGGGAAAGATGTAAATATGCAGAAACTTCTATGGTTGCCAGATAGTCTACGTGTTAAAAGTAGGCCAACGACTATGGCAGTCTAAGGGCAGAAAACATCCACAGTTAATACACTGAAAGTTCATATCCCCTATTCAGTTCTATACCAGTAAAACTGGCATTTAGTTCTTCACATAGTATAATACAAGTATTAATGCTAATAATTTAATCTTCAGTTATCAAGAAAGTTTGTCATGTTCTGACTACCTGTGTAAAATTGAAAGAAAACATAATTCTTACGGATATTTCTGTGCCCCAGTTTGTGTAAATAAATATAAAACTCAGAAAACTTGAAAAGTTCCTTGTACAGAATTTTATATCCCTCCAATATTTTCATATAACAATTTTTACCAAAAAATGCCCGGGGATTAATTAGTAGACAACTTCTCAACTTAGTTCAGAGTTGGGAACTCTCCCTGCTCTGAATCAGTTGCATGTAGAAAACAGGGCAACATATTCTGCCTCTTTTATTCAGTAAAATACCTGTACAGTTTTATTCTTTCCTTGTCTTTAGTGTTCTATTACTCTATCAACTTAGTAGATATTTGCATAGCCTGGCAGTTTCTGCCGTGAAAGAGCTGGCTGTGAGTTAAAACATATTTTCACCCTAGTGTGAGATGCATCAAGAAGCACTATAAAACACAGTTCTTACAGCATTTTAAAAATAAAATACTGATTCCATTTAAATATGCTATCTGCTTTGACCTACATGTCATCAATGTTGTTAAGTATTATGCTATTTGAAAAATTCTAGTCAACAAACAAAAGCTTATAACAGTCTTTTGGTCCATAACAACACAGAGCTGGGGTTCTTCCTGCTTTGGGGTGAGCTTGAGTATTGTCTTTGTACTAGATCCCGGTATGTAAGATTTAGCTAATGATGCCTCTGAATACATAATCAATGAGATTCCTGATGGTAAGCCAACATACCTTCTTTATTTAGAAAAGAGAATACTTTAGTTTTAATACTTTAGAAAAATGGCCTAAAATATTTGTTCTATATAAAGTTTTGATCACTTATACACCATGCAGAGCTAGAATTCTCTGCCTCTTATTTCCTATAAGTTATGCTATTGTATTTTCACCTTGACACTAGTTGTTTTTTTTCAAATAAATAAATCTTCAGTAAAACTTAGAATGACATTTGGGGTTTCTCAGGTAACATTTTGGAATCAAACTAGACCCTGGGACGTTGTATTTACTTTCATTTAATTTTTATATTTAAAATATATTATTTCCTAACCAATAAACTTACTCTTCATATAAAGAAGAAAATAGCATCCTTACAGATATGTAAGGTTGACCTATTCTACCATTCTTTGGTGACATTGTCACGTAATTACAGTCTAGGAGAGCAAACTTTAATTCACATATTGATGACTCACAATGGGAAAACTTATATTGAAGGCAGTTCTTCAAATGCATATTTTATAACCAAGAAATTTCATGTTATTGAAGTGATATATAGAGTAGCTTGTATTGCTTACAGTAAAGTCATTTTTTAGGGGGAAAATATTGACCCCTTTTCTTGGTGAAATTCAATAGGTTAGGCCTAAATGTTCAAGGATTTTACTTATCTTAAATTCACTGAGTTTATTTTATTATCTTAATTTATATCTTGGTTTCTTTTAGATAATGTGAATAGTAAATTAATTAAACCTAAAAATGACTTTAATAGATCCAAGTATCTAGAATATTGCACATTTGGAATTTGTACATATTTATACATATGGTAAGATACATATTTATAGATATGATAGAATATTATTTAGACATGATGGTTCTGTAAAAGGTTTTTATCTGGATTTCACAGTGCTGGAATTCTCATTTAAATCTTACATGGTAAATTCAAACATCAACATTTTATAATTAGCTACCTTAAAATTTTTACCTAGATCTTTATAGAATGGAATTTTAAAATATTCTTACATTTATTCTAGAAACAGTATCAAACTATTAAATAACAGATTTATCTATTGTAAATAGAAAAACATAGTAATAAAATTTTGAAGTATTTTAACCAAAATTTGCTTTGAATTACAAAGATTAAAGATTTTTCTAATGTGTAAGCACAGAAAAGAACTAATGGTAGGATGGGAGTGAGAGATACTAGTGAAAATGTCTCATCAGTGTGTTCATTACCATAAATCAAAGGCACCGTAAGATTTGCCTTTATGTTTGGAAGAATAAGCTTTTTATTGACTGTCTTTCATAATTAATAGCATTTACTCTTTAAATCAAATTAGTCCACTTTTCCTATTAAAGCTTTACTGTAGGATCATTTTTTAAAGCACAGAATGACCTTGACAAAAATGAAGGATCGATAATATGTTGATTAGGAGTCTATTTGCTCTAATAGCAAATGTTTCCTTGTCATTAGTTCCTGTTGCAACACTCTCAGAGGTCGTAGTTCATTACTGTCTCCTGGCAGTGGTATTTTCTCCATACAGAAAAAGTTGACCCTACTGAACAAAACACTGATGGATTGACTTAGTCATATATATGGATTTTCTTAATACTTCTTTAATCAGCTAATTTTTGGATTCAAAGTTGTATTACAGGATATCCATCAATTGGTCGGGAAGAAGAGAACAGTATTCTGGGGAACCTAGCATCCTCAGAATTTCTTCAGTTAGACTTAATCAATGAAGGGTAGGGGGGCTGTGCTTTACTGCAGAAAAATAAATGCTTAATGGGATTGAGGTTTCAGAAAATCAAAATGTGAGCATTGATGGGGAAATGGATAGCAGGAAGAAAGTGCACATATATAGAAAGTACAAGTTTTATAGGTGTTTATGGTTTGACGTGTTGAAAAATAAAGCTAGAAAAGATTGTGCATAAGCCCCTGGAATGCATGCTGAATTTAAGAAATTTTCCTATGAAATGTAATTTTTAATACAAAGGGGTCTCCCTTTCACAGTAGTTTGAGCAAACGAACACAGATATTTATGCAACAACACATCCAGTAAGCAGAAACGATTACTGATACATTCTTTATCAATAATATATGTGGATTTAGCTGGTATAAAATAAATGTAGTCAAAGAAAAAAGTATAGTTTGCTTTGGGTAGCCAAAGGGAATAAAGGACAAATGAGATGCAATTAAGCATAGAACAATTTAGTATAATTCTAATAGCAAAGTCTTTAATGATGCTTTGGTACAGATGAATTTGATTTAGAAATATCTCCCAAGTTAAGTTGTGGAAACCTATCTCTTCAGTCACTTAAATTTGGACAGGCCAAAGTTATTATGCTGAATGAGAAAATTGGAACCTTGGAAAGGAACTAAATGACCTAATTGATCTTCTTTTCCATCACTGATTTCTAGATACTACTATGAATTAAATGAAAAAAGGTTACTTTTTTGCTATTTAAGATAAAAAGAAATGAACTGAACTTATAAATGCTTACATTTAAAAAAAATTCAGCATAAAGCTGTGTCTTTAGTCTCCTTTTTGCCTGTGTCATTGGACTCATATTGTTCTTAGATGGCTCTGAAGTGATATACGCAATATTCATATCACATAAATCACTTCAGAGAGCTTGCTTATAGTTATTCTATAACAGAATAGTAGTCACATCTTCTTGTCCTGATTTAGAAACAAATGTCATTGGAAACTATAAAAAATATCCTTGGCTGCTCCATAAGCAACTGGTAGACCAATAAGACAGGTAAACAAATGGTGAAGGAAAATATGAAGGCCCAAAGATGTTGCATTAGGTAAATTAGCAATGTAAATATTTTATGATCTTTAGGAAGTAGAGCAATACCCTGGAAAAAAGGTTGGCAAACTTTTTCTGTAAAGGCCAAATAGTAAATACTTAGGATTTTCAGACCTAGATGCAAAATTAAGGGTATTACAGTCATTATTACATAACAAGAAAGAAAACAAATTTTCACACATTTTTATTGATAATATTAAAATCTAATATATATTGAGTGCTGTATTCGTGATGCATGTTTACTAATGAGAAGAATGGATTTTCTACTTTGAGGGAGTAACATTTTGCTTGCTGCCTTTTTTATAGCACTGTCATCGAATATTCACAGTTCTCAGGTGAAGGTTATAGTCATAGAATGTTAAAAAGTTTTGCCTGAGAAATTCAACCATGTTAATATAATAGTATTTTCTATATAAATTAGTTTTTCAAACATCAGAATAAAATGAAGCAAATAAAAGTAGAAAATTTACATGCTTTAAAATTTCTAAATCAGTTAATATCAAAATTACAGATAAAACTTTCTTGACAAACAAAATGTAGTCAGGTACTCTTTGGCGCTGTCAAGCTATTCATACCATATTCTTTGAGGAAGCACATGAATTTTATATTAAAAATGTACTAAGAGGTATTGTTCTTATGTTTATTTTCAATCGATTTTAATATAACTCTAATAGGGATGTTCAAGTACAGTTAAAAATAAAAAATCAACTCAATTCTCTAAATCAATTGTCTAATTCTCATTCATATGTTTAGTAGAGTTTCTCAGTAGTATATCTTTCTAATACAATATTACAATGAGAACATAGAACTTTTTAATCATTTTATCTTTAGCATATGTATATTACTAAAGAATTAGAAATATGAATTTTGTGTCCATATATCATGTCTGAAAGACACAAAACAGCCATTTTTCATTATCTTTCAAGCTACCTTCTTCCATCCTTAGAGAACATCATTGCTTAAGTAGGATGGCAAATATGAAAGGTTGTAGGGAGAGAAAGTTGGCTCAACTTGCAAGTGACAAAATTTCACTCAGACTCTTATCATGGACTTACAAAATACAGCAAAACACAAAATAGATAAAATTATACATTTCCATACAAAATTAAGTTTAAGTGAATTCTTAGAAGTGAATCAATGTGATAGTTACTAAATTTAATATTTTAATCACAAAAATACCTCTAACTAGCAAGTAGAGATAATAAATATGTCAAACTGAAAATATACCGATTTTATGTTGATTTTTCTTAAACTTAATTTTTACTGAAAACAAATTTCCAAAAAATTAAATATTTTCTCTAAGATACAATTTATTTGAAGCTAAAACAAACACTCCAGAAATTGAAGAGTTGAGTTCTTAAAGAAGGAAACAGCCAAAACCTCTCCTCAGAACAAGTCGTTTTACCTACTCTAAATCAATACTTGTTAATTGGTACACTTTGTCTCCTAAATGAGTATATTTTGCATACTTATTCCATCTTATAAATTCTTTTGCAATAATTTTACTTAAATAATTATATTTCCCCTTCTCAATTCTGTTGTGATAATTTTACTTAAATTATGGAAAAGAGCTCTTAATGAAATGTAGACCAAGATATAATGAAAGATACCTGAGACTCTTGGATTCATGAAAAATAACCCTAAATTTTTTCTATTTTGTTGTGGTTGTGGTTGCCATTTTGTTGAAGAAATATTTTGTGCAGTATAAATATCTATGTTTGAAATTTCAAATGATTATGATTCATCTCTTTCTTTGTGGTTCTTATCAAGAAATCTATAAAATGACAAGAATTAAGTGTATAAAATAGTTCAAAGATAAATTACTCCTTCATTAACTTTCTCATGGCACATAAAGGAAAATTTTAGTTTATCAAGCTGAAAAAGGTAAGTAAAAGTTAATTTCTTCAAGGAAATCTCTTTTCCTCAAGATTCTCCTCTTATAGAATCCTCAAGAACTTTATTATCAAGTTATTAAAACAAATTCTTAAAGTGAAATTAATGAGAGTATGAGAGATTTTCATTTACTGACATGAAGGAGATATTTTGGTTTGCAGCATCAGAAGAGAAGGAAGTTCTGAATAGCTCCTACCGTTTGGAATCACACCAGTATTTAAATAGAAATATTGAAGAAAAATTACTGGGCATAGTGAAGGATTCTATTAGCATATAGCTTTATGTGTATTATCATAGTTTACTGAGAAATGGATAAGTAGGGTTGTCTCTCTAGAAACAGCTGTGATATATGTCTCCTCACACTCAAATTACTGCCTGCACCCCCACTTAGGGTTTGGAGGTCATTTGCCAACCAGTTATAAAATGTCTCCCTATATGTGTTGGAAGTGTTTCACTATAAGGGGGCTTGAATGGCATGCCCTCATCCTTTAACTTTAACAAGGGCCGTTGATGGATGTGGTCCATTTAAATGTACAACAGAGAGCTGAACTAGATAACGAACTTATTATTCCTCTCGGAGGATTATAGGTTAGTCCCGAAGGAGTGCAGTAAGCCAGAGCAAATCCATATCTACTGGCTAAACAATAGCCAGAAGGCTGACTAGAAATATTGATTTACTTTCTGGGCCATTTAGGCCTTAATGGCGGAGAAAAGCTGAAGTGCTGTTTACTTTTCTGCCAGAATCGACCGAACAACCAGTCCATTTTTTACAGGTTTTTGATTGATTTCGCTTAGAGGAATTAGAGGTGATTTATTTTTAAGCTGAAAGCAACTCGTAAATATCTTCAACTGCATGGGTTCCCTGAGAGGAAATGTTAAGTGGAAATGCTTATTGAGAAAGACTTTGTTGCAAATCAATGGGAACAGGTATCATGTCTCACTATGAGCAGTCAGATGTCAGACACCTTTCCAAGGCCCTGTCAGGACTATAATCTCATCCCTTCAGCTACTCTCCTTTTGAAAGCTCTCAAGTTCACCAAGCTTGAATAAATTTAATCGCCTGACTGAATTTCAGCCAGATGCACCCTGCTGACTTTCAAAGGGTCCTAGATGGGACAACATAATGGTGTGCAAGTCTCGCATGGAGCATTTTTGATGTTTGATGGGTGAAAACTGTAATTTATCACACAAGTGGCAATTTTCCATGATTCCTCAATCCCACACACACAGAAAATGTGGAACTCCAACAAAGGAATGAAGCAGACACACAAAAGAGGGCTCATCCTAAATGCTACCATGTTAGTCTGACTTTTAGAAAGACGTCAACTCTTAAATCAGTGATAATATTGAAAGATATGCTTCAACAATAACAACAGAAAATTGTTTGTGACTTACTGTTCATTCTGGCAAGGTGTGACAGGGGAATAATGAAAGGGCAGTTAGTGTTTTAAATGATCTTCCCAAGAGTGCCTGCCTTCATGTTTAGAATGAGTTAACAACAGGGTAAAGGACAGCACTTGAAATTCTGGGTAAAAGTTGTCTATTCTGTGTTGACAGCAGAGGGAGAGAGGAGTTCAACAAATTCAACAAGCTTCTTATTCATCTCTGTGCTCTTCTCAGTTGTCATCACCATCACTGTCTTTTAAATGTTTTGAAATGGTGCTGTTTGGGAAAGTTGTCAGTGATTCTTTTTTTCCCATCGTACTGAAAGAATTTTAAAAATCATACTATCAGGAAAAATCAATTGACAACTTTACATTCATCAGTCTACTTATAATTTTCAAAGATATACAATTATCTTCATAATATTTTCTTTTTCTGACAATAAAACTTTTTTTGCATGTTGTAGAAAATTTATGTAACATAAAATTTTAAGTACTAAACAGATCACCCATAATTCCTTCAGCCTGGAATAAACACTGTTATCTTTTTAGTACTTTTCCTTTCAGTCTTTTTTTTTGGGGGGGGGCTTCGGTTTTTATGTTATTGGCTTAATATTAAAACTTTGGAAAAACTGCATATTGTTTCACTTAATGTTATTTCAAGAGCCTTTTACATAATCTTTAGAAGAGAATTTTCCTCAAATCATAGTTCCACCGTTTTCTAGCAGTGAGTGTTTGAAAAGAATACTTCTTCATCTGACAATAGTAACCTGTAAAATGGGAATAACAGAGCACTTACTGCGTGAGATTTTTGAGAGGATAAAAATATTTTAAAAAGTAATAGCAGTGGTGCTCAATCATTTGGGTTTGTAGCTTAAAAATTGTTTCATCTGATTCTTTGATTTATTTTGATTTCACAGTATAAAATTTAGCTCCCTGCCTGTTTTCTTTTCTATCTGTTAGTTGTCATTAAAATGGCAAGGACCACTTAGAGAAACCGTAAAATATAAACCTCCTATTAGATAGACCTTTTTTTTTTTCAAAAGAAGACTTCACAAAGGAGAAAGTCCTTTATTTAGATGAATAAATTGAATAAATGTAGAAATGGAAGGAAGGAATCCCATACAGTGTCTAGAATGTGCAGAGGTACAAAGACACACAATTTAACTGCATGTTAGACCTTTTAAATATAACAATTGCAAAAATTTAATACATGTTAATCATATTTTGTTTCTCTCCGCCCCCTCTCTCACCCCACCCCTCTTTTGTCCTGTATTTCCTCCATCAAAATATTTGATCACTTAAGAGAAGCCAGGCCTCCTGGGAGAGTAGCTGTACATGTCAAGCTGATAAGCTTGAAAAACCATGTTTGCTGGAGTTCACCAGAGGGACAGTTAGCTACCGCTTTGCTGTAATTACTGTAGACCAGGGGCAGCAGTAATTCATGGACTGACAATTTACACTTTCTTTCTCACTTATCTCTTGCTTTTCACTAAAATCTGTGCAACTGTTTCAGCAAATGGCACATAGTTGTGTCATGATTCCTGTGGCAAAAAATACCTTCTCACCACAGATCTTTCTTGAATGAAGTTACTAAATTAGAAAGGAATCATCTTTGATACATAGTCATGTGTTGGGGCAAAAGGTCACTATCAGCCTAGAATCCCTAAGTGTAGAGATGTGAAATAACTCATTTTGCCTTTTATCCTGGAAATTTAAATGGAGATACTTGATAGGAATAAGTATGAATCTCAAAGAAATTTTTAAAAATTTATTTCTGAAAGTGAAATATATCAGTAAAGAAAACAACAGCTGTTATCATGGAGCTGAACTGGATTTGAAAATGCTAGCTTAAAACAATGATTATAAATGCAATACTGCATTATGACATTAGAAGCTTCCAGGCCTAAAGCACTAGTTCAGAGCAGAATTTCCCACATGCCATGTGGAACTGTATTTTTGAAATAAATTAATAGTTACCATATTCAAACAAGATCAAATAACTCCTGCAACCCTCACTCTTGGAAATTCACAATCAAAGTAACATTTTAAAGGCTCTGTGATGTTTTGTATCTTAGGTTTTACTTCTCGCTGAAATTATTTCCTTCAATTGCATGAAGAAACAAAGCTCTAATAGTAATAGCCGTACCTGAGACTTTGTCTCCAATTAAAAATCACAGATATTTTCATATCAAATTATAGTTGTTGCAACTATTATGAAAAATTGTTTGTACTCAAGCCTATTTCAAAATTTTCATAGTTATTAGACCTACTACTTGATCTTATTTAATGAGTTAATAAAGAAATACTTGCATTATTTGCAACACATTTATTTTTATATTTTGGTAATTGTACTTCAGTACAATTCATTTCCTTTCAAATCCTGTACATTTTGTTTTATGTATTTAATAACGTTATTCTGAGAAGGGATCTATGACCTTCAAAAGGATCTGTCACATAAAAATGGTTAAACCATTTCTATAATATAAATAAGCATTAAAATATGTCTAACCTAATAATCTCCAAACTTATTTATTTAGGAATCCTTATTTTTCCCACGGATGACCAAGTTGGAATGAGTCATCCAGGAAACACTGTTTAGAAAATTCTGGCATGACCTTTGCTTCACTGATCAACATGCCCAAAGTTCATAGGTTTTTTCACCAACAGACTTCTCAGACCCTTTAATATCCTTATATGTGGTGAATCTCCAAGATGGTGATATTATGATATTATAAACATCCTTCCCCCAGTTCTTTTGGCCATGAAATCCTTTCCTCTTTCAGTACAGAACTTAGGATTAGCATTTAACATGATAACCTGTGTGAGAAATGTGTTCAGTACGTTTTAAGTGATGAGTGGGAAACATTGAGTTGATAAGTGCAGGTAAAAATGGTGTTTTCGTTCAGAGAAAAAAAATGAGGGAATGTAGCAAAGCTACCACCACTGAGATAGAATACCACAAGACACTTTCAAGGGAAGTGATGGGTAACTGGCAACCTCCTGATCACATCCTCACTGGCCACCATGTTTCTCAGCATTAGCTCTGCTGACACGTGGGGCCATGTAGTTCTGGTGGGGCTGCAGTGTCCTGTGCTGGATGCGTAGCCGCACCCCTGGCCCCCACTCACTGGATGCCAGTGGCAGCGTCTTACACCCTTCCCTGCCCCAGTTGTGACAAATACAAACATCTCCAGATATTGCCAGATGTCCCCTGGTAGGCAAAATTGCCCCCATTTGAGAGCCACTGGAGAATGTTTATAAGAGGAAGGAATTTGTCATGCTTTACGAACAAGTCAGAGTTGAGGTGAAAACTAATCTGTTACATAATTAAATGATATAGCTATATAAGCAGTTTTTCAAGAGAGTTCTGTGGGCCCTTATTTCTAAGTGTGAGGAAAATTCTGTTATGTCCTCTTATTTATTTGGTTATGCCTTATACCAAGGATTAGCACACTTTTTTCCTGTATCAGTCTAACAGTAAATATTTTAGGCTGTGTGGGTCAGACTGTCTGACACAGCTGCTCAATTCTGCCATCATACAGTGAACGTAACCAACAACAATATGTAAACTTTTGAGAGTGTTTTGGTAAAGCTGTTCCAATAAAACTTTATTTACACAAAAACATCATAAGCCAAATTTGGCCAGCAACCCATATTTCTCACCCTTGCATTAAATACTATTTACTAATTTTAGGTCTAGAATAAGGAAAGATGCTTTTTATGAAACTTATTTTTTATGTATTTGACATGCATTCAACTAATAATTCAATCATACTAATTTTCAAAATTGACACTAGGTCGTATCTGAAAGTTTATTTACGTAAATTAATGAATCATTTTGGCCTATTCCTCACAGATTTGTTAACACTTAGGTATCTTGTGCCTGAAAGTAAGATGAAAATGAGTAAGTAGGTTGTTACAGAAATGCTAGGGAGTGCATACTTCATCTTTAAAAGCCTCTCAGTCCATGATTGATGGTAACCAAAGACAGCCACACAGTATAGTCAATCTTGGTTCTTATAAACAAACTATATTCTTTATTAAAACATCAGTATGAAAGCCAAGTAGACAGGCTATGTTAAATGATACTCCATAGCCATACTTCCCTTTCTCTTTAGAATTAGTATCCTGGTTTTAATTCAAGGTGGTAATGCGTTCAGCTAAAAGACTGCATTTCTCAGCCTCTTCTGCAATTTCATGTGACTGTGCGACTTTAAGTTACGGCCTGTGAGACATATACAGATGTGTTGTATGGGACATTCAGAAAGGATGCAGCAAAAGGTAGACTAGCAAGGAGCCTCTTTTTGCTGTCCTTGGCATCTTCATTCTCCTGGCCTGGTATGTCTATATGAGGGCTGGAGCAGTAGAGGCCATGTTGGACAATGGCATAGAAACCACACATTGAGGATGGCTGAGCAGAAAGGTAGGAGTCTGGATCCCTGGTGACACTAAGAAGCCAACACAAAAGACTGTACCTGCTTATGTCTGCTACATGAAAAATGAATAAACACCTGTCTTTAAATTAATGTGGTTTTGGATTTTATGTTATGTGCTATAAAATATGATCATACTTGATTGAATTAGTCATAAGTTTGAAAATGATTCTGATATTCATTTGATGGGCGTATCAAATTCTGACTTCCTGAGTGCTTCAGGAACTGGTATACCTCAGACAAACTACCTGGGCATCAGTCCCAAAAGAAAAGAGGTTAGGAGACATGAAATGAATTTAGGAACCCTGTGTTCTCCAGAGATGTTCTTCCCTGAGAATGAGATAAGCCATTATAAATAGGAACTGTTACTGAAAAAAAAAACTTTGCTGTTGAGTTTTGTTTTTACCACAGATCTTACCCTTCAGTCTACTCTAAAAGAAAAGGAGAAAGTTCTTTTTGCTCAGAACTATCAAAATGTTACCAAATTGGCAATCAGAACAGGAATGAGATTACTCAGTTTCTTGCCTGACCAGCACATTGTTATTATATTTTTCATAATTTAAATTTCCTGAAGGATCCCCTCTTGGCCCTTCGTCACCGTCCATTCCACAGTCACTGCCCACTGAGCCCTGTTTCTGCTGCATAATCCACCCAGCTGAGAGTCACCACCATTGTCCATTCAGACTCAGAAATGTTGTCCCAAACCCCCAGGCACTTTCTGTTATTTCTTTTCAATCTATAACTACAGAGGAAAGCCCTTGGCAATAAAAACTCATAAGCTTTATGTTCCTTCCTATTGTAAACACTCTTCTTTTAAAAAATACCTTTGAGTCCTCTGAAATGCTTAATTTCCTAAGGGTCATTATTCTGGTTTTAATACTCCCTCAGTAAGTGTTCCTTAACTGAACAGACCTATCAGTAAAACGTATAGAAATTACTTTTGTGAACAGGATCAAACCTTTTTCTTGTATAAGCCCACCAATACTTTATGTTTTACCAACTTGGGGGTGTATGTGTTTATGTGTGTGTGAGTGCACGTGTGCATATGTACACAAGTACTTAAAAGATCATTGGGGATGGTTGATGAGAAAGTAAAATGAAAGTATATATGAATGAATAAGAGACGTATTCCTCTCTATATGTTATATGTGCATCATTGAATAACACTTTGGTGGACAAAAATGCTACCTTCTGTGTATCTGTGCACGAGAACTGTATTAATTGTGGATAAGGAATTCATAGACAGTATGCCCCAACTCTCATTTTCTAAGTTACTCTTTCCTGCTTCATCCACGTGCAACCCCATTGTACTTCTTTGTAGAACAATTCAGGCAGCTGCTTCCAGACTATCAGATGTGAGATCTGATATGAAAGCTGTTTGCAGTCAAGACTAAATTGTCTTGAAAAATAAGTTGGAAAAAGAAAGATGGCTGCCTTTGAACCTGTGTGAAACACATACTTCAGGATCCAGAAAGATATCACACTGATAAAATGAGAGGATTGCGTTATTGTGAAGAATTGACCAAATCAGTAACCAAAGCTAAAGATTGCTTCAGTTTGGTGCTATTCCACTTTAAGCACAGAAGAAATTGAAACTATGTCAGACATCATCACCATTCCCCTCTAAGACCAATATATTTTAGGAAAAGGTTTGTGATTTGGCCATGGCTAACTACAGGAAGAAATTGGGGAGGACATCTACTTCCTGAAAGCCAAAAAAGAAGCATTCCTACAAACTCTGTGACTAAAAGGAAAATCTGTGGGTAAGATAGCTTTCTACTCCTGTAACTTCCATTTTATCATCTCTAAAATGTGTGTACAAATTGTTTGTATCTCAGTGGGTTGTTATCTGAATTAAATAATACATGTAGTACGTGTAGAACTTTAAATAGTACATGTAGAACTTTTTACATAGTGTCTGACATACAGAAGTCACTCAGTAAATCTTAGTACTGGAATAATTATTCTCAGGGTTGTATCTGAGGTTTTTAAGACATGGGAAAAAAGGTAAAATTGGAGGTCCACATACCATACATATATCAAAATATTTAAAAGTTTTAAATCAATCTAACCAATTTAATCAATCTATTTTGTTTTATGTAACATCAACTTATTATTGATGTTAAGTAAAGTAGGCTATGTTTGATTAACTTGACACAGCAACATAGGGGGCCAGGTTCCAACTCTTGTAAGTTTCTCACCTGGAGATGACAGTGCAGAGAGAATGAGGCCCTGCTCGCAGCTCGCAGCAATGGCCTTTCCTCTTCTTTTCTCATTCCCAGCTCTATGGTGCATTCTAAGGACCTTAATTTTCATCTACTTCAGTCTGCACAGACCTCCTGTACACAGCATCCCCTTGGACCACCCTTGAGCCTAAGAGTGCACACCTGCACATTCTGTCCTCAGGAGAGAGGACTGTCCAGTCTCTAGAGGTGGGCATAGGTCTATTTGGGAAGAGATTAAAAGAGGAATTATTATATTAAAAGCAGTTGTTTAAAGTCCACTGAAGTCATCAACTAGCCATACACTTGATATCAGTCAGGATTCTGCTACTCTTTCCTCTTTCCCTGAATCATCAAATTTCCAAGTATGGGCAAGAAATGAAAGTGGGGGAAAAAACAACTCCATAATTTCTTTGAGGCACCTGATGATGGGTTTCATCTTAGAATTTCTAGGACTGTGGTGTATGATTAGGAAAGTTGGAGCAACAAAAATGATTTTGTACATGGAAGACTTACAGGTTATGAAAAGAAATAGGAGCTCATATTTAAAGTGGGTTCAAAACAAACACTCACTGAATTTAGCTTAATGAGACAAGAAAGTGAAACCAGTAAAATGAATTTGACTTACAAATAACAAATTTAGAAAATGAAGATATCTACTTTAATGGGAAAAAGTCTTAAAATGTATAGCATAATTGTCTCCAGTACTCTGAAAAAAGGATATTGGTAAAAACTAGAAAGTAAATTTAAAAATTTTTTTAAATTCTTCCTCAGATGACATTTTCCTCAGTGTCATTATGCTTTATTTTTAACCAATAGTTCCTCCCATTCTTTCCAGCCAACTTTGCTGACAAGTGCTTTTCTACTTCACCAAAATGTGTAAATATTTATAATGGTCAAGAAAAAATACAGGGTTTCTTTTTTTCTCCCCTTCTTAATTCTGTTTGCATAATCACCCAGTAAAAAGGCGGTCTGAAGAAAATTAGTAGGTAAATGCTTTCAGGTACACAGTTTACTTAAAATAAGGGTTGGTTTTGGGCCTTTTGAGTTTTTAAGTTTTCAGTCTATATCCCACTACGTGCATCCCCCTGAATCTGTGAGTGTTATACAGAAATACTTTCGTTGAGGCATTTGATGTTAGTCTCTGATAAAAACAGTAAATGTACCTAGGATAGATGTTATATAATTTTCTGTCCTTTATATGACTGATTGTATCATTCCCTAGTGTGTATTTGACTCTTTGAATTACTGGAGATCATTTCTATCACTAAATAATTTTTTAAGTAAAGTACTTGTTTTGGAAGAAGTTTTGATTTACAGAAAGGTGGCAAAGATAGTATAGAGAATTTCTATGTACCTTCCACTCACTTTCCCCTAAAGTTAATATCTTATATAGTCATAATACATTTGCCAAACTAAAAAATCAACATCTAAAACTGAGAAATTAACTTTACTATATTTTTTACTCTGTTTATATATGCAAATAGATTAGAATGTCATTCTCTTTCCCTAGAAATGACTGAATCTCCAAAAAGAATCAATGTTCATAAAGAGGTGAGCTTCAAAATTAGTAGGGAGGAAAAGAGGCCTCATGAGCCTCGAATTAAATTTATTTGTCTTTCATTATTTTCTGCTTTCAGTAGAGGCCTTTCTCCTATGCAGCCATGTAAGTTAAATAATTTTGGCTGGGGCATCCTGAGCAAAGTCTGAACTATCTTGAGAGTGTCTGACTAACTTTAAGACACTTCGACTGCTCTGCAGAATCACAGGGGGCACTGAGCAGGCTGTCAGATCCAATACATTTCCATTCTAGGAAAGCCCTTTGCGGTTTAAAAAGACAGGAATTTTACGTCATCATGCAAGGAGCACTGGAGGGACAGTCTTGTACTGTCTGCAAAGACACTTCAGAGAGAAAATCCATGGCTGTGAACACTTTTGAGCATGGCAAGGGGAGCACAATCTCCCATGGGAGCTGGGAACTGGATTTGGCAAGAATCCCTGAAAAATCCCAGGGATCCAGGGAGGGGCCCAGCCAATGCAAGGTACATAATTATTGATGGGAGACAAGGTGCTCCACTGTTACCACAGATAACTTGGGGTCCTGCTTAGGTGTATTGTTTTGATATGCACTGTTTATGTATGCATCTTTTTGGGCTGCATTTGTTACCAACTTTTAAATACGTATTACCAGTTTTGATTAAAATCACCCAAGTGTTTTCATACCTATCCTTAGAAAGATAAGAACGTGCACTGAGGAGTTTTAAAATAGAAGACAGAAGCATGGCCCTCAAGAAAAGCAAGTCCGTACTTTAAATCATAAAGCAAATCAAGAAAGTTTAGCAAGACTACCATCATTGCAATTTTTCATCTTTCATTTTAAATTAAATCATGGGAATAAAACAATTTTCTTTTTTCTCTCTCTTAAGAGCTTAGTACATTATAATAGATATGACATTGAGTGATTGCTAAATTAATGAAACCATTGTTAGAGTTTTCTACAAGATTAGAGATAGATTTATAAAAGGTAGATTTGGCTGCTGGCTGCTTGGCCCTATTTTTGTCCCTTTTCGCTTTGAAAGAGCCTAATTAGGAAACAATTCTGGACTGTGAGTCAAAGGGTAAAATCCCTTGAGAGAGAATTCAGAATATCATGGCACAAAATTATCTCAAATTTAGGGGTTCTCATGGTTCAGAACCCCCTGTACTATAACCCCAGATCTATAACATCATTCCTTGAACGTGCGACTTGCAGAGACAATCATGCACTTACACTTAGTAAATATTGGCTTAAGTTACAGAGGCCACAGGTGGCCTTATGTCGTGGGTCTCCTGGAAACTTTCCCCATGGCTTTGGGGGCCAAGAAGAGGCTCCAGACTCTCACGTCAATTGCAGTTTTTCTCTTCCAAGTTCAGTCATTTATAGAAAGACCACTTCTGCTTCAAGAAACATTACAGTTTGAATATTCAATCAACCTCTCACCAATCTGCCTGCACGGAAATATCTGGGTATTCCTTTATCACCTTAGAAAATTATTTAGCACAAAAGTCTTCATAGAATGGCTTTACATAAGTTTATATTTAAGTAAGCAACACACATGCTGCTGAAGGGGCAGGGGGTGGGAGCAGTCATGGTTTTTATAAGGCTTTTATAATTTTATTTCCTAAAGTTTAGAGCACTGTTAACAATGGTTTCATTAATTTGTCAATCATTTAATGTGATCTCTGCTATAAAGTAGTGTACTTTTAATGGGTTTTGGGAGAAAGGAAAATTATTCCTATGATTTAATTTAAAATGAAAAATTGCATAGTTAGTAACTTTGTTAATTTTGGGGGGGTGCTGATAAAATCATCTGATGTAAGGTTATTTTTGTGATGAAAGTAAACATCTGTTTTCATAATCTTTGTGACAAGAAAGATAGAAAATATATTTTAAATATTTAACCTAAATCCTAATGATGGATTAGGTTACTTACGAAATTAGAGAGAGTTTTGGGAAATATAAACGGTTATTGTGGTGCATTATCATAGCAGATGACTTTGGTACCTTATGAAGAATTTTCTCCGTCCACCTCCAGTTTCAGCCACAGCTGTATTGGATGTTCTGTGTCAGCTGAGACCCACCTGAAGCAGCAGCCTTTTACAAGGGCAAGCCGGGTGCCCACTTGCTTTCTGCCTCAGACCCTAGCTCTCTGGGCAGAAACTAGAGGGGCAGGAGAGAGCTGCTTCTACTCTGTCCCATCCTGAGTTTTCTGTATAATGTTTGTACAGCCAGTATGCTTATTTGTAGAAAACTGAAAGGAAATCATTCTTAAAACAAGTTTGAGCCAATATTTCAGCCCAGGTCTCTGTGCTGTCTGGTCTGGTTCAAATACTAAGACCCCAACCTCCATCCCAAACTGGAAATGTATTTGTGTATTTATTTAGTAGGTATTTATGGAGAACTTACCAAATGAGAGACATGATGTAGGCACTGAGGATATAGCCATGAAACAAAATCATTTTCCTCGAACTTCTGTTTGAGGAGACAAATAACAAGTACAGCATCATATTTCAGAAAGTAGGAAGTTCTGTAGAAGAAAGCAAGATGGGGAATACCAGTTTGGGGTCAAGGATTATACTTTATTTTATTTTATAAATTTATTTACTTATTTTATTGGCTGTGTTGGGTCGTCTTTGCTGTGCGCGGGCTTTCTTTTTAGTTGCGGTGAGTGGGGGCCACCCTTCACTGCGGTGCGCGGATTCCCTATCGCCGTGGCTTCTCCCGCTGCGGAGCACGGGCTCTAGGCGAGCGGGCCCCAGCGGGCCCCAGCAGTTGCAGCACACAGGCTCAACAGCTGTGGCTCACGGGCTCTAAAGTGCAGGCTCAGTAGTTGTGGCGCGTGAGCCCAGCTGCTCCGAGGCATGTGGGATCCTCCTGGAGCAGGGATCGAACCCGTGTCCCCCACGTTGGCAGGCGATTCTCAACCACTGTGCCACCTAGGAAGCCCAGGGATTACACTTTTAAATAGAGCAGCCAAGAAGTTCTCTCTAACAAAGTGGCATTTGAATAGAGTCCTGGAAGGCATGTGGTTGTTTGGGGGAAGAATCTTCAGAGAAAGGGAACAGCAAGTATAAAGAAAAAAAGACAAGTCTCTGCCTGGCCTGAGCAAAGTTCAACAATGAAACCAATGCCTGACCTTGAACTAACCTTGAACTAATAATTTATTCTCTGTGTCTCAGTTTGGTCTTTTGTAAAATATGGTAATACCGTTAGCAGCAATGGTTGTGAGGACTGAGTGTATCATTTTATGTAAGACACATAGTATATGTTCACTAAATGCTAGCTTTTACTGCTCACTCAATTTCATCTATTCCACTTCAAAAGGAAACATTAGTGAAAGTTTCGGATTCCACAAATTGAGTATCTAAAAGAAAATTAAAAACTGTTACACCAGCCTGGAAGCCTCTCCCAGCAGTCCTGGCTTTTCCTCAGCCTTCAGTTGCATTAACAATGGCCTCATTTTATTGTTCTCACCTTGGTGTGCAGTATATGTCACATGCCAACTATTAAAAAGTGGACAGGAGGGGGAGGAGATTATAAAAACAAACAAAAAGCTAGTCGCAAAGGAAAAGTGAAGTATGGGACGCTTTATAAGAAGAGCTGATTTAATTTGGGTCAGCCAAGTCTAAGATGAGTAACAATTTTCTAGATGAAGAATGAGAAAAAGAACCCTTGGCAAAGGAAGTATCCTATGTGAAGTTTCTAAGGCAGTAGGTAGATTGTCGCTTCCTCAGGCAGTATTTGGCAGTGTCTGGAGACATTTTTCATGGTCACAAGGTGGAAATGCTACTGGCATATAATAGGTAGAGGCCAGAAATGCTGCTACACATTCTACAACGCACAGGACAATCCCCACAACAAAGAAATTATCTGGCCCTTACTTTGCTGTAAGGCAAGAAAGTGCTCTCATATAAGGATAAAAGACCCCTATGACTAGCTCTTATTATCACAGGGTTAAACAAGCAGTCACATAAGACTTTATAGGCTTAATTGGATTGTATCCTAAATTCAAATGAAGTCAGTGAAGGATTTTAGTAAGTATTTGTGTGAGGGGTGAGGTTGTGGGGGAGGGGAACAGGTGGATTTGGCAAAATTTGATTTATATTTGGAACAGATCATTATAATGGGAGTTTCAGCTGAAGCACATTCATTCCAAAGAGAGGTGCTAATACGGAACCAACTTGTAAATTGTTAAAACACTTCACCACACCAAAGTATAAAAGAGCCAATGGGTATAAATTGGAAGATTTTTGAAGCAGATTCCTCTGGAGGAAGATATGCTGTCAGGTTCTCTTCACCCTCCTAGTGGAGTCAGTTGCTGCAAAACCCACCTAAGCCAGCATCAGGAGAGGAGATTTACGGAGTTCACTTGACAATCTTTCTGTGTCTCTCCCTCTTTGTAGGACAGTGTGTGTGATTTGTATCTGAGAGAGGTAAAGGGCAAGAGGCTGACTGAAGTAGCTATTGATAGCAGAACAGAGGACTGCAGTTTGGGAAAGTATTGTGGTCTCTGAGTTTGCCAGGGCAAAACATGCAGCATGAGGGCTAGGTATGTGTACTGTGCGAGGAGAGGAGGAAGGGTACCAGAGGGGAGAACATGAGCTGCTTTGGGATTATTTTAGATCCTTCAACAGGGACAAAGTGGCCTCAGCAGAAGGAAGTGGAAGTTAGATTGGCAGCCATCCATCCAGGGGATGTGGAGGAGGGCAGAATGAGCTGGAGTGGAAATGCACTTGACATGTCAGGGGACTGTGGTTGAAATATCTCCAGTGTTAGGGGTAAGGGGGTGGAAGGCAGTGTTGGGAGAAATCTCTAAAGAATGAAAGCAAGGGCCCAAGGGAGAAGGGAATTTTTAAAATGTGACAGAACTAGAAAGTACTAGTGGAAGTTTTCCTACTGTGATACAAATCAAATAATAACTATCTTACTCTCCTTACCTCTTCTCCTGCCCCATGCTCTAAATCAGAAGGGCCAGAGAACATGGATAGTAAAATGGAGCAGGAAAAGAACAAATCCTAGGTGAGAAAGGAGTGAAGAATTTGCCTCCCCTTTCCTTATCATAGGCTTTCTTCTTGCACTAGCCATTAGCTACGGCAGGGAAGAAATTTCAACTTTAAGATAGAAGTTTTGATTAAACTAGCATTTTTAAAAATATTTATTTATTTATTTATTTATTTATTTATTTATTTAATTGATTGTGCCAGGTCTTAGTTGCAACAGGTGGGCTCCTTAGTTGAGGCACACAGGCTCCTTAGCTGTGGCATGTGAACTCTTAGTTGTGGCATGCACGTGGGATCTAGTTCCCTGACCAGGGATTGAACCTGGGCCCCCTGCATTGGAAGCATGGAGTCTTAACCATTGCACCACCAGGAAAGTCCCAAAGCTAGCATTTTTTTTTCCATTTTTTTAAGCTCTTTATTGGAATATAATTGCTTTACACTCTTGTACCAGCTTATGAGCTACACCAAAGTGAATCAGCTGTATTTATACATATATCCCCATATCCCCTCCCTCCTGTAACTCCCTCCCACCCTCCCCGTCCCAGCCCTCCAAGGCACCACCCATCATCAAGTTGATCTCCCTTTGTTACACAGCAACTTCCCACTAGCTATCTATTTTTTTTTTTTTGAGGGGGGGGTATACCAAGTTCAATCATCTGTTTTATACACATATCCCCGTATTCCCTCCCTTCCTTGACTCCCCACCCCTCCAGTCCCCCCCACCCTCCCTACACCAGTCCTCTAAGGCATCTTCCATCCTCGAGTTGCACTCCCTTTGTTATACAACAACTTCCCACTGACTATTTTACAGTTGGTAGTATATATATGTCTGTGCTACTCTCTCGCAAAGCTAGCATTTTAATTAATGGAATAAGACTTTGTTTTGAGCAAAGAACTAATTATAGAATAAATTTAAAGGCAAATTTCATAAATTATTTTTTGTCATGTCACTTTAATGATTTTAATTCAATATAACAGTTACTGTTTCACAAATTGAAACAAATGAGCAAAAACGTGGCTACTTTTTGGAGAATAGTTTGGGAGTGGAACATGTTAGAGCATGTTTTGAACATGTTAGGAAGTATGATGCTGAGATAATAAACAACCCCAAACTAAGGGTGACTGAAAACCACAAAAGATTCCTCTCCATCATGTTCCAAGTTCTTTGCAGGTACAGGGGAGCTTTGTTTAGCCTATTCAGTCAAAGATCCAAGTTGATAGCACAACCATATACTCGTACCTTGTCATTCAGTGTGCAAAAACTGGAAGAGAATTCCAGAGGAACTCACTTCGGCAAATAAATTTCTAGCCCTGAAATGATCTACATTGTGTTTACTAATGTCTCATTAGTCAGAAGTCACCACATGGCCCCATCCCACTATAAAGGGCCCAGGAAATGTAATTCCATCTTACTCCCAAAAGGGAAAAAGGGAAAATATTTATCAAATTGTGTGATGAAATAATCAAGGCATTTGATGATAATAATTCAGATTAAAATAATAGAAATAAAACTTAAATGGCCAGATTTGAAGGATATGCTTGAATAAATTCTTCTAGAGTCATAATTTTTAAAACATATTTACCATTTATATGTTTTTTAAGAAGGTATATGAACACCTGAAACAATGAATATGTAAAGTAATAGATTAATAAATATAAACATAACATATTTGTTAGCTTCTAATTGCTCTGAAATGCCTTAGGAAATCATTTTTAATTCTTCCTATATATACATTACTCAAATGGTAAAGACATCACAAAACAAGCAGAAGCCAAGTAACAAGGATGCAAATATTTCTGACTGCAGTGCTTTGGCATGTTTCTTAACTCTCTGCTGCTTGTTGCCACACATTATGATGTACTTACATTATTGGCTATATCACCAACTATATGTTCCTTCACATTTTGTTTTAAAGAATTTCTAATATTTTTAGCACAATCAGGGATATAATTATAAAAGTATATTCCTTTCTAGAGGAAATCTTCGAAGAAAATTTTAAGTTCAAAATTACATTCAGCTTTTTTACTATCATCTCTTTTGATAATAATTGATTATTTTAAAACTATGCCTAATTACAACATTAGATGCCTAGAATCACTTTGCACTTCATATTATTTGTGGAATTGAGAATAGACTAGGATTTGGCTTCCGGTATAATAACTTGTAATATGAAACAAAGATTAGTCAGTTGTTTGCTATATTTTAAATGAGAGAAAAAGATCAAAGTGAAAATAATACAATGTGTGTACAAAT